>NC_086129.1:37123690-38323690 GCF_963921235.1 Mobula hypostoma
GTCAGTGGGACATTGGAGCCAAGTGAAATGTGCTATATTTTATAGAAGTGACCTCTAAGAGGACCACAATCATGGGATCCCAACTCAGACAGTGCAGTGGAACAAGTTGCGCCCACAATAGGGTGAATTTTGAAATCGTAACACTTTGTTGTTCATTCCTGTCGTCTTCCACTGACCACATGCAAAATGTAACACAAATACCTCCAGTTTTGTCTGCGTGTCCTTCTCCTGCAGAATACTGATCTTCCGATCGCTAGTCAGCACATAGAGGGAACCCCACTCTGCCAGTACATCAACAATATCATCAAATACTGCTGTGTACGCAATGAACTTGTTATCCAGGTCATAGATAGTAAGTATCTGCTTCTCAGAAGACTGGCCGTTACCAGAAACAAAGTCTGTCCTGGAAAAAAAAAAGTACTGAGGATTGAGATATAGCAAGGGCAGTTTGGTAGTCACATCATCAAGTGAACAAAACAATTTCACATTAAAAAAAAGAACATTTGCAATTTATTTTCTCTCTGATCAGAATCACACTCCCAACTGGTATGTAGTGTGTTCAAATGGCAGATTGAGGCATGAACCCATAACCTTAATTACTCCATTCTCTGAGCGTGAGCATTGGTGACCAAAGCAGCGTGTATTCCCCAAGTACAGTTCCATCTCAAGAAGGTGGTACCATGGTGATTTTTTTTTTTTTTAAACTACTGGTTGGCCATTCAGTACAAGCAACTCCATAAGAATGTTTACTATGTTAAAGTAGCATATTAAAAAACTGAACTTCAAAGATTCAGTAACTGATGTTTGGCACAGAACTGAAAAGTAAAATTAGGGCCTGGTTCAACAACCATTCATGTGTTGAGCACAGGACTTTATGCAGCCATATCTGTGCTAGCTGTTCGCAAAAGATTAATGTACTTATTTTCTCACCTGCTTTTTTTTTGCCAAAACACAGTTCTTCATCCTCAATTACTTATCAATTCCCTATTAAAATGATTGATGGAATTCATCTCCACTACCCTTTCAGGTAAAGCTTTCTAGAACTTGGCAAGTCACAGAATGAAAAGATTTCCTATCTTCTCTTTAGGTCTTAGCACATTATTTTAAACTTCTACACTCTGGTTAATGAACCAGCTAACAGAGATAACAACTTTTCTCTCTCTCTCTCCAGCCTATCACTTTCCATCACAAAGCTTTTCTGTACCATATTATAGAACAAACATTACTGTTCCAGCTTACAATATTTTCCAACTTGCAGACAAAATCCATTCACAGACATTGGTAAAATCATAACTTGTTCATTACCCGGGGATGCACTGCAAGTTTTTCTTTTAAGCATTTGCTGACTGTCCATTTCAGTAATAATAGCCCCCATATGGATACAAAACAACTTTCATACTTGGATGCCTTCTTGTCCTTTGAGACAATGATGAGATAGCCACGGTACCAGTGAATGATCTGCTTCTGCCCCTCAAAAGCAAAGCAAGGCCCACGCTCGTCAGGCTGGTAGAGATACACACAGTCATCCCCCGCAACTATCAGCTGGTTGTCTTGCGAAGGGTCGCACAGGGCAGAGCAGTGCAGACTGCAGCCATGGTTATCCAGCTCCACTGCAGGGAAATCTTTCACTGAAACATTGTACGACTGAAAGTAAATACAAAGTGAAACCATGAAACACTTCGACTTGTACAGCAGTTTCACAGCCTCAGTCTAACTTGAAGCATTTTATGTACAAGCACTGGGCGACAAATGGGAAGCACAGAAGCTGATTTCAAAGTTCAAAGGTATATTTATTATCAAAGTATGTATTCTCTATACAACCTTGAAATTCATCTCCTTTCAGACAGCCACAAAACAAAGAAATTCAAGAGAGCCCATTAAAACAACAGAAGACCATCGAACACCACACTAACATCCCACAAGTTGCAAACTGATGATTAACTCTTGTTGCAGTTGCTCATTCTTAATGAGTACATTAACTTAGACCAGTCTGAGTCTTTCCAGGAGCAGTATCTGTAGGAATACTTGGAGCAGTGACAGCACTGGATAATTTACTCTTTGCTAGTTTGCTATATCAATGTCACACCACTGTTCTTGTGAACATGACAGATGGGAATCAAATCTGTATGGCTTGGCTCCTTCCATGCCATGTAGTAAATTAAAATTCAGAGTTCAAAGCAAATGTTTTATCAAAGTACATATATGTCACAATATACTACCTTGAGATTCACTTTCATGCAGGCATTTATGGGAAAATAAAGAAATACAATAGATTTTATGAAAAATAATAAATGACAAAATCTGACAAACCAATGTGCAAAAGACAATCTGTGCAAATGATTTTTTTTTTGAAAAAGTAAATGACTAATACTGAATTGTAGAGTCCATGAATGAGAGTCTATAGGTCGAGGACAGTTATAGACAGATCAGTGTTAATGTGGCTCAGGAACCTGATGTTGGAGGGTAATAACTGTTCCTGAACCTGGTGATGTGACACCCAAGGCGCCTGTACATCCTGCCTGATGGTAGCAAGAGCATGGCCTGGATGATGGTCCTCAATGATGCTTTCTTGTGGCAGCGCTCCTTGTAAAGGTGTTCATGTTGTGGAGGGCTTTGCCTGTGGTGGAGTGGGCTGTATCCACCACTCTTTGGAGACTTTTCCATTCCTGGGCATTGGTGTTTCCATTCCAGACCATGATGCAACCAGCTAATTACTCAGTTCAACAGTTTCCCTGTCATGGGAGACAATCATTTTGCTTGTATATACCTCACTAACCCACAGAGCAGAATCACGTTTATTATCACTGTCCTACATGATGTGAAATTAGTTGTTTTGCAGCTATAGTGTGCCAGACTACTGTCAGGTAATACCTTCAGTGGACTTCTGTATGGTGATGGTGGAGGAAAGGAAGTTGTAGTCTGGCTAAATAGACAGCACAAACATTTCTCATCCACACAACTAAACCAAATCAGACCTACCTTCACATTCTCTGTGGTAACCACAAAGAGATGGGTCTGTTTACCAGATTGCTGGAACCCTAGGCCAGTGATGGGATAGGTTCCCTCTGCTATAACATCAGTTTTGCTGTGCCTGTCACGGGTGATGTCTCCTTTTTTCAGGACAACACTACCATCTGTGAATCCTGCAGAAAACAGAGCAGCTAAGGTAAACAACATGGTCACATTAAAGGAAAAGATGAATATGAATATATATACGGAATAAAGCCTCACATTGAGTGTAAACCCCAATGTGAATCTGTTTCACCAAGTGCCTTGTTTAGGTGCTGTAAATTACATGCAACTTTGTGATTAAAAACAAGTTGCAGCTTTAGAAAAGGCAAATCCAAAGAAACACACATTTTGCAAGAGCTGATACATATAGTAAGAGATGCCTTGCTGAGCAAATACATTGTCTAATGATCAGAACTCCACAGGCCACTGCTGAATTGGAAGTCCTGGACACAATAAGTAAATTCTGTTTCTGACGTTAGCAATTACCGATTGCCATGTGGTTGAGGTTTTCATGGACAGTGAGACACGAGACTTCTGTAGGCTTATTTCCCGGAATTGCAGAAAATATCCTGGTGCAGAGAGGATTTCCGCTGCCATCTCGCTTCTCCAGATTCCAGACTTTCACCTGCAAGTAAAGAAACAAAATAAAACAGATGCAAGAACAACTGGCTTATTTGACCAATTTACATGCCTTCAGTCCAACTGGCAGCCCTATTCAAGATGGAATTGTTCTCAAATGCAAAAACACAATCAATCCAACTGTTTGAAGTCTGCTATACCAAGACTGTCCTCAACTACTGATCACTCTCGGAACTGACAGTTCAGAACTTGTCCTATTTTAGCCTCAGCTGATCCATTAACTCCACATTCTCTCCAGAGCCAAGAGTGCATATAAACTTAATGTTAGACCTCTACCTTGCTTCTGAAACCTTTATCCATTGATATTCTGGCATATTCAGACTCTCCTATAACAATTGTTTGTATTTGGACCCTATGCCCATACATGTCATTCATCTTAAAATCGGCAATCTCTTACCCTTTCACTCTCTTCTTATTTGTTCTTCCAAGAGGACCAGAATCTTGTCATAGAGTTTGGAGACTTGTGTGCCTCAATGATCCAGAGGGCTATGTTGGCTAGGATCAAGGCCTTGTGCTTTGGCTCTTGGTAGGGTCAACCATCCCAAACAGATCAAAGGGTATAGGGCAGACTAAGAATAGTCCATGGGTCCTCCAGGTTCAGGGGTTCAGCTCAGGGCTAACAATCCTGACCAGTGAAACAAAATTGTTATGGAAACAGTAATGAAGAAAACTTTCATTGCTGCCCTAAACACCAGCGCCATAACGGGCAGTAAGTAAGTTGCTTATTTCTTGTGTCAGGCTCCCAATCTCTGTAACCTCTTCCTTTCTAACAACCTGCTGCTAAACACGGAAATCATTTCCATTTCTCCTCACCTTCACTGCATCAATACAGTAGCTGGTTTCCCTTCAGTCACCCTCTACTATTCAAGCATGCAAAGTTGCTCTAATTTTCATTCACCTTTGTTGCAGTGTCCTTTTCAGAAATATTCTAAATCTGTAGAGCACATTTTATGTTAAAAGAGCTACATAAAACTAATTCACTGTTGATTTTTTAAAATAAATAAACCAGTACATTATGTACTCACAGTGCCTGTGGTTACCCTGACCCAATTAGTACGTGCTCATGGACAATAAACAAAGATAGCAAAAACCACCAGCCTCCACATACAGCACATAATTTTCTGAAACTTCTGCTACCTCCAATGGGATCCCACCACCAAGCACATCTTTCCCTATCTTCCCCCCCCCCTCACTTTCTGCTTTTCACAGGGAAAATCGCTCCCTACGCGACTCCCTTGTCCATTCCTCCTTCCGGGCACTTATCCTTGCAAGCAGAACAAGTGCTACACCTGCTTGTACACCTCCTCCCTCACTACCATTCAGGGCCCCAAACAGTCCTTCCAGGTGAGGCGACACTTCACCTGTGAGTCTGTTGGGGTTATTTACTGTGCTCGGTGCTTGCAGTGTGGCCTTCTGTACACCAGTGAGACCCGACGTAGATTGGAAGACCACTTCGCCGAGCATCTATGCTCCGTCCGCCAGAACAAGCGGGGTCTCCAATCCACCCATTTTAATTCCACTTCCCATTCCAATATGTCCATCCACAGTCTCCTCCACTGTCGTGATGAGGCCACACTCAGGCTGCAGGAACAACACCTTATATTTTGTTTGGGTAACCTCCAACCTCATGGCATGAAGATCAGTGTCTCAAACTTCTGTTAATGCCCTCCCACCCCTCCTTCACTATTTCGCATCCACTTTTCCCCCTCTCACCTCATCTCCTTGCCCATCCATCACCTCCTTCTGGTGCTCCTCCCCCTTTTCTTTCTTCCATGGCCTTCTGTCTCTTTCATCAATCATCTTCCCAGCTCTTTACTTCATCCCTCCCCCTCCAGGTTTCCATTTGGTGGTTCTCTCTCCCCTCCCCCCATCTTTTAAATCTATTCCTCAGCCTTTTTTCTCCAGTCCTGCTAAAGCATTTCGGCCCGAAACGTCGACTGTACTTTTTTCCATAGATGCTGCCTGGCCTGCCGAGATCCTCCCGTGTTGTGTGTGTTGCTTGGATTGCCAGCGTCTGCAGATTTTCTCTTCTAAGCTAAAATTGATACATCCACAGATACTAAGAACATAAAATACAGTAGCCAGAGTTGGCCACTGGCCAGTCGAGCCTGTTCCGCCACCCAATAAGATCATAGCTGATCTCGCCACGGGCTTAGCTCCACCTACCTGCCTCACCCCCCCCCCATAACCCTCAATTTCCCTGCTATGCAAAAATCTAACGAATATAACAAGATGGATTCTACTGCTTCCTTGGGCAGAGAATTCCACAGATTCACTGCTCTCTGGGAAAAGCAGTTTCTCCTCATCTCCATCCTAAATCTACTTCCCTGAATCTTGAGGCCATGTCCCCTAGCTCAAGTCTCACTTCTTTTTCTCCTCGGGCTCTTAGCTCCCAATGGGGCATAGGCCGGTGATGACCTCCCGTCTCCATCATCCAAAGTCGATGGTATGGTTAGAGTTCATTAATATTTTTGTCATCCATTGTATACACTGTACAGGGAATTGACCTATACAGCAGTCTCACTTACTGGTGAAAACATTTCCTGCCTCTATCTTATCTATTCTTTTTTTTATGAATATATTTCTATAAGATCCCCTCTCATTCTTCTGAATTCCAATGAGTACAGTCCCAGGCCACTCAATCTCTCCTTACAGATTAACCCCCTCATCTCCAGAGTTGACCTGGGTGAATCTCCTCTGCACTGTTTCCAAAGCCAGTGCATCTTTCCATCTTTCCTCAAGTAAAGAGGCCAAAACTGCACACAGTACTCCACACGCAGCCTTTCCAGTACCCTGTACACTTGCAACATTCCCCCGCCCACTCTTAAATTCAATTGCCCTGTTGACCGATTGTCAACAGAACTATAGACAATAGGTGCAGGAGTAGGCCATTCGGCCCTTCGAGCCAGCACCGCCATTCACTGCGATCATGGCTGATCATCCACGATCAGTATCCAGTTCCTGCCTAGGTTAGGACTCACTACACAATGCACAATTAATGGAAGATCACAATTTATTATCTCTGCACAAACAACAATGTAACTACACTGACCCTGGGCCAACAGCTTAAAACACGAATACTACTATTCCCTCTGTACCAATATTCACTCAGACCAGACCACTTTTCCAAATTATAACACCGAAATAGGGAATCTCCGTTGGCCATCTTTTCTTCTCCCAGACCCTGGTGTGGGGGTTCTTCCTTGCAATGGTGGGTCCCTTGAGAGAGTTATCACTGATAGTGAATATAAAAGTGGACACTTCGATTGCACTAACAATTCAAATATTGCATTCCAGTGTCATTGGCTGTAGGTCACGTGTCTGATCTTTAACATGTTTTTATTGGCTGGGCTCCAAGCCAGCATCCATTTATTGCCCTCTTCCCAGCAAGCGACAATCTGTAATTTATGGCTCTTGGTTCTCTTCAGTAACCAGCTTGACACGCTCCAGACAGGCACAAACCACAAAATTCACAAACCTGCATGTTAACCACACAAAAAACAACTTCTTTGTAAATGATCTCTAGTCCAGATTACCTGAAGCAACATTCTTTACTTTAAAACACAGAAATTCAAGCAACTTAATCTCACAAAATGGAGGATGTAAAACAGTTCCAGAAAATGGCAGCCTTCATCTCCATACACATGGCAGATACAAAGACAATTGATGTCTGCTTCCGCTGTCCTTAACCCATTCAAGTTTGATGTTCTCTTCCATATTTTAAACTTTCTGTGGCCAACACTCCCAGCAATGAAGGTTCCATTTGCCTTCTTGATAACCTGTTGCACCTGCAAACCAACCTTTTGTGATTCATGCACAAGCACTCCAAAGTCTTTCCGTACAAAAGCAAGCTGCAATCTTTCAACTTTTAAATAATAACCTAATCTTTTATTTCCTCTTCCAAAGTGAACGACCTTGCATTTATCAACGCTATACTTCATCTGGCAGACCCTTGTCCATTCATGTAACCTATCTATATCTCTCTGCAGACTCTCCACATCCCTTGCACAATTTGCATTTCGACACCCATTTGCAAACTTAGATATGCTACACTTGGTCCTCTTTCAAATTGTTAATGTTATGAACAGTTATGGGCCCAGCACAGACCTTCGTAGCACTCTGCTCACCAAACTGCCAACCAGCAAAGAACCCTTTTGTCCCAAATCTCACCCTTCTATTGGTTAATCAATCCTCTATGCATGCCAATACATTACTTCCGGCTCCATGCATCCATATCTTATGGATAAGTGCTTTGTACAGCAACTTATTGAATGCCTCCTGGAAATCCAAACATACATCTACCCGTTATGCTCTATCCACTGTGCACATTATATCCTCAAAGAATTCTAGTAAGTTTGTTCAATAGTAAAGACCTGTTTTTAATAAATGTATGCTGTCTCAGCCTGATGGATTAATTCTGTCTAGATATCTCGCTACTTCTTCCTTAATGATAGCTGCAAACATTTTCCTGACTATGGACGTCAAAGGTGGCCTATAGTTACCTTTTGCCTATATCCACTGGGACCTGCCCAGAATCCAGAGAATTTTGGCAAATTATCATGAATGCATCTGCCATCACTTCTGCCAATTCTTTCATGCATCCCATCAGGACCAAGGGATTTGTATACATTTAGACCCCACTAGTTTGTGCATCATGACTTTAGTGACAGCAATTATATCAAGGTCCTCACCTCCCACCATACTCATAATATCTCTGTTTGGCACATTAGATGCGTCCTGCACTGTGAAGCCGTTCAAGGCCTCAGCTATTTCCACTTTCCCCAATATTAACTACATATTATTCTCAGCTTCCAAAGGACCCGTGTTCACTTTAGCCATCCTGTTCTGCTTTATGTAATTATAAAAACTTTTACTTTTATATTTTGTGCCAGATTTATTTTTATAATCTATCTTCCCTTATTGCTTGCTTAGAGGTTCTTTGTTGCTTTTTTTTTTAAAAAAGCTTTACCAATTTTCCAGTTTCTCACTACTCTTGGCGACTATATGTATGAGCTTTTGGCTTGATAGAACATAGAGCACAGTACAGGCCCTTCAGCCCACAGTGTTGTGCTGACCCTCAAACCCTGCCTCCCATATAAGCCCCCACCTTAAATTCCTCCATATACCTGTCTAGTAGTCTCTTAAACTTCACTAGTGTATCTGCCTCCACCACTGACTCAGGCAGTGCATTCCATGCACCAACCACTCTCTGAGTAAAAAACCTTCCTCTAATATCCCCCTTGAACTTCCCACCCCTTACCTTAAAGCCATGTCCTCTTGTATTGAGCAGTGGTACCCTGGGGAAGAGGTGCTGGCTGTCTACTCTATCTATTCCTCTTAATATCTTGTACACCTCTATCATGTCTCCTCTCATCCTCCTTCTCTCCAAAGAGTAAAGCCCTAGCTCCCTTAATCTCTGATCATAATCCATACTCTCTAAACCAGGCAGCATTCTGGTAAATCTCCTCTGTACCCTTTCCAATGCTTCCACATCCTTCCTATAGTGAGGTGACCAGAACTAGACACAGTACTCCAAGTGTGGCCTAACCAGAGTTTTATAGAGCTGCATCATTACATCGCGACTCTTAAACTCTATCCCTCGACTTATGAAAGCTAACACCCCATAAGCTTTCTTAATTACCTTATCCACCTGTGAGGCAACTTTCAGGGATCTGTGGATATGTACCCCCAGATCGCTCTGCTCCTCCACACTACCAAGTATCCTGCCATTTACTTTGTACTCTGCCTTGGAGTTTGTCCTTCCAAAGTGTACCACCTCACACTTCTCCGGGTTCAACTCCATCTGCCACTTCTCAGCCCACTTCTGCATCCTATCAATGTCTCTCTGCAATCTTTGACAATCCTCTACACTATCTACAACACCACCAACCTTTGTGTCATCTGCAAACTTGCCAACCCACCCTTCTACCCCCACATCCAGGTCGTTAATAAAAATCACGAAAAGTAGAGGTCCCAGCACAGATCCTTGTGGGACACCACTAGTCACAATCCTCCAATCTGAATGTACTCTCTCCACCACGACCCTCTGCCTTCTGCAGGCAAGCCAATTCTGAACCCACCTGGCCAAACTTCCCTGGATCCCATGCCTTCTGACTTTCTGAATAAGCCTACTGTGTGGAACCTTGTCAAATGCCTTACTAAAATCCATATAGATCATATCCACTGCACTACCCTCATCTATATGCCTGGTCACCTCCTGAAAGAACTCTATTAGGCTTGTTAGACACGATCTGCCCTTCACAAAGCCATGCTGACTGTCCCTGATCAGACCATGATTCTCTAAATGCCTATAGATCCTATCTCTAAGAATCTTTTCCAACAGCTTTCCCACCACAGATGTAAGGCTCACTGGTCTATAATTACCCGGACTATCCCTACTACCTTTTTTGAATAAGGGGAAAACATTCGCCTCCCTCCAATCCTCTGGTACCATTCCCGTGGACAACGAGGACATAAAGATCCTAGCCAGAGGCTCAGCAATCTCTTCCCTCACCTCGTGGAGCAACCTGGGGAATATTCCGTCAGGCCCCAGGGACTTGTCCATCCTAATGTATTTTAACAACTCCAACACCTCCTCTCCCTTAATATCAACATGCTCCAGAACATCAACCTCACTCATATTGTCCTCACCATCAAGTTCCCTCTCATTGGTGAATATTGAAGAGAAGTATTCATTGAGGACCTCACTCACTTCCACAGCCTCAAGGCACATCTTCCCACCTTTATCTCTAATCGGTCCTACCTTCACTCCTGTCATCTTTTTTTCTTCACATAATTGAAGAATGCCTTGGGGTTTTCCTTTACCCTACTCGCCAAGGCCTTCTCATGCGCCCTTCTTGCTCTCAGCCCCTTCTTAAGCTCCTTTCTTGCTTCCCTATATTCCTCAATAGACCCATCTGATCCCTGCTTCCTAAACCTCATGTATGCTACCTTCTTCCACCTGACTAGATTTTCCACCTCACTTGTCACCCATGGTTCCTTCACCCTACCATTCTTTATCTTCCTCACCGGGACAAATTTATCCCTAGCATCCTGCAAGAGATCCCTAAACATCGACCACGTGCCCATAGTACATTTCCCTGCAAAAACATCATCCCAATTCTCACCCGCAAGTTCTAGCCTTATAGCCTCATAATTTGCCCTTCCCCAATTAAAAATTTTCCTGTCCTCTCTGATTCTATCCTTTTCCATGATAATGCTAAAGGCCAGGGAGCGGCGGTCACGGTCCCCCAGATGCTCACCCACTGAGAGATCTGTGACTTGACCCGGTTCATTAGCTAGTACTAGATCTAGTATGGCATTCTCCCTAGTCAGCCTGTCCACATCCTGTGACAGGAATCCGTCCTGGACACACTTAACAAACTCTGCCCCATCTAAACCCTTGGAACTAATCAGGTGCCAATCAATATTAGGGAAGTTAAAGTCATCCATGATAACAACCCTGTTATTTTTGCACCTTTCCAAAATCTGCCTCCCAATCTGCTCCTCTGTATCTCTGCTGCTACCAGGGGGCCTATAGAATACCCCCAATAGAGTAATTGCTCCCTTCCTGTTCCTGACTTCCACCCATACTGACTCCAAAGAGGATCCTGCTGCATTACCCACCCTTTCGGTAGCTGTAATAGTATCCCTGACCAGTAATGCTACCCCTCTTCCCCTTTTTCTGCCCCTCTATGCCTTTTAAAGCAGTGAAATCCAGAAATATTGAGAATCCATTCCTGCCCTGGTGTCAGCCAAGTCTCTGTGATGGCCACTACATAATTCCATGTATGTATCCAAGCTCTCAGTTCATCACCTTTGTTCCTGATGCTTTCTTGCATTGAAGTACACACATTTCAGCCCTTCTACCTTACCGTCTTAACACTGTTTATTCTGCTTCTCTTTCCTCAAAGCCTCTCTATACATTAGATCTGGCTTTACTCCATGCACTTCTTTCACTGCTCTATTGTTCCAGGTCCCATCCCCCTCACAAATTAGTTTAAACCCTCCCGAACCATGCTAGCAAACCTACCTGCAAGGATATTGCTCCCCCTCGAGTTCAGGTGCAACCCATTCAATCTGTACAGGTCCCACCTTCCCCAGAAGAGATCCCAATGGTCCAAAAATCTAAAACCCTGCTCCCTGCACCAACTCCTCAGCCACGCATTCAACTGCCATCTCCTTCACTTGATACCTTCACTTATTTCCTTAGTTATCCAAGGCTGGCTCTCTCCACTCATACTGCCCTAGAATATACTTCGTTGAGCACCGCAAAAAATCTTCCACTGTTTTGCAACTGTCACACAACATAGCCTATGTTCCCAGCTCCTCACTCATCCAGAAGCATGCAGTCCACTTTCCTTGAGATCATCTGGAGACAGATGGGTCTCGGTCCAAAACGTCGACTGATTACTCTTTTCCACAGATGCTGCCTGACATGCTGAGTTCCTCCAGTGTTTTGTGTGCGTTACTTGGAGATAGACAACAAATGCTGGCCTCGCCAGCGTCACCCAGATCTCCAGAAATTAACTTAATATAACACCAGAAAAAGACAGATTGAAAGGGCAAGTTTCATTTTAAATGCTTTATCAATTGTTTTGAGAGAAATTGAACTGTTTCGTTTTCTTCACTCAATTATCATTTTCAAACTGGTCTGTGGTTAGCAAAGGGGACAGAAAATAGGTCTAGTGCCCTGATCATTCACCGTTGATTTCACAGGAGTGAGCCATCCAGTATCAGCCTTACTGGTTAATTAACAAAGTTTAGGTCACTTACCAGAGGATTGATCCCTGGTTCATCCTCTCCCACCGAGACAAGAATACTGTGCTGTTTAAGTTGAAACAAGTGTGTAACTCGAAGCTTATAAGCCTGGAAGGAGGTGAACTGCAAAGTCCGAGTGAGGAACCAGATATTCCCTTCAATATGTATTCTAGTGTTAAGGAACTAATTTAGTCTTAGGAAAACCACTATAGCGTAGCGGTTAGCGCGAAGTTATAAGGCTCGGCGTGTTTCGGAGTTCGGCATTCAAATCCGATGCCGAATGTAAGGAGTTTGTACGTCCACCCCCGTGGAATGCATGGGTTCTCTCCCCCGCCCCCCCCCCCAGGTGCTCCGTTTCCTCCCACGCTCCAAAAACCTAATGCTAGGTGAATTGATCATTGCAAATTGTCCCGAGATTAGGTCATGGTTAGGTTTGTCGGTGGTTGGGAAGGCGGTCCTACTCTGTGTTGTATCGCCAAATAAACTGAAATCCAACGGGAAGGAAACAGGTTACAGCAATAACAGTTACAAAGAAGGTACCAATAATCAGAATTAATCTGATCTGTATTCAAATATTCAAGTAACCTTTCAAAACTGACTGCAACTAGCACCACAAACATCAGCAGCAATTAAGGCCACTGAACTAAACGCGAAATCTGGGATACGAGTCACATTTGGCAGAGAATTATATTGAAGGGATGAGCGAAAGAGGACAACATCAGCTGGAGGAAGCGATGTTGAACGATGAGGAGAAGAAGGTGGAGAGGTCGGATGAGTTCAAGGAGAGGTGGGATTTAATAACAGGAGGCACGATGGTCAGGGCCGGGGCTCTGAGTGGCTACGCCCTGAGCAGAAGCATAAACCTTGCGCTTTAATGTGACAGGGCCGACTCGAGAAAGCAGGGAACCGGCAAGCACCGCCCAGCCTATGTAAAGGATATCCCCCAGTACCAGGCTGCCTCTGCCACTCGTGCACACGCTGAAGGCCGAGTCTCCTGGGCAGCGGAATTCCCGGTCCGGTTGCCCGGTCTCCTTCAACAGCTCCTTGTCGAAGAAAACGAAACGCCTCCATTGTAGAAACGCCGCCATCTCAAGCCATCACATGACCAGAACATGTGATTGGTCCCTCGTATCACCTGACTCTTCTTAAAGGGGCCTAGCCCTCAGTTCGGAACCTCTGATTAACCAAACTTTCCGCACGACCTGCAATACACACACAAAATGCTGGAGTAAATTAGCAGGTCAGCAGCATCTATGAAAATGAATAGATGTCGACGTTTCAGGCTGAGACCCTTCTACATAACACACACGAAATGCTGGAGGAACTCACCACACGAGGCAGCATCTATAGAAAAAAGTCCAGTCGACGTTTCAGGTCCGAAATTTTGACTATACTATTATCCCCTCCATGGACGCTGCCTGGCTTGCTAAATTCCTTCAGCATTTTGTGTGTGTAGCTTGGATATCCAGCATCTGCAGATTTTATTTCTTGTTTGTGATTGGATCCTTTTACATAAACTACTGCTTTCTGGCATGAAATATCGTTTCATGCGTGGGTTTCCCCCGGGTGCTCTGGTTTCTTACCACCGTCCAAAAACCTACCTGGTAGGTTAATTGGTCGTTGTAAATTATCCCGTGATTACGTTAGGGTTAATCAGGGTTGTGGGGTTTGGTAGGATGCTGTGGCTCGAAGGGCCTGCTCCGTGTTGAATTGCTAGATCATTCGATTGATCCTAGGATATGATAACAGCGGATACGTTGGAGGAACAGCTCCCCGGGTTTCGACAAGGTTCGTTTCCCGAGAAGAGTTCGTACCCAATTTTTTCACGTTGGAAGCGAACAGAAACAGCTGTGACAAGAGAGTGAGTCTGCTTAGCGCTCCCCGCTCTGTTCAGTTTGACGCAGTCCTCAATTGTTGTGGCGCGGGGGTGAGGAGAGAAGGCGCATGGAAATGCTCCGTGGAAGATGCCTGTATTCCAATCAGTTCATTAATATGGATAGACTGTACACAAGTTCATTACATCAGCTGGCAATTTAGTGAAATGCCAAGCAAATGCGTTTTGGTCAGAAGTGCTCTCTTAAACGAAATGCTAATCTGAGAATCCATCTCAGCTCTTTAACAGTTCTAAAGTATTAAGAATAATACAATTTTTTATAAATACCTTTCAAACCAGGCAACATCTCTGAGGAGAAAAACAGGATTTGGGATTCAAGTCCAAGTCCCTAATCAGAATCAGGTTCATTATCACCAGCATGTGACGTGAAATTAGTTTCTCTAGGCACGTTTGATTTTTTTTATATAGGTAAAAACATTTCCAGCTCTCAACAACACACGTAAAAATCGTCAGGACTTCCTGTTTTTATTTCAGATTTCCAGCATGTGCAGGTTCCTGATGTTTAAAGATGAAGAATGGCTGAGTCATCCCCTGTAACTGACATTTATACCAATCTGAAAAACCTAGGTGATACCACTCTACCTCACTAACTGACATTTGAAAAATACTGATACAAAATCGAATCTTCTCACCTTTATATCTTCCAGCCTAGGACAAGCACCTGAAGAATGTAATTAATTTAAAATAACTTACCACTCTTGGGTGCCTACACTGATTAAGAGAAACACCGTCATTGTCTGTAGATGTCCCCTTTTTGCTGCCCCCTCTAAGTAATTACTGTAAGTTATTTTACATAATACTCTCTACAAACATGCAAATTAGGAAAAGGATTGTCAGTACATGGACCAGTTTCCTTAGGGGCACAGAGCGACACATTAATATGGATACTTGAACATAAATTGAACCACAATTCAAAAAGATGGAGGAAATATGGAAAATTATTTCATGGGGAACAGGTACCAAACAAACTCTGGACTTCGAATTTCATTCCAATGTCTTAAAATAGCCAGACTAATGTATGATGCATTGGTTCCCTGGAAGGTTCCGTTAGAATAGAAAGTAGTAGATGTAATTTTTTAAAAATCAAACAGGAAGGTTTTTAAAAAAACAGAACAAACCAGTTAACAACTGTGGTAATGAAAATGTTAGAACCAATTTAAAGTGTTCACCTTAAGTTCAAAATCGGGCTGAGTCAAAGTGGTTTTGTGAAAACTACATTTGAAATAATATGTACTCTGGATAAAGTAGTATAGATTCCCAGAAGGCACTTGATAAGGTATTGCCAAAAAAGGCTGTGGTGAGAATTTAAAACTCATGGTGTAAGAAACAGATTGCAAAGGAACAGGACACAAGGGTTGGGGATGAATGGATTGTCTTCTTGATGGCAAGGTACAAGTTTCCAGAGGGATCACTGTTGGGACCTGAGTTTTTTTTTACACTGCAATAGTTTGGCATAAATAGAAGGGAAAGTAAATTGTGACTGATGACATTACAAGTCTTAATCCAGAACAATTGGGATCTCATGGGTGCCAGAATAGCAGATTGTCTGGATTGCAGGATGCTTCTTTTAATACCAAGAGGTTTAATATTTTAGATGTAACAGAATAATGAACTAGAATTTCCCAAGGACCCCTCTGCGTTTAAAGTAAGAGCAAAATAGTGGGCTGCTGTGAGTGAAAGGTGAGCAAAATCTGGATTACCAGAGCTTCCCCACACATTTCTTTTTGGCTTCCTAAAGTCAGTAGGCAAGCATCTGCAAGTGGACTGTAATATGGGAAGTGATTTTTTTTTGGTAAGGAAATCATAAAAAATGGCAAGAGATTACTGAGGAATCTGAGTTAATGTCAGTGAATCATATACTATGTATGGTAAAACTAACACATTTTATAGGAACCCTTTAGAAAAGGTAGACAGGTTATCCCTCAGGTTAGCTCAGGTATTGTCAAGACCACATTTGCAACTGTCTTGGTTTCATGAAAGAATACAAATATTTTGGAAGCAATGCTGAGAGAATTACTAGACTGGAATGTGCCAATTATCTTGGAGGGAAGTCTACATGTACTGAGTTTTGAAAAGTAGGAGGGAACTTGATTCAAACATACAAGGAGTCTAATCACAGTGGATGTGAGAAAGGCTCTTCTTATGAGAAAATGTGTAACTGTGGGGTGGAGAGGTCACTGTTTAAAAAAAGACCCCAGCCATTTAATACATTTAATTTCCCATCCTTCCAAACACCCTCTCCAAAAAGGGTTGTGCATCTTTGAAATTCTCTTCCCATAGTTTCTGATATCATTTTCTCATTCTCATCTTATGAATGCTATGCATTGGTAACAGAAAGAACAAGTATACACCAGCAACTTGAGTAGAGTTTATTTGTAACCAACTATCAGACTGTAGATCAATAACTACTGGTACAGCATGCTTCCTGCAAATTGCATAATATTAGCCAGCTTTTTAGGTCCAGTAATGCAATTGCCCTGAGCTGTTGAAACATTTTACCAAGTAACTTTAGAAACTAACATAATAAAACAAGTTTATGCAAGTTGCAAGTTTAAACCAAAGCTCTTATTGCCAGAATTTTCAGATGCATATTACCTATTTAAAAATACACATGTGTATACTGCCCCAAGCCATAACAATCTGCATACCAAGCGCTACCAGACCTCCACTGGATGAACTAGTGACCCAGGCAGATCAAAGTGAGGCCTGTACTGCAACTGAAATTTTGTATGTACGTTTGCAAATTGAACTATTTCTTCACTCCCACTGTGGCTAGATGAAAACAAAAGGTCAATAATTTCAGGTTTCAAATATTTTAGGCAAACTTTGTATTGAAATTCACAACATGAAGAAATCTGCAGATGCTGGAATTTCAAGCAACACACAAAAAAGCAGCATCTTTAAGTAAGAGTCGATGTTTTGGGCCGAGACCCTTCCTCAGGACTAACTGTAAGAACTTTTTTGTGTGTTGTTTGTATTGAAATTGCTCTGCACATTACTAGTAAAAATACAGTATAAATTCTGTCAGCCATCTTATTCAACTCCAACCTTAAAACACTTTTTCCTTTAAGTCATCTGGGACACCTGATAGCATCACCTGCTCCATAAAGCCACAGACGGACTGAGTAAAAGTTCTTAAAAACTGAAAGGCCCAATTGCCTCCTACCTAAACATCAGTAATACTGTTCCACATAGCATCAGATCTGTGGAGTTGGGTAATCAAGGGAAGAGTAATGAAGCCGTTATAAGCAACAGTTGAGGAATACCAGGAAAGCAAGCTGTCAAAAAACATCTCAGTAACATCAAGTTTTCCTAATGGACAGGATGATTCTTTCAATTGGCACAGAGTTGCAATGTTATACTTTCAAAGGAATATGCAATACTGGGCAGATGATATTCCTATTCTGCCCATTTCCCCATCTTGCGTTGTAGAGCTAGTTCTAAATAGCCACAATCCCCTTTAATACAAACTATTTTACATTCTCGTACAGCTTAAAACAGAACATCTGCATCTCTCAGTCTTCTAATGGAAGCAGTAGTCCATAGCACACAAAGATGTGATGAACTTCAGCCAGGCCAAGAAGAAAGGGCATAGAAATAGGCAATACATTACTTCCAATGATGGAGAACAATGAGAGTCTTGTTTTGGGTACTGTAGGTTAGGAAGGTGGGCTGTGTTTAACCCAGACTGAAGTTGACATGAACAAGTCCCTTTGTTCACTGTTGGGTCATGGTCCTAACCCACTACAGTTGATTAATGCACGTGTATAAGAGATAATTGCAAGCAAAATATCAAAGGAAGAGGTCATAACCCTGCAAAGTTATAGTAATATTAGAGTTTTTTTTAAACAGAAGAATTCATTATCATAAAATAGATCAGTTCACCCTAATTTGAAATATAACTTAATCCAAGTTGGCAAGTGTATATCCAACCCAGAACAAGTGGTTCAAGTAAACACTCAACATAATGCAAAAGGTTATTTAAAGGTAGATAATCATATGGGTTTGAAAATTAGTAATTTTAACTAAGATCGATCCAACTTTGCCAAATGACTCCTTAGCTGCCAGACAGTGTACAAGTGACACATCCTAAAATCGGAGAAACAAACTATCAGCTGGTATGGTGTCAGTGAAGTACAGGGTATGGACTTATAGATTAAATAACTGAAGATATGATTTCCTGTTAGAAATGTCCAGGAGGATAATGAACTCACACCAGAAGAACAAGGGGTTCAGCAAAGACTAACAAACATCTCTACCCAAGTTCAGAGTATTATACAATTTCACTGATAGGTATCCTCGCAGCTTGGTTATGAACAGAAAGTACAATGTGTAACCAGCTATTAATAAATTCATAAAATTCTTTTTATTGAGAGAGGGAACAGTGCAGATAAACACATTAGGTGTCTTGGTGAGTCTAACTGTTTTTAGAACATTCATTGCAGAAACGGCAGCCAGCAGATTCTCAAACTGGTCCCGACTTACTTTGACCCCCAGCATTCAGGTTACACCTCAAGGCAGCACCAACTGGTGCAAGAGAGATCTGCCAATTTTTTTTAATTTTTGAAATTATGCATTCAATGCCAAGTGCATGAGAGAAATCCACCCATAATGTAACTTGCAACAGTGATGAAGCACTGAACCTTACAGTCCAAACCCACTATAGTGGTCATCCAGTCTCATCTAATGAGATTAGGTTTCAGGCCATCAATTTGGAGGAGGAAACTGGGTTACAGTAAAATTGGAGACGTTTCAACACTGTTGGTTGGACAATAGGAGACCAGCCTCCAGTGACTCTCCTTCAGTAAACTAGATGCAGTTGAAGAAAACAACATACTTCTGTAATGGAAAGGTGATGGACAGGGTACTACTGAAGTGAACTTTTCCCTGTCTTAACAACAGTTGCCAGACCTCAAAGTAGACTCCAAATAACTCCAAATTATTAATTTCTGAACACAAAACAGAAACACATACACAGGTTACTGACCAAAAACAGCAGCTTAATGGAACATATTATATCTATTCAGAGCTGGCAAAAGGCAGCACTCCAGCAGCAAAACAATAATCTTTTGGTTGCCACATGTACTATAAAACAGACTTTCAGTGAATCCACAACTTAGACTGGCAGTTCTAAAAATATAAGAAAAAGATAATTCAGATGTTGACCATTAGCCCAGGGCTTCTTGACATCAGATCCATACAAGTACCCTTACTAGATTACACTATTCAAACTTGTTTTACAATACAAATTAGAAGTGAACAACAAACCAGGCAGATAATTCAGGGTATTTTTTTAAACCTACATAGCGACACATACTGGAAGTAGTTGCAACAGGCTTCATTTTAAACGATTAAGGTTGAGAGATTTGTCTCAGAGTCAAACTGGTATTACAAAATAAATCACACACTGGTAACTTCAGGTGACCTGCTGGACATCACTGGGGGTGGGGGGGGGGGGTAACAATTCGCAAAGGTTGAGAACAAATAGTGAAGCTGAGCCAGTCTTACTCCCTTTACCCACCAAGATTGCAGCAAACATCAAATGTCCTAGCATAATTCTGGGTTAATGCATTGATATCAACATATCATTTGCCAGGTGCATAAGGTGAAAAGGACAGCACTACTGCTCTGATTCTATTCTATTGGCTTATATGGGACACACTGAAAGAACCCTGGGACACAATACTGTAAAGATCAGGCCCGTTTATGAAGTGTCAAGAAAAACTGTTTCTCTCTATCCATGGGTTAGATAATGACAGAAGCATAGCTGTATTAAATAATGCCATTATCCTCACCTACATTAAATTGTCAGATTTTGCCAGCTTGAGGTGCCATTCATTTTTGTTTAAATGTTATCAAGTAAAATAGATTCCAGGGAAGCGGCTTTTTGATTTAATTATGCAGTTTTACACCAAACCCACATCCCACTCCAAGTTAAAGCAAAATTAACGTATTCTATTCAGTGCAACAGGTTCAGTTAAAACCATTAAAAAAAAAAGGCAGGAGAAAAAGAGGCAAAATTAACAAGAACAAGATACACACTAGTTTCCAATAACTCAGGTAATTTTGAAATCCCTTTGAACATCAAACATCCATTCTGCATTACAAGTAAAACTCTCCAACAAAGTCTGTCACAGGGAAATCCAGTTCTTTTTTTTATATAAAAGAAAAATGTACACCTCTGCTCCAATCACAATTCATTGTCTGTTAAATTATGGCAAAGTGGTCCATTACATAAAAAGTAATGTAATATAAATAGAGCTGCTGAAGGACCCAGGTGGGGTTACAACTCATCAGGAGGATGTTTGTCTGACTTGCTTTCTGGTTTCTTCTCTGTATCTGGAAAAAACAAAATTATTAAGTACACACAGTACTGCTCAGATGAAAAATAAAGTTACTTATAAGAGAATGCAAAGTAGATTGACAAAATTGATCGATAGACAAAATTGATGTAGTTATGTGTTGAGTTAACTCACCGCAACATGCATAGCTTCCGGAATTGCTTTGTATATGGTGACTCAATGGCAACACCAGGATAGTGATAGCGGGGGATACAGTGATTGCAATGCCATTGAATATAAAGAAGGTCTTGGATTTTGCTCTGTTGGGTATTGTCATTACCTTAGGTGACAAGTGACATTCATGCCTGGAAATTGTCCAGGTCTTGCTGCATTTGGATGTGGACCACTACTTCATTTTGAGTTGTGTGAATGTTTCACTGATGATTGCATATCCCTACTTTCTGACCTTTTAGTTGAAGGAAGGTGACTGATGAAGCTGAAGATTGTTAAGCTGGGGACATTACTGAGGAACACTTGCAGAGATATCCTGTGGCTTAGATGAATGTCCTCCAACCATCCTCCTTTGCATCGATACGATTCCAATATGATTCTTCTCGCTGCTGCCATCAGGAAGTTGGTACAGGAGCCTTAGATCCCATACCACCAGGTTCAGGAACAGTTATTACCCGTCAACCATCAGGCTCCTGAACCAGTGAGGATAACTTCACTTGCCTCACTGAACTGATTCCACAACCTATGGACTAACTTTCAAAGACTCTACAACTCATGTTCTCAGCTTTATTTATTTATTTAATCAATTAATTAATTTGCACTTTTTGTCTTCTTTTGCACATTGATTGTCAGTCTTTGTGTGTAATTTTTCTTTGATTCTATTTGTATTTCTTTGTTCTACTGTGAATGCCTGTAAGAAAATGAATCTTAGGGTAGTATATGATGACAGGTATGTACTTTGATAATAAACTTACATTGAATAACCATTGGAAAAATGTTTTGGAAAAGGAGGGTGGCATTGGATATAATCTGGAGAGCTCTTTTGTATTATAAGCACTCAATGCACATTATTGCTATAACCATAAATCAGCGAGTATTTTGTTATGTCTCCCCTCTGGCTGTGATGGGGGCACTTTTTCCAGAGAGAGACTGACTGACTGTAGTATGTTGAATACTGGGTGAATGAGTAGTCTTTGGGGTACTGCAAGTCTGTGTCTTTACTGCGCTTTGCTGCACGCTTGAGTGCTCGGGGGGGGGGAGACGCCAATGCTTTTTTTGCTGGTGGGGGGGGTCATTGCTTTGCTGCTGCTTATGTGTAGGGGGGAGTTGGGGGGGCTTTGGGGTTCTAACATTTAATTATCATTCATTCTTTGGGGCACTCCGTTTTCGTGGATGTTTTCAAAGAAAAGGAATTTCAGGATGCATATTGTATACATTGCTCTGACATTAAATGTACCTATTGAATATTTTCTGAAAAACAGGAAATGGTAGCATACAAGCAGTTAGGCAGTAATGGAGGACAGAAAAACACACTGTTTCAGTTTGAACCTTCTGATGTAGAGCCATAGCTCTAATTGCTTCCTGACTAGTTCAAGAGTTATCATTTGCTATTCACATGAGAATATTGATATTAAAGAGCAATCTTTATTTCTGATTCCAGCATCAGCATTATTTTAATTAACTAACTCTGAAACTACACAGGAGTGTGGATATCCTCCCGGGCACACGTGAAGAGTCACAAAAACTCACTGATCCTCACCTTCACTAGATTCTATTTCTATTGGGTCAGGTAATGTGGTCTCCTTGTCCTTAGAATTGGTTTCTTGAGCGTGGCTTGCCGTGGGTGGAGCCTTGCCAGGTTTTACTTCTTCCTTATCGGCTGCTGAGAAGAAATATTTGCCATTAGTGAACATCGCTGCCGCCTGTGCAAAACTAAACTGGTTAACGTCTCAAGTTCAAAACATTTTTTTTTTTTTGCTTTTCTCTGCAGGGCTATTTCTTACTCTAGTCCCTGATCAATAGAGCCAGAAACAATAACTTCCATAGGTCTACAGCATAGTTCAGTAACTGATATGCATTTCAAGCTAATTTCCCACTAAACTATAAGATTTATTTTCAACTCTTTCATCTTAATGCTCTTCCCTTTTAATGCTAAATAGATTCAGACCTCATACCTGCCAAATTAGTGGGAGCAGAGGTTAAACGTTATTTGTGGCCCTTTTGCACATAACCCAAGGAGACCCTAAACAAGGGTCTGACCTTTCAATACTGAGATTGAATAACACTCCTCCCCTACTTTCCAGTGAAGTCACCTGTGTCTTCCTCCGCTTTTTTCTCAGGTGGTACAATCTTATCACTATCAGTAGCTGTTGCATTCTTGTCCTCCTGCGTTGCATTTTGCGCTTCTTGTGTTGTGGTGTTCTTTTCTTTCCGGGGCTTAGGTTTTGCAAACTTGGCTTTGTTAAGCAAGTATTTGACTTCTCGGTCCAGGAGAGCCAGCTTTGCTTCTATGTCTTTAGAAAGCAGGATGGGCATTTCTGTAGATGGCAGATTATTCTGCTCCTTTACAGTCGTGTTCTTCCATGTCTGAATGAAGAAATAATACATCAAGTGTAACAGAGCAATCCATCTCATAGCTCGTCTTAGAATAGCTTTGGTGCATTGCTATTATGCACTAACAGCTTCCCTTGATACTTTAAGGAATATGGTTTGAGATACTGACTCTCTCCAATCACATTTTGAGTACAATTTCAGGTATGTGACAGGTGCCTCATTCTGGTAATCATTCTCTTTGCACGAATAGAAGATGTGTTGACAGGCAATTATTTAGTTACAGAATGTGTCAGCAGAGTCTGGTATCTCCTCACTGGATATCTACATGCATAAGTTTCTAGTCAAAGTCACGGACAGCAAGAAGGTTATTTGCCCTGATGTCACTGGTTCTCTCCCTTCTTCCCAAGATCAAACACCCTATCAATCTAGCTAGCAGAACAGGAGTCAGGATGTTCAACCACAACTAAATTTAGGGACAGGAACACAAAGCTAAAAGTGGTAGATTTAAGCAATCCCACCAACAGGACAAATTAAACTCATTTTTTGAAGATGCTAAAAATTTAGATTCAGTATCGAGGTGGAGATTTAATTGCACTTACAGTTGTTTCTGTGATAACCTTTTCCAGAGAGTTTAATTCCACTTCTGTGAAAATCTGGTCATCTTCGGGTAAGAGTCTTGCTCCCCTAAAGACACAAAAATTACAGTTAACAAAAACAAACAAAAAGAAACTTGGCCTCTCCTACTGTCCCACATCCACTTGCTGGTGTGATTCATTCCTGGGAAATTTAATTCCCAGAAACTGCTGTTAATTTGAGCCATAAGTTACAAATATTTGAATAGGAAAGTCCTCAAATCAATCAATGATCAATGCAAGGAAACCTACATCCTACAGGATGTACAACCTCAGAACAAAATGGATGGAAATAAATTATCCAATGGCCTGCATATTAGGATAGAGAACACAAAAACGAGGTAAAGTATGATTTATCTCTATCCTAATCAACAGATCACACCAATGCAAGTTAAGCCAGGTTTTAAGGCTTGGTGGCTAATGAAACCATTCCCCAATTGTGATCAATTAAAAGATCAGAGAAATGAAAGCATCTTTTAGTGCAGTTCCCTGCCTCACTTGAATACTTACTTCAGGAAGATGGTAGAGTGATTGAGCATGCTATCTAGTGCAGCCAGGCGATCTGGCCACTTTCTCCTCTCTTCTACTTTAAAGAAGAGCTCCTTGCACAGTTTGCGTAGCTCAGAAAGCTTTGTTTTCAGTTCCTAAATTCAGGAAACAACAATTTTACTGGTTTTGCTCAATACTGCATAATATCCCCATCTACAAGCCAAGTCCAACACCAAATGTTCCTCAGTGTTGAATAATTAACAAGACCATATCTTAGGTACAAAAGTAATAATACCATTCTGCTTAAGAGATGGCACCAAACTATACATACAATTTGGTATCATGATTAAATGAAGCTGTAGTTTAGAATTCAGGCTCACACTTGCCTGTTTTCTGTTCAATGTGCATGAATACTCTGGATCAATACTGTCAGTTGATGGATTGGTTAACAGTACTAGAATATGCACTGGATTGCATTGAGGGAGAGTGTTTAAAAGCAGCAAGTGGGGCAGTTAGCACATTTTGTATGCCACAATTCCCAAGGAGGCATTCAATTACGCATAATTAGGCACTTGGCAAGATCCAATAACAACTTAGATTTTAGTGGAGTGGGCATTATGCGAATGGACCGATATTAGCGTGGAGAGTTGAGGCTTTGGCTCATCAAGGCATAGGCAGTAGGTAGGTATTTTTTCATTGTTTCTTTCTTAGTATATTTAGCGCAGTAGGGTTCCGAGGCAGGAGAAATGAATGCTCCTCGAGGGATGTGGAAAAGACAGGGAGACTCCCAGTGTCCCTGACAACACCTACAAGAAGTACATTCAGCTGTAGCTTTTAAAGGAGTTGAAGCTAGAAATGGATGATCTCCAGATCATTCGGGAGGCTGAGGGGTTGATAGATAGGACATACAGGGAGGTAGTTACACCCAAGCTGCAGGACACAGGTAACTGGACAGCCATCAGGAAGGGGGGGGGGGGAAGGAAGGGAAGAGAGATGAGCTGTAGTGATAGTGGACTAGTTGATTAGGGGAACAGAAAGGAGGTTCTGTGGACGAGAACAAGATTCAGGGACATTTTGGATCGAATCCGCAACATTCTTAAGTGGGAGGGTGAGCAACCAGAGGTTGTGGTCCATCGGTACCAACGACATAGATAAGATGGGTGACGAGGTCCTGCAAAGTGAGTTCAGGGAGTCAGGTGCTAAGTTAAAGGACAGGACTTCCAGGGTTGTGATATCAGATTGCTACCCATACCAGGTGTTTGTAAAACCAGAAATAGGAAGATCATACAAGTTTAAAAGTTGGCTAAGGAGTTGGTGCAGGACGGAGGACCTCATATTTTTTTGGATCATTGGGGCCTCTTCCAGGGAAAGTGAGACCTGTACAGAGGGACCATTTGCACCTGAACTGGAGAGGGATCAATATACTTCTGGGAAGGTTTGCTCGTGCTGCATGGGGCTGGTGGGGGTTTAAACTGGAGTTGCAGAGGGATGGGAATCAGAGTGCCAGATCAGATAGTGGAGTGGTTGTGGAGAAAGTTGTTGTTAGGCCTACATACAAATTCAGGAAACGAAAGGTTGAGCACGATGGGACTAATCTTCTGAGCTGTGTAAAAGGCATGGGTAACAAGTTTAGGGAATCTTGGTTTTCAAGAGATATTGAAGCCCTGGTTAAGAAAAAAAAAGGTGTATAGCAGGTATAGGCAGGTAGGAACAAATGAGGTACTTGAGTACAAGAAATGCACTTAACACTTAAGAAGGAAATCAGGAGTGCTAAAAAAAAAGGCATGAGGTTGCTCTAGCAGACAAGGTGAAGAAGAATCCTAAGAGCTTCTGCAGATACGTTAAGAACAAGAGGATTTGCAAGGGACAAAATTGGTCCTCTGGAAGATCAGAATGGTAATCAATGTGTGAAGACAAAAGAAATGTGGGAGATTTTGAGTACATAAGGCATCAATTTGCGGCAGTTTCATCTTTTGAGCAGCAACCAATCAGTATTCTGAAGCATGAGAAGACACAACTCACCCATGTTCGCTGATTGAGTACATACGGTATCAATTTGCGGCATTTTGGTGTTTTGAGCAGCGGCCAACCAGAACTATGAGGTGTGAGATGACACAGCTCACTAATGTTTGACAGTTGAGTACATATAGCATTGATTTTTGGCAATTTGGTATTTAAGCAGCGGCAATCAGCGACCCGAAGTGTGAAAAGACATAGCTCACTCAGGTTCACCAACTGAGTACATAAGGCATCGATTTGCGTTAGTTTGGTGTTTCGAGCAGCAGCCAGTCAGAGGTCCAAAGTGTGACAAGACGTAGTTCACTCAGGTTCACCAATTGAGTACACAGGCATTGATTCATGGTAGTTTAGTGTCTTGAGCAGCAGCCAATCAGCGATTGGAAGCTGAGAAGACACAGCTCACCCACGTTCGCTGATTGCGTACATATGGCATCGATTTGCGGCAATTCAGTATTTTGAGCAGTGGCAAACAGCAACCTGAAGCATGAGACGACATGACGTAACTCACTCAGATTTACCGATTGAGTGCATAAGGCATCGATTCGTGCCAGTTTGGTGTTTTGAGCAGCGGCCAATCAACAATCGGAAGTATGAGATGACGTAACTCACTCATGTTCACCAATTGAGTACATAAAGACATTGATTTGCGGCAGTTTCAACTTTTGAACAGCAGCCAGTGTTCCGAAGCATGAGAGGACATAACTCATTCAGGTTCACTAACTGAGTACGAAAAGCATCGATTCGCAGCAGATCAGTGTTTTGAGCAGTGGCAAATTAGCGACCCAAAGCATGAGAAGGCGCAACTCACTCGGATTCACCGTTTAAGTACACAAGGCATCAATTTGCGGCAGTTCAGTGTTATGAGCAGCGGCAAATCTGAAATGAGACGACGCAGCTCACTCACGTTAGCCGATTGAGTAATTAAGCCATTGATTTGCGGCAGTTCAGTGTTTTGAGCAGTGGCAAATTAGCGACCCAAAGCATGAGAAGGCTCAACTCACTGGTTCGTGGTTTTAAGTACACAAGGCATCAATTTGCGGCAGTTCAGTGCTTTGAGCAGCGGCAAATTAGCGACCTAAAGCATGAGAAGGCGCAACTCACTCGGATTCACCATTTAAGTACACAAGGCATCAATTTGCGGCAGTTCAGTGTTATGAGCAGCGGCAAATCTGAAATGAGATGACGCAGCTCACTCATGTTCGCCGATTGAAAAAATAAGCAATTGATTTGCGGCAGTTCAGTGTTTTAAGCAGCGGCAGACAGCGACCCAAAGCATGAGAAGGCTCAACTCACTGGTTCGTGGTTTTAAGTACACAAGGCATCAATTTGCGGCAGTTCAGTGTTATGAGCAGCGGCAAATCTGAAATGAGATGACGCAGCTCACTCATGTTCGCCGATTGAAAAAATAAGCAATTGATTTGCGGCAGTTCAGTGTTTTAAGCAGCGGCAGACAGCGACCCAAAGCATGAGAAGGAGTAACTGACTGAGGTTTGGCGATTGAGCACATAAGGCATCGATTTGAGGCATTTTGGTATTTTGAACAGCGGCCAATCAGAAATCTGAAGTGAGATAACTCATCTCACTCATGTTTGCCGATTGAGTACACAAGACATCAATTTGCGGCAGTTTAGAGTTTTCAGCAGTGGTCAGAGATGCAATGTGCAAGATGCAGCTCACTCAGGTTCACCAACTGAGTACATAAGGCATCGATTTGCGGCACTTTGGTGTCTTGAGCAGCGGCCAATCACAGATCAGAAGCATGAGAAGACACAGCTCACTCACGTGCGCCGATTGACTACGCAAGGCATTGATTTGCATCGTTTTGAGCAACGGAAAATCAGCGATCCAGACTGATTGGCAAGAGCAAATTAATATATAGCAGGGACAAGCATACGGCTATTTTCAGAGCACCCATTGTTAAAAAGGAGGGTGTGAGAATGGGGGTTTTTAAGGCTTTAGCTCTTCAAGGCTTGAGTGAGAGAAGGCAAAAAAAAAGCTGTAGGTAGATCTCTTTCCCAGTTTATTTACTGTTTCCTTCTTTATATTTACTCAGTTAGAACAGTAGGGACACCAGACAGGATAATTGAATACTCCACTTGCGGGAAGTGGGAAGGCAGAGACACCTCCGTGTGTCCGTGACGACCACACCTGCAAGAAGTGCATCCAGCTGCAGCTTCTAACACCCCACGTTAAGGAGCTGGAGCTGGAACTGGATGAACTCTGGATCACTCGGGAAGCTGAGGAGGTGATAGATTGGACACAGGGAGAGGCACATACACTTCAGGTGCAGGACACAGGAGACTGGGTGACAGTCAGAAGGGCGAAAGAAGTTAACAGCCAGTGCAGAGTACCCCTGTATCATCCCCCTCAACAACAGGTATATCGCTTTGGATACTGTTGGGGGGAATGACCTAGCAGAGGAAAGTCACAGCAGTCGGGTCTCTGGCACTGAGACTAGCTCTGTGGCTCAGAAGGGAAGAATTCAAACATTCAAAGCGCATTTATTATCAAGGTACATTACATCCCTGAGGTTTGTTTTCCCAAAACATCAAATCCTCAACACACAAAATAAAAAAACAAATCATGCAAATGGCAAGAAAAACAAAACGAGTGAAAAACACAATACAAAACACCAAATCACAAAAACATGAGAGTCCAGGCATGTTCAGCTCCGCTCACTTCAATCCAATGCCGTGTCTCTCACTATCTGCAGGCTAGTCCCTCCCCATCAAAAACACACATAAAACAGCAACAAAAAAAAAAGCAGCAAATCAGAAACACATCATAATGCGAAGTACAGAGCCCAATCCACAAACTGCGACGATTACACCTTGCCCAAGACTCATGGACTCTGGCACCACCCTCCGGCAGCATCGAGCGAGAGGGAGAGAGAAACCATTCGTACAGTACTTAGGCAAATTTCTCCAGGAGCAGTGAACAAGGGGGAGTGACAGTCCGTTCATACACAGGTAAACGGCGCTAAACACTCCCGCCCCCACCAGCACCACCGGCTTCTGCTCTCGTCCTCGTTGATTTCAATCTTCCTTAAAAAGGGAAGGGGGGGGGGGGGGGGTGGAGAAGAAGAGGTGAGCTCTAGTGATCGGAGATTCGTTGATTAGGGGAACAGGAGGTTCTGTGGACAAGAACGAGATTCCTGGATGATATGTTGTCTCCCGGATGCCAGGGACCAGGATATCTTGAGTTGAGTCCTCAGCATTCCTAAATGGGAGGGTGAGCATGTCATGGTCCAATGACATAGGTAGGAAGTGTGAAAAAAGTTCTGCAAAGTGAGTTCATGTAGCTGGATGCTAAGTTAAGGGCAGGACCTCCAAGGTTGTGATCTCAGGGTTGCTACATGCTACATGCCACATGCTAGTGAGGCCAGAAATAGGAAGATTATACAGTTTAACATATGGCTATGGAGATGGCACAGGAGGAAGGGTGTCAGATTTTTGGATCCAGAAAAGATGGGGCCTGTACTGAAGAGACAGTTTGCCCTGAACTAGAAGGGGACTAATATCCTAGCGACATACATCAAAGTTGCTGGTGAACGCAGCAGGCCAGGCAGCATCTATAGGAAGAGGCGCAGTCGACGTTTTAGGCCGAGACCCTTCGTCAGGACTGACATTATCCTGACGAAGGGTCTCGGCCTGAAACGTCGACTGCGCCTCTTCCTATAGATGCTGCCTGGCCTGCTGCGTTCACCAGCAACTTTGATGTATGTTGCTTGAATTTCCAGCATCTGCAGAATTCCTGTTGTTTGCGTTTAATATCCTAGCGGGAAGGTTTGCTAGTGCTACACAGTGGGGGGAGGTGGGGGGGAGTTAAAACTAGAATTGCAGGGGGATGGGAACCAGAATGCCAGAACAGATAGTGGAGAGGTTGTGGAGACATGTTGTTAAGACCTCAGACAAAATCAAAAGGTTGAGCATGGTGTGACTAATGTTCTGAGCTGCATATATTTCAATGCAAGAAGTATTGTAGGAAAGGCAGATGAGCTCAGGGCATGGATCAACAACTGGAATTATGATAGATGACTTGTTTGCAGGAGGGACAGGACTGGCAGCTCAATATTCCAGGGTTCTGCTGTTTTAGACATGACAGAGCAGCAAGGATTAAAGGGGGAGGGGTGGTGCTACTGGTCAGTGAAAATGTTGTGGCACTGCTCAGTCAAGACAGAGGCAAGAACTCGTCTAGTGAGACTTTATGGGTAGAACTGAGGAATAAGGAAGGTATGACCCTGTTAATGGGGCTATATTATAGACCACCCAACAACCTGCAGGGTTTAGCGGAACAAACTTGTAGCAAGATTACAGACTGTTAAAAAAAAACACAAGGTTGTTATAGTAGGTTGTCTAACTTTCCACATATTGACTGGGACTCCCATACTGTGAAACGACTGGATGGGACAGAGTTTGTCAAAGGTGTACAGGAAAGTTTCCTTAATCAGTGCATAGAATTTCCAAAGAAAGAATGTGTGATATTTGATCTCCTACTCAGGAATGAGACAGGACAGGTGACAGAAATTTGTGTAGGGGAACACTATGCATCTAGTAATCATCATGCCATTAGTTTCAAGGTACTTATGGGTAAAGGATAGATCTCATCCTTGGGTTAAGATTCTAAATAGGAGGAAGGTTAATATAAATTGATGGTATCAGAAAGGATCTGGCAAGTGAGGATTGGGACAGACTTTTTTCTGGCAAAGATGTACTTGCTACGTAGGAGGCCTTCAAAAATGAAATTTTGAGAGTACAGTGTTTTTATGCTCCTGTCAGAATAAAGGGCAAGGATAACAGGTTTTGGGAACCTTGGTTTTTGAGAGATATTAAGGCTCTGGTTAAGAGGGAAAAAAGGTGCAAAACATAAGGCAATTAGGAACAAATTAGGTTTGCAAGAAATACAAGAGAACACTTAACAAGGAAATCAGGACGGCAAAAGGAGGCATTAGGTTGCTCTGGTAAACAAGGTGAAAGGGAATCCCAAAAGCAAAACAATAGCAAGAGACAAAAATTGGTCCTCTGGAAATTCAGCATGGTCAACTATGTGTGGAGCTGAAAAATGAGGGAAGATCTAAAATTGATTTTTTTTTTTGCATCTGTATATATTTACTCGGGAGACAGTCGCAGAGTCTATAAATGTGAGGCAATGCAGCAGCAAGGTCATGGACGGATCACAGAAGAGGTGGTGTTTGCTGTCTTCAGGCGAATTAGGGCGGATAAATCCCCACACCCCGACAAGGTGTTCCCTCGGACCCTGTGGGAGGCTAGTGTAGAAATCAGTGTCATAGCAGAGATATTTAAAACATCCTTAGTTATGAGTGAGGTGCCAAAGGACTGGAGGATATCTGAAGTTGTTCCGTTGTTTAAGAAAGGCTCTAAGAACAAGCCAAGAAATTACAATACTGTGCAAAAGTTAGGCACATGTAAAAAATAGCCTGTAAAAAAGATATTTTCAAAAATACTCAAATTAATTTTAAAAAAATCACAATAGAGAGCAATGAACAGTAAAAAAAAACTAAATCAAATCAATATTTGGAATGACCACCTTTTGCCTTTAAAACTGCATCAATTCTCTTGGATACACTGTTGCGCAGTTTTTTCAGAAAATTGTCAGGTAGGTTGTTCCAAGCATCTTGGAGAATTTACCACAGTTCATCTGCAGACTTGGCTGTCTCGCTTACTTCTGTCTCACCAGGTAATCCCAAGACAGCCTCTGTGATGTTGAGATCAGGACTCTGTGAAGGCCATACCATCTGAAACCACATAAAAATTCTAGGGTGCCCAAGACTTTTGCACAGTACTGTATAAGCTGGTGAGTCAGACATCAGTAGTAGAAAAGTTGTTGGAAGGTATTCTAAGGGACTGGATATACAAATATTTGGATAGACACGGACTGATTAGGGATAGTCAGCCTGCTTTTGGTTAGACATAAACTACCATGCACAATTATATAGAGTTTTTCAAGGAAGCTACCAAGAAAATTGATTAAAGCAAGGCAGTGGATGTTTCCTACATGGACTTTAGCAAGACCTTTAACAAGGTCCCACATGGGAAGTTGGTCAAGGTTCAGTCCCTTGGGAAACAACGTGATGCAGTAACTTGGATTAGACATTGGCTTCACGAGCAAAGCCAGAGAGTGACAGTAGATGGGTTGCCTCTCTGACCGGAGGCTTGTGACTAGTGGTGTGTAGGGATCAGTGCTGGGTCCATTGTCATTTGTAATCTATATCAATGATCTGGATGATAATGTGGTAAACTGGATCAGCAAATTTACAGATAACACCAAGATTAGGCGGGGGGGGGCGGTGTAGTGGGCAGCGAGGGAGACTATCAAAGCTTGCAGTGGAATCTGGACCAGGTGGGAAAATGGGTTGAAAAATGGCAGATGGAAGTTAATGCAACCAGAGTGAGGTATTGCACTTTGGAAAGATTGACCAGGGTAGGTCACTGAGGAGTGTAGTAGAATAGAGTGATCTGGGAATACAGATCCATAATTCCTTGAAAGTGGCATCACAGGTAGATGGGGTTGTAAAGAAAGCTTTTGGCAGATTGGCCTTCATAGATCAAAATACTGAGTACAGGAGTTGCAATGTTATGAAGTTTGTGAGGTCTAATTTGGAGTATTGCATGCAGTTTTGGTCACCTACCTACAGGAAAGATGTATTAAAGATTTTAATAGTGCAGAAGAAATTCACAAAGACATTGCTGGGACTTGAAGACCTGAGTCATAGGGAATGGTTGGATAGGTTTGAACTTTATTCCTAAGAACAAAGAAGATTGAGGGTAGATTTGAAAGAGGTACACAAAATCATGAGCAGTAAATACAAACAGGCTTTTCCCACTGAGTTTGGGTGGGAGTACACCTTGAAGTCATGAGTTAAGGGTGAAATGTGAAATGTTTAAGGGAAACAGGAGGGGTAACCTTCACTCCTACGATGGTGAGGATGTGGAATGAGCTGCCAGCGTAAATAATGGATGCAGGGTCAATTTCAACATTTAAGAGAAATTTCGATGGGTGCATGAATGGGAGGTGTATGGAGGGTTATGGTCCAGGTGCAGGTCAATGGGATCAGGCAGTTTAATGGTTTAGCATGGACTAGATGGGCCAAGGGCCTGTTTCTATGCAGTAGTATTCTATGTCTGTAAAAGCAACTGAAGAAAATAAGATTAAACCTTAGTGGTGGCAGTATATCCATCCTCATCCAACCAGTTGGAAGCCTCGCTAAGCTTGGCAGAGATTTGGTCACGTTCATCTTGGGTGGAGACTAGCTGATATTCCTCCTGATACAGCTTGTCCTGGAATTGGAATTGGTTCATTAGTATCACACATAATACAGGTATAGTGATCAAGGAAAGGTGGCACCAGTGAACCACGGCGACATTCAGCAGGCAAAACTTTGAAAAGCCTGTCCTACATATGGCTCATACAGATCAGCTCATTGCACACTAAAGGTCATAGAAGGTAAAATAAATTTTGGAAATCCTAAAACAAATAATTAATTATTGCAGTTAGCTATCACAGGATTAAATCAAATCCAAATAGGGTATCCCAATTGCAGAAAGGTTCTAGAAGCTGCAGAAGACATCAGGTCTTTGTTGATGTAGAGGACAGTTGGAACACAGCTAGTATGAGACAGAGGGTTATGGCAGTGTAACAATGAACAACCTGCTGCTACTGCTACTGTAACTCGGCACTCCCATCCCACCAAGCCTCAGGTCAGAGACTTCTTTTAGCTGGAAAATTTAAATTTAATACAACATTAGTTCTAAGGTTCGGAACCTCCTCCTTGATAAAAGTATGTCTTTAAAACCTTACCAAACACAAAGTGCGGTACCATTCAATACAAAGTCAAACTAAAAGAGTTAAGTGTTATCACTCTGGTAACATATTGGCTTACTTTCTCAAATTTATTCTCCAAGTTTGTTGAATAAGTGCACCTTGAATAAGAAATTAATTACTGTCATTGCAATTAATTATAATGCAAATTGTCCCAACTAAATCTCATTATTTTCCCCTTTTCCAGCTACCTTTTTTTATTAAACATTTTCCTTACAAGGTCCAACTTACAGAACATATTATGATAATTACAAAACTATTATTTTTAAAAGGTTTACATCAAGACACCATCAATTCATGATTTGTAGTCTAGGATTAACTGATTAATATTGCTGACAATAATGCTATGTGGGATCCTTAAGGTTATGAAAGCTGGGAGTAGAAATGGGGACAAGCTCCCACTACTTATTAAATGCTCCTAATGGTATAAGCCTCAAATAGCCTCTGACAAACAAGTCCAGCTCCTGGCCTTCACGTGTTGCTTAGCTACTAGGTCCAGTAGAACTGTTTCTACTGACAGAAGGGACAAAGGCAGGTTATTAGCACCTTAAAACCAGTCTCACATCGGGCAGACGGGACTCATCAGCTGTGGTTGGCAGCTCATCTAGCAGCAGAAAAACTCTTGATTTCAAACCTCTGCTGCCTTATGGTTATACCCACTCATAGGGAAGGCATCAGGAGTAAACCCAAAGGGAAAAATCCAGAGCTGGAGTCCCTATGGCAGTGCTACATTGAGTTCAATGCTGATTGGCAACTCCTGCAACGCTGCTGGTACCAAACTACATGAGTTTCTTCTGTTTCTTAATCAGATGCATGGGGGGGGGGGCGGGGAAAGAGGACTACCTGTATGCAAGCAAGAACTATACTTACCTGTGTTTCAAAGATGAAAGCCTCTAATGAATTAGCTGCTTTTTCATGCTCTTGTTTCTGGAGATCCCGATCCGTAAGATCCTGAAGCCTGGATATAAAATACAGGAGCTGTGAGTGGCTGCAGAATAATACAGAATCAGCCTTGAAGTGCATGAAGCTTAAATTGGGTTGACAGCTTTTATAGTGCAGTATATCCATAACTGAGACAAGGGCTAAGCTGAACTGGGCTCAGTTAATGGACACATTACAATAAGCTCCAAGGAAACACCTCTCTTTAGAATTTTTCAAAATGCAATAAGATTCTAATGTTCAACCAGGAAATTACTGCTTTGAATGCTTTGTACATTTGTAAATTGTTCCCATTATCACACTGATGCAAAATGATTTTTAACAGCAAAATCAACAAATAGTCCTTACTTCTTTTGTGACTGACTCATTTCCTCTTGTGACAAATCAGGCAAGTCCTTTATTTCTAAATTAACAGTCACATCCTCACTAATCTTCACCCTTTTGGGTCCTTTTGGCTTTTTAACCTCCTCAGTTTTATTCAATTCCAGATCCTTCACCTCCTCCTTCTCAGCATTAATTTGCACATTCTGTACAAAACAAAATGGAACCCATAATGAATCACTTCCACATTAGGGGTATACTTATAGCAAAAACACAAACATTGGGCCAATATTCAAAGCAGATTTCAAAACCAATCAACAGGAAAAAAGCTTTCTATACTAATTACATAAACATTTCAGCACTGGGAACACATGCACCATAGATCACTGCATTCCTATAGTGATGGAAATAACTGGTTGTGGAAATAAGAGGCACTCTTCTAGTTGTTGTACTGGAGAATTTGAATCCAAGTACAGAGCAAAAAGAGAACAGAAGCTGGGCTTATATGAAAGAATAGCCCACCGAGATCGATTGTCTTGCCTCACACAGAACTGTCATTTGGAGAAATGCCCAGGGGCCATGCGGCAACCCAATAAAATTCTGATATTTAAAAGAAAAACAGAGCCAATATCTGGCCCAGAGCAGAAGACATTCTTACTGGAGTTTCTGATTTGTTCTCTCCTTTTTCAACCTCATCTGGTTTTCTCCCATTGTTTTTTTCCTTGTCTTGCTTCTCTGGGTCGCCGCTATCCTGTTCAGAGGGTGTTGCTTTACCCGGAATCTCTATTTCCTCTGGAACTTCTTTCTCACTTTTACTCGTGATCTCCTCTTCATCCTGCCAATAACCATAAAATCTCAGTAGCAGCATTATATTTTCCTGTCCTACACGATTAATCTTCAAATGCCTGTCAAATGCTCAGCAACTGAATGGATGCATAAGGAGCTGAAGAACTCCTGCAGATAATTCAATGCTTATCTCCCGGAGGCTATTAGCCAATGAATGGCTTTCAGCCATGTACAGCCTCATTTGCCTTCCCATAAACAAAGTCACCACTGTGTCACAGTTCTGCATGCACAAAATGGCTTATGTCATAATTATTCCCCAACTATTCCACTTCAGAACCAAGGTCTCGCCAATCTCAAATCTTTAACTGGCAGTGCATACACTAAGCCCTCAGACTAGAAAACACTCAGAAAACCAAGCTCCAACTTATACACTGAAGCACCAAGGGAATGGGCCTCACACCAAACACCCACAAGTCACAGATTTTTTTTGTTTGTTTGATGATGAACTTCAATACTTTCCATAAGATGTATTTCAGATACTGTACATATATATCATATGGTCATATTTGTCACAAATCTCCACATAATATTTATCCGAGGTATACACTTATAGAAAGGAGAGGAAAGAAAGAACAAACAAAAGAAGAAAACTATGTACAAAGTAGGGAGTGATTTTTTTTTAAAACAACATATTCATTGACTTGTGAAAATAAAATCAGGCCTATGAGATATTATGTAGTTAAACCATTTTTCCCAGTATGAATCAAATTGTTCCAACTTATAACCATATAACAATTACAGCACGGAAACAGGCCATCTCAGCCCTTCTAGTCCATGCTGAACTCTTACTCTCACCTAGTCCCACCGACCTGCACTCAGCCCATAACCCTCCATTGCTTTCTTGTCCATATATCTGTCCAATTTAACTTTAAACAACAACATCGAACCTGCCTCAACCAGTTCTGCTGGAAGCACGTTCCACACAACTACAACTCTCTGAGTAAAGAAGTTCCCCCTCATCTTACCCCTAAACTTTTGTCCTTTAACTCTCAACTCATGTCCTCGTTTGAATCTTCCCCACTCTCAATGGAAAAAGCCTATCCACGTCAACTCTATCTATCCCCCTCATAATTTTAAATACCTCTATCAAGTCCCCCCTCAACCTTCCACGCTCCAAAGAATAAAGACCTAACTTGTTCGACCTTTCTCTGTAACTTAGGGGATGAAACCCAGGCAACATTCTAGTAAACCTCCTCTGTACTCTCTCAATTTTATTGACATCTTTCCTATAATTCGGTGACCAGAACTGTACACAATACTCCAAATTTAGCCTATACAATTTCAACATTACATCCCAACTCCTATACTCAATGCTCTGATTAATAAAGGCCAGCATACCAAAAACTTTGTTCACCACCCTATCCACATGAGGTTCCACCTTCAGGGAACTATGCACCATTATTCCTAGATCCCTCTGTTCTACTACATTCTTCAATGCCCTACCATTTACCAAGTATGTTCTATTTTGATCAGTCCTACTAAAATGGAGCAACTCACATTCTTCAGCATTAAACTCCATCTGCCATCTTTCAGCCTACTCTTCTAACTGGCCTAAATCTCTCTGCAAGCTTTGAAAACCTACCTCATCATCCACAACACCACCTATCTGCATACTTACTCATCCAATTTACCACCCCATCATCCAGATCATTAATATATATGACAAACAACATTGGACCCAGTACAGATCCCTGAGGCACACCGCTACACACCGTCCTCCAATCTGACACACAGTTATCCACCACTACTCTCTGGCGTCTCCCATCTAGCCACTGCTGAATCCATTTTACTACTTCCATATTAATGCCTAACGATTGAACCTTCCTAACTAACCTTCCGTGTGGAACCCTGTCAAAGGCCTTACTGAAGTCCATATAGACAACATCCACCACTTTACCCTCATCAACTTTCTTAGTAACCTCATCAAAAAATTCAATAAGATTTGTCAAACATGACCTTCCACGCATAAATCCATGTTGACTGTTCCTAATCAGACTCTGTCTATCCAGATAATTATATATACCATCTCTAAGAATACTTTCCATCAATTTACCCACCACTGACGTCAAACTCACAGGCCGATAATGGCCAGGTTTACCCTTAGAACCCTTTTTAAACAATGGAACCACATGAGCAATATGCCAACCCTCCGGCACCATCCCCGTTTCTAATGACATTTGAATTATTTCTGTCAGAGCCCCTGCTATTTCTACACTAACTTCCCCCAAGGTCCTAGGGAATATCTTGTCCGGACCTGGAGACTTAGCCACTTTTATACTTTCCATAACTACCCTTCTTGTTTCCTTTACCTTACACAATTCAATATCCTTCTCCTTAGTGAATACCGAAGAAAAGAAATTGTTCAAAATCTCCCCCATCTCTTTTGGCTCCACACATAGCCGTCCACTCTGATTCTCTAAGGGACCAATTTCATCCCTCACTATCCTTTTGCCACTAACATAACTGTAGAAACCCTTTGGATTTATTTTCACCTTACTTGCCAAAGCAGCCTCGTATCTTCTTTTAGCTTTTCTAACTTCTTTCTTAAGATTCTTTTTACATTCTTTATATTCCTCGAGTACTTCATTAACTCAAAGCTGCCTAAATTTATTGAAGATCCCTCTCTTTTTCCGAACCAAGTTTCCAATATCCCTTGAAAACCATGGCTCTCTCAAACTTTTAACCTTTCCTTTCAACCTAACAGGAACATAAAGATCCTGAACTCTCAAAATTTCACCTTTAAATGACCTCCATTTCTCTATTACATCCTTCCCATAAAACAAATTGTCCCAATCCACCCCTCTAAATCCTTTCGCATCTCCTCAAAGTTAGCCTGTCTCCAGTCAAAAATCTCAATCTTAGGTCCAGTCCTATCCTTCTCCATAATTACACTGAAACTAATGGTATTGTGATCACTTGACCCGAAGTGCTCCCCATCACATACCTCGGTCACCTGCCCTGTCTCATTCCCTAACAGGAGATCCAACACTGCCCCATCTCTAGTTGGTACCTCTATGTATTGCTCCAAAAAACTATCTTGCACATATTTGACAAACTCCAAACCATCCAGCCTTTTTACAGAATGGGCTTCCTAGTCTATGTGTGGAAAATTAAAATCACCCACAATCACCACCTTGTGCTTACTACAAATATCTGCTATCTCCTTGCAAATTTGCTCCTCCAGTTCTCGGTCCCCATTAGGTGGTCTATAATACACCCCTATAAGCGTCACAACATCTTTCCTATTCCTCAGTTCCACCCAAATAGCCTCCCTAGACGAGTCCACTAATCTATCCTGCCAGAGCACCACTGTTATATTTTCTCTAACTAGCAACGCAACACCTCCCCCTCTTACCCCTCCTATTCTATCACACCTGAAGCAACGAAATCCTGGAATATTAGTTGCCAATCACACCCCTCCTGCAACCACGTTTCACTAATAGCTACATCATATTTCCAGGTATCAATCCATGCTCTAAGCTCATCCACCTTTCTTACAATGCTCCTAGCATTAAAATAGATGCATTTAAGAAACTCTCCACCTCCCACTTCTGTTTATCCTTAATGGAGCAAACTTTATTTTTTTCTTCCTTTTCCCCTACATCAACCTCCCCTCTCCTAGTCTCCTTTATTTGATTCCCTCCCCCCAACCATTCTAGTTTAAAGTCACCTCAGTAGCCCTTGCAAATCTCCCCGCCAGGATATTCGTCTCCCTACGATTCAAGTGCAAGCCGTCCCCTTTGAACAGGTCACCCCTGCGCCAATAGTGGTCCCAATAATCCAAAAAACACGAATCCCTGCCCCCTGCTCCAATCGCTCAGCCACGCTTTTATCCTACATCTCATTACATTCCTACTCTCGCGAGATTACTACCTTTGCGGTCCTTCTTCTCAACTCCCTTCCTAACTCCCTATATTCTTCTTTCAGGACCTCTCCCCTTTTCCAACCTATGTCATTGGTACCTATATGTACCACGACCCCTGGCTCCTCTCCCTTGCACTTCAGGATCTCTTGGACGCGATCAGAAGCATCCCGGACCCTTGCACCAGGGAGGCAAACTACCATCTGGGTCTCTGGACTTCGTCCACAGAATCGCCTATCTGACCCCCTACCTATTGAGTCCTCCTCTTCCTTTCCCTACCCTTCTTAGCTACAGGGCTGGACTCTGTGCCGGAGGCACGGCCAGTGTTGCTTCCCCCAGATATGCTGTCCGTCCCCCCCCCCCCAACAGTACTAAAACAGGAGTACTTATTGTCAAGGGGCACAGCCACAAGGGTACTCTCTATTACCTGATTCTTCCTATTCCCCCTCCTAACCTTGATCCACTTGTCTGCCTCCCGTGGCCCCGGTGTGACCACCTGCCTGTAACTCCTCTCTATCAACTCCTCACTCTCCCTGACCAGATGAAGGTCATGATTAACAGATGCTGTTATCTTCTCCATTTTGTAAATGTCCATTGTAATTTCCATCCATACATTTAAAGTTGGGCTCTTGGGCTCTCCTGTGATAAACAAGTCACAGATTCATTACCTACTGCACAACTTTCCCCCTCTTTGAAAGGTCCACAATAAAACTCTGAAATTACAGACCACGCTCCTCATCTTGGGGGCCACATTTCAGCAAAAAGACATGCCAATGAAATTCATCATCACCTCCAGTGCCAGTCTAGCCTCTGGCTGTCTGAAGAAGGGTCAAGCAAAGATCAAAACTGAAAATCCTAAAAAGTTCATATTGCTCCCAGTGGCAGTAACCCCTGCTCTCCTATACCTTTCACAGCTGCCACCTCAAAGCACTGTGCTGTATCACTAATTCTACCTCTGCAAAATCTTCCAAATCTACTGTTAGGATGAGCAAGCTAATGTCAACATCTTCTACCGAACTAACATCCCCAGCATTAAAAGCAGCAAGGCTGATTAATATGGAGAGGGAGATGGTAATGACCTCCAATTGATTATCAGAAATATAGGGAAGTCCAAAAAGGAATACACTACCTCTTGCACTGCAAACCAAACACTGCTCCATCCATAGCAAGAACTTGCACAGTGGCTTCAACCAAGTTGGAATCAGGTAAATAGAAGTGGATACAAATGGCTCCTAAGATCTCGAAGTATCAAATAGTCATAGTCGTACTTTATTGATCCCAGGGGAAATTGGTTTTCGTTACAGTTGCTCCATAAATAGTAATATGTAAATTATGCCAGTAAATTATGAAATAAGTCCAGGACCAGCCTATCGGCTCAGGGTGCCTGACCCTCCAAGGGAGAAGTTGTAAAGTTTGATGGCCACAGGCAGGAATGACTTCCTATGACGCTCTGTGTTGCATCTCGGTGGAATGAGTCTCTGGCTGAATGTACTCCTGTGCCCACCCAGTACATTATGTAGTGGATGGGAGACATTGACCAAGATGGCATGCAACTTAAGACAGCATCCTCTTTTCAGACACCACCGTCAGAGAGTGGTACCAGTTAACAAAATACAAGGTATACTTTGGACTATGAAGAAACATACTGTAACTAATGTGCAAATTATAATCATTTTATGTTGCCATATTTTCTCTGCCTGCTGACACAGAGGCAAAGAGATGTATAGTATCAGGATGTTAAACTAATGCTTTCATATGGTTGTAAACTTGAACATCACTTAGCTACCATTAAATATGTCCTTACTTGACACGCACACTTTTCAGCAGAGGTCAGGCACGGGTGATATCTTTGCCATGTCCCTTGTTAGCCTAATTGTCCCAGCTGAAAACAGGAAGATACAGAAACCAGGAAGCAAACCAAGAATCTTCTGATCTTTATGTACATAGATGGAAACTTGCTTTAGTGTACAGTTACCTGCACAGATTCTGTCAGATTCTCCTTCCCATCTGTTTCAGAGCTTCCACCTCCAAACAAACTAGAAATGGTGTTTCCAAGTTCTGCAGTTAAGATCAGATAATAATCACATTATAAATTGACATTAGAAACAGGACAATTTTCCAATAAAAAATTATTTTTTATTGCTGTCCCTCTTGAAGTGGCCATACCTCACTGACCCTTCCCTGTGACTATGCAAGGTTACAGTGGGTATTTTAAATGCCATGGACATAATTATTAACCCATTCAGCAGTAGAACACAGCTCAAACAACCAAACCCATTATGGAGCTGGCGTAAGTCTTACATAATCTCTTCCATAAGCAAGCAACTACTGAATAGTGATTAGACATACATTTTTTTTTAATACAGAAGAAACACTAGTTGAGAAACTACTCCAGTTTAGACTGGCTATAACCATACAGAATTAATCTCCAATGCAGCTGTGATGACCTCTTATCTTTCATTCACCAACTGGAAAGAAAACAGGCATCATGAGGGAACAGAGCTTGAATGTACAGGACAATGGGCAAGGACCACAGGAATATTGTAAGCGAACAGAGATTACAGGGTCTTTTTTATTGTTCACTTCTAGTTGCTCAAGCAGGTAAAGAGCCCTTGAAGCTTTGCAAAAACTTTTCTTGAAAGAAAACAGAACTGTGTAGTTTACTGGGCTCCTTCAGAGGTATCAAAATTAGGTGGGGAAGAAGTGGACGTGCTATTAAAAAAAAAGGAATGTGTATTTAAGAAGGCAGTAGAGAAGAAAAAAATAGCTACTCTTCTTTACGTTTCATTCTCTTCTTGTATCTGGACTCAAGCTCTGCAACTGTCATAATAGTTCCTGTGATTGCCTGAGGACATATGAATGGAGGTTGTCCCTGTCATCTATCACCATTCCTCAAAAAAGAAACACAAGCCTGAATTTAGCTATTTACCATCTAAAGTATAAATCCACCTACAAACACATACTGTATACTGTGTTCAATGGTCAAGGATATCATTGATGCTGATTAAAATACTCACTGGTCAAGGTTGACTCTTCCTCTGGTTCTCCATCCTGCAGAGTCTCAAAAACAGCCTCTACCTACACCAAAAAAAAAAGATACAAATTCAAATAATCTCAATCTAACAAGCCAATGAGGGTAAGTAACTATTATCCCGTTCATCAATCTCATGTTAACGGATTAATAAAATCCAAAACCTATACTGTTGTTGGTCCAATACTATTAATAGTCATATGCAAAGCATTCACAAGTTTTAGCATTTAGTACATTTGATGTTCACTTCCTTAGCTATGGAATGCCACTGGCCATTAAACATATACAGGTTCAATTGTATCAAGGAAACTTATCCAAAATAACCCTTATGAAGTGTCTACAATTGTAAATGGGCCTATGTAGGCAAACAAGTGCTGACAAAGGAGGGAAAAAAAAACACAGGACTTTGTACATACTTACTCTATCAAGTGCCAGTATTCCACTTTCATCCATATTAAAATGGGCTTTAATACCTTTAGACTCAGCATTCGTATGCTTCTGGAAGCTTGAACCAACTCCACTCAATTGAACTTTAGTCAAGTTTAAAGATCCAAATATGCTGAATGAAAAAGACAGGAGGTGAATAACCAAACTCCGTTTGTGCATCACTAACTATACGAGGTCATTCTTACCCTCAGCCATTAGGCTCTATAATGAGTCAACCTATAGCTGGGGAAGTGATGACCCCCTCCTGTTAAGACTGTTTGAGGCAACTTACTTTTTATTCTTTATTACATTTCTAATACTTGTGTATCTGTGCACTTGTAATGCTACTGCAACACTGTAATCTCCTTTGGGATCAATAAAGTATCTATCTATCTAGACATCCACAAAGGTAAGAGCAATGTGCTCAGTTTGCTAAAAACTTACAACAGCTTGGATCATAAACTCAGAAGAGCAAAATATCACTGATGCGTTATTTCAATGAGATTCCAATTATTGTAGGTTAAAAATTCTATCAAAGCTAAAAATGGAGCAGTAAATTCTCATATTAACCTAATCAATATCCAACAGCTAACATCAAATGGAGGAATCCATTTAGATCCTTGTATGTAAGTCACGTGTGCAAATTTCTACCATATCTGTTCAAATAACCATGTAATACTCACATGAAATACAATAAACTCATTGATTAGAAAAGATAGAATCCAAAGGACCAATCTGAAGATTGGTGGTTTTGTGGATAGTGTAGATGACTGGCAAATGTAAAGAAACAGTAAACTGTTAAGGTCAAGACCTTGAACAGTATTGATTAACAGAGGGACCTTGGGGTCCAAGTTCATAGCTCCTTGAAAGTGGCTACACAGGTTAACAGGGTGGTTAAGAAGGCTGATGAAATGGTTGGCTTTATTAGTTGAGGCATTGATTTCAAAAGTCAGGAAGTTATGTCGCAGCTATATAAAACTCCAGTTAGGCCACATTTGGAGTATTGCATACAGTTCTAGACACCCCATTATAAGGAAGCATATTGAGACTTTGGAGAGGGTGCAGAAGTAGTTTATCAGGATGCTGCCTGGTTTAGAGGGTATGTGTTATAATGAGAGGTTGGACAAACTTAGGTTGCTATCTCGGCAGAGACTGAGGGAGATCTGATAATATTTATAAGATATGAGAGGATTAGATAGAGGAGACAGATAGTATCTTTATCCCAGGGCTAAAATGTCCAATACCAGAGGGTATGCATTTAAAGTGAGAGGCAGCAAGTTGAAAGGAGATGTGAGAGGAAAACTGGTAAGTTGTGTTTTTTGTAAGTTGCGCTGCACTGGGTGTTGGTAGAGGCAGATACATCAGGGAATTTTAAAATATGTTTAGATAGGCATATGAATGAGAGAGAAATTGAAGGATATGGACAATGTGTAGGCAGAAGGGATTAGTTTAGTTGGGTATTTGATTACTAATTTAATTGGCTTGGCACAACATTGTGGGCTAAAGGACCTGTTTCTGTGCTGTACTGTTCTGTTCTATGAATGCGGCAAGTTGTATTATTAAGCCAATTTTGGATCCAAGGGCTAATGGTTGAGCTACGTTGTCATTGAAAGCTGCAAGGGGTTCCTTCTGGGCTGGTATTAGGTTCATTTTCATTCTGCTTGCTTCTACTTACAGAGAAGAACCAATATTAAGTTTTGCTGACACCAAAAATGGTAGAGTGGCTAATTGCAGGCAAGGAAGCTGTCGGCGACTAAATCATCAACCTATCAGTGTGAAAAGTACTTGATAATGCACTTTTGGAGGGCAAACCATGGATACCAAATACAAAAGGAACAAGAGGGATCTTGAACAACAACCTCCAAAGTTGAACAGATATTCTGGTACTCAGGTTTCTGTGCTGAGGCCTCTTCTGTACTCCCATTTCACGTATGACTGCGTTCCTGTACGTGGTTCTAACTCCATAATCAAGTTTGCAGATGACACCACAGTGGTTGGTCTGACCAGAGGGGATGACAAGACGGCCTACAGGGACGAGGTCCAGCACCTGGCTGCGGGGTGTGCCGACAGCAATCTGGCCCTTAACACCCAGAAGACCAAGGAGATTATTGTGGACTTCAGGCATGCTAGGAGCTACACTCACATCCCCACCTACATCAACGGAACTGTAGTGGAGCGTGTATCAAGCTTCAAATTCCTTGGTGTCCACATTTCTGAGGATCTTCATGAGCGGAGCATGAAGAAAGCCCACCTCTGTCCCAGGATACTGACAGACTTTTACTGCTGTACCGTTGAGAGCATACTCACCAACTGCATCTCAGTGTGGTATGGCAATTGTCCCATATCGGACCGCAAAGTACTCCAGCGTGTGGTGAAAACTGCCCAGTGGATTATCGGCACCCAATTACCCACCATTGAGAACATCTACCATAAACGCTGCCTAGGCAGGGTGAAAAGCATTATCAAGGATGCATCTCACCTTAACCATGGACTTTTTACTCTCCTCCCATCTGGTAGGCGCTACAGGAGTCTCTGTTCCCGCACCAGCTGGCACAGGAAGAGCTTCTTCCCTGAGGCTGTGACACTGCTGAACCTCACATCACAGCGCTAAGCAGTATTGCACCCATATTGTACTGTCTCAGTACTTTTATATTGTGTGCTGTAGCACTTAATTTTTCTTCGCAGTTACTTTGCAAATAACACTATTCTTTGCATTTCTGGTTAGATGCTAACTGCATTTCATTGGTTTTGTATCTGTACTCGGCACAATGACGAAGTTGAATCTAATCTAATCTTATTTCATAACTGGGAACCTCAATTGCAAGGTGATCCATCTGCAATATTAACTCAATTGTTTTTTACCCCTTCAGCAGACACCGACAGATCTGCTGGGCATTTCCAACATTCTCCTTTTGTTTTGGTTTTCTTTAACATCTCTAACTTGCACTTTACAGCTTTTACATTTCTTTCCCTCTGAAACAGATCGCTTCATAAACTGTCCTGGAAGGTTAACTTTGTGTTACTTCCTCAAATGTTATCTGACCTGCTGACTGTTTCCAGATTTTATTTAATTTATTTCAAAGATTCAAAGCACATGTATTGTCAAAGTATACAGAATACAACTAAGATTCGTCCTCCCGTGGGCATTTATAGAGCAATTTTCATACAATGGGATAAAGTGCAAACATAAAAATAAAAGTTCTACTTTAGGACTCCTGTTTATGGGCTTCTTATTGAGATATAAAAAACAAGCTGAAGTCATGCAAAAAATGTATAAACTACTAAGTTAGGCCAAACTAAACTACAGTGTACACACCCGGTTACCAGAACAGAAAGGATGTGATGGTGAGAAGAAAGTTGCCAGGAGTGGAGGAAATTTTTAATTATTGACAGAATCATAAATAGCTCTTCTTTGGTCAACATGGACATCTTTATATATCAATGCATCAAGTTTCATTATATTCAAGGTACTTAAATGGAATATGCAATATTAGCACTTCAACAGGACTAGAATATAAAAGCAAGAACGTAATGCTGAGGCTTTTTAAGGCATTGGTCAGGCTGCACAGAGTATTGTGAGCAGTTTTGGGCCCTTATCTAAAAGGATGTGCTGGCATTGGAGAGGGTTCAGAAAAGGTTCATGACAATGATTCCAAGAATGAAAGGGTTAACATATGAGGAGTATTTGATGTCTCAGGGCCTGTACACGCTGGAATTTTGAAGAACAAGGTGGTGAGATCTCATTGAAACCTATCAAATATTGAAAGGCCTAGATTGAGTGGACATGGAGAGGATGTTTCCTTTTGCGGGGAGTCTAGGACCAGAAGGCACAGCCTCAGAATAGGACATCCCTTTATAACAGAGATGAGGAGGAACTTCTTTAGCCAGAAAGTGCTGAATCTGTGGAATTCATTGCTAGATGGCTGTGGAGGCAAATTCATTGGGTATACTTAAAGCAGTGGTTGATTGGCTCTTAATTAGAAAGGGCATCAAAGGTTATGGGAAGAAGGCAGTAGAAAGGGTTGAGAGAGATAATAAATTGGTGATGATGGAATGGTGGAGCAGACTCATTAGGCTGAGTGGCTTATGGAATAATTCTTTCATTAGAAAGGTAATTATTTTTGCCCAACCAGATGTTGAACCAATTTGTTTCAACACCTGGATGGGTATAGACAGAGCAGGATTACTTTATGTATTTCATGCTGAAGGGCACTCAGCCAGATTTGACTGAATATTGTTTCATTTCCACATTCTTTGATAATACTGTGGATATCTTTGTGGAACTTCCATTTTAAATGATCACCACCTTTCCTTCTCAACATTACCTGAGATCATGTTCACTGAGGAAATTTACATCCCCATAATTCACAAAGAACTCAAAGTCATCAGTGTAGCGATTGAAGGTGATAACTTTTCGTTGCGGATACGGGGACATTCTCTGGAATAGCACACGCTTGTTGTGTTTAATGCTTTTCACACCATCTTCTTCAATTGACCGGGTAAATTCAACCTATCAAGTAAAACACATTAAGAGGAAGTTTAGACTAGTAATTTTATGGTCTGGGCCAAAAGGCTTTTTGTTTCATTTGAAAAATACTAAGAAGTGAGAAAGAAATTTCTTGAATAATGGCCCTTTCACACTGCTGCATTTCCAACTTCAAAGTGACACATGACCAAAATACATTTACAGATATCACATCTTCCCTACTTTCTGATCTCAGTAACCTACATCCATGGACTTCAGAGTGGGAGTGACTAGAAGCACAAACTCCAAGCTACTTTTCCTTAGATACTCCAAACAAACTTTTACACTCCACCACAATTCAAGCCAAACCAGTTAATTGCACAGATTGGACAATATCCAATTCTAGCTTGACTTATGACTCATTTGCATTATTGAAACTGTAACCTTCAGCAAACAAGTGTTTGAAATACACCTACCTGTGAATATACATAAAGTAATATAAAATTTACCTGAATAGGATAAAGAGCTGCATCACGGATGAGGAAGGGTTTGACCTTGAAGGCTTTGCTTAGAGCAGCAGCTTGATAGACTGCTCCCATTGCTGCTGCCTCATCAGCATTTATATTCTTGCCCAACTCCTTCCTGTGAAAGGAGAAACAAAACACTAGATTACTGACAGACAACAAGAAATACCAAAGAGCTACAGCAAAATCCACCTTAACCACTTTCCATAATAGGTGGCAATGCAAAGTCTCTTCAAATGACTGATTCATTTCTATACAGTAAACACAACTAAGTTTATCAGGACCAAAAAAACAGCAGTTTTCCTTTAAGGGGAAAACATTACAAGGAAATTTATCACCTTTTTATTTCCCAGTCAAGCACCACACCAATCTGAGGTTTTTAGCACTTCCCACAAGATGTTCAAAATATTTCATATGTAGGATGAGACAAGCCTCTGCAGCATGCCACAAACCAGCAGTAAGCTCAGTGGTAAAAGACGAATGCGGTGTGGCAACACAAGGTATTTAAAGATTCAAAATTAGGAAAATAATTACAACTAAGCCACTTAAGAGCAAAATCAAGTTTCAACAGAGGGTAGCAAAATCTATAACTCGTGCTTCAAATACATGGTTGAGGGTCAGCAATTTAAACAGCATGGCTACATCAGTTACAAGTCCCAAGCAGGACAGCCAAGAGACTAGTGATTCAACAGTACAGAAATTGGCTTGTAAAAAAAAAAATCAAATCATCTATGGTTATCAATCTTCAGGCATGTGAAAATGTTTCCCATTTAGTTAAATTTTTGATAATTTTTAAGCTTTTTTTTCCCACCCTTCCCTTTCTCAATTGCAGTTTCTCTCAACTAACCACTAACTAAATCATTCATCCCTGGAGCTAATCTCTTACATATCTTCAAAGGCTGCTTCACTTCCTTTCTAAGCTGTGATGTCCAATATTAGACACATTTTGCCCATACCCCAAGGAATCTTTTAAACGTAGTGTAAACAACAAATTTCAGTATTGCACCACTTTTCCAACCCCAAGTAGTCAATGTATGCAAGAAACTGCAGCCTTGTCACTTATTGGGATAATGAACTGCCCCGAAAAAAAAAACAGCATTTGCCACAATTCTTTCCTAAAGCCTTAACTAATTTTGTACCCACTGCCATCACCCTTTATAGTCAAAGGGCATTAATTTTTATTAACATGAGTATTGTATGATGCCTTTCTAAGTTTTAAAGTCCACAGGTACAACATGTGGATATCATCCACTTTCTACCTCAAACCTGGGTAACCAAACACAAATCCATTCTGCCTCTTCTTTACTGACAAGAAATTGTCAAGGGAAGATTATTCAGAAAGAGAACAAAAATGAAGACAAGACTGGAATTTACACTGCAAAGTAAAATAGAACTCTTACTTTCCAACAGCTTTTAGCAAAACCTCCTGCACCTTGGGAACTCGTGTTGCTCCACCCACCAGAATTACATGATCAATCTCTTCCTATAAGAGAGGAGATCTTTCAGAAAATGAAGCATCAGAAAATTTATTTTTGAAATTCAGCTGCCACTGTGCCCTATAGCAGGAGTTCCCAACCTTTTTTTACGCCATGAACCCCTACCATTAACTGAGAGGTACACGGACTGCAGGTTGAGAACCCTTGCCCTATAGGGAATCCACAATAAGTCACTGTATTTCTTTTTTTTATTTTATTTGGATAAGGAATTCACAATTATCATGTACTTTTTTCACACATATAACCTTTTCCATTTTTTTATATGTATAAAACTACAATTATTTATACATTCTTAAGTACACATTGAGATGATATAAAAGGAAAATAAACATTTAAATAGATAATTATGTACTGTGGTAAATCTAACCTATTAGGCTAAGTAATGAAATTAGTTGTTAAGAAAAATGGTAATAATAGTTTCCATACAACCCTTCTGGACCATTTCCACTGGTCCAAAATGTTGCATACAAGCCTATGTACCAACCATTGTAGGTGTTTATATCCCAATTTGTTCATGCTTGTTCCTGCCCGCAGACAAATGTAAAAATTCTATTGGTAGAATGTTAAACAGGTTACCATTGAAGAAAATGGCAAAATTAAGTGAAAACCCCCAATTACAGAAAATCACATAAGCACAAAAGAGATCTTTGGTCACATCTTGTTGTTTGGAAGCACTCACCATTTGCAACTCAGCTGTTTTTAAAGCCTGATGTACGGGGTCTGCAACTTTCTCAAACAGATCACTACATAGTTCCTCAAACTTTTGTCTTGTTACTTTAGCCTTGAAGTCAATGTCATCAAGAAGTCCCTCAATCTGCAAGAAAACAGAAGACTTGTTAAAAGTTCAGTCACGACCAGATTGATTTAAAGTAACTGGCAAAGGGAGCCAGAGGTGAGATAAAGAGAAATGTTTTACAGTTTATGTTATATTTAAAGCGTGGTGAAAGCATATTTAATGGAAACATCCAAAAGGAGACACACACAGGTGGTAATATAGAGAATGCAGATTAACATTGATTTAAATCTATCCAACAAGCATAAAAATTTGAATGGCCTTCTCCAACAGATTTCAGCATGGTGTACAGAAGATACACAAAACAGTTTAAAGGTGGATGATGTAAAGTCCTGACTGTACATTGAGCCTTCCAGAGGTAGCAAAGCTAGTAATATATACCTGTGCCACGTGATCAATATTTGCACTCAGCACTGTTTTCAAACGATTTGCTTCTTTCCACAGTTTGGCCATTGCTCTTGGGTGTTGACGGACATCTTTGGATGTCTTTTTTTGTGCGTTGAAGAGTTCAGCAAGGTGATCCCGCAGGCGTAATTCCATTTCAAGTCCACCCAGATTTCGGTTAAAACTGAGGGTACAAGAATGAAGAAATCTACAAAATCCATCTTCAATTTATGGGCCAGTGAGCCAGAAGGTCATGAGATCAATTACAACTCTCAGTGGTACTAAGAAAGCATTTCACTAGAGATATTCACATTTTGAGAGAATACAGAGCCAAATCCAACACTATCCACTGCTAAACACGAGGAATTCTGCACTGCTCTTCTCTCCATTGCTCCATCTGACTAGCATTTCCCACAGTGGATATAAAAGGAAACATCCATGACAACAACGTAAAGAACAGGATATTTTTGTCATATTCCAAACAGTGTTTATCCATTACTAACATTATAGGACCACAGCACCCAGTTGCTTTGTTGTTAATGGGTAAATTAGCTGCCACATTACAATTGTAACATTTCCAAAGTACTTCACAGCACATCAGACTATTAAACAATGAAATTGATATGCAATTAATTATTTTATATAAACGCAAGCTTGTTGCAATCATCCAAGACCATCAAGAAATCAACTAGCTGATATATATACTGATAAAGTGCCAAAAAATCCATTTCACTTCATACTGCTACATATATTTATGTTACCACTATTAAGACTAGATACTTTCTGAACTTAATACCGTAATACCAGATACTTTCTGGACCCAGATCCTAATAGGGAAATGAGTCCCCTACTCAGAAATGTGCAGTCTACTCTGTTGTGGAGTTGCATTTATAGCATCAACTTAAATTACTAAAACCGATAGCTATTTGATGTAGAAAAACGAAAAAGCAGAAAAGTTTAAAGACCAGAGCCACACGGAGTTTAATGACTAAAATGGGGATGAGTGAGCAGTGTATAGCACTCCATTGACGAGAAACATAATAAAAATGAGTGTAAAGTTGAGAAGGTTGCTGAACAATGAAGACAGACTTTTTTTTTCCCCAACTCATACAGGGAGATGTTTGAAAACAATCCTTTTACCAAGTCATTCCCGAGACACAAAAAACACACTAAGGAACTAGAAAATAGAAATAGCATAATACTCCAAACTAAGTAGCCTGCACCCATGACTTTACCTGTAATTTATGATTCTATGAAAATCTAAGAGGTTGAAATCTTAAAAACTATGAAACTAAATTGATCCAAGTGTATATATCCGAGCCCACCTTGTGCTTAAAAGGACCACCTGTCCAAAGGTTTGGATTTCCTACTTTCACAGAAGAGTCAGGTTAGCAAAGCCACCTACTCTACATTACAGTCTCTTCCCCACCCCTCCTCCCTCCACCACTTCTGCAGTTAAAAAGTGGACAACTGCACAATATTTAATTCAGGAATAACTTCATTTTACTCCATAAAAAATAAAATGAATATTAGACTGTTTTTAAAGTGTTTGATAGTAGTAGGGCCTTCATCCTCTGATGATCAACCTCATTAAAGTCCCTATCTTCAGTAAATTATTGTACAGTAACACTCAACACAAAACCCACACTGCATTACATACAATAATCATCAAAAAAAGAGGACTTGACAATAGATACTTACCCAATTCCTCTGATTTGGAGCTGAGGTTGTGTTCCCAAATCCTTTGTCTTCATTGTCACATAAGTAACAATGGTGGCAGTGGTGCTGCTTGAACCCATATCGTAAAACATCACATTCTGAAAAAGCATTAGATACCAGGCTTAGGCTTGTCATTGCAGAGTACAGTAAATCCAAAGGTAGTCCTTTTTGCTTCATTCTCCATCACCCCTGTCCTCACTAATATCCTGCAAGACACCTTAAAATCCATGTGTGGCACATTACATTTTTCCATTCACCTTTTCAGTCACCTCACAAAGAAAATTCAGGTTTGTCGAGCATGTTCTTCTTTTCTAAAATCAACTAGCTATTTCTCTTCCCATTTCAATTGAATGTTTAGTAATTTTGCTTTTTAGTTTGAAATACCTAAACTTTCTTGTAGACCAATTCATCTATGATACAACTATCTAGAACGGTTCTATCACCCAGTCTGAAAATCAGCTTTGTTCACACAAGACTCATTAGAACTAGAGGTGGTACAGTATCACAGCTGTTAATGTAACACTAGTACAGTGCCAGCAACATGGTTTTAATCCCTGAGATTGTTGCACCTTCTCCTCATGACTGGGTGGGTTTCCTCTCAGTGCTCTGGTGTCCTAACTTCCAAGGACGAACAGGTTAGTAGGTTAATTGGTCACATGGGTATAACTGGGCGGTGCAGGCTCATTGGGTCGGAAGGGCCCGTATCTCTAAATAAATAATAAAATACATTTTCCTTACTTTGCTTTTGTATCTAGTCCTGTGTTGTCACTAGCATGCCACCTACCTGGGCTGTGGCATTAATATCCTTCCTCCGGAAAACGCCATAGTTCAGGGCCACAGCTGTGTTATCATTGATGAGTTGAAGGACCTTGAGGCCTGCCATCCGAGCAGCTTGCAAGACTGCTCTCCTTTCTGCTTGGTTAAAATATACAGGCACAGTGATCACCAGGTCCTTAATGGGCTGCTCTGCAGGAAAATGAGTACACCACAGCATATCAGCTATAAAAACTAGTTAGCATCTCAAAAGCATTGATCCAATTACTGGAGAAACTTTGTTACAATCCTCAATGAATGTACATGCCAGTTCCTTCAGTCAGGTTAGTGATTTAGTTTGTTAAGGACTTACTTTGGCAGGATTACTCCTGAACTCTTCTTGAACAGGGGTACTAATTTGATTCAATTGAGATCAGTGAACACTGTTACATCGGCGCCTGACAGATCTATGCATTATTCAAAGTACAAGAAAAGGAATCAAATTCCAAGTTCACTTTTGTAAGGTGTATCTTCATAGCTAGCTAATCACAGAGACAAAGCACAGATGGAAGTGATAGGAAGCTGTAGAGCTGGGTATAATTACAATGTTTAAAAGACATTTGGACAAGTACATGAATAGAAAAGGCATGAAGAGACGGGCTAAACTCAGGCAAATACGAGGTCAACAAATGAACTCTTCCCGGGCTTCCAGCTGGGGACAGGTATCGACTTTAACCGACGTTTCAATAACAATTTCTGTTCTAAAATACTTTCCCTGGAATGGTATACAAAATTGTAATGGGATGGAGTTAGGATTATGATCAAATTACAAGGAAGCAAAACTTGAACAGTAACCCTGACAGTACATGGGTAGCAACACACCACTGTTTATCCACGTCAAGGTACAGTTGCTAAATCAATAGAATAAGCCAGGAACAAAACACCACAAATTCTGAAAACCTGAAAGAACAACAGAAAATGCTGGAAATATGGAACAGTTCAGATAGCAAATATGGTGGGAGAAATTGAGTTAAAATTTCAGGTTGGTGACCATTCATCAGGATTAACATGATCGTTTACGATCCAGTACTTGCTCAACCCAAGGAAGGAAATAATGCTAGTTGTAGAAAATTGGACCAACCTGCAAAATCTTGAGCCAAACTTCTTGAGTAATTCAGAACCATCCCCAATAACTCCTCAGGGGAATAAAATAATTCACTATGAAGAGAAACAAATATTGTGAGAAATAGTTCAAAGCAATAAAACCACCAATAAAAATTCTCTCAGATGCTTCTGACCAGATGAAGTTTGAGCAGGTAATCTAGATTGTTTATCATGTGAACACACCTCAGAACTAAGTGGGTGCATGCTTTTTAACAACTGTACTGTCATCTATAGGCAACTGCTTAGGTTATCAGCCCCAGAAGCGGGCAAAACGTTAAAGGATTCAGAATAAAACAGACAATATAATGTTATAACAAACTGGTGCAGTTTGTCACTTTGCTGGGCACCAACAGTGAGGAACTCTTCACTAAATGATATAGAGTGAATACTTACTCAGACACTTTGTACAGAACGGTTTCTCGCTGCTCGGCTGCCACCAGCCAATGTTCAGGAAAACGCTTCTTGTATAGATTGACCTGTGGGTTTTCCAGCTGCTTTCCCAGAAGATCCTGGAGGTAGCGGAATACAACCTTTGGGTTCTTCGCTGACTGTGTAGCACAACAAAACCCTATCTTAGAGAAGTCAACACTGATTCACCCTAGGTTGCAAATCATTCACTGATTAGACATCAACTCTAAATCTTATTTACACAAAATTTAGGAAATGCACAGATGAAAAATCTATTAAGTTCTTCATCATGTAACTGTGAGGACCTTGGTTATGCAAATATCTGCCTCAGTAACAAATGTAAAATCATTATCGTTCTTTCACAAGGCTGAAGCAAAAACAGAAGATAAAGCCCAAAGAAAAACTGCATATGCTGGAAAGCTGAAGGAACAAAAAAAAAAGCTCGACACATCTCTTTCTCAGCTTTGATAAAGATTTGCTGAACTGAAAATGTTAACACTGTTTCTCTTTCTACAGATGTTTCCTGACCTATTGGGTACATACAGAATCTATTTTTTTATTATAAAAGACAATGGCTGCTTGGATGATAAAAATAAGGAATTGAAACAATTTAGCTTGATTCTAACAAAGTCATTCTTTGTGTTTTATCAGAGTCAGCATTCACAGTTAATCAACACCATCCCCACTTCCAATGGAAGAATATCCATGAATACAAGAGAGCTACAAGACAAAACTTTCACATTCAGTTATCACAAGCAGGGTGTAGGGCAAGAAGAGATAACAGAACCTGAAGGTAGCACTCACTCTGTTCTATAAATATATACATAGATCAATTTTAACTTTGTTTATTTAAGTATCCAATGTACCAAAACCTCACCATTGCCACTGCACTATCCCCAAAGAGTCGTTCATTTTCTTTTAAAGAAACAGCAACTGGAGTTTTCCTTCTGGACTCCCTGCAACAACATACAAAAGCTCAGTACTTTTAAGGTTCCAATCAGGTGTCCTTGGATGTTAAATTAGGCTACGAGCACATACTTGTTTAATACGATCTCCATGGGAACCCCTGGTTTCACAATGGCAATTTTCATCCATTCACTGCCCAAATCAACTGACATCACTGCAACCGATTCTGTATAAAGAGCATAAAGGCAGTTAGACACTCAACAGCAAGTGAAGAGGCAGAGAAGAATCCATTTTTACTTTAGTTTACAATGAACATCCACTTAAAGACTGACCTTCATTGCAAGGGGGGGGGGAAAAAAAAACACAATCGGAGGAGATTGTTGAAGTTGCACATGTACCTAATCTTTTCCACAGTAGTCAATGACAACCAGATAGACCCATGAACACAGTTTACAGCTGCAGGGTTATTGAGAACTTGAGATTAAAACTCAGCATTCCTGTTCATTATCTGTGATCTCTGTTGGGGAGAACAGTCTACTATACGTTCCAACATAAAATTTTAAGACAATGGTACCGTATTAAAATAACCTGGAGAAAATTGAACAGTAACTTATAAGCAGGATTCAAAAACAACACTCATCCCTTCATGCCCAGTCGGGACCAAATATTTCCATACTGGCCTGCAAACACTGCTTTAGGATGACTCAGTTGTTTTTACAGCTTTGATTTACAGCTTTGAGGACAGAGACCAAATCTTATTCCACATTTCACTCCATTCAAACATCTTGCGTTGAAGCTCTTCAAATCATTTCTCAAAACGGGTCCCATACCTGGCCTGTACTGTGAGAGCTAATATTTCATTGATAACCTGTTGTGCAGCAAGTCATTAACAATCACCCTTATTTTATAGCAGCAATCTGCATACTGAATCAACAGAAGCCTCTCTCAGAACCATCAAAATATTAAACATGCATGGAATTTACAGCTTCAACCAACCGCTCCCAAACTATTTCTAGTTTAAATAAATTCTTTAATTATTAAGCTTATTACAATAAAAAATTTTAATGACAGCAAAAAAATTATATATAGCATGGAGCTAAAATGGTAGGAGTGCTATTCTTATCCAACCAAGTGCAGGTTACATTCAAAAGTACAAGAGGTCTGTTTGATGAATTTCATGACAGCATCATTCACCCACAAGAGATTACACCTCCATGGCACTTTGCATGAAATTCAAATCATACTCCATAGGATGCATCACCACAGTAATGGTTATTAAATGCATCAAAAATGCATTAAATGAATGAATGAATTCAATCTAAGTTAGACATACCTGCATGCAAAGCCAGGTGAGCAAGTGTGAAACAAAGTGAAGCCCAGATCAGCAGCCCCATCTTTCTGTTCATTGCTAAAAAGGTTCACCTGCAGAAGGGAAGTCAGGGAATCAAACTCGTAGTCTACAAACATATTTTCTTAAATTTATATTGATGGATCATGTAGTCATACAAAACCTTTTCACCTTCCGTTCTGCATACACACACACACACACACACACAAAACATTAACATTGGACACCTCTCATCATATAAATAACAGAACAAGCAGAATTTAATAATCATAAGAGTTGAAACACTCAGTGGCCACTGTATTAGATACACAAGTACATCTGCTTATTAGTGCAAATAATCAGCCAATCATGTGGCAGCATCTCAATGCATATAATCACACAGACATGGTCAACAGGTTGAGTTGTTGTTCAGCCCAAACATCAGAATGGGGAAGAAATGTGTCCAAAGTGACTTTGGTTGTGGAATGATTGTTGGTGCCAGACAGGGTGGTTTGAAACTGCTGATTTCCTTGGATTTTCATACACAAGTTTCTAGAATTTGCAGAAAATGGTGCAAAAACAAAAAACATCCAGTAACCAGTTTTGTGGGTGAAAATGCCTTCTTAATGAAAGAGGTTAAAGGAGGAAGGTCAGACGCCTTCAAACTTAAGAGGAAGGTGACAGTAACTCAAAAAAAAATGTTGCAACTGTGGTGTGCAAGAGATCATCTCTGAACACACAACACGTTGAACCTTGATGTGGACGTAAAGCATTGTGACACAGTATTTGATCTGCACTTGCTAGTCAGAGATCACATTGGTTTTGGAAACAAATTCACCCAGTTGATGCAGATTCATCATCCAGAGCCCACAGAACTGAGTGAAGTTATCCTCTTTGCCTCTGATCTGACTCTCAGCAGATTGCAGATCTCATTGCTCATCCAGGCCTTCTGATTGAGGGAGACTGTTGAATGATTCTGTGGAGACACATTTGTCTATAACTGTTTTAATAAAGACTGTAACAACCAGAGGAACACACACACAAAATGCTGGAGGAATTCAACAGGTCAGGCAGCGTCTGTGGAAAAAAAACAGTTGATGGTTTGGGCTGAGACCCAAATTCATATTCTAAGCACCTTCCAGTAATGCTCCCCAACTCTTTCTGTAGTACACTGACTCCCACATGCCTCTTCTCACCCTGTCTCCTGTAAAAATGCTATTCCCTTTTCTCAGATCCTTTGTCTCCACTGCATCTGTTCCCAATATGAGGCTTTCCTTTTCAGGACATCTGACGTGCCCTTCAAAGAATGGAGTTTCCCTTCCTTCACTATCGATGCTGCCCTCACCTGTTTCTGCTCCATTTTCCAAACATCCACCCTCACCACATCTTCCTCCCATCTTAACAGGAATAGACTTCCTCATCTACCACCCTTGAGCCTCCGCATCCAGCACATCATTCTCTGCAACTTCCACCATCTTCAATGAAACCCTAACTAAACACATCTTTACCTCCCCCCCCACTCTATACTTTTCACAGGGATCACTCCCACCATGATTCCCGTATCCATTCATCCCTCCCCACTCATACCTGCTACACCTGCCAAGTCACCTCCTCCCTAAGCTCCATTCAAGGCCCTAAACAGTCATTCCAGCTGAGGCAACACTTCACCTGCAAATCTGTTTGGGATGTCCCCGTAATTCCCAAAAGTCAGTCCATGGCCTCAACTGCTAAGAGGCCATTCTCAAGTTGGAGGAGCAACCCCTCATATTCCACCTGGGTAGCCTCCAACCTGATGGCATGAACATTGACTTCTTGAACTTTTGGCAATTTTCCCCCTCCCCCTTTTTCAATTCCCCACTCTGGTCCAACCACCCCCCCCCTTACTTCTGCTCTTCTCCTCACCTGCCTATCACCTCCCCCTTGCGCCCCTCCTCCTTCCCTTTCTCCCATGGTCCACTCTCCTTTCCTATCAGTCTTACTTCTCCAGCCCTTTACTTTTTCCACCCACCTGGTTTCGCTTTCATCTTCCAGTTCGTACACCTTCCCCTCCACCACACCTTATTCAGGCTTCTAACCCCCCCCCCCCTTTCCTTTCCAGTCTCAATGAAGGGTCTCGACCCAAAACATCAACTGTTTATTCATTTCTATAGATGCTGCCTGATCTACTGAGTTCCTCCAGAACTTTGTGCATGTTGCTTGGGAGTACTGTGTACAGTTCTGATCACCTCATTAAAGGAATGACATGGAAGCTTTACAAAGGGTGCAGAGGAGATTTACCAAGATGCTGCCTGGATTGGAGAGCATATTTTATGAGGAAAGGATGAGTAAACTCGGGCTTTTCTCTTTGGAGCGAAGGAGGATGATAGAGGTGATAGAGGTGATAGATGTGTAAAAAATGATAACAGGCACTGATATTGTGGACAGTCAGTGCATTTTTCCCAGGGTGGAAATCACTAATATGAGAGGGTATAATTTTAAGGTGATTAGAGGAAAGAAAAGGGGAGATGTCAGAGGTATTTTTTTTAAAACACAGAGGGGTAGGTGCATGGAACAAGCTGCTAGGAGTAGTGGTAAATACATTAAGGACATTCAAAGACAAGCACACAGATGAAGTAAAAATGGAGGACTATGCAGAAGGGAAGTGTTAGATTGACTTTGGAGTAGATTAATAGGTCAGCACAATATCATTAGCTGAAGTGTCTGTGCTGTGCTGAACTGTTCTATATTACTTCAAAGGGGATTCAACAACCTATCCATAAAGTAATGAAAAAAGAGTCATCATACAGTTTACTTCAGAAAACCAATGAAGGTAGAGCAATATCAAGGGGCTGAATGGCCTAACCTGATTCTTACTTATACAGTTAATCTTCACACTTGGAACAGAAGTCATCCTTGACCCCATGTGTCCAAGGAGAGCAGTGATGGAAATAAGCTGCCCACTCAAGGCCCAAGAACCTGCTGCCTTCACTTTTGATCTGCTTATTGTGTATGTATAGATAAATTTCATCACTGATATTTAACCTGAAGCTGGCAGTTACGACGTGCATTCTTAATCTCCTGTATATCTGTCTGCTTACTCTTTCCTTATTTCTACTTTTCCTTCCCAGTACCAAGGCTTTTTCCATAACCCACCTCACGAAGTTAGCAGATGCAGCAAGTAGCACTAAAACTGGTTGGTCACCCCGATAAAACTGTATGCATCCCAAGCTACAGAAACCCAAATTAAGTTTCCTACCCTTCCTCAATCTGAGAAGTGACATATTATACACCCATTTGAAAAAGGTGAATGGACAAACAATCCCATCACCAGCTTGTTTTTTTTTTAAATTGCTCTCTTTTTGCACTACTTATTTAATTACATATAATTCTTATTGTAAGAAATAATGAAAGGGAGACCATATGAGGAGCATCTGATGGCTCTGGGCCTGTACTCACTAGAATTCAGAACGATGAGGGGGAATCTCATTGAAATCTATCAAATGCTGAAAGGCCTCAGTAGAGTGGATGCAAAGAGGAGGTTTCCTATAGAGGGGGTGTCTAAGACCAGAGGACTCAGAAGGGACATACATTTAGAACAGAGATGAGGATTATTTTTTAGCCAGAGTGTGATGAATTCGTTGCCACAGGCAGTTATGGAGGCCAAGTCATTGGGTATACTTAAGACAGAGGTGATAGATTAGATTAGTCAGGGCCCAGGAGATTGGGGCTGAAAGGGAAATGGATCGGCCGTGATGAAATGGTGTAGCGGGCTGGATGTGCCAAATGGCCTGATTCTGCTCCAACATCTTATTTTATAGGCATCCGTTAGTCTCGTGAGACCATGGATTTGCACCTTGGAAGGTTTCCAGGGCGCAGGCCTGAGCAAGGTTGTATGGAAGACCAGCACTTGCCTATGCTGCAAGTCTCCCCTCTCCATGCCACCAATGTTGTCCAAGGGAAGGGCATTAGGACTCATACAGCTTGGCACCAGTGTCGTCGCAGAGCAATGCATGGTTAAGTGCCTTGCTCAAGGACACACACGCCGCCTCAGCCAAGGCTCGAACTCACGACCTTCAAATCACTAGACGAACGCCTTAACCACTTGGGCACACGCCAACACTCAATACGTTATGGTCTTACAGTATTTCTTTATGTATTGCACTGTACTGCTGCCACAAAACAACAAATTTCACAACATGTCCGTGATACTAAATCTGATTCTGAGCTGGTCAATTTAACCTGAACGCAAAAACCCTGGAGACGAGGGGTGGGTGGGAAATGAAATTCATTTGTAGAAAAACCCCATATTTACAAAGGGGTGACAGCACTTATTTGCTAAACCCAGAGTTGTTTAATGTTGCAGTAGAGAAAGTCTGATTAATAAAATTGATGCCCCCTATATTAAAAAGGACAGCACAGACAGGAAAGTGCTTAAGGCCCTAAAGCCTTAGTGAAAGGTTAGTTTAGACTGAGAAAAGACCATGATTTACTCTAGGAGACAGTGCTAGGACCACTACTATTTTTGAGAAATCAGTGACATGAAAACAGACACGCTGGCCAAAACATTCATATTTACAACTGACAATGTGTCAATCACATAAAGGAAACAGACCCTCCAGGCAACAGCCACCTGTTCTGTCCAGCAACTCCATGTCCTCCCCCGCCCCCACCAGCCATTCATTCCCCTTACCCGTACCTCCACCCACCCCATCTCTCAATTGACCCTATTCTCCATCTCTCAACCTACCTCGTTCATCCACAGCCTCCCACCTCCACCCCATCCTTCAAATCACCCCGTTGCCCCACAGCTTCCCATATCCACCCCATCCCTCAACCAGCCATTACCCTTCCTCCCACCCAACTACATGAAATTCCCTCACAGCCTCCCCTCCATTCACAATTTCACCCACTTCTACCCACTCCTTCTGTTCCGCTACCCTAGTCATTCGCTTCCCAGCGAGGCCGCCTTCACCCTCTGCCTCTCGAGCCTCGCAGCAACGTGACGTGGTCGAATCGAGAGGCGCGCGCACACACACACGCGCCGTATCGGGGTGGCCTGTGTTCACCCAGCAACCCCAGATCTCAAGCGCGGGAAGCCTGGGTTGACTGTAGCCCAGCTGAAGCAAATAGGAACCCAACGAGTTCCGGCTCCTCACCCCAGGCAGCAAAGCTGCAAACTCATTACCGAATACCTACTCACCCGGTATCCGGGACTGAGCCTCAGGCCGCACGGTACCGGTACTCGGGCAGTGAGCCTCCAGACGGGCTTGCCGCCTCCTGAGTGACGGATCTAGATCGCGCCAATCCGCTACTCTCTTGTGGCTCACGGGCAGTTTCACCGATTACCGGATAACAAGCCTCTTTCCGCACGGCTCTAACTCCCTCACACCGGCTTCTGGTCGTGAAGCGCCGGCGTGATCAGCCCGCAAGCACCACCCCGCAGGAACGCGGCGATCTCCTATTGGTTTACGTCACCGCTGAGCCTGCATCAATGTGCGTATTGATTGGGCCACGTCTTATAGGCGGGGCTAGCGCTCAATTAAAATGATTCGTCCAACAGCGTATTACTGGTCCACGTCTGTAACAACAAACGGAGGCCGGCATGGAGGACAAGATTTCGCCGTGTTTTCATTCATTGACAAGTTGAGACGGAGAAGGTTCCTGTGTTGTCTTCATCTGAGTTATTCAGCACCTCTCCCCCCTCCATATAGTTACCCAATTCTCACCAGTAGTATAACCACTGGAACTGTTATTGAAGACATAGTGCATATTTGTCTTTGACTATGAAATGTATACACGTTCTATTGACATTCATTAATTATAATTGCTTGTCTGCATTTTGTCTAGAAACTACGAATACAGACGTAGAAATTAGTTATCTACCTGCAATGAAGCAGCACCATGCAGATTGAGACCTGAGTGCAGGAAACATAAACATGACGACTCCAGACTGAATTTGAGCCACACACACAAAATGGTTGCTGTCTGACCTGCTGAGTCCAGCATTCTGGATATATACCTGAATTTTCTAACCCAATTTTCCAAATACAGCTTTGATGCTTCACATGCAACCTTTGGAATCAACTGAATTTATTTTCTATTCTTCTACCGCATGTGCAGTTCTCCATACAAGTATCAATGGGACACATGTTTAAAGACAGACTAACTGTACTCAGTAGTTACACAACCCCTTTATCCGCTTGTGTATGCACTCCCCAAACCCCGTCCCCTTGGAGTTGAGGATCATTCACTAACATTCCCCTTCCTACAATGCAGAACCAGTTTGTAGCAACTAACTACTTGAGGGCTGAGGGCCTCCATCAGGTAGAGTCGATCATACCTGTCTAGGTACACAAGCCTGGGCACTACAATATGAAGAGCAAGCTGTTACCCATGTCGCAAGCTTTGTCGCTCCATGCATCTGATAACCCCAAAGGAACAGTAGGAACCGATGCAGTTTGGTACCAGCAGGGAGGCAGGAATTGCCAGTCAGTATTGAACTCAATGTAGGACTCCCACTCCAGATTTTTCCCTTGGGGTTTACTCCCAAAGCCTTCCCCATGACTAAGTAGTGGCAGTTTGAGATCAAAGTTTTCTTTGTCCTAGATGAGCTGCTAACCACGGCTGACAAGCCCCATCTGCCCGAAGCAAATGGTTTTAAAGGCACCAGTAACTTCCTTTGCCTCTTCTCCTGTCAGTAGAAATGGATCTGCCGGGCTTAGTAGCTAAGCCACACACGAAGGCCAGGAGCTGGGCTTGGTTTGTCAGAGGCTATTTCAGGCGCACATCATTGGGAGCGCTTAATAGGTAGTGGAAGCGTGTCCCTATTACCAGCCGTGGCCATAACTACCTGAGGTCTAACACAGCATTATCTAGAACAGCTAGAATGTTTGTACTTCGCCTTCAACAGTACAATGTCATGTATCCCTTCACTGTATATTTACAAAAAATGAACACTAAGCAATTCATTGTGATATTCTTATTGTTGTTTATGCACTTATTCCATGCAATTGCAAATATTTCAAAGATAATTCAGGAAATTGTTGACAGGACCGAGCAGCAACTTCACCAGCAAATTAAACTTCAGCACAACATAGCTAACATTTTTAGTAGAATTAAGGATAAAGATTAGCTTTATTTGTCACACATACATCAAAACAGAGTGACTGATAAATTCGATCAGCAACCATGCTGAATCCTCGACCAAACCCAGTTGGAACTCTGTTGCTGATTGATAATCAAAATTAAAATAAGGCTTCTTTTTAAAAATATATATTTCCATTTTATTGGAGCTGAAGGAACAGAAAACAGATTGAGAATAAAGTGCAGAAGGGGAAGCTGGTCAACTCCATCACTCCTGATGTGAGCTGGTCTCCATACTCATCCAAGAGCTGCAAAACCACGCCATTCGTCCATCCAAACCCCACCTGAGGATATAAAACAAGGTTAAACAAGAATCCAATTACTTGAACAGATCAGGGCTTTTCCCAGCTTTCCCATGTGATGGCTATAATGATCTCACCCACACTTCAATAATGGAGTGTTAAGGAAATTGTTGCCAGTCTCTTTCGGCAATCAGTGAGAGGAAAGTTTTGTAATAATTATTAAATTAATCCCCAATGTGCAATAGAAGCATAAACTACATAAATTTTGATTTGATTTTAAAACAGGTATGTTAACACCTCTTCAAGTTATCCAAATAGTTGGGACGGACTCAGCTGGAATGATGTGAATGCCTTGGGGGGGGGGGGGGAGAGGAGGGTGCAGGAAAGATTTACTAGAATATCTCTCCACCCCCACCCCCCACCACCACCAAATGTAGAGGCTGCAATTCTCCCTGGAGCAGAGGTTGAAAGGATAACTGAAAGGTTGATTTCACAGGGTGAACAGAAGGAAATTGTTCCCAATAATGGACAAAGGATACAAATAAGGAGTGCTTGTTTTTTTAAAAATAGCTCATAAGTTAGGAATTAGAAGCTAATGTTTTCACTGCCTTTACACACAATGAATCAACTTCCTCGAAAAGGGGTTTTACATGTATTTATTTATTGAGATACAGCAAGGCCCTTTGGGCCACACTGCACAGCAAGGCCTTAATCACAGGGCTATTTACAATGAACCATTAACCTACAAACCGGTAGGTCTTTGGACTGCAGGAGGAAACCGGAACACCCAGAGGAAAGTTACCCACACAGTTGCAGGGAAAACATACAAACCCCTTACAGGTAACAGCGGGAATTGAACCTGGGATGCCTGTACTGTAAAGTGCTCTGCAAACCACTACACTAACATGCCACCCTGAGAGAATTTTCAGAGATGCAGAGGAAATAAAAGCAGTAGTATGGAACAAACGGTATAGCAATAGCTGAACAAGTATGGACTCAACAGGCCAAATGGCTACTTTCTGCACCATATTTCATACAATTATTCTTACTTCTTCACATACTCTAAATTGGCAAACTTCCAACCAACATGTAGACCACAAGACATAGGAGCAGAATTAGGCCACTCAGCCCATCAAGTCTGCTCTGCTATTCCATCATGGCTGATTAATTTTCCCTCAGCCCCATTTTCCTGCCTTCTCCCTGTAACCCCTGACACCCTTACTAATGAAGAACCTAGCAACCTCCTCTTTAAATATACTCAATGACTTGGCCTCCACAGCTGTCTGTGGCAATGAATTCCACAGATTCACCACCCTCTGGCTAAAGAAATTCCTCCTCAATCTCTGTTCTAAGAGGACGTCCTTCTATTCTGAGGCTGTGCCCTCTGGTCCTAGACTCCCCCACTATACGAAACATCCTCTCTATATCCACTCTATCTAAGCCTTTCAATATTTGATAGGTTTTAATGAGATTCCCCCCTCATTCTTCTAAACCCCAGCAAGTGTAGACCAAGAAACAAACACTCCTCATACATTAACCCTTTCATTCTCAAAATCATTCCCATGAACCTCCTATGGACCCCATCCAATGTCAGGCTATCTTAGGCAAGGATCCCAAAACTGTTCATAACACTTCAACTGCAGCCTGACCAATGCCTTATAAAGCCCAAGCATCACATCATTGATCATACATTCTAGTCCTCTCAAAATGAATGCTAACATTGCATATGCCTTCCTCATCACCAACTCAACCTTTAGAAAATCCTGCAGAAGAACACCCAAGTGCTTTTGCACCTCAGATTTTTGAATTTTCTCTGTTTAGAAAAGTCTACACCTTTACTACTCCTACCAAAATGCACTTCCCTATATTATATTCCATCTGCCACTTCTTTGCCCATTCTCCCTATCTGCCCAAGTCCATCCGCAGATTCCCTGCTTCCTCAACACTACCTCCCCCCCCCCATCCATCTTTGTATCATCCACAAACTTGGCCACAAAGCCATCAATTCTATCATCCAAATCACTGACGTAATGTGAAAAGAAACGGTCCCAATACTGACCCCTGCAGAACACCACTAGTCTACAGCAGCCAAGCAGAAATCCCACTCTTCGCCTCCTGCCAGTCAGCAAATCTTCTACCCATGTTAATATCTTTACTGCAATATCATGGGCTCTTATCTTGCTAAGTGGCTTCATATGCGGCACCTTGTGAAAGGCCTTCTGGCAATCCAAGTTAACATCATCCACTGACTCTCCTTTGTCTATCCTGCCTGTTATTTCTTCAAAGAATTCCAACAGATTTGTCAGGCAAGATTTTCCCTTAAGGAAACTATGCTGACTTTATCATGTGCCTTCAAGTACCCTGACATAACTTAATAATGGACTCCAACATCTTCCCAACAACTGAGGTCAGGCTAACTGGCCTATAATTTCCTTTCTTCTGCCTCCCTCACTACTTTAGGAATGGAGCAACATTTGCAATTTTCCAATCCTCCGGAACCATTCCAGAATCTAGCAATTCCTGACAGATCATTACTAATGCCTCCACAGTCTCTTCTGCTACCTCTTTCAGAGCACTGGGGTGTAGACCATCTGGTCCAGGTGACTTATCTACCTTCAGACCTTTCAGTTTCCCAAGCACCTTCTCCTTCATAATAGCAATTACACTCACTTCTGCCCCCTCACATTTCTGCCATACTGCTGCTGTCTTACACGGTGAAGACTGACACAAAATACTTATTCATTTCTTTGCCCCAATTACTACCTCTCCAGTGTTAATTTTCCAATGGTCCAATATCCACTTTCATCTCTCTTTTACACTTCATATATTTGAGAACTCTTTTGGTATCCTCCGTTATGCATCCGTTAGTCTTGCGAGACCATGGATCTGCACCTGGAAAGTCTTCACTCTCCAGGGCGCAGGCCTGGGCAAAGTTGTATGGAAGACCGGCAGTTGCCCATGCTGCAAGTCTCCCCTCTCCATGACACCGATGTTGTCCAAGGGAAGGGCATTAGGACCCATACAGCTTGGCACCAGTGTCGTTGCAGAGCAATGTGTGATTAAGTGCCTTGCTCAAGGACACAACACATTCCTTCGGCTGGGGCTCGAACTCACGACTTCCAGGTCGCTAGTCCAATGCCTTAACCACTTGGCCACGTGCCCACACCTTTATGCACGAACACAAGCTAACCAATAAACTTAATCTTTTCTCTTTATGATTTGTTTTAGTTGCTTTCTGTTGGATTTAAAACCTTCCCAGTCCTCTAACTTCCCACTAATTTTTGTGTTAACTGATCTAGTTCTAGATGGTTAGATATTTGCATTTACAAGTTATTAAGCTAAGGCTTTGGTTTATGTTGCAAACTCCATCCTGGTCTCTGACACACATCTGGAATTGAAATAGAATATTTGTATTCTGATAAAGTGTCTCTGATCAGAAACATTAAACCAATTTCTCTTTCCCTGGATCTAGTCTGCACTACATAGTGCTTCTGATATAAAAAGAAAATGAACAATCATTCAGTGGATGGGGCAGTACGGTAGTGCAGTGGTTAGCACAATGCTGTACCAGTGACCTGGGTTCAACTTCCACCGTCTGGAATAAGTTTGTACATTCTCCCTGTGACCACGTGGGTCTCCTCCTGCATCCAATTGGGTATTGTAAATTGTCTCCTGCTTAGGCTGGGCAGCACAGCTTGAAGTGCCAGAAGGGCCTATTCTGTGTTGTATCTCAATAAATAATTAAATCATAGTGCTGTATTTGTGAGATCCATCAGATAATTGTGTTTGCCTATTTCAAAATCTAAAGCATCATGTGCTGCTGTGAGCAAACTCCTTGCCATGCTCTCTCCAAATATCCACAACTCTCCAGTCAGGCACCTATCCCTCAAGCTCCACACAAGCAATCAAAAACTGGCTAGCTATAATCATCTTCTTCGGAAAAGATGAGACTGAGAGGAGATTAAATTGTGAACAAAATAATAAGGGGCCGAGAAAGGATGACTTTTACATCAATTGGCAGGAAAAATAAGTACAGGACACAAATTTAAAACTAAAGAATTAGAATTTAAGGTATTTGTCAGCCAGAGCCCAAGTCATAGCTGAGATAGAGGTCATGGCCTGACAAGAGGAAACAACACACTATCTGCGCATTTCAAAAGGTACCAGCATGAGCTCTCGAAGAGCCATAACCTGGCCAAAGTCAAAAAATGGGAAGTGGGACAAAAAGTTCCTTCTACTCACTAGCATAGTCAATGGACCAAATGGCAACTCTGTACATCAAAACTTTGATTCACATTAGTAACTTGCATCAAATCCTATTCACCTGTTGGACATGAACTCAATAGCTCACACTGGCTCCCAGCTAAGCAATGATCTAATGAAGGGTGTGCTATAAAGAAAATTTTCTTGAATTATACCAGAAGAGGGAGACTTTTGATTTGTTCTCCAAATGGCAGAGAAAGGCAAGAAGAAATTTAACAGGGGATCATTACGGATTTCTTCAAGTAGAAGGTCTAACAACCACAGAAACAAAATAACTAATAAATGCAGGGAAGAGGATTTTTTTTTGTTGAGGTATAAACAGGGAATTGTACAGACTGGAATGATCAAGCTAAAGCAACAGAAGCAAGTTCATAACAATATTCAAGGTGAATTGGTTCAAATACTTGACAAGGTAAACTGAAATTCCACAGGGAAGGAGCAAGGTGCAATATGGCTACAATAGCTCTTTGAAAAAGACTGGTACAGGCCAGGTGGGCCCTAATGCCTTTTCTGTATGGAATTCCTCTGGTGGAGTACTGGCACAGATGGTAGAGTTGCTGCCTCACTGCGCCAGCAGCCCAAATTTGATGATGGCCTCGGGTGCTGTCTGCATGGAATTTGAATGTTTTCCCTGTGATTGTGCCACTTTTCTCTGGATGCTCTGGTATCCTAAAGACGTGCAGCTTGGTAGGTTAATTCAACACTAATTTACTGTGTGCAGGAAGTAATGGAATTGTGGGGAAAATAGGGAGAATAGATTACCAGTATGTCTGAACTCTGAGCCAATAATACTATTTTAAATTGTGTATGGAAAACCATACATGGACAGCTTACAATGGCCAATAACCTACCAACCAGTACATCTTTAGATGTTCTATTAGAGAGAAATTCTCCAAGCTTGTAGTCTTTTGTAATTTAACATGCTCTTCATTGGACAATGTTGCTTGTGGCTTAAATGCTCCTAGTTTTGTTTTTAACTTTTAAATATTTATTTCTCGCAAGCGACACACACAATGTGCTGGAGGAATTCAGCAGATCAGACAGTATCTTCAGGCCGAGACTCTACTTCAGGACTAAAAAGGGGGAAGACACCAGAATAAGAATGGTGGAGGTGAGGAGGGGAAGGAGGATAGCTGGAAGGTGACAGGTGAAGCCAGGTGGGTGGGAAAGGTCAAGGGCTGGAGAAGAAAGAATCTGATAAGCAAAGGAGAGTGGACCATAGGAGAAAGGGAAGGAGGGGGAGCAATAGGCAAGTGAGAAGCGGTGAGAGGTCAGGGGGGCAAATAGAGGATTGGGGGGGAATTTGTTTTTAAACCAGGAGGAATCAATATTCATGCCATCAGGATGGAGGCTACCCAGACTGAATACAAGGTGTTGCTCCTCCACCCTGAGGGCAGTCATCATCTTGGCACAAGAGGCCATGGACTGACACGTCAGAACAGGAAGTGGAATCAGAATTCAAAAGTTTGGCCACCAGGAAGATCTACTTCGCCAGCTGTTTATTCATTTCCATAGATGCTGCCTGACCTGCTGAGTTTCTCCGGCATTTTGTATGCGCTGCTTTGGATTTCCAGCATCTGCAGACTTTCTCATGTTCGTGTTTTTTTCATAGCTGCTGCTCATCCTGGCTCTTGCAAAGCCAAAAGGCTGTTTAGCATCACAGCTTTATGAAAGAAGCTGAAAACGAGGAAGGAAGTTCAGAAAAAAATGCTGACCAACCTGTACATTATATTCCCCACCTCCACCTGGTTGACTGTCACTGTTCACATCATACTGAAAAACACAAAAGACAAATTGAACTTGACAATGGCAAAGTCAATATTCTTTTGTTACTTAGATTGGGTATGGTGAGCTATCAGAAATTGTAGCAATTAACACTATATTGAATTATTGTCATCCAGGAAATAACCCAAACTTCTCATACCACACCAGTCCTCACAGAGGGGTCAGTAGTGGAAAGGGTAAGCAGCTTCAAGTTCCAGGACATCAACATCTCAGAGGACCTATCCTGGGCCCAACACATTGATGCAATCATGAAGGAGGAACACCAGCAGCTCTACTTCATTAGGACTTTGAAGAGATTCAGTATGTCACCAAAGGCTCTTGCGCATTTCTACATATGGTGGAGAGCATTTTCTCTGGCTGTGTCATAGCCTGGTACGGAGTCTAATGCACAAGATTAAGAGAGGCTGGAGAGGGCTGTAAGGTCAACCAATTCCATCATGGCCACATGGACATCTTCAAGAGGAGGTACCGCAAAAAGGCAGCATCCATCATCTGGGACATGCCTTCTTCTCATTACTACCAGAGAGATGGTACAAGAGCCTGAAGATCTACATTTAATGTCTTAGGAACAGCTTCCTTTCCCTGCCATCAAATTTCTGAAGGGTCTATGAGTCCCTGAACACTAGCTTGTTATTCCTCTTTTGCTCTATTTATGCTTGTAATTTGCAGAGATTCTTATGGCTTCCACGAAACAAATTTTATGACATATGCCACTGATGATAAACTAGGTTCTGATTATCTGTGCCTCATCCCCACCCGAATTCAAACAAAAAGATAAGATTCAGCAGATTTGCCCAGTCCAATTTTTCCCTTTCTTTGGGACAGAACACTGTGGAACTTGGATATCTGATCTTGCACCCATCAGGAGCCATGGGACAGAAATGGAGTCTGCACCCAGCAGAGAAGAGCGCACGCACAGAGTGAAAATGGTATTGCACAGCACAGTGAATAAGAGAAGCAGTGTGCATACCTGTCTTACACAGGCATTTTGAGGGCGAGACTGGGTTGTTCAATTAAAGAACTCAAACTCACCTTCTCATACATGGCTTGGTGCTTCTTGTACAAACGCCAGCTTGATTGAATCCACTTCTGTGCTTGTTGGAATGCAATTCTCTGACCCCTTTCTGATTTAGACTTTGCCAAACCTAAAGAATTCAAAATGATAAAAGCTCATCATATGGCCAGATGATTTGACTCAGTTGCTTCCCCTCCCCCACCCCTTTATCTTTCCCCTTACTGTTTTTTTTTACCTGGAACCTACCAGCCTTCTCCTTCCTACCCTCCCCCCACCTTCTTTATAGGGCCTCTGTCCCTTCCCTCTTCAGTCCTGACGAAGGGTTCCGACCCGAAACGTTGACTGATCGTTTCCACGGATGCTGCCCGACCTGCTGAGTTCCTCCAGCATGTTGTGAGTGTTGCTTTGATCCCAGCATCTGCAGATTATTTTGTGTTTCTAATCTACCTCACTTTTCAAAATTAGTTACTGAAAATCTAAGATTATAAATCTGATGTATGATTCTTTGGGTTTTGTGCCATCTTGGATTCTCAGTCACCTCTTCAAAAGTTGCAGTTGTAATTTTCAAGTCCACAGGGATGGTCCCTCCTTAGAATGAAATCTATATATGGTTCTTCAATTAAATATTGAAAAACCCAAAGCCAAAACCTTCATTGTCAAATACTCAGTACCCCTGTTACTAATTCCATTCCACCTTTGGCTCATTTCATACTGAACCATAACAACACATACAAAATGCTGGAGAAACTCAGGAGGAACTCGGAAGCACAGGATATAGCTGATGACTCCAACAGATCCGCACATGAAGTGTTGCCTTACCTGGAACAACTCCTTGGGACTGTTCGGTGCTCTCCAATTTGCCCTCTATATTGGTGAGACCCAATGCAAATTGGCCGACTGCTTTGTAGAGCACCTCCAGTTCATCTGTTTCCCAGTGGCCAACCATCTTAATTCCCATCTCCATTCCAGTTCCAACATGTCAGTCCATGGCCTTCTCTCTTGTCACAATGAGGCCACTTTCAGGGTGGAGGAGCAATACCAACTGGGTATGGTATGAACATTGATTTCTCCTTCCGATAAAGAAAAAATTCCCTCCCCCTTCTCTTCTCTTCTCCCTTACCTTTGGCCTCTTACCTCTTCTCTTCATCTGCCTATCCCTTCCTCCTTCCCTTTCTCCCATGGTCCACTCTCCTCTCCTATCAGATTCCTTACTCTCCACCCCTTTACCTTTCCCACTCACCTGGCTTCACCTATCACCTTCTAGCTAGTCCCCCTTCCCCTCCCCACACTTCTTAAAAATTCTGGTGTCTTACCCCTTCCTTTCCAGTCCGGAAGCATGAAACAGCAACTGCTTATTATTTTCCATAAAATGCTGGAGGAACTCAAGTCAGGCAGCATCTGTATGTGTTGGTCTAGATTTTCAGTATCTGCAGAACCTCAAGTTTCTGGTCACACTCATGTTTCAAGTGATGCCTATTTCCACCTCTTCAACAATGCCCACCTCTGTCCTCACCTCAGCTTTTCAGCTACCAAAATATTCAATCTCTTTACAACCTCAAAGTTCAACCATCTTGTGAACCAAGTGACCACACATCATGCACTTTGGATTAACACAATGTTGTTGCTGATTAACTGGACTCTGATAACTTGCACTCATTACTCAATCACACTTTAATGGCCTTGTGCACAAGTCACAAGATCATAAGATATAGGAGCAGAATTAGGCCATTTGGCCCATCACATCTGCTCCACCATTTCATCACAGCCGATCCAATTTTCCTCTCATGCCCCCCCATCTCCTGCCTCCTCCTCATATCCCTTCATGCCCTGACCAGCAAGAATCTATCAAGCTCTGGCTTAAATACACAAAAAGACTGCTCCGCAGCTGCCTCTGGCAAAGAATTACACTGATTCAACATTCTCTGGCTAAAGAAATTTCTCCTCATCTCTATTTTAAAAGGACACCCCTCTGTTCAGAGACCTTGTTCCCTGGTCTTAGACTCTCCCACCATCAGAAACATCCTCTCCACATCCATTCCATTAAAGCCTTTCACCATTCGATAGGTTTCAACGAGGTCTCCCCTCATTCTGAATTCTCGTGAATTCAGGCCCAGAGCCAAAAGTGCTCTTGATATGACAAGCCATTCAATCCAGGGCTTTGTGAACCTCCCTTGAACCCTCTCAAGGAGAGCAACATGGACCCTGTCACTAAGTTGTTTTGAAATTGGAACAAAGAAAACAGAATTGACTAGCAGATAGAGATATTGGCCAAAGAGCAACCTTGTACATGTTCAAATACTTATTTGCATAATTAAGGACTATTCACACTACAATAATACATGTGTTAACAGTCAATAGAAACTACAAATTAACAACCAGGTAGGAAGCCAGAGCACTCAGAGGAAACCCACACAGTCACTGGAGAACGTACAAACTCCTTACAGACAGCAGCGGAATTGAACTTGGGCCACTGGTGTTGTCATAGCTTTAGGCTAGCTGCTATGCTACCATGCTGATCATCTCTCGACAATGACCAAGGGATCAAAATTTCTGGTAAGTAGGGCTTGGTGAGAGTGGGTATGACAGTCAAAGCAATGGACTTGGTTCTCCTGATACTTATTTGAAAGAAACTACTTTTTAAAAAAAGGATACTCCTGAAATGTGGGGGAGAATTACAACCAAAGTTAGACTCTTCCAATAGAAAAACCTATGAAACAAAATCCTTACATAGGAAAGTTAATACACTTTTTGAGGATGTTGGTCTAATTGATATATGGAGGGACCTTTCCCCGACAGAAGGGATTACACTCATTATTCTGCCCCCCATTCCGTATATACAAGAATAGACTATTTCATAACATTTGGAAAAGATAGAGACAAAATAATCACCTGTGGAATTGGGACAATAGATGTAAGTGACCATGCACCTATATATTTATTTGTTGATTTTGACCTACAACCAAAGAATACTATTTGGAAACTAAATTCAAGTCTACTCAATGATCCCTATTTTAAGGAACAAATTAAAAAAGAAATGTGTCTTTACTTAGAATTCAATGATAATGGAGAGGTTTCACCTCCCATTCTATGGGATACTCTGAAGGCTGTCTTAAGAGGGAAAATTATAGCGATATCTTCATATATGAAAAAATAAGGAATAAAACAGTAGAGGGATTACAAAATAAGCTGAAGGAACTAGAAAAAAACAAATTGAATTTGATACAGGATACATTAGAGGAAATTTTAAAAATTAGGAATGAAATTAATAGTTTGGCTACGCAAGGAATCAGGAAAAATGTAATGTTTCTGAAACAGAGACACTATGAAAGTGAATCTAAATCTATGAAAATACTGGCGTGGAAACTGAAAAAAAAAAGATAGCAGAAAATACAATTCATAGAATTAGGGATCCAAGAACAAAAATGATTAAAAAAAATAAGCTAAGTGAAATTCAAGAAGCTTTTGAAGTGTTTCACAAAACTCTATATTCCAAAGTTCCAGAGGGAAGCGTAACCCAAACTGACACCTTCCTGAATTCTCTAGAGTTACCCACTTTAAGCGAAGAACAAAATAGAACGATGACTGCTGACATAACTGAAGCTGAACTAAAAACTACAATTAGTAGGCTTAAATTAAGCAAGTCACCAGGTTCAGATGGATATACGGCAGAGTGGTACAAAGAATTTAAAAATGAGTTAATTCCTGTTTTACTCCTCACACTGAACTGGGCTCTAAGAAAGGCACAAAAGCCACCCAGCTGGAAGGAGGCGATAATCTCGGCTATACCGAAAGAAGGCAAGGATAAAATGGAATGTGGGTCATTTAGACCAATATCTGTTCTTAATGTGGATTATAAATTATTTATTTCCATCATCCGCCAAACAATTAGGAGAGTTTCTACCCACACTGATACACAAGGATCAGACAGGTTTTATACAACAACAACAAACTCAAGACAATATATGAAGGACACTTCACATTATGGATCATATACAAAAAATAAAATTGAAGCAATAGTGATAAGCGTGGACGCTGAAAAGGCATTTGATTCAGTTAATTGGAATTTTCTTTAGAGTTTTACATAGATTTGGTCTACATGACACAATTATTAAAACTATACAGGCACTATATGACAACCCTACTGCTAGGATTAAAATCAATGGATATTTATCAAATAGTTTTACCCTAGAAAGGGGCACAAGACAGGGTTGTACATGGTCACCGCTACTCTTCACATTATACCTGGAACTATTAGCTCAATACATCAGACAAAATGAAGATATCAGGGGAATTACTATTAAAGGAACAGGGTATAAATTGGCCTGTTACGTGGATGACATTCTGATCTATCTAGGGCACCCAACATGCTCTTTACCTAAAGTGATGCAATCCTTTGAACAATATGGTCAATTATCAGGATACAAGATCGACATAAGTAAAACCCAATTACTTTCATACAACTATAGCCCACCAAGAGAAATTGAAAGTAGATATCCCTGGGCATGGCAAACAGAGTCTGTCAAATATTTGGGCATCATTATGCCAAAAGATTTGGCAAAATTATCAGAATGCAATTATCAGCCTATATATAAAAAAAATTAAGATATAACAAGATGGAACCTAATTCCTTTTTTCAATCTCAGTTCAAGGATTGAATCTATTAAAATGAATATATTGCCCAGATTATCAGACCCTACCAATAGAGATTAATCAGAATCAATTCAATAAATGGAACGAAATGTTATCAAGATATATATGGCAAGGTAAAAGGCCTAGTGTTCGTCTCAAAACGTTGCAATTAGCCAAGGAAGCGGGGGTGGATGGGGCCTACCTTCTCTTTGCGATTACTATTTTGCAGCACTGTTGAAAGCTGTGATATGTTGGTGCAACCCATCATATGACGCTTAATGGAAAAACATTGAGAGGATACTTCCCATCCGCATGCAGGCAATTTTGGCTGATAACAACCAACAAAGTTACATAAATACTATTGATAACGCATGGGTGAAATGGACTCTTAAAATATGGAAAATTATAATATAAACTAGAGGGAAATACTGCAATTCTTAAATGGTGTGCATACGACTTGGATTTTACGCCAAATAAACTGGATGCTAGATTTAAGGACTGGGCAGCTAAAGGAATAACAGCTATTTGCAATATAATGAAAGAAGGTACACTGTTCAGTTTTGAAATGCTCAAAGAGAAACACTTATTAGAAAAACAAGACTTTTACCGGTATTTACAGATGCGACAGTATGTTAATAGGACAGTTAAAAATGTAACCAAGGCAAGTACATGTTTGATAGAGCTAATTAGAAAAGCATACAATTCAGATAACGGTAGTAGAATCATTTCAAGCGTGTATAAGGGTTTGTCAAATCTTAAAACACATTCGACTTCATACATTAAAACAAAATGGGAGAAGGTAGGAGGGATAATTATATGAGGGAGAATGGACAATAATATGGAGGTATCAATGGACATGTACCAGTTCACAGAAATGGAGGGAGTTTGGATGGAAAAACTTGATATTTTATTACACCCTCTCAGAAATCCCATTATGATAGTAACCTCCCTGTTTGCTGGAGAAATTGTGGAAATCAAAATGCAAACCATTATCATATTTTCTGGGAATGCCCCATTATCAAAGACTATTGGAGTGGGATACATAATGCCCTACAAGACATCTTTAAATGTGAAATACCCTTAAAGAGTAAGACCATATATTTTGGGTATATACTTCAAGAATAGTTGAAAAGAGATAAATATTTAATGAATATACTGCTGGTGGCTGGTAAAAAGACCCTTACCAGGAAATGGTTATCTCAGGAGAGCCCAACTTTAAATGTATGGATGGAAATTACAATGGACATTTACAAAATGGAGAAGATAACAGCATCTGTTAATCATAAGTTGGAACAATTTGATTCATACTGGGAAAAATAGTTTAACTACATTACACCTCATAGGCCTGATTTTATTCTCACAAATCAATGAACGTTAAAAAAAAATCACTCACTACTTGTACATAGTTTTCTCCTTTTGCTTGTTCTTTCTTTCCTCTCTTTTCTACAAGTGTACACCACAGATAAATATTATGTGGAGATTTGTGGCATATATGACTATATGATATATATGTACAATATCTGAAATACATCTTATGGAAATGTTTGATAATGAACTTCAATAAAAAATAAATTACAAAAAAAGTATACAGGACTGCACAGGACAGGGCTTGTGAACAAAAGGGAATAACTACACTCAACTTTACTTGCCCCATCATTGAAGTGCTCTAACTAATGATATCACTTTAAGGACTCTTCATCTCATTATCCTCGTGTTCAAAGTTCAAGTTCAAAGTACATTTATCAAGGTATGTATACATTAGACAACCTTTGTATCTATATTTGCATTTGCACAGTTTGTTATCCTCTGCACTCTGGTTGATCTTTCACTAATCCTGTTATAGTTACTATTCTATAGATTTGCTGAGTATGCCCACAGGAAAATGAATCTCAGGGTTGTATATGGTGACATACATGTAACATTGACAATAAAATTTACTTTGAACTTTGAATTGTCAGAAAAGCAAAGGCAGTGCTTGATAGCAGTGGTGAGCTGGCGATAAGTATTTGTGTACAACAGGAATATTTAATCCAGGCAATGGCTGCATGGAAGACAGGCAAGGGTATTCTTACAGCACTGACTCTCAGATTTTAAATGAGTCATGGTGACTATTGCCCTCTGTAGTCACACATGTACTGATCGCCTTTTATAATCCCAGTGACAGAGGGACAACAGACACACATCTATTAGAATCAGGCACCAAAGGTCAAACCTCAAGAGTATTTGCTTTTCATGACAAAGCAAACACAGTGATCCTCCATGTTCATCACAAATTAATTGCTCATCAGAAAAAAACTGAAACAAGTTTAATTCTGTATTATCAGAATTCAAATATGATTCTGTACTTCTGTACTATTATTGTTCAAACATTACTGCATTTTTAAAAACTGAAAATATTTGGCAGTTTGACCTAGAAGGATTGTCACTGACAAACACTCCCAGTGGCCTGTACTACAAAATAGCAGCTAAAATAAAACTGAATTGAACAGGTTTAATTTTGTACCATTAAAGTTCAAACATTACTATAATTCTTACTATTATTGTTCAAATATTACTTGCTTTCTCAAAAACTGAAAGGTTTTGTCAGCTTGTCTGAGAAATATTGTCACTGACACTCTGTGGCCTGGACTACAAAATGGCAGCTGAAATAAAATAGACAAGTAAACCTGCAGATGATGGAAATCCAAAGCAAAACAAACAAACAAACACACAAAATGCTGGAGGAACTCAGCAGGCCAGGCAGCATCAATGGAAGAGAGTAAACAGTTGATGTTTTGGGTTGAGACCCTTCATCAGGACTGGAAGAAAAGAGAGACATGGAGCCAGAGTAAGGAGTTAGGTGGGGGGGGGGGGAGAAGAGAGGGAGAAGTACAAGGTGGTAGGTGGTAGGTGATGGGTGAAACCGGGAGGGGGAGGGATGAAGTAAAGAGCTGGGAAGTTGATTGGTGAAAGAGATACAGGGCTGGAGAAGGGGGAATCTGATCGGAAAGGACAGAAGGCCATGGAAGAAAGGGAAGGAGGAGGAGGAGCACCAGAGGGAGGTGATGGGCAGGTAAGGAGACAAGGTGAGAGAGGAAAATGGGAATGGGGAATGGTGGCAGGGTAGGGGGGGGGTGTGGGAAGAGGAGGAGAAATTACCGAAAGTTTGAGAAACCAGTGTTCATGCTATCAGGTTGGGTGAAGTACACGGTGTTGCGCCTCCAACCGAGTGTGGTCTCATCATGGCAGTAGAGGAGGCCATTGACTGACATGTCAGAATGGGAATGGGAAGTTGAACTAGAATGGATGGCCACCAGGAGATCCCGCTTTTTCTGGCAGACAGAGCAAAAGTTTACTTTACCTTCAATGATGATTTGCTGAAGAGGTGGCCAGGCATTGGGGTAGTCCCACTGCTCACCACTTGGCACCAGAGAGGTTGGAATTCCATTCCTATACTCAAGGAGATGGTGCTTCTGAAAGTTGAAGCAGAGTCCAGTTAATTTCCACCACCCAACAGATGGCTCCTGGCTATGCTAAACATTCTGATCGAGCCCAACCATATCCAGTAATACCATCAACTCTGCAACCCTTTAAGACAGCCGCTACTGAAATGAGCTAATACACTGTAGGTTCAATCACAGTTAGCATAATGCTTTTATAGCGCCTGCTATAAGATTGGGGTTCAATTCCCACTGTTGTCTGCAAGGGGTTTGTACATTCTCATGGTTTTCCACATGGGCTTCCTCCAGGTGCTCTGATTTCCAAAGATATACAGGTTAGGGTTAGTGTTAGTAAGTTGTGGGCATGTTACGTTGGTGCCAAAAGTGCAGGCTGTCCTCAGCACACATTCAGACTGTGTCAGTCATTGACACAAACGTTTTGATGCACATGTGACAAATAAAGTTAATCATAAGATAATCTTAAATCAACCTCACCCACCTAGCACAATCCTAGGTCATTCTTTGCCGCCAACATCTCCCTCATTTTGCTCAAATAGCCCTATAACAGTCCACCTGAATCCTAATAATAATAATAATAAAGGCTAGTGTCCATGGTCCTACAAGGCACTGATTATTTAGAATTCCTCAGAAAACAGATAACTGTGAATAACCATCCTTTGGGTGCCTGTGTTTTAATGTAGTCAGCAGTAGCATTTAATCACTCAAGACCAAAGGCTGTTGCTCCCCTGTTCTAACCATCTACAGTAAACAAATGAGTACGAATACCTCGAGATAGCGGACGACCATCTCTGCAGTTTGTCCCGGTACTTGTTCAAGAATGCACTTAGCCCAGAGAGGAGCCAAGTTGGAAGCATAGAATGCAGCGTTACTCCTGCTTCTCATTAAGTTGTAATCAAACCAAATTCCTTGTTTATTGTCCCAGAAAACTTCACGCACAGCATCAATCCGTTTGTTCATGGCCTCCTTGTAGAACTGGGCTTTGGAAAAGTTACCTAGGAAACAAAGACAAGTGCATTGGCAGGGGAATGAAAATGGGGCGAGTACACGAACATCAAGGGATGTCATAGTGAGATTCTGACACACACAAGTACCACAGGTATGGGAGAGACGGAGAAGTTGAGCTTGCTAAACAGACATAAAATGTTGGAGGAACTCGGTGAATTAAGCTTACTCTGGCTTCTGCCTCCTTTTCCAGTCCTGAAGGAAGGGTCTTAGCCTGAAATGTCAACTGTTCCTCCCCCCCCCCCCCCCGCCCCCCATGGATGTTGCTTGATCTGCTGAATTTCTCCAACATTGTGTGTTGGTTAAGATTTCCAACTGCAGATTCTCCAGAGTTTAAGTATGTACTACATTTGTAACTACAACATGCACAGCTTTCAATGAATTACCATCTCTGGCATCAAATATCCCTCGCACTCCTTCACAAAGCAAATTAGTACTCTGTGACATGTTCAAAGCTCTTAGTTTTATTGACTAGTATTTGAGAACCCAATGAAAGTAGCTAATGCTGGACACACAAGTCAGGTAGCATCTATATTGAGAGAAAGCCGATTAAAATGATTATCCACATGATAGATGCTGCCTGCCTTTCTGCATTCCAGCACTTTTTAAAATTTCAGATTTCCAGCATCCTAAGTTTTCTTTGGCTTTATGATTCACAATCCCCACACATGGCTGGAGAGACCAGACAAGGATTAGATGAGGCCAATCAATTCCATTCTCCTTTCAATACACAGAGGCACTGGGATCATCTTTAGGAACGGATTAACCCAGTACTGGATGGGGAAATCAAAAACACCCAGATCCACTCCACATCCTTTGTAGGTACTGAGTTAGATACACTGCACACAACAGGCAACACCATTTCAGCCTTGGGCAGAGTCTTCTTTGGGCCAATGTAAAGCAATGTTGGATTTCAGGCCCTTGGGCTGTGGTGATCGTTCCCCTGGTCATACCAGCAAAATTTGAGTTAGCTCTGCACTGTATTAACACCTTTCTGTGTCAAAATTCACAAGGTTTGCTCCCTTTGGAAAGATACTCCAAATAATGTGAATGCAACACATGCTGGGAAATAGTTTTAAGTTGGAATGAGATAACAGCAAGCACAGCAAGATCCAACAAACCACAGTTAACTATTAGACATCATTATTGATCATGAAGGGAACTAAATGAGGAGTGGCACTATAACATAGCAGTTAGCATAATGCTACAACAGTGTCAGTGACCCAGGTTCAATACCACCACACTGTAAGGAGCTTGTACGTTCTCCCCGTAACCATGTGGGTTGCCTCTGGGTGCTCCAGGTTCCTCCTACATACCAAAGACGCACAGGTTAGTAGGTTAATTGGTCATGTGGGCTCATTAGGCCAGAGGGACTGTTACAGTACTGCATCTCTAAATAAAATTAAATAAAAAATTCTCTGCCAAATAAATTATGGCACTGACCCAGCTTCTCGTGAAACAATGCCAAGATTCGCTCGTTCCTGCAGAGGATGGAGTTCAAGTCAACAGGAACGATTTGCCTGGTCTTTGTGTTTTTTAACGTTCCATTATTCTCTCCATTGGAGTCAATGAACCAGCGTGATGAGAAATCCCAGCCAGACTCTGCTCCTGTTTTCAGCTCCACCCACAGGTCTCGTCTGGCAGCTGAGGGTGACAAACACTCATCATTTCAACAGTGAGAATCTCCACAATAAATGATTATTAAGACAGTAGCTCAGTTCCTAAAACGACGATGCTGGGCTTCAAGACAAACTATAGCGTCACTGCAGGAAGTATACATACAACTGAAACTTTAGGGTATCCAAGGATGGGTTAGAAATCCTAGCTACACAGTGACTGCCATGATGTTTATATCACATTATAATAATTTCATCCAATAGAACAGCCATGGTGCTGGTAACAGCATGCAGTAGGCAAGTGAATATAGCTATGGAGCATAGAAGTACACCACTGAAACTGGCTCTTCGGCCCATCCAGTCATTGCCAAACTAATATTCTGCATTGTCCCATTGACCTGCATAGCACCCCCATATTCTTCCCATCCATATACTTATCCAAACTTCTAAATGTTCCAATCAAACCCAAATCTACCACTTATGCTGGCTGCTTGTTTCACACTCACAACATCCTCTGAGTGAAGAAGTTCCCTTCATGTTCCTCAAACATTCCATCTTTCACCCTCAACACTCAACCTGTAGCTCTGGTCTCACCCAGTTTGAATATTGTTTTTAAGAATATACAAACTTGCCTTCTGTTAGAGTCTGTCCCAAAGCTACATCCTTGCTGAAGGACTCAGGCCTGTTTTTGGAAAGAACAATAATAAGTCTACAACAAAAGTAGAATATTAATACAAAGGCATTCCAGGTAATGTTCTATCCCAAGTAGCTGGTCTGTCTGTACAGCTTTTATTGGCTCACCAGTCAGTAACATCTTCCTTTTGCACAATCATACTGTCCTATAACACTGAAAGGAGGAAATTCACATAAGTAGTGCCTGTTGAAAGGCCCCATGCTGGCATTGATGAGGGTCCAGAGGTTTATGAGAATAATCCCTGGAGTGAAAGGGTTAGCATATAACATGAGGGGTTTGGGCATATACTCACTTGAGTTTAGATGAATGGAGGAGGATCTCATTGAAATCAACCAAATATTGAAAGGCCTAGATAGGGTGGACATGGAGAGGATGTTTCCAATAAAGCGGGGGGGGGGGGAGAGACGGGGGGGGAGGAGACGGGGGGGGGGAGGAGACGGGGGGGGGGAGGAGACGGGGGGGGAGGAGACCGGGGGGGGAGGAGACGGGGGGGAGGAGACGGGGGGGAGGAGACGGGGGGGGAGGAGACGGGGGGGGAGGAGACGGGGGGGAGGAGACGGGGGGGAGGAGACGGGGGGAGGAGACGGGGGGAGGAGACGGGGGGAGGAGACGGGGGGAGGAGACGGGGGGGAGGAGACGGGGGGGAGGAGACGGGGGGAGGAGACGGGGGGGAGGAGACGGGGGGGAGGAGACGGGGGGGAGGAGACGGGGGGGAGGAGACGGGGGGGAGGAGACGGGGGGGAGGAGACGGGGGGAGGAGACGGGGGGGAGGAGACGGGGGGAGGAGACGGGGGGAGGAGACGGGGGGAGGAGACGGGGGGAGGAGACGGGGGGAGGAGACGGGGGGAGGAGACGGGGGGAGGAGACGGGGGGAGGAGACGGGGGGAGGAGACGGGGGGAGGAGACGGGGGGAGGAGACGGGGGGAGGAGACGGGGAGGGAGGAGACGGGGAGGGAGGAGACAGCCTCAGAATACAAGGATATCCTTTTAGAACAGATGAGGGGGAATTGCTTTAGCCAAAGTGTGGTGAATCTATGGAATTCCTTGCCACAGACAGCTGTGGAGGCCAAATTACTGGGTATATTCAAAGGGGAGGTTGACAGTTCTTGATTACCAAGGATGACAAAAGTTATGGGGAGAAGGCAGAGGAAGTGGGTTGAGAGGTCAAAATAAACCAGTCATAATGAATAGCAGAGCAGATTCAATGGGCTGAATAGCCCAATTCTGCTCCTGTGTCTTATGCATAGTTACTGTACAGAATGTAATATTTATACAAGGAACATTGTACAAGACATAAAAAGGATACTGTACCCACCTGGGACCAGCTGCTTCAACATTATAGCAATTCAGATAATGAGTTTTATCTCCCAAGATGACAGGCACTGATCGATTCTTCATCCAGTAGTCATACTCCTTGTCCAAGAGATCAATGCATTCCCTAATTGAAAAACAGTACACAGCTTGTTACTCTAAGGCGCGGAGTTATCATGGATACCCACACCTACAATAACCTTGATCCAATTATTTTTGTAAATAATTAATAATTATGGTTACTGATGCATCACTGGCTGGACCAACCATTCTTACCCAACCTTAGTTTAGGGTAGTTAATAGTCAACTACTTCAATGCAGAATTGCAGTTAAATATTGGCACAAACCAAGCAAAGATGACAGACTTTCTTCCATAAAAAGGGACTGAGATTAAACTTGGTTTTAATGCAACCTGACACCTAGTATCACATACTGTTTCAAATAAGTGCTAAAAATTTAAAAGCTTGTCTATCCAGCAGGGCAAGATAATAATGCACAACACTATACAGTTTTTATTCATGGTCAAGGATGACAAAAGTTACTGTTCTTTCAGAATAAATAGCTGCTTGTAACAAAACATATCTAGATATTCAGTAAGTCAGGCAGTGTCTATGGAGAGGAATAAACAGTCAATGTTTCAGGCAGAGGCTCTTCATCAGGACAGGGTTATGTGTTGCTGAAGATTTTCAGCAACTGCAAAATCTCTTGTGTACATGTTGATACTTGACGAAGAGCCACATGAAAATTAAAATCCCATTGGGATCCATAGCAAAAGGTACCAAACTGGCTCAACACCAGGTAGTGAGTGACAGATATTTTAGTGAATGGACAGTTGTTTTTAAACAGAGTTCAGTAAGGTTTGATGTTAGATCCCCAGCTCTTGTTGGTGCATGTCTGTGTGTGTGTCAATATTTAATGAAAGCGCCAGAGCAGTTTGAGAAAGTGACTAAAGCAACATACAGGACCCTGGGTGTTATAAATAGGAGTACAGACTACAACAGCAAGAAGTCCTGACACACCTTTATAAAACAATCTTTGCCAGAACTGAGGTACTATGTCTAGCACTGGGTGCCACACTTTTGGAAAGGTCCTGGAAAAGAGGTTTGCAGCAAAAAAAAAACCATGGATGAGAAATTTCAGACTGTCAGACTGGAGCACTTGAGACTGTTCTTTGTGGCACCACGGTGCTATCAGAAGTTCTAACAGATATTTAAAATCATGAAAGGTAGAGACTGAACAGAGAGAAAAGATTATCTATTCCCAATTGGTGGATGGCTAAAGAACCAGGGGACAGAAAATGAAGGCAATTGGCTAAAGTATGAAAAGTGATGCAATAAACTCCCATTAAAAACACTGATCAGTTAGGGTCCAAAATACATTTCCAGGGATACAGGGGAGCACAGATTTAATGTCATTCAAATGGGACCTAGAGAGACGTCTGAAATTTATTGGGTAATGGGTAAGGAACAGGCATTAGCTGAATTGTTCTTACCAGAAAACTTGGACACAACAGTTTAGATAGCAGTTCTGTAAATAGGAAGGAGCTAGCTCCCTTAGCAGAGTTTAATGGCACATAATTAATGTAATGGACAGCAGGTTCGGGGAGGATTGTTTTGTTTTCCAGTTAATAATGGGTGGTAGAAATCTAGAAACACATCAGCAGAAAAGGGTAATAGAAACAGAAACCTTTACTGCATTTTATTACCATTTGACAGGACCTACTAGGCAGTTGTCTAAGAGTCAAAAAGTGGGATTGATATTTATAGTTATTTTCAGCTAGAATGTCAATCATGGACCAAAAAGCCTCTCCATACAATATAGACATTTATGATGCCATGAACCATACAAGATTAAATGCTCGTTTTACAAAGCAGTAATAATTAGTGAGAACCAGACCACAGTAGCTTGTTGAGAGATGCATTTCATATTTTGAGTAAAATCAAATTGCATTTCTACTACATCTTCTGAGAAGCAAAAGTACCAATATTTTATTTAACACTTACCTGCAGGGTCACTTATCCTTATCAGTGATCAAAAGCAAGAGCCCCAAAACTTTTCTTACCCAAATCCAGAGGCCATTTGTGGCAAACCCAGACAATGTTACCAAACTAGCAGAATTCAGGGATCAATGTCTAGTTAGTGCATACCAGCAGCAACTCAGAACACACACCAAAGACGATAAACTTTAAAAGTAAACGTCAAGGCCTTTTTGGGGTTAGCACATATAGAAAATAACTTCAGCCACCAATCTTTAAAATCTGAACATGGACCGTAGATTAAATTTAAATTGCAGATCTGAACATGGGTTCCTAAGAGCTCTGAATCACAGTTAATGGGAAGGCCAGACAAAGCTGATTAAAATTCACTTGTGCATCTGTGGTGTGGGAGCAAAGTGGGAGGTGTGAAGGTTGTGAGTAGTTCAGAAAAAGAATGGTGGATGCATTGTAAATATGGAATTGTTCTTTGACCTTCAGCATATAAAATGTTGTGTAGTGTTGGGTCAAGCAGGCCTCTTCCTCCGAAGGGGTCTTGGTACAATGCCTGCAGTGTCTCATTTTGTTGAATAAAGACACTACTTCATATCCACAAGCTGAAACTCTCCAGTGACTGTTTACTCGACAGCAGTAAAACCAGTTATGTGATACTCATATCAGTGACATGACAAGGGTCAAGAGAAAAATAACCCACTAGTATTATATGTCGACAATAGTTCTGCAAAAGTAGAGAAGTTTTTTTTGCTGCCTCAATACTCGCAATCTACTTCTTGGCCAGAAATGGATGGTGACAGTGTGGAAAGTAATAAACCCTCATTAGAAGTTCAAGCAGACATCACTTTGCAGCAGACAAATAACTCACATCAAAAAGGCCGTATCATTTGTAGCAAGGATGTAGCTCTCTACCATTAACGTCAGGAACGGTGGCTGGCTTCTGCGCTGATAATACACTCGTCCTCCATTTGGGATGAAGCCAAACCTTCAATACAAAAAGTCAACAGGTAAAATGTTTCTACTTGCTTCCTTCTTCCTGTAACCTAATTGAATTGAGTTGACTTTATTATTTACATCCTTCATATACATGAGTAAAAATCTTTACATCTCCGTCTAAATGTGCAATTCTAGTAATTTATAATGTACAACAGAATAGTCAATATAACATAGAAATACAGTTGCTGCAGCATGAATTAATCTGTCTGATGGCCTGGTGGAAGCAGCTGTCCCGGAGCCTGTTGGTCCTGGCTTTTATGCTGCGGTACGGTTTCCCAGATGCTAGCAGCTGGAACAATTTGTGGTTGGGGTGATTTGGGTCTCCAATGATCCTTCAGGCCCTTTTTACACACCTGTCTTTGTAAATGTCCTGAACAGTGGGAAATTCACGTCTACAGACGCGCTGGACTGTCTGCACCACTCTCTGCAAAGTCCTGTGATTGAAAGTAGTGCAGTTCCCATACCAGGTAGTGATGCAGCCAGTCAGGATGCTCTCAACTATGTCCCTGTAGAAAGTTCTTAGGATTTTGGGGCCCGTACCAAACTTCTTTAACCATCTGAGGTGAAAGAGGTGCTGTTGTGCCTTTTTCACTACACAGCCAGTATGTACAGACCATGCGAGATCCTCGGTGATGCTTATGCCTAGGAACTTAAAAGGGTTCATCCTCTCAACCCCAGATCCATTAATGTCTTATAGGGGTTAGCCTATCTCCATTCCTCCTGTAATCCACAACCAGCTCCTTTGTTTTTGCGACATTGAGGGAGAGGTTGTTTTCTTGACACCACTGTGTCAGAGAGATCACTTATTCCCTGCAGGCCACCTCATTATCATTTGAGATTAGGCCAATCAGTGTAGTGTCATCAGCAAATTTAATTAGCAGATTGGAGCTGTGGGTGGCAACACAGTCATGGGTATACAGTGAGTAAAGGAGGGGGCTTAGTACACAGCCCTGATGGGCACCTGTGTTGAGGGTCAGAGGTGATGGAGCCCACTCTTACCACCTGCTGGCGATCTGACAGGAAGTCCAGGATCCAGCTACACAAGACAAGGAATTTTGACTTGTTCTACAGAGTTTGCAATGTTTAATGGTGATCCTTGTGATTGGCAGAAACAGGAAGGCAAAAACGAGGCCGTGTACAAAGGAGGAAGCACACAACTTGAAACTGGTTTAAAAAAAAGGAGTCAAATGTCAAAACGCTAATTTCCAGGAGGTCCAAGATGGAAAAAAGTATAATCTCATTTTACCGAGTGAAGTTTTGATCTTAACCCAGTTATCCGATGGATAATGCACGCAGAGTCCTCATCAGGAACCTTTTACCTCTCCTCACCTGCCTATCACTTACCCCTAGGTTCTCTCCTTCCCTTTTTCCTATGATCCACTCTCCTCACCTATAGGATTCCTTCTCCAGCTCTTCATCTTTCCTACCCACCTGGTTTCACCCATCACCTTCCAAGCTAGCCTCCTTCCCCTCCCACCTTTTTATTCTGGCATTTTCCCCCTTCCTTTTCAGTCCTGATGAAGGGTCTCAGTCCAAAACATTGACTGTTTATTCATTTCCATAGATGCTTTCTGACTTGCAGTTGCTCCAGCATTTCGTGTGTGTGTTGTTTGGCAACAATTAGTTTGCATTTATAATCGCATCTTTAACATAGTTAAATATTCCAATAGGGTTGAATTTGGAGGGGGGGGGGAGAGAGAGAAAGGAGAGAGAGGGAGATCGTGGTGGTGGTGAATCAAAATCCGTAGCAAATGTTTTTGAACAATTTAGGAAATAAAAAGGTCAAATCAAACACAGAAAATGGATGTGAAAAAGTAGCTGAAATGAGATAAAGGTCAGGGACAGTAAAATCTCCCAGCTCCAAGGTGACGTGCATTTGTGGAGCACTTAGAAGTAAAAAGCAACTAGGCACTTTGCTGAAGTACAATCAATCAAAACCTAACAGAGTCAAAAGTAAGGAAAGAAATCAAATATTTGAGGTAGGTTACAAGGATCATCTTAAAAAGCTTTATGGAGGTAATTCTACGTAAAAGGTTGCCAAGAGTACAGCTGAAATTTGCACAAGATTAAAGCTAGCAGATAGTAAAGAACTTTAAACTGGATAGTAAAGAACTAGATGGTAATAGAAATCTCAGAAGGCTGGAGGTGGTTACAGAACACTTGTTTGTAGAAAGGTTCTACTCAAAAATCCACACTCATAACTGCTGGAGAAGTAACTACACAACAGAGTGCTGGTGAACGCAGCAGGCCAGGCAGCATCTCTAGGAAGAGGTACAGTTGATGTTTCGGGCCGAGACCCTTCGTCAGGACTAACTGAAAGAAGAGCTAGTAAGAGATTTGAAAGTGGGAGGGGGAGGGGGAGATCCAAAATGATAGGAGAAGACAGGAGGGGAGGGGTGGATCTAAGAGCTGGAGAGGGGAAAGGATTATGGGATGGTTAGCCTGGGGAAAAAGAGAAGGGGGAGGGGAGCCCAGAGGGTAGAGAACAGGCAAGGAGTTATAGTGAGAGCGACAGAGGGCAAAGGAAAGAGAGAAAAAAGGGGGAAAAATAAAAAATATATAAAAAATATTAAACAAACAAATAAGGGATGGGGTGTGAAGGGGCAGAGGGGCATTAATGGAAGTTAGAGAAGTCAATGTTCATGCCATCAGGTTGGAGGCTACCCAGACAGAATACAAGGTGTTGTTCCTCCAACCTGAGTGTGGCTTCATCTTTACAGTAGAGGAGGCCGTGGATAGACATATCAGAATGGGAATAGGATGTGGAATTAAAATGTGCGGCCACTGGGAGATCCTGCTTTCTCTGGCGGACAGAGCGTAGGTGTTCAGCAAAAACGATCTCCCACTCTGCGTCGGGTCTCACTAATATACAGAAGGCCACATCAGGAGCACTGGCGCAGTATATCACCCCAGCCGACTCACAGGTGAAGTGTCGCCTCACCTGGAAGGACTGTCTGGGGCCTGAATGGTGGTGAGGGAGGAAGTGTAAGGGCATGTGTAGCACTTCTTCTGCTTACAAGGATAAGTGCCAGGAGGGATGGGGGGGTTGGGGGGAATGAATGGACAAGGGAGTCGCGTAGGGAGCAATCTCTGTGGAAAGTGGAGGGGGGGGGAGAGGAGGAGAGGAGAGGGAAAGATGTGCTTGGTGGTGGGATCCCGTTGGGGGTGGCAGAAGTTACGGAGAATTATATGTTGGACCTGGAGGCTGGTGGGGTAGTAGGTTAGGACAAGGGGAATCCTATTCCTAGTGGGGTGGCAGGAGGATGGGGTGAGAGCAGATGTGCGTGAAATGGGGGAGATGCGTTTGAGAGCAGAGTTGATGGTGGAGGAAGGGAAGCCCCTTTCTTTTAAAAAAAAAGGAAGACATCTCCTTTGTTTGTCCTGGAATGAAAATCTTCATCCTGAAAGCAGATGCGCAGATACGGAGGAACTGTGAGAAGGGGATGGCATTTTTGCAAGAGACAGGGTGGGAAGAGGAATAGTCCAGGTAGCTGAGAGAGTCTACTATAAGCCTACGGATAGTGCAACATGCACACTGCCCCTCACATTTTACCTGTGGACAAGATGCAATGTCAGTGATGGTTAATTGTGTTTGCCAATATCCTTCACTTCCATCCCACCTCTGAAGTTGCAAGATACAGGAGTACCCCTCTCCTGATAGTGCAACATGCACACTGCCCCTCATATTTTACCTGTGGATAAGATGCAGAAAGTTTTCAATCATTCCTTTAGCAGTTTTACTCATCTCGGAGATTAAAAGTCCTTTTATTATCCAGTAAGAATCCCTGAGGAGAAAAAATAATGTTCAGGACATCCAACACTATTTACACTCCCACACGAGACAGAATCAGGCCTGATGTTTCCAAACACACACAAGCTGCAGTACATAAACTCCCCAATCATGAGAGAATTACTGAGCCTGTCTACTTGCATGGATATTTCAGGAGAAACTTTGTACATTCCCACAACTGAACTTCTGCTCCAGCTTTGACAGAATTATTGCCATATTTGCCACAGATTGATGATTTTTAAACACAAGGCTATAATGGAACAGTAGTATCATTAAGCAGTTTTAAGGATAGCAGGGTTGAGATACATCTCTACCAGAGGTGGTGTAAGGTGCTCCTTCCCTCTGCTAGCCTGCAGGTCCCCCTTGGGCAAGGTGTAGCACCTGCTTAGCCCCCTGGGTCAGGGTCACGTGAAGTCATGGTTGCATGAGCAGCTGGTGCACATCACAAGCCCTGGTTATGCGACCACTGAACATTATTGATAATGGCTGGGGTCACCTGTCTTGTAACGACACTGCCCATAAGAGGACAATAGAAACCCACTTCTGTCAAAAAAAATTTGCCAAGAACAATCATGATCATGAGACATGGCACATAACGAATGAAGATAAGCAGTCACTCTGTGTTTTACACATTCCTTCTTTTGTATTGGTCTTCTGTCATTTGAATCAAACATCACTTCAGCAGAGGCAATGTGAGCAGGTTTATCTGTGCAATGGTAGAAGAGCAACAGCAGATCCAATGATAAGAATCCAACTCTTATGGTAGTCACCAATTTTGCATCTTTGTGTTAGCCCTGGCTATTCCAAACAGGACTTTTCAGAATCCTACATGTATCATTTGATGGCAAACTAGTTCTAATGAAAAATAGGAGGTAAAATGAAATGCCTCAAAACAAATCTGGATGCCTATCTTCTTGTAGCATATCAGCTCCAGTGTCATGATGTTTAGCATCGGCAGGCAACCCAACCTTCCTCCTCACTATACAACACTCCACCCACCCATCCCTTACAAACGCACACTTTTGCAGCAGAATTCTCTGATATATAGAATAAAGATCAGAAAATCAAGCTAATGTTTGCCTCCCTAAAATTACAGTTTCCAAGGTAATTGTGTCACACAGGAACATGGTGAGACTAAACTGAGCTGTAGCTTCTCCATCTGATGCCACAGAGACAAGAATGAGGAAGGCCTTTGAGAGGGAGGGGGAAAAAATTGTCACAGAATAAAGAAACACAGGGTATCCTGCAGAAATCCCCAAAAGCAAAGTGAAAATGCCCATGAGTTCTTACCAGTAATAATATTCCCTGAAGCGACCACCTGGCACGACCACTGGATTGGGCACGTAAATCTGGGAATACAGCTCTGGATGTGACTGCACATCCACCTTAATCTGAAAGGATTGACAGTATACTCAAGTTCAGATGGAATGATATCTGCTCAGTCTAATAACAGATCTTACATCAGCCACATGATACAATTATGGCCCCAATGTATTCAAGATGACAGAATGGAAGTTGAACAGAAAATGCCCGTGAATCCACTTCAGCATACAATAAGCCTGTTGCTGCTTCTTACCCAGGATTTCCACCCAATCACGTGTACCTCGATTATTTACTGCAAAAACATCAATCAGCCTTTTATACCATTAACCATCTTCAGTTCTCAGTACTGTGAAGAATTTTCTCCTCACCCAAGCCTAAAGAGCCTACTTCCCATCTCAGAATAAACTCTAGAATGCAGAGCACCTCTTATCTACACTACCAATCCCTTATGTTCTAATAAGCTTCCTTCTCACTTCTCTTGATCACAGCTTGAAGCAGCTAACTTTATCCATTCCTCCCCTCTCGCTGTTGCAGGAGCGATATAGTGAGAGAGTGGGCCTGTTGAGGTGTTGTGTTGAACAGTAGTTTTTGATGGACTATAGATCGAGAGGTCTTTGGAGGCTTGCTATTGCTTGCGTGGTGGGTGATGCTTTTTGCTGGAACAAGTGGGGAGGGGTTAATACTTTTCTGCTGCTTGTGGGAGGGAGGTTTGGGGTTCTAATGTTTTGTTATTTATTCTTTGTTTTTTTTTCCTCTTTTGTGGATGTCTACAAAGAGTAAGAATTCCAGGTTGCATACCGTATGCACTGACATTAAATTGAAGCATTGAACCACTGACAGAATTACCCCTTTGTACCAGTCAGCTGGATACTAGCAAATATCTGGTTTTGCTGGGTTCCAATTAATTTTAAAACTGTGTTTAGGTTCAGGCCATTATTTATCCAAATAGATGCCTAAATTATGCAATTCATTTTTAGAAGAATTGGGCTGTCTCACACACTGCATAAAGTTGCCGCCTAGATGTGTAAAATGCACAGATAATGGGCTAAATTCCTTTAATGTTACAAGACAACTGTTTCCAGGAACTGGAGTGAGGGGTGGGGTGGGAAGTTGATTTCTAGAGCTTGGAGGCAGGAGGAAACTCAGGAGTTTATACGTCACATGAAGGATGTATGACGTTCCTTCAATATGCATGGGAGCAATGGCGCTTGAATGCTTCTTGTACCAATGACTGTTGGATCACACTGTTGGATGTCTTTTTCTTTTCCTCTACTGTCTGTTCAGAAAGAAACCCACAAACAGGCTGTAAATACAACTCCATGTTACCTTTCTCCCAAGAGATTTCCATAAAGCGTGCAGTTCTGTAGCCCAAATTTGCAGATTCTCATCAGAAATCCTCTGGAGGACTTGCGGCCTGCAAGAGTGAGTTTTTAATTAAAGTGTGGGACTCATGACCTACATTTACAACCAGAATTTCTCTCAGCCTTCTCTCATGTTCATTTACAAGGCTTCAGGGCCCTTTTATCATTTATTGAATTGCTTTCCCCAAGTTTGGATCCTAGACTTATAGAATTGGAGTTTGAAGAGAGGAAAGAAAGTCAAAGTCAAAGCCACAGAATACATTTAGCAAGCAAGAATGAGAATCTTAAAACCTATATGGCACTAATATAAACTAATGAGCACAAGGATACCAATGTATAGATTGACAAATGGCTTTATTCCTGCATTTTATCTTTTTCATTCCTTTGCATATCTATTCCAGTTGTTACCCCAGAACCATCAAGCTCCTGAAGCACAGTGAATAACTTCACTCACCACAACTGAACCTACAATCTACAGAGTCACTTTCAAGAACTCTTTACAACTCACGTTTCCAATGTTATTTTCATTTCAAAGGTTCATTTATTATCAAAGTATGTATGGCATATACAGTTCTGAGATTCATCTTCTCCAGATAGCCACAAAACAAAGAAAACCATGGAAGTCAGTTCAAACAGAAATAGCAAACCCACATTGTACACTGGTTGTTTGTCAGTCTTTGTCTGTTCATGTATAGTCTTTTGTAAAATTCTATTCTATTTGTTTCCTGTAAATGCCTGCAAGAAAATGAATCTCAAGGTAATGTATGGTAACTTTGATAATGAATTTACTTTGAATTTATAGCAGTGAGCCACATCTTATTACAGGCCAGAACAAAGCTAACCGTGATTGCCAAGTGGCAGTATAATACATCTGGGTAGAAGTCCATGTGCCAGTTCATTTTGGCGACCTTTGTTCCTCAGAGTGCAACAGTCACAGTTTCTTACAGTTCACTGATATATTTTTTATAAACTGATTTCATATCAGACTCCTGTGCAGGGTACAGATTTATAGTGTCTTATCACATTCCAAAAAAATTTAAATACTTCATGTTATTCCAATAGATTGCAAATTAAGCAGAAGCAAATGGCATTTTGAACCCATGAGGATCCCACAGACAGTGGGGAGAACACATCAATTTTTTTTTTGTAACAATTCTGTTCTTCAAAACGTCAGCTGAACAGACCGCCATGACTTCAAACAAACCACAGCATTGCTGGCTATTTCAACTGCAAGTAAATAATTCCTTGCTGTTATTTTGAAGAGCAGAGAAGTTTCTCAACGATTTGGTCAACGTTTACCCTTAACTACATCGAAACAGCCATGTGTTCGTGGAATTTTGCTGATCACCTGCCATAGTGACTACAATTCAAAAACACTATATGTTTAAGTAGTTGCAAAGTGCAGAGAAAATGCACTGTAGTTACAAATTTACTTAACATCTGAACTAAAGGATTGCACATTCAGCAGTCCAGCAATCCTTTACTACATTATGTTGAACTTGTATCTACAAAGTTTGTAGATTATCTGGAATTAATATTAAATTAACTTTGGGTGACTCATTGTTCTTCTGTATCAGAACTGCTACTTCTGTAATCATCATTTTGGCTCCGTATTTCTTTTGCCACCAGTTTGGCCTGCTGGGAATATGCCACAATCCTTCTAGTAACACAGCGAAAGGAGGACAATCTGATTACTACATTCACTTATTTGGTCTCATCCAGATCTATACCTTTAGTTTGACCCATCCCTTCCCTCCCTATCCTCCCCCCACCCCACAACTGAGAACCAATTTTTCTCCTTTTCACATTTCTGATGGAGATTCAGACCCGAAACATTAACTGCTTCCTTTTTCATGGTTCTACCCAACCTAAATGTTTCCAGCATTTCCTATTTTTATGTCAGACTTTCAGCATCTGTAGCTGTTCTGATTTTCATGTGCTGTGTTAGGATTCAAGTTAAAACTTCTGACTCATAAGAAAGAGAAATGCTACCAGTTGAGACAAATGGGTCTTAAAAGAACATAATGAGCCATTTTTAAGAATTCAATCTGATGGACAAAACTGGGCATGTTAGGATATAGAAATAGGATATTTGGCCCTCATTCCTGCTTCATCATTTACCATTTGTGTTACCCAATGATACACCTGTAATACTGAGCCAGGAAGAAAGAATTACTGTACTGCTTTGTACCCACTTGTCTCTCCAGTCGTCCGGTATCCATTTCTCAAACTCCTGTCCAGGAGCTTCAAAGTATTCTTGGATAAAATTGCTCAGCTGCTGCTTTGTTGGCTTCCCGACAGGGGAGGCAGTGGTAAGGTTTTGGAAAGCTTCCCAAACGATGTCTTAAAATTTTCAATGAGGAAAGAGAAAAAAAACGACGCAAATTACATTCAAATTTTTAAAAACTGAATTATTAATTCTGTGGGTCTGACCTGAGTGAAATATTAGTGTGCAAAACATTATTACAACAGGTAGATACTAATTAGTGTTATATAGAAATGCACAGACTTGCATCACAAATATATTAGCTTCACAAGTAATCTACAATGAATGCTTATGCTCTACATTTACAAACCTCCTCACACTATAACCTTAACTTAGTGTTACTTATCAATATTAACTTATCAATGTATTACTTCCTTTTTCATTTTTAATATAGCTTCCTATTAAATGGTAGCGGCATGGTAACACAGTGGTTAGCACGACGCTTTACAGTACCAGCAACCCGGGTTCAATTCTTGCTGCTCTCTGTACGTTCTCCCCGTGACCGCATGGGTTTCTTCCAAGTGCTCCAGTTTCCTCCCACAGTCCAAAGACCTACCGGTTGGTAGGCCAATTGGTCATTGTAAATTGTCCCCATGATTAGGCTAGGGTTAAATTAACTGGCTGCTGGGTGCAGCCTGTTCTGTGCTGTATCTAAATAAACAAATAATGCATACAATATGTCTGGTGTGTTACTCAGTCACACTGACAAGTAGGCTATAATTTCTATGTGTGGACCTGTGCTCAGACAGCCAATACAAAAGCAAAGGCTGCAAGTGGACTTGGTCCTTGGGTGAAAAGTGCTCATTATCTAATCAAGAAAGCACGAATGGAATTGGATTTGCATTGAATACCTTCCACACACAAACTGTTCTTATAATCACTTAGGAATTGTCACGGGCAAGGTTTGGAAGCACACCAGGCAAAACTTTGAGCAGAACAATTTATATTAAATGTCTTTTAGTAATGAACATCGCAATGCTGGATGACTGACCACACCAAGGCAACAAGACAGTGGGAAGAGTAGCCCAGTATCAGCCTTAGAACTTTTGCTATGACAAACTTCCTACACAAGTCTTTTATAACAACTTTCACATTTTGATTTAGTAAATTAAAGTCGAGTTTTTGGGAGGAAATGCTAATACTTCATCAGTTAGAGAATGAAGGCTGCTGTAAGGAGCTTGCAGTCATCTCTAAAACTACACTAGCACAAGTCCTCAGATCTGAACTACAAAGTAGACAAAACCTTCCAGGCTTCCAAAGGAGAAAATATTTTTGTACATTTTTCCAAGGATAATTGCTTCTCAGTGAAAATATTTTTCAAGTAGATCATTTTGCAAAAATTAGTCTTCATTCCCACTTGTTTATTCCTCTCCATGGATGCTGCCTGACCTGCTGTGCTCCTCCAGCATTTTGAGAGAGCTGGAGAGCACAGGACACTTGTGAACAACAGGAATTCTGCAGATGCTGGAAATTCAAGCAACACACATCAAAGTTGCTGGTGAACGCAGCAGGCCAGGCAGCATTTCTAGGAAGAGGTACAGTCTCTTACTAACTCTTACTTACAAATCTCTTACTAACTCTTCCTGCAGTTAGTCCTGACGAAGGGTCTCCGCCTGAAACGTTGACTGTACCTCTTCCTAGAGATGCTGCCTGGCCTGCTGCGTTCACCAGTAACTTTGATGCAGGACACTTGTGAGTTGGTTTTACAAAAGCTTCTAACTGCTCAAGCACTGGACAATGATGGTAAAGAAAACCAAACCATGTAAAAAGGGATCAGGTGTTTGTTTAACAATTTCAGATGGAAAAATAGAAAAACAATTAATATTTTTGAAAAAGATAACATATTGATATTCAAAAGGACCACGTTGCAGGAAGTCTACATGTAGCTACAAAAGCAATAAGGCAAAAGGTACTGTCAGCCTTAATTATGCAAAAATTGGAACACAAAAATAAACAATTCTTAATATAATTAATGCACATTGAGAAAGCATAACACTTTCAGTTTTAGCACTATTCTCAGGGAAAGGAAAATAATTGCTTTATAGGAGGCAAAGATTGGCTTGATGAATTGATTTCTGAGTTGAGGGGATTATTCAGTGAATAGAAATAAAGTATCTTGCATTCCCTTGACATCAGACTCACTGAGACAAGCTTCAAGAGGATTTACAAGGTAAATACTTTCATGGCGAGTCAAGAGCTAAAAATTGAACAAAGTGTAGCCCCTTTAAAAAGCTGAGACGGGGAGATCACTGAGTGAAATTCCCTTTCCCGGGAGATAGGGGCAAGGACTCCTCAGTTGTTAAATGTAATGGAGATAGGGATCTTTAAATATGAAAAGGGAAGCATGATCTAATGGGGAAAACATACGAAGGTGGGATTGATGAACTCCAGTTATTTTCTTGCCTAGCAGCAGAGTACTTTAAGGATAATGACTACTCCTGCTATTCATCAAGTAGGGAACTGAATTCATTATGTAAATTCTATTTGAAAGTTGCAACTTACTTGCAGATTTCATTAGAAACTGTCAGAGGAAACACAAAGCTACAAAAAGTGGTGACTTCTACCTGGATTCTTCTTCAACTTCATATCCACAAAATATTTGTCATCATCGAAAATTTTGGCAATCTGCACTTGTTCCAGAAGCTCTCCAGTACAATAGATATGGCTTAAGGAAAAACAACAAGAAACTGCAGAAGTCATTGGTATTCCAGAGCTTATTCTCAAAACAAAATCAAGTTATATCCTACAGTAGGTACACCTGTTCGTACATCATAAATAACTGCATTCAATGACTCTCAAGGCCATTTTAAATTTGTCCAAAATCCCACCTGCCAATGCAAAAATTGAAATTAAGACCATTTAACCATCAGTTAAAGCCACTGCTGTAAAATTTCTGCTCAGTCACTTGGCCCACAGAAAGATGAATCAGCTTACAAAACAAAGGTGTGGCTACATTTGGATACCCTGCTTAATGCACTAGAGGCTCAATCAATCTGACTGCCTGTACAGATGTACAATTTACCCAATCATGGACATAATCCCATCAACATTGCTTTTTCCAGAGTTTGTGTTACCTCTCCTACTACATTCATGATCATCATTATTGTGCTGTGTGGCAATCATTGTCCCGTGACCATGATGGTTCTTGGCAAATTTTTGTGCAGAGGTGGTTTGCCATTGCCTTCTTCCGGGCAGTGTCTTACAAGACAGGTGACCCCAGCCATTATCAACACTCCTCAGAGATTGTCTGCCTGGTGTCAGTGGTCACATAACCAGGACTTGTGATCTGCACCAGCTGCTCCCATGGCTTCACATGACCCTGATAAGGTGCTACGCCTTGCCCAAGGGTGACCTGTCAGCGCCTTACACAGACAAACACTAAAGAAATGGCCAGGTTGCCCCCACCCCTGACGCGCCAAACAAAGCACAGGGAGGAACTTTACCTTTTAACCTACAGGTTATCAGATGCTGACATCACATAACACCGTATTCATATCCTTAAGCAAATCCCAACCTGAATGATTGGCTACATCGTTCTCAATGTCTAAATATCAACTCAAATGTATGGCACTAGCAAAAGACTACAAAATTAGAGAATCAGATGAAACCCCAAAACCATTCCTATGGCAGGTATTCAGTAGGAAATTGGCACCATAGTAGCATAGATGGGCAGCATGCCAGCATAGTGGTGGCGTAATGCATGGCAGCACCAGTGTTCGGAATATTGAGATTCAATTCTGGTCTCTGCCTGTGAGGAGATTGTACTTTCTCCCCATGTGGGATTCCTCCCACATTCAAATAGATAAATTAAGACATACATGTTAGAAAGTTGTGGACATGCTATTTTGGCACCAAAAGCAAGGCAACACTTGCGGACTGGCTCTAACATGTTGCAAAAGATGATGCAAATGATAACGACATTTCACTGACAACATACATCAAAGTTGCTGGTGAACGCAGCAGGCCAAGCAGCATCTATAGGAAGAGGTGCAGTCGACGTTTCAGGCCGAGGCCCTTCGTCAGGACATTTCACTGCGTGCCTTGAAGTTTCAATGTACATGTGACAAATAAAGCTAACCTTTAAATTCACAAGTTTGCGATTATTCTATGAAACAGTTCAGTTGGCTCAAATTCAACTCATAGCTTGCTTTCTCCTGATCTGTTTTAGAAGTGCACACACAGAAAAGACCAAATTTCAGAAATAATAACCCTTCTAATTTTTCTTTTGAAGATGTATGCAGGGGTTAAAAAAAAAATCAGTAATTGCCTTAATAGTATATCGGCAAAAATACAATAATCTATTATTGATCATTTGATTTGGCATTTGGATAACAAGGTTTCCTAAGCTCCTATCTGACTCACTAGATCTCTGACTCTTGTACCCCTTATGCCATTCACTAAGAAATTATATTGCTGCGTAAATGTCTAAAAAAAAGTGAACTGAACAAGTGTGCCAGCATTACATCAAAGTCACAAATTTGCTGAATTAGAGTTTTTATTATTATATATACAGTATATCACGCAAAGTGGATAAAAGAGCAAACTGATGTAACTGTACCAAGACAATTCGCTGTCCTAATCCAGAGTTGTGAAGATGTAGGAACAGGATGCAAATGGGAAAAGAAAGGGCAGATGGAGAGTAATACGAGAAGTGTTAAATTGTTAATTTTGGCGAGCAACATAAATAGACGTCTGGATTAAACACAGGAGATTCTACAGATGCTAAAAATCCAGAGCAACACGCACAAAATGCTGGAGGAACTGAGCATGTCAAGCAACATCTATGGAAATGAATACACAGTTGAAGTTCCGGGCCGAGACCCTTCATCAGGTCTGGAAAGGAAGGGGCAGGGAGGGGTAGGAGAACTAGCTAGAAAGAGATAGAGGAAGCTAGGTGGGTGGGAAAGATAAAAGGCTGGAGGAGGAGGATAGGAGAGGAGAGTGGACCATGGGAGAACGGGAAGGAAGGACACCAGGGGGAGGTGATGGGCTGGTGAGAAGAGTTAAGAGGCCAGAGTGGGGAAAAGAAAAAGGGGTAGTATTTTTTTTTTAACTGCAAGGAGAAATTGATATTCATGCCATCAGATTGGAGGCTACCTAGACAGAATATGTTGCTCCTCCCCGAGAGTGGCCTCATTATGGCAAGAGTGACGAAAGAGGAGGTCATGAACTGACATGTTGGAATGGGAACGGGGACAGGAAGCAAAGTGTTTGGCCACCAGGAAATACCACTTCAGGTGGATGGCACAGAAGTGCTCAGTGTTCCCCCAATTTACGACAGGTCTCAACAATGTAGAGGAGATCATATTGGGAGTACTGGATACAGTAGATGTCCCCAACAGATTCACAGGTGAAGTGTTGCCTCACTTGGAAGGACTGTTTGGGGCCTTGAATGGAGGTGAATGGGCAAGTGTAGAATTTCTGTCACTTGCAGGGATAAATGCCAGGTAGGAGATTAGTGGCGAGGGACAAATGGACAAGGGAACCACAGAGGGAGTGATGCCTGCGGAAAGTGGAGAGTTGGAAGGGTAAAGATATGCTTGATAGTAGGATCCCGCTGAAGATGATGGAAGTTGCGAAGAATGATGTGTTGAATGCAGAGGCTCATGGGGTGGTAGGCAAGGATGACGGGAACTCTACCTGTTAAAGCAGCGGGAAAATGGGGTGAACACAGATGTGCAGGAAATGGAGATGTGGGTGAGGGCAGCATCAATGGTGGAGGAAGTGAAACCCCATTCTTTGAAGGAGAAAGACATCTCCGAATAGGAAAACCTTATCTTGGGAACAGATGCAGTGGAGACGAAGGAACTGACAAAAAAATGAGAGATTAGGTTTTTTTAAAAACAGGAAACAGGGTGGGAAGAGGTATAGTCCAGATAGCCGCGGGAATCAGTAGGATTACAAAAGATGTTGGTTGACAGTTTGTCAACACAGAGAGATCAAGAAAGGGGAGGGAGATGAAATTGATGAGCTCAACATGGGTGCATAAAGCAACATCAATGCAATTGCCAATGTAGCAGGAGGAGAGTTGGGGAACATTACCGGGGAAGGCTTGGAACGTGGACTGTTCTACGGAGCCAGCAAAAAGGCAGGCATTGCTGGGGCCCATGTGGGTGCCCATGCCTACCTATCCCTTGGGTTTGGAGAAAGTGGGAGAGGCGAAGGAGAAATTTTTTGAGGACGAGGACCAGTTGTGCCAGGCCGAAGAGGGCGGTGGTGGTGGAGGGGAATTAGCTGGTTCTTTTATTCAGAAAGAAGCAGCTTGTTGGGGGACAGAAGTGTATTGGGACTGGACATCCTTTGTGAAAATGAGGCATTCAGGGCCAGAAGACTGAAAGTTTGAGGAGATTGAGAGCATGGAAAGTATCACTGATTTTGGTGGGAAGGGAGAATAGTAATAGAACTAAGGGACATGATCATTACAGACATTATTTGCTGAAGGGCCTGAACCAGGTTCTAATTGAATTTTTAAAAAGTATTGCGGATACTGGAAATCTGCACTAGGGAAATGCTGGAAAGCTCAGGTCAGGAAATATCTGTGGAAACAGAAACAGTCAATGACTCAGGCTAAAGAAGTTTTGTCAGAATTGAGAATTAAAAAAAAGTTGTAGAAAGGGTGAGGGAATGATGGATAAAGATAAATATCATTGACGTGGTCCCTATGGTGCTATGCAGTTGTTGAAGTCATCTAATTAATGGATTGAATGGTGATAGTAAGAGTTGAAAAGGGTGTGGAAGAGCTGCAAAATGCAGGTTAGAACTACAGAAAATCAGCCATATGAAACGGTGCTAGTGCAGAGAGAAGAAGAGGTATGTTATAAATGAATTTAGCAGGGGTAATATTGTCACTGTTATAGCAGAACAGCTAACTCTGAACTAATAGAAAGTGAGTTACCCCAGGACAACACGGTAGTAGTTCACATAACGCTATTACAACACCAGTGACCAGTTTTCAATTCCGCCGCTGTCTGTCAGGAGTTTTGTATGTTCACCCGGTGATCACGCGAATCTCTTCTGGGAGCTCTGGTTTCCTCCCACACTCTAAATACATGCGACCAATGAACTTAATAACTCACACGTGTGTAATAGAGCAGTGCGGACTCGTTGGGCCAGAAGGGCCTGTTACCGAGCCTGAAGCTTGACCCGATAGAAGATGCAGTTCCTCAAGTTGACATTAGGCTTCATGAGAGAGTAACTTTCCCATTTAACCAGCTGCCCTTTTACCTCTTTCCATCTTCCAGGGATTCAAATGGTATTTTTAGGTGAAGCAGTAATTCATTTGCACTTGCTCCAATTTACTATATTGCATTCAGTGTTTACAATGCCGTTTCCTCACCCTGGAGAAGCCACATTCAGACTGGGTGACTCTATAGAGCACTTGCATTCAATCTGCAGGCCCAGTCGAGTTTCTAGTTGTTTATCACACTGCTGCACAAATCTGGATTTGACTAATCTGCGGCTTCCTCCATTGCTCTGACAAGACTCACTATAATTCCATTTGCTCTCTGGCCACATGACAGAATGCTGGGCTTAATCAAATTCAGATTCATGTACACATCATGTGTCACAATTAACCAGTTATGGTCTAGGTTCTGTAGTATTAATCTATTTCTAGTTTCCAAAATGAATGTTGCTCATGGACTGTTTGTCCCACTTCCATCAGAGAAGAGGCTATATAGCATCCACACCAGGACCACCAGACTCAAAAAAAAGTTACTTTCCCCAAGCAGTAAGGCTGATCAACACCTCCACCCACTAACCTACATCTCCATGTCCCCAACCACCAGCACTTTATCATTTCCTGTCAGTCACCTTGCGTACAGACACTCCTGTGTCCACCATCAATTTATGGCCATACAATCAATGTATACACCAGTTATCTTATATATTTTTATCTGTGGACATACAATGTATATGAGTTATCATATGCATTTATATTTATTGTTTTTTAAAAAATAGAAACAGAAACCTACAGTACAATACAGGCCCTTTGGCCCACAATGCTGTTGCAAACATGTACTTACTTTAGAAATTACCTAGGGTTATCCATAGCCCTCTATTTTTCTAAGCTCCACGTATCCATCCAGGAGTCTCTTAAAAGACCCTATCATATCCATGTCCACCACAGTCATTGGCAGCCCATTCCACACACTCACCACTCTGCATTAAAAAACTTATCCCCGATATCTCCTCTGTCCCTACTTCCAATCACCTTAAAACTGTGCCCTCTCATGTTAGCCATTTCAGCCCTGAGAAAAAGCCTCTGACTATCCACACGATCAATGCCTCTCATCTTATACACCTCTATCAGGTCACCTCTCATCTTCTGTCACTCCAAGGAGAAAAGGCCAAGTTCAGTCAACCTATTCTCATAAGGCATGCTTCCCAATCCAGGAAACATCCTTGTAAGTCTCCTCTGCACCCTTTCTATGGTTTCCACATACGTTCCTGTAGTGAGGCAACCAGTACTGAGCACAGTACTCCAAGTGGGGTCTGACCAGGGTCCTATATAGCTTCAACATTACCTCTTGGCTCTTAAACTCAATCCCACGGTTGAAGGCACGAAGGCCAATGCACTATACACCTTCTTAACCACACATTCAACCTGCGCAGCAGCTTTGAGTGTCCCATGGACTCAGACCCCAAGATCCCTCTGATCCTCCACACAGCCAGGAGTCTTACCATTAATACTATATTCTGACATCATATTTGACCTACCAAAATGAACCACCTCACAATTATCTGGGTTGAACTCCATCTGCCACTTCTCAGCCCAGTTTTGCATCCCATCAATGTCCCGCTGTAACCTCTGACAGTCCTCCACACTATCCACAAAACCTCAAACCTTTGTGTCATCAGCAAATTTACTAACCCATCCCTCCACTTCTCCATCCAGGTCATTTATAAAAATCACGAAGAGAAGGGGTCCCAGAACGGATCCCCGAGGCACACCACTGGTCACTAACCTCCATGCAGAATATGACCCGTCTACAGCCACTCTTCGCCTTCTGTGGGAAAGCCAGTTCTGGATCCACAAAGCAAGGTCCCCATGGATCCCATGCCTCCTTACTTTCTCAATAACCCTTGTATGGGGTACCTTATCAAATGCTTTGCTGAAATCCATATACACTACATCTATTGCTCTACCTTCAATGTGTTTAGTCACATCCTCAAACAATTCAATCAGGCTCGTAAGGCACAACCTGCCTTTGACAAAGCCATGCTGACTATTCCTAATCATATTATACCTCTCCAAATGTTCATAAATCCTGCCTCTCAGGATCTTCTTCATCAACTTATCAACCACTGAAGCAAGACTCACTGGTCTATAATTTCCTGGGCCATCTCTACTCCCTTCCTTGAATAAGGGAACAACATCTGCAATCCTCCAATCCTCCGCAACCTCTCCTGTCCCCATTGATGCTGCAAAGATCATTGCCAGAGGCTCAGCAATCTCCTCCCTTGCCTCCCACAGTAGCCTGGGGTACATCTCATTCGGTCCCAGCAACTTATCCAACTTGATGCTTTCCAAAATTTCCAGCACAGCCTCTTTCTCAATGTCTATACGCTCAAGTTTTTCAGTCCGCTGTAAGTCATCCCTACAATCGCCAAGATCCTTTTCCATAGTGAATACTGAAGCAAAGTATTCATTAAGTATCTCCGCTACTTCCTCCAGTTTCATCCACACTTTCCCACTGTCTCACTTGATTGGTCCTATTCTCTCATGTCTTATCCTCTTGCTCTTCACATACTTGTAGAATGTCTTGGGGTTTTCCTTAATCTTGCTCGCCAAGGCCTTCTCATGGCCCCTTCTGGCTCTCCTGATTTCATTCTTAAGCTCCTCCCTGCTAGCCTTCTAATCTTCTCGATCTCTATTATTACCTAGCTTTTTGAACCTTTCGTAAGCTTTTCTTTTCTTCTTGACTGGATTTACAACAGCCTTTGTACACCACACTTCCTGCACCCTACCATCCTTTCCCTGTCTCATTGGAACGTACCTATGCACAAATATCCTCTGAACATTTGCCACATTTCTGCCTTACATTTCTCTAAGAACATCTGCTCCCAATGTATACTTCCAAGTTCCTGCCTGATAGCTTCATATTTCCTCTTACTCCAATTAAATATTTCCTCTTTCCCTAACTTGTCTGTTCCTATCCCTCTCCAATGCTATGGTAAAGGAGATAGAATTGTGATCACTATCTCCAAAATGCTCCCCCACTGCTCTCAGGTTCATTTCCCAGTACCAGATCAAGTACAGCCTCTCCTCTTGTAGGCTTATCTACATTTTGTGACAGGAAACCTTCCTGAACACGTCTAACAAACTTCAACCCATCTAAACCCCTTGCTCTTGGGAGATGCCAATCAATATTGGGGAAATTAAAATCTCCCACGACAACAACCCTATTAATATCCCTATTAATCTGGGCTGTACCCTCCAAATATCTGGACCTGCCTCTCGGTTTTTTTTTTTGCACTACCTTACTTTCCATTTTTCTATTTTCTATTTATGAGTTATAATTTAAATTTTTAATATTTACTATCGATTTGTAATCCAGGGAGCAGGAAGCACAGAATCAAATAACGCTGTGATGATTGTACGTTCCAGTATCAATTGTTTGGCGACAATAAAGTATATTGCATCTTCCCAGAATTTGTCTCCCTACCTGCTCCTTGATGTCCGTTACAAAGAAACACCCAGTAGTGACCCTTTCCTGTTTCCAACTTCCACCCACAGAGACTCAGTAGACAATTCCTCCATGACTTCCTCCTTTTCTGCAGCTGTGACACTATCTCTGATCAGCAGTGCCACACCCCCTCCTCGTTTGCCTCCCTCCCTGTCCTTTCTAAAACATCTAAAGCCTGGCACTCTAAGTAACCATTCCTGCCCCTGAGCCATCCAAGTCTCTGTAATGGCCACAACATTATAGCTCCAAGTACTGATCTACGCTGGAAGCTCAGCTCATCCGCTTTGTTCATGATACTCCTTGCATTAAAATAGACACATCTCAAACCATCAGTCTGAGTGCATCCCTTCTCTATCACTTGCCTATCCTCCTTCTCACACTGTCTACAAGCTTTCTCTATTTGTGAGCCAACTACTCCTTCCTCTGTCTCTTCATATCGGTTCCCATCCCCCAGTGATTCTAGTTTAAACTCTCCCCAACAGCCTGAGCAAACCTCCCTGCCAGGATATTGGTCCCCCTCAGATTCAGTGCAATCCATCCTTTTTGTACAGGTCACACCTGCCCCAAAAGAGATCCCAATGATCCAGAAATTTGAATTCCTGCCCCCTGCTCCAATCCCACAGCCACGCATTTATCCTCCACCTCATTCTATTCCTATGCTCACTGTTTCGTGGCACAGGCAATAATCCCGAGATTACTACCTTCGAGGTCCTGCTTCTCAACTTCCTTGTAGTCTGTTTTCAGAACCTCCTCCCTTTTCCTGCCTATGTCGTTGGTACCAATATGTACCATAACCTCTGGCCACTTCATCCCACTTCAGGATATCGTGGACACAATCAGAAACATCCCGGACCCTGGCACCTGGGAGGCAAATTACCATCCACGTTTCTTTCCTGTGTCCACAGAATTGCCTGTCTAACCCCCTAACTATAGAGTCCCCTATCACTGCTGCCATCCTCTTCCTTTCCTTACTATTTTTTGAAAGGAAGTAAATATTTCATGAAACACAACTCTAGTTTACCTTTACCCTTTCCACCCAACACCTCCATACTTCTCTTTTCATCCTCCCTGTCCCACCCACCTACCTTCCTCCTCACCTGGTTTCACCCATCACCTTCCAGTGTGTACTCCTTCCCCTCCCCCACCTTATTCTGGCTCCTTCCCCCTTCCTATCTAGTCCTAATAAAAGGTCGCGACCCAAAACATCGACTGTTTATTCCTTCTCCAGAGATGCTCCCTGACCTGCTGAGTTCCTGCAGCAGTTTGTGTTACTCTGGATTTCCAGCATCCGCACAATCTATTGTGTTCTAGTTTAAAAGAAGTCATTACTTTGTTATTAACTTTGAAGAATGCTACACAATATAAAAAGACTCAAGTACCTGGGTTCCGGTAAAAATGCAATTTCAGGCACGCTGCAGAAAGATCCTACTCTGCACAAAGCCTTACTATTCAGCTGGAGGTCAAGAAGCATTGAAACATTCATTAAATTAACACCTCTGATACAAACAAAGGCACAGGGAAATGGTTGAATAAACAAAACGATGTGTTTTGCTTGATCATGTATAATAGCGGGAGGGGGCGCGTAGGTGCTCCAGCAGAACAGTCTCAGACTTTCAGGGCTGTTCTGATCAATCATACTGCACAATAAAGCTTCTCTCTGCTACTCTATCTACACTTTGCCTCTGCAGTTATCAGGTAGGGAACAAAGATGAATTTCTTCATATTATATATACCTAATGTGCTGAGAATATCAAATCTAGTTAAAGAAGGATATAGAGTTAAAGAAACCACTAAGAACAGGGCGAGGCTCAAGGAGGCATGTGGTCTATCAGTAAAATCTACTGAGACGGCTTTGAACTGCATCTTACATATCAACTACATTAATAGACAAAAATTAAAATGCCTACCTGTCACAAGGAGGAAACTCCATGCATCCATTTTCACATAATAAAATAGTTGCCACCAGTAAACACCAAGACTTCAGAGCCATAATTAACTGAGATAGGAAATAATCCAAGTTATTTCAATGAAAAACAGGAAATGAAGGTTAATCAAAGTTCAAAGTTCCAAATAATAGCCTCTACTTTATCTTCCTCTGCTTTGTTTTAAAGTTAAAGTGTACTAGTGCTGCTTAATAGAGACTGTTTTGTGGAACTTGTCTGACTTGTTACAAAATCAGTATGACAGGAACACAAAGTCTAAAGAGCCATTTGAACATTAACACTTGAGTTATCGGATCAAAAAGCATTGTGTGGAGTTCAGGGATAAATTGGAGCTGTATCAGAAACAGGACAGATTTCAAAGGTGGTTTTGTACTTGGCCCCCCTCCTTAGGATACACTTCGTAAATCAGGCAATTATCCAAAGCAGCACCACCATAAGAATTTAGAGGAATTGCAGGATGGATGTGGCATAGATTCTACAATGACCCCTTGAGTCAAGTGATTGAATTGACTTTATTTCTTCCACCCTTCACATAAGAGTAAAAAGCTTTACACTACATCTCCATCTAAACGAGCAATCATAGTCCCAAATCAGCATGAGCTAATCAGGCTGATGGCCTGGTGGAAGAAGTCGTCTCGGAGCCTGTTGGTCCTGGCTTTTATGCTGCGGTACCGTTTCCTGGATGGTACAGCTTGAATAGATTGTGGTTGGGGTGACTCGGGTCCCCAATGATGGGACAATAGTGTTGGCAACCATGTTTCGACTTGCCCAAATAAAAACCAAAAAAAAAATGAAGGCATGCATGAATGATGCTGGATCCTATAATGGCGGTTTCTCACCAACCACCTGAACCAGAGAAAAAAAATAGATAGTCCAAAGACGTTTCATGCTCTCAAAAAAAAAAGCCTCAAAGTCTTGGGCTGAACACCAGCACATTAAAAACATATACAGCCTACATTCATATGCTGGCTAATGTTTTCTCCTAATCAAGTCAAACAGCTGACTTGTAGAGTTGACACCAACATGGGAGATGAGCAAAACATACATGTTGGTTGGAATGCCATTAAGCAGTTGTCGGATGAACAGACCCCGATAAGAGACTGGCTGGAGAAAGATAGCTAACTGCAAGCAAAGAATTCTGAGTATGTTTCTGAATTCAAGGGATGCTATGAACAGCATGATTGAGCTAATCAGGAGTTTCAATGTTAAATGAAGATAAAAGTGGTATCTAAGGTCCACTGAAGTCAACTTATGGATGGCCTGAAACCAGAAGTTGCCAAAATGGTCATGTTGAAAATAAAACAAATTGGAATGGATTTGACACGATGGAAGGCATTTTACCTATTCTCCACCAGCTGAGGGAACAAAAGATTCTCATTAAAACCTATGGATAATGTGACACTAAGATGGGGTCCATGTTTATGAGCATACAAGCTATCTATCTGGCAGTCCTGGTTGTTTCCAGTATTGCTTGATCAACATGCCATGAAGATGCAAGCCATCACAAAGATGTACCTGTGATTCTGCACACAGGTTGAGAGGAGATCAAACGGCTGGATGGGTAATGTTTCTGAAACTGAAGTGCTGACATCAGTAAGTATGGTTCCTGGTACCTCAACACAACTGGCAAAACTGAAAACCCTGATTGTAGCCTGTAAGATGGCAGAAGGAAATTCAGCCCACATCTACACAGATTCACAATACGTTGTTTGGAATTGTTCATTACTTTGGAAATTTATGGAGGCAAAGGGTACTTCTTACAGTTGTACAAACCCCCAATCAAGAATGAATAAACTCTTCTCCGGCTTCCAGCTGGGTACAGGTATCAATTATAACAAATTCTGCCATCTTCATCAGGGATAATAGCAGAATTTGTCATTGAAATGTCAGTTATAATCAATATCTGTACCCACCTGGAAGCCCTAGAAGAGTTTATTCGTCATATACACTGGGAAAGCATTAGATCCACTGCCCCCCAGCAGCAATCAAGAATGACTGGTTAGTACAATTATCAAATGTTATACAATTGCTGTTAGAAGTGTCTGTATTGAAATGTAAAAGTGAACTCAGTTGAAAGCTGTGGAAATATGTTTGTGGACAAAATGATAAAGTGAATCTGACAACTAAAGTTATGGAAACAAATTTTAACTATCCCAAAGAACATACAGGATATTTGAGAAATGCAAGCTCAATGCTCCAAGGAAAAATGGTTCTGATGGAGAATGGTGGGAAATTAAACTGTAGCGTATGGAGACATGACACTAGTCACAGTCTGGTAGCCCCAACCATGTTGCTTCCTATCTGGCACAGCAGATGCACATCCTGAGACATATTGGAGTGGAAAAGATTATCAAGATTCTCTCAATGGTGGTGGAATCCAAAGTTCAGAGCACAAGCTTGAAAAACATTTTAAAGAATTATGACATGCCAGAAAATGAATCCTGGAGCAGTGGAAGAGCTACTAGAATTAAGTGCTCCTGCCCTACCTTGTCCATTTTTACATTTACAAGTGGACTACATTTCTTTACCAGTGTCAAGAATACACAGATGCACTGGTAACAGAGGACACATTTTCAAGATGGATGGAAGTTATTCCAATAAGAAAAGCCATTGCCACACACATACAACAGAAACTCTGAAGGACTACATTCCTAGAGGGGATTACCATGTCACATTGACTCTGACCAAAGGGGACACTTCACTAGAAGTGTTTGCCAGGAATTATGTTGAATGATGACTATAGAATAGTCCCTCCATTGTCCACATCATCCAGAGCTATCAGGACAAGTGGAACTAATAAATAGGATCAAGCAACAAGCATTACAAAGAGGGTTTACTACGTAGCATCAGAACACCACCAAAGACTAAATTAAGCCCATTTGAGGTGGGAACAGAGTGACCCATGTCACTACCTGAAGCTATTGATCTCAGAGGCTGATTAACAGTTTAACCATTTAAACTCATGACCTTCTACAGATGTGCAGTGGAGAGCTGCATCACTGTGGTATAGAAATTGCACTGCAGCTGACTGGGGGTGGGGTGGTTCTACAACAGCTAGTCAAAACTGCCTATCACTAGCACTAGTCTACCCACCATCAGGGACATGTACACAAAAAGATGCCAGAAGGAGGCCAGCAGTATCATGAAGGATTCCACTTACACTGCTTATAGACTGTTTGTTGCACTCCCATCAGTGAAGAGATAACACAGCATCCACACACCAGGACCAATGGACTTGAAGTTTACTCCCAAGCTGTCAGGTTGATAAACACCGCCATCCATTAATCCACTCTACTACCCCCTCACCACCACATACACATTATATGGTGTCACTTTATGTATATATGGTACAATGTATAAAACTTGTACATTGTTTTAAGCAATTGATTTTATAGTTGTTTGTGTTCTTTATGCATATTGTACTTTTAAAAAAAAACACTGCACCGGACCTAGAATAACAATCATTTTGTTCTCCTTTGTATTCCTGTACTGAAGAATGACAAGCTGTTTAATCAACTTCTTAACAGGTTTCTGCTGCTTGGATTGATCCAATGGGAGGACATATCCAGATTTCTGGTGAATGGGCCTGTTCAAGAAAGCACACAAGCAGGCACCGGGCGCTCTGTAGGAAGGACCTTATCATGTGTTGTTGGTTACCAACTCAGCATAAAAAGTAAAAGTAAATTGATACACACTAGCCACTGCAAGTAAGCTAAGGTGATAACAGACAAAGACAACAAGCACTGAGGTCTGACTAGTTACTTCTAGTAACATGGCCTACACTGAGTAAATCATTAAACCAACCAGAGGACAAAGTCAGCAATTACTAGATATGGTAATTCTGATGTTGCTTGTGATTATATTTTTAACCAGTTTTCTCTACTCACTATGTGCCAATTTAGATGACTCAAAATATATTCTTACGATTACATGAATTTGCAGATATTGTCAATACCTCTAGCTGTTGGATATGGCAATAAATGCCACACACTTCAAAATACTCACCAGTACTAGGCATTCCTGACAGCCAGTAGAAACGTACTCTTTTCCTTGAGCAAAGTTCATTATCACAGCAACAGCGACATTATATCTCTGATGTAAGTAAAATCTACAAGTGCTGGAAATGCAAAGCAACAAACAGAACAAAAATGCTGGAGAAACTCAGCAGGCCAGGCAGCGTCCGTGCAAAGTATAACAGTCGCCATTTTGTGCAGAGCGCAAACATTGACTGTTTACTTTTTTCCACAGATGCTGCCTGGTCTGCCAAGTTCCTCCATTACATTATATCCTAGTTTCAGTTCTCAAAAGCAACACATACATCGATCACATCTCTCCCCCCCCCCCAATCATCTTGAACTGAATCATTTATATAATAAAAATTAGCATGACCTAGTGAGTTGTATCAAATCTGATCCAAACTGCTTTTGAGTAACTATGCCTACAACTGTTGTGACAAAGCCAGCAATTCCTTTCCGGTTTCAGGTGTTCACTATAAAAAACTGCCTTTTGCTTCAGTTTAGAAAGTACCCTCCCAACAGGGCATATTTTGTGCAATTATACTTTGCATCATCCTAAAATGTAATAATTATTCCAGAATGCTTACAGATTATGCCCACTGAAAGAGTATTACAGTTCAATAAGGTTCCTTGTCAGACAATAAGAAATGGTTTAAGTTTATGGAATAACACCCATTACGTGTTGGAATAGAGCTTACACCTCCCTTCCAGGTAATTGGTTAGGATTTTATTTGGGTTTTGTCTTTCCTGCTACGAGACATACAGAGACTTTATTTTTCTATCGAGTTCAAATATAAACTGGACATTTCAGAAGGAGCTAGCTTTGCAGCAATTTTATTCGCAATGAATGGGGTTGCAAGAACTTAAATTTAAAAACTGTTCACTCTTTCTAAAGTTGAAGCCAATGACAAGACTGATGCCTTCTAGAAAGTAAATGGTTGCAATGCATAAAATGGTTCTCCAAAATCATATAGCATTAGATTAAGTCTTAGTCATTAATGGTGGTGGGGGGGATGAAGAGGAAGAGCCCAATTTACAGGCATTACAGGCAAAGAATGTTATACTCACACACCTGATGTGTGAAGATATAACTTGATTTGACCAATTAGATTTGTATAAGGCAGCAGCTGAACAAAAAAAAACAATGTGATGGATGGGATTTCATTGACTGGATCAAACACAAGCTGGCGCTACTTGATATTACAAGTCATAATATTTGCCCTACTGTGCCTTTAGTTTACATATTAATCAGTTGTACAAGGACCAACATTAATGAAGCTGCTCAAACTCACTTGTGTACCTAATCAGAGAATTGTCAGTTGTACAAATAGCCTTTGATATCTTCATAACTGAGGATAATTTGATTGTTACATACATGACACAGGTATTGCAAGTTTTTCTCCTCAATTTTCAGCTGCAATGATTCTAAATGTGTGATTTAGAATCAGGTAGTGGGGTACAGAATGTTGGATCAATCCAAATTGAAATTATTTTTTCCTTGTGGCTCGACTTTATGCTTAAATACATTTTTATATAATTGTATGTTTGTGAAAATTCACTGAACAGTTACAGTAATTGCAGTACAGCCAGTTCTTATTCTTTAAGTCTGTCACACCACTGAATCTTATCAATGGAATGTCCTATAGCTGTTTAAACTGAGCTAGTTTTTAAATACATGACAAACATGACTCCTTCATTAAGAGTACTTGTTTGAACATCTAATAAAATGACTATAATCACAAGATTTATGCCTCATTTTTGACTTCTGAAGAACCTTCTGGATCCTAAGGAATGGCATTATTTAATAATCTATTTTTTCATTTTTGTTAAAAGATTACTGGAGAACTGACCCAAGGTGCTGCTCTATTCTCAAGCAACAAATGCCATTAGGTTTAAATAAAGCCATTTCCACACCTGTATCTTTTCTGCAGCCCAGGAGTATAATGTTATCGTATTTAATTTTTCAATCCAAGGAACCCTGCGGCAAGATTTTTTTATGAAGTTTTAGTCCACCAGACTTGCTTCATCCATTTTACATGACAAATGCTCCCACTGACACATCTAATCACAAGTGACAGGTCTACATTCTTTGCTTTGAGCACTCTCAAACCAGAGCTAAGCTACTTGCTGTGCTTCGTAATGCAATTACTGTTTGCAGCTTCACGATTCCAAAGATTCACAAAGACCTGCAATTTTAAAGTCCAAGTCTCCTCAAAACAGATGTAGTGCTACAAAATACTTCAGATTTACACACTTCTTCCCTTTACCAGATGTTCTGCAAATTATGCACAAGTCTGCATATTATACTCTTAGCTGTATTCTCCCATGAAAGGCATTCACATAATTAAACAAGACCGCTACACAAAAACAAATCAAACCAAAGAATATTTTTCAATTTATACAATGAAATAGCAAGTTAAAACAAGGGTTAATGCATGTTAGGAATAATGACATTGGAAAAAAATTAATTGGAATTTTCACAAGACTTTTTTTTGCTGGTGGTGGGGTCAAGGAGAATAGTATTGAAAACAATTGTTGCTTTGAAAAATTACATAATTTGTATAGACCCAATTTCAACCCGTTTTTCTTTCATGTTGGTTCCTGGTGGTCAACAGGAACTAGGTCACTACTAATCATTCAAACTTGTTATTGAATCATATAACTGAGTCTCAGCTTATTCATCAATAGGCAGAGATTCAAACAGATCTCACTTTTCAAATCCACAATGAATATAAATAGCACTTCAAATGCTCAGATTGTTACTAACGTACAGGCCAAACATTGAAACCTAGATTTTCTGCTGCATACCAAGGCATTACAAGTTTTCTTATTCAGTTTTGTGTGTCAATCAAACCACAGATACACAATTAGATTCCAGTGACTTTTTATTGAAATGAAAACACAACTCCGTAACTTTCTCTAAACAATTAACTCTTTCTGAATAAGCATTCATATCTCGTCACAACCGAACCATATAACATCAGCTTTAAAGAAAAGTTTGGTTTGAAAAGTAAAGTTATTTTTATTTCACTGGAACATTCAGAGCCAATTAACTCATTATAGGAAACCAAATCAGTTGTTTTTAAAGTAGACTCTGCTTCATACTTGTAACACTAATTCATTTTCATGTGTTACCACTTAACAGTCCTATCATTTCAGTATCCTTAACGTAACGGGTTTAACTTTTTTTTATTTAAGACGCCATTTTATAGAACTTTGTTCAAACTGGGGAAACATCAAGATTTTTTTTTGAACACTGAAATGGAACAGGTTTCTCTTTAAATTTGTTTTTAAACCCAAACTCACAACAACCCCCCCCCCCCAACCCTTTGGTAAAGATCCATATCCATATATATATATGGAATTATTTCAATAACTCTTGACCCTGACCAACCCCAGACCCTCCCAAGGACAACATCTGCACAATGAAAAGAGCTCCATCACCTCCTCAAAGTGAGGGGGGAGATTGAAAAAAAGACACCCAATTATTAAAGCAACTGAACATTTTGGAGTAAATAACAAACTGTCTTTGTCAGATGGCCACATGAAGTCACCCAGAGTGACTTGTGAAATTTCCTCACTTATCACACTACAGGTATGCCGGGTCTGAAGTGCTCACTTTCTATGCAGATGTAGTCCTCAGAACAGCAGATCCACCCACCCAATCCACATATATAAATAGAATGAGATGACTGTCAGCTCATGTGTGAAGGGCTTATTGATGATACTGCAAGCCAAGCTGTGACTTCACACATCAGAAACATGCTGCGGAGAATAAGGGAAAGATGCTTTCATCTCATTCTATAAACATTAAAAAGTTATCCCGCCCTCCCAAAAAAAATTGCAAAATTCTTAAGCCAGTCACTGCTTTGAAGAATTTAGTATAAACAGCACAACCCTTTTAAACAATTTTTCTAAAGATGACTACTTAGTTAAGACCCTTTTTAAAAAAAAGAGCTGTAAACTACTAAGTTCTTAAAGCAGTTTATCCTAAGCATCTGCTGTTAACTGCTATTTTGCTGGCTTACAAAAAAAATCATTGTTGAGGCAGAGATCTGATTACACACTCAACAATGGAAACTAAGCATCTTTCCCTACATCAAACAAGTTTGTACACTCCGACATAGTCTTCTATCCCCTGATAGCTACCAACACCTGTAGCTATGAAGGGGATAGTATAGTTAAGCGCCAACCCTTAAAAAGGGGGCTCCAAGCATTAATACTACTACACATTTCCAACTTGTCTGTGCTTCAGAAGGGATTGTTAAACCATGGCACCAGGCTTGTTTGTTAATGATGGCAGTGTATACGCTCAAAGTCCAACACAAGCTTTGCATCTGATGTGCACACTGCCGTCTGATTTTATATACAAGGTGGGAAGTAAGTGTGTGGAACAATCCCCTCTTAAATTGTGGATGAAGAAAGCCGCAGTACAAGAGCAACATGCTACTTTTGGTCAATTCCTCCTCGCACCCACTCTAATACCAACATGCCACAATAATAGCTGTTTTTAAAAATGAAGTACCTGTAGAACTAGAGGTGTTTACACAGCTGGTACCCATGCTCAAGTCTTTGCATTAACACAGCTTTCTGCTACTGAGACTTATCTTACAGCATTTTAAATCTTGTAAACCCTATAATTTTTGCACATTAACAAAGTGGATGTCTGTCCGAGAGGCACCTGTACACACCTAGAATTTTACTTTGCAAAATGCAGGGGCAAATTTGTTAAAACTTAAAAATACCAATAACAAATAGTTGGCAATACAAAGCACAAACTGTTTATTGCACTCTCAGTGCAAGGTGCCTATTTACGTATGGATTACACTTAGTAATGGATTCTAGTCCTGAACTACTTCTGCACTCTTTCAAACCAATTCCCAAGTACTTGCGAAATGGATGTTCATTTCAAAGGAGAAGGGAATTAAGTGAAGAATCCAATGGTTCACCATTGGGACACCACCGTACAACTTAATTTGGAATTTCACAAGGATGAATCACCAGCAATCCAACACTCCATAAAAGTCAACTCCAGGACTTATAGACCCATGGGCGTTTGCCAGTTTCAAACAACAGTAGATTCAATTTTAAAGAATTCCTTTCAAAGTACCCAAACAGCATTGTTTATTGCCCTGGTCTTCAACACACAGCTAGTGGAAAATTCCATAGGGCCAGGAACAAACAGCCTAGTAATCTTTGACAGGCAGAACTTGAGAACTGAAAAGGATTCTTCCAGAATGACAGTGCATTTCAAACACAAATTAATATGGTTTGTAAGTGCAGAAGTTGGTTCGAAATACAGATGCCTCTGAGACAGCTGTTACTCAGGCTGGAGGATACTAACAATATTTTCTGACCCATTGCTTCACACTGCCTGTACATCAGGCCAATCTACCAGTACACTGTGAAGGGCACAGCAACAGGCAACAACGCAAATATTAGTCATTCAAGTTCAGGGAAGAAACCTAACTATGTTCTTCAATGTACAAGTCAGATCACATATCAAGAATATTTAAATGGTCATAGATCTATCAGCATAACACCCATGGAAAATCTTGAACATTTTAGATACAATACCATTACCAGTGCTCAAAAGGGTTCAAAAGTAAAGGCAATGGCATCCTATCAACATTTTTACAGTTCTATAGGCATGGTTATATTGTTATCTAGACAAATCTTAGCATAAAACTGGTTTTAAGAACAGGGTGAGGCCTATATAATGGGCAGGGAAGATGTGAAATTATAGATCATTTTGTGCCCAAATAAACTCCTAGATTTATTCAGTAGGTGCAACTAACATAAAATGTACACATTTCTTCATGAACATATCCAAGAACAGGAGGTCAATATTTAAGTGCAGCAGGGACCTACTTCTGCATGTCACAATTGACTTCCATCAAGTAATGGGAACATTACTTTAATCCAATATGAGAATAAAAGTAATGAGCCCCTCATACCATCTCTCTACGCTTTCAACTGTGCCAAGCTTTAATCTTAAAAAAAAAATGATTAGACAATCTTGCTGCTGCACGAAACAAAGCCAGTTCTTCAAAAGTGTAACAAAGTGCAGAGAATGTGGATCTGGTAATTGGGAGCTTCTTTTCCCTTCAAGTCAATAATCACCATGAATTCCAATTCACTGGATAAGACAGAAGATAAAGTTGGAGATTATGACAGTGACAAAAAAATGAATACAATGCATATACCCTAATAAAAACTAGTTGTTCTGATCACTTAAAGACTCAAATGGATGGATGGATGGCAAAATGAGTGAAGTACTATAGTTGCCAGAACAATTTTTCCACCCATTTCTCCCTTTTTTGTTTCCAGTAATTGAAGGCTTCTATTAGGTTTGCATTTCAGTTCGCTGATGTTTTTAATTAAGTCAAAGTATGTTTTGTTTTTGCTTCTGCTTCATAACTAGATGGTACTTTTTCTTTGGGGAGTCAAAGGAAGTGAACAGAACAGGGGCACTGGAAAAGAAATAATGTAAAAACCTCATTACTAAACACTTCAGCACAAACAGGTCGGCAAAGGATTTGTTGCTGTACCCAAACATTTCAATTCATAAATGGAGATTGCGTTACATGTTATCAACTTCCAACTATAGATTGCTTAATGTATTTACACAAGTAAAACAGAAAATAGCAATGATGTTGGTGCTGCATGCAACAGTGCCCTTCACAGCTTTAGTTCACAGCAACATGCTACCTATTTCCTTCCAGCCCCAGTAACTAATTATTTTATCAAAGGTAACAAGATGATAGAAAAACGTATTTACATGTTTACAAGTGTATACACATCAATCTTTTTGTGGGACACACTTCCTCTTGCTGTCAGAAGGAAAATGGATGCCTGCGTTTAGAAGTTTCCTCGAGTCCAAGTGCAGTTGCTGCAGAACAGTCTACATTCAAGTCTAAAAGGTGGAGGATGGGGAAAGTGTAGGATTCTTAGTGTTCTGCTAGGGTCATGCTTGGAGACTTCTGGGCAACCTCCATGAACAAAATTAAAATGCACAATGCAAGCTTTCCTTCTGAGTGCAAATGCAACAAAATTAGCCCCAACATATTTAACATATATACATCAAGATGACATCTCATCTGGAGTTCCAGCTCAACTTCTCCAAGAAAATAGTCCCTTTCAAAAATTAAAAATATCTAAAATCTTCCAGATTCTTCACTCCCCCCCACCAATACATTCCATTTTACTCTCACCAATGGAAACAGATGAAGTTAATGTCATACAAGTCTGAGTTGCATCCCCCCCCCCCCACCAAATGATGGATGACTGTAACGTAGGGATGGTATTTATATGGTCCTGCATCACCTTAAGGCACTTTATACAAATACCATAAAAACTTTGTAGCCTAAGACTGACGAGTACGTGCACTGGGAGAAGTTGAGAAGCCATCAGATGAATATCCTGGTCAGTGGCTTCAGCAAAAAACAAAAAAGGTAAAAGAAAAAGGAAGAAAAGAAAACAGGTAACAAAGTGTGCTGTTCACTTCAGCTCTTCAATGCTGCTTTAATCTAGATCTCCCGTGCCAGTTAGTGCAATAGTTGTCCACTCCCTGCACACAGTGCAAACTATTGAGCTCAGGAAGAAATGGTCCTTCACAAATCAGGAACTACACTTTGTGTCAAAGGAAAATGGATGGGAATTTGGTGTTGTCTTAGACAAAGAAAAGAGAAGGGCATCCCAAGAAATGATGTGTTCCAGAACAGGCAAAAATAATCTTCAGTTTCTGTATTCTACGATCGGGCCTGAGGATACAAAAACAGAGTGTTAGCTCCTTCAAAAAAGGTAGTGACATAATGATTTTAAGTAATCACTGTTAAGAGAAGAAATGGGCCAATTATTTGATATTCAATACAAATACTGGCTAATCAAGCTCTGAAGTACCATTCTCGCCTTCTCCCATGTTCCTTATTCCCTTTAACAATGAGAAATGTATCCATCCACTATATTTGGTGATTTGGCTTCTACTGCTTTCTGTGGTAGAAAATTCCATAGATTCATCAGTTGCTGGGTGAAGAGTTTCCTCACAATACTGGTAAATGCCACAGTTCATCGCATTTAAAGAGCGTCAAATCCTACAGCAATGCAATGTCCCACTTCAGTCAACATCTTGACCAGAATTAGAAAAATACCTAGAACACCTAGATACAGTTTAAGCAATTAAACTCAATACAACTTGTCCATTATATGCCATGTTGTATGACATAGGTGATCATCGTCTTTTCATGACCATGACAATTTTTTTCTACAGAAGTTTTGTTTTTATTGCCTTCTTCTAGGCAGTGACTATACAAGATGGGCGACCCCAGCCATTATCAATACTCTTCAGAGCCTGGCGTCAGTGATCACAAAACCAGGACTTGTGATATGCACCAGCTGCTCACATGACCAATCTACCACCTGCTCCCATGGCTTCACATGAACCTGATAAGGTGCTACGCCTTGCCCAAGGGTGACCTGCAAGCTAGCAGAGGGAAGGAGCGCCTTATACCTTCTTTGGTAGAGACGCATCTCCACCCCACCACCCTACAATTAGCTATCTGAATTGCAAAGCTTGTTAAAACACCAGGCAAAGACAGCAACTTCAAGCTATTAATCCACCATTGTGATAGAATTGGGGGTGGGGGTAACAATGCAACATGTTTTTTGGAAGTAGGGGGAGTTGAAGAGAAGCGTGACAGAAATTAGAGAAGGAGGCATAAAAAAAACATTAGCAACACAGCCACAATCACCAATAGACAATGATCAATTCAGCAGGTTTAGGGAACAAGTGTTGGGTCTTCTAGGCAAGATGGATTGGGAGAAAGAAAAAGTACTTTAGGCAAGTGATGGGACATTTGTCAGAAAGACACAGCAGCTGATCAGATGGAATCAAATCTTTTACGATTGACTTCAAGGAACTTCTTGCAAATGTGGCAGAGGAAGTAGATTGTTAGCAGAGAAAACTCCAAGTTATCTCTGCATTCCATGATCTTGTCAAGTATTAAAAAAAAAGCTACAGAGTTATCTGCAGTCTTTGGAATTAGAACAGAGGTCTGAAATTTTCAGAAGAGAAAAGGACATAAAAATAAAAGGGAACAGTTTGATTGAGAGAACAGCAGCTTCAAGAATATGATGTTGGCAACAAATGTTAGCCTAATTTTGAAAGAAGGAAAGAATGGAATACGAATTGGAAAGGGAAAGGTGAAACAATGCAAAGAATTGATCAGAAATATAGCCCCGAGCATAAAATAAAGTTAGTAAGATTATTGAATTGACTGTGCGTATGAATTGAGATTACATGGAAAAGAATTTCTAACAGCAAGGTTAGGAAGACAAGTAACAAATTGAGATGAAGTGCCAAATCACGAAGAATGGTTAGTCAATTGGTACAAAGGCCAAGATATCAAAGCAATGTAGAGATCTTAGCAAATTTATAGAACTTGGGTGGGCAGTGGAGAACAAGGCAAAAAGTCAAGGTTGAAGTGTGACAAACCAAAACAGAAAGACAAGATGACTATAAAGTTATCATCTTATTTGCCACAGTAACAGGAATTATTACAGGAAAGGTGAATAGATCTGTAGCCTGTTCCTTTAGATACCGATCCCAGATAGCACAAGAGACTTCTGAAGCTTAATAATTATTGGGACAAATAATAGAGTGCACAACTCAATCAATTCTAAATTTAAATGAAGCTGCTTAATAGTAGAATGTCTGATGATTAGTGAGTGGGTGCTGTCAATTTAGTTACTAACCAATTTTAGTCTGAAGTTACTGTTTATCCTCTCCATCTGGCTCACTGTGGTATTCTGCAACATACAGACTTTTATCAATGCTGCCAGGGATGGGCTTGATCTCTGTTCCAAGCTGCTCCTCAATGGCTTTCAGATTAAAGCGGTCATCATATGTGATTAGATTGATTGCAAGGCCCAGATGACCAAATCTTCCTGAAAACAACAATTAAACATTTAAAAAAAAATTGTAATGAAATAATAAATTGTTGAATTTCCGCATTCTACAATAACAACATAAAAAAAAATCCACCCAATTTGTTTTCCTTTTGGTGGTAATGAACTCAACAGGTTGGAATATTATGACCAATGTCAGAAAATGCTGAATTTACACAATTTTTATAATCACATTACTGAACCAGGGTGTTGCATGTACACACAGAACATATAAATATTTCACAAGACAACGTGCAGACACTAGAAGACAAGAGTCAAGGGTTGTCCTGAGTACATGTTAACCTGAGAATTACTGCACTGCCAAGCTGCAATTGTGAATAATAAAGGTACATTCTCACCTGATCTGCCAATGCGATGTAGGTAGGTCTCCGCAATCTTTGGGAAATCAAAATTTATTACAACATTCACAGCTTGGATATCAATACCACGAGTGAACAGATCTGGGGGAAAAAAAACATGTCAAAGAAATGGAAAGAAGTGGTAGGCACATGTGGGAAAAGAATCTAATCCATTATTTCAGTGCCCTGTAAAAGTATTCAGCCCCCAACCCTTTCTTCACATAAATGAGTATTACAACCAGGGATTTTGATCAATTTAACCTGAGAATTTTTATTTGTGAATGATATGCCCCCCACCCAAAAAAAAAGGAACATCGTAAACATGGAAAACTAAAAATTGAAAAACTGAAATGTCAGCAGCTCAAAAGTATTCATCCTACTTTGCTTAGTACTTAGTTGAACCAACTCCTGCAGCTATTACAGCCAGTAGTCTTTTTGGATAATCCCCTATGAGCTTTGCACGACAAGATGGAGCAAGATTTGTTATTCCTCCTTGCAAAATTTCTCAAGTTAGTCGGGGAGCAGTGGTGGATAGCAATCTTGAGGTCTTGCCCAAAATGTTGAATGAGGTCAAGGTCAGGACTCTGGGCCACAGAAGGACATCAAATTACTTGATTGAACACCACTCAGTAGTTGATCTGGCAGTGTGCTTTGGGTCATTGACCTGCTGAAAGACAGACTTCTTCCCCAGTTTAAGTTTTCTGGCAGAGGTTAGCAGGTTTTTAAATCCACCAGGGTCTCTATTTAGCAGCACTCATCTTCCCATTAATTGGAGGCAGAGTGGAGTGATGATGGTGTGAAACAGCGACTCCTTTGCTTGCAACTTTGGAAACAGCTCTATTTCTATCTTTAATATCTATTTTTCCCTTTCAGGGTTCTTTGAAGACCCTGACCTGAAGTTACACGCTAACTATAGTTCTTTGCAGGAATGGGATCCGCTCTCGGGTTTCATAATTGGCCACTATTCCACACGTCAAGGGCTTGGCCCAAGATACAGCTTGGCTTTGGAGACCTAGGGTCTCGGGGCTCTGGAGATGGGCGGATCGAAGGTCGGTGTCGCAGCAGGAGACCCGTGTGCTGTCGAAATTTCAGTGGCTGTGTGCCCGGAGACAAGATCTTTGGGCACAGAGCTCAAAAAGAGCAACGTAACTAACTTTTTAAACAAACAACTTGCTGGTTTACGATGTTACGTCTCCCTGCTCACTGTGAAAACGGAGACACCTCCATGCTGGGTGAACAATGTAGTCACCATCTTTACTGTTGCTTTGCTCACGCTTAAGCAGGTGCCAATACTTTTTTTTTTTGCTGGTGTTGGGGCGGGGGGGGGATTGTTGCTTGCTGCTGCTTATGCACAGGAGGGAGACTTTGGGGTCCTAACATTTAATTGTCATTCATTCTTTGGGGCACTCCTGTTTTCGTGGGTAGATGGATGCAAAGAAAGCGCATTTCAGGATGTATATTGTATACATTTTTCTGACATTAAATGTACCTTTGAAACCCTGACCAGATTTCCAGTCCCTGCTGCTGAAAAGCATCCCCATAGCATTACGCTACCTCCACCATACTTTAGTGGGGATGGTGTTACCCGGCTGATGAACAGTATTAAATTTATGTCACATGTACTGCTTCGTTTTGAGGCCAAAAAGTTCCACTTCAATCTCATCTGATCACAAGACCTTCTTCCACATATATAAAGCAGCTTCTCAGTGACACTTTGCAAAGTCTTTACAGGCAAGGATATGCTTTGCCAGGGCTGCTTCTTTGCCACACATCCACAAATGCCCTTTTTGTGCAAAGCCGTAGATTGTGGAGCCATGAACTTCATCTTCAGCTCACTCAAGTGTGACTGTTGGCATCACAGTAGCCTCTCTTACAAGTGCCATTCTTCTCCAACCAAGTTTAGAGCACAGCTTGACCTCACCAGCGTGGCTGTGGTTTTCATATTGTTTCCGCACTTTTTTCATGATGGTCAGGTTCAGTGCCTTTGAGATGGTCTTGTAACCTTCCCCTGGTTTGTGCTTCTCTATTATCATTTCACTGCTCTTTATCTTCATTTTGGTTTGGTCTGTTGAAAATCTCCAATGCTGTTGGACCTTAGAGGGAGGCATTTATTCTTATGAATTCATTGAAAACAGGTGATCCCCCAAATTTTCACCATCAACAATCCAGTGAGTTTAAATTATTAAATTGTTGACAGGTTTGAGTATTTCCTTTCAACTTGACGATGCACGTTTTATAGATTAGCTCAAAAATCCTACTTCAATATTTGAAATTTAGAAAACGAGAGCAAAAAAATTTGAAAGTAGTCGTGTTTCTGAATACATCTGTGTGGCGCGTAGCCAAGTGGTTAGGGCGTTGGTATAGCGATCTGAAGATCGTGGGTTCCTGCCTCAGCCGAGGCCGCGTGTGTTCCCTTGAGCAAGGCACACAATGCTCCAGTCTACCCAGCTGAGAATGGGTACCAGCAAAAATGCTGGGGTTTAACCTCATGATAGACTGGGCGTCCTATTTGGGGGGGGGGGGGGGGTCTCGTACTCTCACAGTTGCTTCACGCCATGGAAACCAGCATAAGCACTGGCCTGATGGGCCACAAGGCTCGTGACAGACTTTAATCTGAATACATTTGCAAGGCACTGTATATACATCACACAGATGTATTTTAAGTTCAAAATTTTCTTTTTTTTTAAAACTGGAAATCACTGCAGTAGATAGTTGTTTGTCTCCAACCCACACTACTTGCATAAGGTGGGTTCACATATAGAATTATTTATAGATTTGGAAAATTTAATAAGAAAGCTGATGTATAACTAATATTTTACATCCTCGATTTACGTGTGTCACCCTTATGGGCTTTAAAATGAATCTGTTATCACCACCTGCATAACATGCCAAATTGATTAATTGGTTGAGAGTTAGTAAGGAAGGGTCTACAAACTAGATTTTCTTCAAGTACACCCAAGGTGACCAAACAGAATTCATTGCATGTAGATTAAAAAACAAGACTCTTTTCTCCTTCCAGTTGAAAAACTACAAATCTGATAACGCATGTAGAATGATATTAAAGCATGCAAGTCCACAAAAGCAAGAGTGGCCTGCCAAAAAGTGCACACCTACAACTATTAATACCTACCAGTGCAAACCAAATTGCGACACATTCCATTTCTAAAGTCATGGAACACACGGTTACGATGTTCCTGTCAAAAGTAACGGACAAATCAATTTAGCTCATGACCATCACTCTATAACACATAGGACTGTGCATTTAAAAACCATCTTAAAAGTGAAATGTCTTTTTTTATACAACGTATACCTTACATTGTCAGTACATTTAATAAGTAACTCAATTAAAAAATAAACAAATAGTGGGTGTCTGTGTGGAGCAAGGGCAAAGATGAAACCCAAAATCTGGACGTAATTCTGAATTGGATGGGTTCCAGGTTCTCAACCCCACCCTCATCTTGTTAAATGAAATCAATTTCTCCTTCCATCCTATACTCTAAAATGATACAACATACAGTATTCAAAAATGGTATATCACAAATTCCTGACAACACTGGAGACAAGCAATTATTTAAGCAATTACCGAGCAGCAAAATTTATCTATTTCTATGAATTGAAAGGAGCAAACTTCTTCCATCTGTACTTTTTAAACTCACCTGCCTCATTTTAGCATGAATGTAGAAGCAGGAATAACCCAACTGAGAGATTTTCTTGGCCAGCAGCTCTACTCGCTGGGAAGAGTTGCAGAATATAATTGACTGGTTAATCTGAAGCTGAAAGTAATAAAAAAAACTGTTAGTACAATTTAAGACAATTTTGCAAATACAAAACCTTGTTTCACCTTCTCAGCTGCCATTCTTCAATTTAATAATTAATCACCTGGAGATGCAGCCAATGTTGCTCTTTAAAAAAGGGGCAAAAGACAAACACACGGACACTGCCAGACCTGAGGGCACAGAATGCCACCTCCTCGGAAGTCTCTTGCACCAAGCAATTTCATGCATAGGATAGTATTTAATAACTGATTCACTGCCAAGAACTTTGGAAAAAAATTCCAATTTTGAATATGATTGCGGGCGGAAAACCTTTGCTAAGTGTGTTAGAGGCAACACACATTTGATTATTGATGAAACCAGATTTCTCTGCCCAACATAAAAAAAATCACCTTGAGCAGGCAGTCAATAATGTATTGGATAATAGCTTTCATTTGGCATTCATGCCTAGAACCCAAACTTCAATTTCAGCCAAAATATGGTTAGCTACAGGGCCTATTGCTATGTTTATATCACTAACGTAGCCAAAGTTTAAACTATTTTAAATATTAAAAATCCCACAAACACTTAAATCCTCTTACCCTAGAAAAGAGCGTGTTGAGACAGTGCACTTTCTGCCGTTCTGTAACATAGGCATAGTACTGAGTTACACCCTTCAATGTCAGCTCTTCCATCAAGTTAATTTCATATGGTTTCTGTAGATGTGAGTTCTGCCAAGAGGAGAAAGCAGTGTTTCATGCTTGAGATTATCTGCTTAGTCAGAAGAATCATGCAATAATGGAGCTTGAAACAGAGTCTTAAGTCATTAACTCAAAACAGAAACTTGATCAAACTAAAAAAATCACCGAGACATATTTTTCAGTTGCTTACATCAAATTTGAAGTGTTCTCATAACATGCAGCTTTATTCAACTATTTGCACAGGAAGAAAATGGGATAATTAGCTGAAGGACATCCTTCACTACCCTTAAACTACAAATCAGTAACACATTTTTATAGTTATATGTGGACAAGTAACTAAATGCTAATGAAGAACTTGCATGTTATGTTTTGAACAACTTACATTTCCTTTTGAGATGCTTAAACAACTTTTATAAGACACTTAGAAAAACATACAAGAAAAGGTTCAGAGAATCCAAGGCAAACAGGACTAGTTTCAGTAAGCATCTTGGTTAGCAAGGATGAGTTGGGCCGAAGTCTTGGCAAATTGCCATGAATGTTGACAATTACAATTTTTTGTAAAAAGCAGGATGTACATATATAATCAGTAAAGTTTCACACAAAATACCTTCAAGAATTCCCACCCTACAGAAAAGGGCTTTAAAAAAATAGCAATCAGATAGCAATAGCCTATAGTCTGAGACATCAGTTGATCTCAAATATCAAAATTTAGTGCAAATGTGTGATGTCTGGATGTGAAAAGTAGACTACGCAGTAACATTAGCAGTAGTTTATTACTTCTGGATGGTTACGTGAATTGGATAGAACAGCAGCTGGACTTATCAAGGAGCATACAGGAAGCAGTGAGTGTTAAGAGACGATTAAGGGAGGTGGTCACACTTTCGGTCAGATGGATGGGAGTCTGAAAGGTAGCGTAGAATTTGTGCGCGACTCAAAAAAAAATGTTGGCTAACACTTGGTTGGGGGGGGGGGAAGAGAGAGAGAAAGAAGGGGGAGGGAGATAAGTATTTAAAAGTAGCCTCGCCGAAGAAAGTAATGGCAGCAGCCAGATCAGTGGCACCGCAACTGGCTGATTAGTATAGCAGGGACAGTCAAGGACTAGCTGAACAATATGACAGGGGACTCTTTAGTCAGGGGCACAGACGTCTCCATGTGAGCACGGAACATTCTGAAAGAAGGCGAGCAGCCAAAATTGTGGGACACATTGGTACCAACATAGGAGTAAAAAGGTCCCATTAAGGAAAACTTAGGCAGTTAGAAAGTTAAAAAGGCAGAACCACAGAATTACTCCATGTCATGTGCTAATGAGGCAAGGCATTAAATGCACGACTAGTGTTGGTGCACGTGTAACACGCTGCAAGGTTTCACTGCTAATGTAATGGTTTCTCTGAAGCATCAATGTTTGGGTTATGACTGGAGGTAACGGGACATGTTAGCCAATGAGTGGGATGTTGTTCTTTCTTGTGTGTCTGGGAGCAGCGATTTGAGGGAGAGATGAGGAGAGAAGAAGCAAATGGAGAGAGTTAGTAGACCGCCGGACAGAGTGGGCTTGGAGCAAAGGTCCGAAGGTCAGCAACCATCAGAGGAGGTCGATGGTGAATAAACGGCTCCAACGTTTGCGCATTAGACTATTTCATGAGAATGGGCCCCTTGTTTTGCTTCTTTACTAACCATACATACGGTGGCGTAGCGGCATCAGTGCCGGACTTCGGGACAAAAGGTCCCGAGTTCGAATCCAGCTGGCTCCCCTGCACGCTTTCCACCCGTGCTGGGTTACGAGCTGGTGATCTCTTTGGAAACTCACCTGGCAAACCACTGTTGTAACTTGCCTCGTACGCAGTTCCCCACTACGTCAGAGAGGCGTGGAGGGAAATCGTCCGCTAACTGGAGAAACTCCAGATGCGACGTACCTTTCCTTACTAACCATATAGTCAAATTAAGAATTATAAAGCTCAATTGTTGAATTGCATAGTGTACTGTTTGTTATTTTGTGGTACTGATTTGTAACAGGGGACACATCTTGCAGCATCCACCCAAACGAGATTTATTTTGAAGTCTGGCCGGCCAGGGGCTATCATCCCCTATATTAAGCCATTAGCCCAACCGAGTGTTACACACGAGACAAGGCTTCAAGTACATGCATCACTGGGTTCTATTCCAAGCAGCAGGAATATCCTTCTAGAAAGGTTTGCTTGTGCTACTCAAGGGTTTAAAACGACATAATAGCACAGCATTTGGGGGAGAGGGGGAAGGAGGAGGAAAAAAAGAGAGGAGCATGGGGTGTGGGATCCAGGACAGTTGTCAGTGTGGAGACGTTGAGGAGGAAGGTAGAGGGGAAGAAGAAAGCCCTTAACTCCAAGGTGGAGTCATTAGGATGCCGTCATGACAGCGGTTTTTTAGCAAGTTTTATTTATTTTTTTTTTACGTGTCTGAGTTGCTAGCTCAATGCTCAATCCAGCACGGATAGAAAGTGCGCAATGGGAGCCGCTGGATTCGAACTCCAGAGCCTTCGCTCCGAAGTCCGGCACTGATGCCACTACGCCACCAGCCGGCTCAGGAAGGTAGAGGTCAGATCAAATAAATGAGTCAGGGCTAGGTTAATGAACATGGTGGGGCCATGGGTCAAAGTGCATTTATTTCAGGAGCATTATAAGCAACACAAATGAACTTGGGTCCTGGATTAGCCTATAGAACTATACAGGGCATCATGGTGGTGGTGTTGGGTTGCTTGAAGAACATTGAAGTCGATGCCTGGCAGCATCTATCCCAGGTTAGTCAGGGAGGCAAGAGAGTCGACTGCTGGGGGCCAACAGCAATTTTTTCTCCTCTTTAGCCATAGCAAGTACATTATTCAGTTAAATACAGGCAATAGCGAAACTAGAAAATTGTAGGCTGGTAATCAGTGGTAGGGATATCAGAGGGAAAGATTCTTAAGGACAGGATCTACTCTGACCCAGAAAAACAGATTAGTATGAAGTCATGCCTTGCAAACTTGATTGTTATTTTTGATGTTGACAAAAGATGATAGATCAGGTTAAGCTAGTAGATGCATACATGAACTTCAGTAAAGCTTCCAACACGGTTCTTCAGTATAGGCTGGTCAGGTAGATTAAGGCACATGGGATCCACAGCAACTTGGTAGATTCAATTCAAAAAGTCAAGTAGTCCTGTTGCAGATGTATAAAACTTTTGTTCGGCTACATTTGGAAGACTGCAGTACTTGTTTCCATATTACAGGAAGGATATTGAAGCATTGTGTGCAGAAGAGGTTCATCAGTATACTTATACTTTATTGTGGCCAAACAATTCATACTAGAACGTACAATCATCACAGCGATATTTGATTCTGCGCTTCCTGCTCCCTAGATTACAAATCAATAGTAAATATTAAAAATTTAAATTATAAATCATAAATAGAAAATAGAAAAATGTAAAGTAAGGTAGTGCAAAAAAAAATGGAGGCAGGTCCAGATAGTTGGAAGGTACGGCCCAGATCCAGGTCAGGTCTTATCACAGATAGAAAGAAGCTGTTCCCAAATCTGGCCGTACTAGTCTTCAAGCTCCTGAGCCTTCTCTCCGAGGGAAGAGAGAGGAAAAGTGTGTTGGCTGGGTGGGTCGTGTCCTTGATTATCCTGGCAGCTCTGCTCTGACAGCTTGCGGTGTAAAGTGAGTCCATGGACGGAAGATTGGTTTGTGTGATGTGCTGCGCTGTGTTCTCGATCTTCTGTAGCTTCTTCTGGTCTTGGACAGGACAACTTCCATACCAGGTTGTGATGCACCCTAGAAGAATGCTTTCTACGGTGCATCTATAAAAATTAGTCAGGGTTTTAGGGGACAGGCCAAATTTCTTTAGTTTTCTCAGGAAGTAAAGGCGCTGGTGGGCCTTTAAATCATAAATCATAAATAGAAAATAGACTCTGCTTGGTTGGACCAAGTCAGGTCATTTGTGATATTGACCCCGAGGAACTTAAAGCTTTTGACCTGTTCCACTTGCGCACCACTGATGTAAATTGGGTCGTGCGGTCCGCTACTCCTTCTGAAGTCAACAACCAATTCCTTCGTCTTGCTGACATTGAAGGATAGGTTATTGTCTTCGCACCATGCCACCAGGTTCTTAATTTCCTCTCTGTACTCAAACTCATCATTACCCGAGATACGGCCTACGATTGTGGTGTCATCAGCAAACTTGTATATTGAGTTCGATGGAAACTTGGCTACACAATCATGGGTGTACAGTGAGTACAGCAGGGGGCGGAGTACACAGCCTTGTGGGGCACCAGTGCTCAGAGTGATTGTAGAGGAGAGTTTGCCCCCAATTTTTTTTTCTTTTAAAAACAGCCTGAGTCCTGAATGTGAGGAAGTTGAAGATCTAGCTGCAGATCTGAGTGCCAAGGCCCAGGTTCCGGAGCTTAGGAATCAGTTTATTTAGAATGATGGTATTAAAGGCAGAGCTGTAGTCAATGAAAAGGAGCCTTACGTATGTGTCTTTATTCTCCAGGTATTCCAAGGAGGAATGTAGGGCCAGAGAGATGGCATCTGCCATTGACCTGTTGCTCCGGTAGGTGAATTGCAAAGTGTCGAGGTTGACCAGTATAAGCTGTGGTTGATGTGTGCCATAACCAATCGCTCGAAGCACTTCACAGCAATTGATGTCAGAGCCACAGGTCGATAGTCATTCAGGCATGCCACCTTGCTCTTCTTCGGCACCGGGATTATCGTTGCCTTCTTAAAACACGAGGGGATCTTAGACTGATGCAAGGAGCAGTTGAAGATGTCAGCAAACACTCCAGCTGGCTCACTTGCACAGGCCCGGGGAACCCGTACTGGGACACCATCTGGGCCCATCACCTTCTTTGGATTTATCTTCAGGAAGGCCCTTCTAACGTCCTCCTCGGTGATAATGAATCTCCATGCCACCACGTCCAGTTCATCCAGAGGGAGCGGGACGCTCTTGTTCGAATCTTGCCTAGAATACGTTAAGTTCGTCAGGAAGAGAAGCGCCACAGTTATTGATATTCCCAGCCTTTTCTTTGCGCCCAGTGATCTCATTTAGACCCTGCCATAGTCTACTGGCATCCCTGTGGTTAGCCTTGGCTTCCAACTTGGCTCGATATTGCCTCTTAGCGCCCTTAATGGCTTTCCGGAGTTCACGCCTGGATTCCGTGTATGTTGCTGAATTTGAGAGCATTAGCTAAAAGCAGAGTTCGGACTAACTTGGATTTTCTCTGAAGTATCAGAGGCTGAAGGTTGACACAACTAAAATTGTATGAAATTATGAGACAGGGAATAGTCTTTTGCCCAGCATGGAAATGTCAAATGTGATGGGAGGAAAGTTTAAAGGAGATCAACTTGGCAAGTCTTTCACTCCCCTCCCCCACCCCCCAACCAAAATCACAGGGGGTTAGGTGCCTGGAATACTCTTCCAGGGCAAGTAATGGAAGCAAAGTTTGAGGCATTTCAAAAAGCACATAGCTTGGCAGGGAATGGAGGGATACAAATTAGTAGACAGATGCTCAGTTTAAACTGGCATGATGTCCTTAGACATTGAATTGAAGGGCCACTTTCTGTGCTGTGTTCCAATCTTCTTTCAGTACCATGAAAACGATGCAAGTTAATACTCTTCCCAATGTAACTTCTACTTACTATACAGGAGAAGAGCAATTGAGAATGCACTTAAATTAGACAGAAGTTTTATCAGTCATCTGGTGGGACAAGCAAGATGGCTGTCTCTTCCCACGTATTACAAATGCATTGTTTACATAACTGAATGAAAGATCCACATGCAAGAGAATGTCTCCAGTATAAAACCAGCTTTGTTGAGACAAGTGATAGATTCTTACCATGAATTTCTGTACACTGAGTGGGAACGTGGCAGAGTAAAGCAAGATCTGTCTGGTTCTTGGTAATGTAGAAATTATATCCTCCATCATCTGTACAAAGTCCTGTGACAGTAGCTTGTCTGCCTAAATGAATAGTCCAGGAAAACCCAGTGTTAAACTTCCACTATTGCAGATCAGAATTACACAACCAGGCATTTAGATAAAAAGTTAAAAACAAAGTATAACAGACCATCTATAGTTACTGTTTCACTAGCAAGTGGTGTGTGTGTGTGTGTATAATGTAGGAATTATATATATTGTCTACACACACACACACACACACACACACACACACACACACACACACACACACACACACACACAATTCTGCAGATGCTGGAAATCTTGAGCAACTTACCAAAAAGTGGAGGAACTCAAGTCAGACAGCATCTATGGAGCAGAATAAAAGAACTGGTCCATACCTCCCTTTACTGCCATGATGAGGCCAGACTCAGATTAAAGAAGCAATATCTCATTTTGTCTTGAGTAGCCTCCAACTTGATGGTGTGAACATCGATTTATCTAACTTCTGGTAATTTCTGCACCCCCCCGCCCCTTTCTTTAGATCATTAGACACGGCAGCAGAATTAGACCACTCAGCAAATAGTCTGGTCCACCATTCATCATGCTTGATTTGTTAACTCTCAACCCAGTTCTGTCTTCTCCCTGTAACCTTTGATGCCTTGATTAATGAAGAACCTATCAACCTCTGCTTTAAATATACTCAATGAGTTGTCCTCCACAGCTGTCCGTGGCATTGAATTACAAAGATTACTACCTTCTGGCTAAAATAAATTCCTTCTCATTAGTTCTAAATGGATGGCTCTCTGAGGCTGTACCTTTTGGTTAAAGACTCCCCCACTAGAAACATCCTCTCCATTCCCACAGTCCAGGCCTTTCAACATTCAATAGGTTTCAATGAGATCTCTTCTCCCCCCACCCCAAGTCTTCTAAACTGGTGAGTCAAACACTCATAGATTAACCCTTTCATTCCAAGAATCAATCTCATGAACCTCTTCTGGACCCTCTCCAGTGCCAGCACATCTTTTCTTAGACAAGGGGCCCAAAACTGCTCACAATACCGTCCAACCAATGCCTTTAAGTCTCAGCATGACATCCTTGCTTTTATAGTCTCCGTCCTCTCAAAAGAATGCTAACATTTCATTTGTCTCGTACTGCAAGTTAACCTTTACAGAATCCTGCACGAGCACTCCCAAGTCCCTTTGCACCTCTGAATTTTTGAATTTTCTCCCTATTTAGAAAAAATCTACACCTTTACCCCTTGTACCAAAGTGCATTACCATATACTTCCCTGCACTATATTGCATCTACCACTTTGCCCATTCTCCTAATCTGCTCAAGTCCTGCAGACCTCCCACTTCCTCAACACTACCTGCCCCCTCCATCCATCTTTGTATCATCAACAAATTTTTCCAGAGCCATCAACTCCATCATCCAAATCTCTGATATAATGTGAAAAGCAGCAATCCGAATACAGACCCCTGCAGAACACCACTCATCACAGGCAACCTTTCCAGCATCTTTTTCCAGCAGTCTAATATGTACTCTCTCCTCTCCTCTTCTATCCAAAATACCTCTTCCTATCCTCTAGATATTTTTGGCTAACTTACCTTCATATACAGGTCCTGACGAAGGGTCTTGGCCTGAAACGTCGACTGTACCTCTTCCTATAGATGCTGCCTGGCCTGCTGCATTCACCAGCACTTTTTGTGTGTGTTGCTTACCTTCATATTTCATCTTTTTTTTGGCTGCCTCAGTTGGTTTTTAAAAACTTCCCAATCATCTAATTTTCCACTAATTTCTGCTCTATTATATGCCCTCTCTTTTACTTGGAAGTCAAAGACACATACCTCATCAGCCATGGTTGCATCACCCTGTCTTTAGAATGCTTCTTTGGGATGTATCCATCATGCACCTTTAGAACTGCTCCCAGAAACTCCACCCATGGCTGTTCTGCCATCAACCCTGCTAGTGTCCCCTTCCAATTAATTTTGGACAGCTCCTCTCTCATGTTTCTAATTCTTTTTACTCCATTGTAATACATCTGATTTTAGCTTCTCCCTCTCAAATTGCAGGATGAAACACATGATCACTGCCTAAGGATTCCTTTACCTTAAACTCCCTAATCAAATCTGGCTCATTACACAACACCCAATCCAGAATTCCCTTTCACTTCGTGGGCTCAACCACCAGCTGCTCTTAAAAGCCATCTTGAAGGTATTCTACAAATTCCCTCTTGGAATCCAGCACCAACCTGATTTTCCCTAATCTACCTACATATTGAAATCCCCCCATAGATACAAGATTACCCTTATTATATTTCCATTTGAAATTAATATCCCACATCTTGGCTATTGTTTGGGGACCTGTACATAACTGCTATCAGGGCCTTTTTATTCTTGCAGTTTCTTAACTCTATAAGGATCCTTTTTTTTTTATCCCATTTGATTTCATTTTTTTTTAAACAAACAGGGCCACCCTACTCCCTCTGCCTACCTGCATTGCCTTATGATACAAGGTACATCCTTGGATCTCAAGCTCCCAATGATCTTCTTTCAGCCAGATTTCAGAGATGCTCACAACATCATACCTACCAATCTCTAACCACACAAGATCTATTTAACTTTTTCAGTACACTGCATGCATTCAAATATAACACCTTCAGACCTGTCTTCACCCTTTTCAATTTTACTCATGTTAAAAATCAAAAATTCATTCTCCATTATCACCACTTCTCTATTATCCCCATTATCACCTCTTCTCACCTGCCCATTACCTCCTTCTGATGTCCCTTCCCTTTCTTCCATGGTCCACTGTATTCTCCCATCAGATTCCTCCCCCTCCCTTTATCTCTTCCACTCATCTCCTAGCTTCTTACTTCATCACCCCTCCCCTGGTTTCACCTATCACCTGTCAGGTTTTACACCTTCTCCTGTGCCCTCACTTTCTTTTTCTGGCCTCATTGCCCTTCCTTTCCAGTCCTGAAGGGAAACATCAACTGTTTATTCCTCTCCATTGATGTTGCCTAAATTGGCGAGTTCCTCCCTGCATTTTGCGTGCACTGCTCACGTTACGGAACAAGTTCCAGTGAAGTAGTGGAAGCGTATAGCATAATTTATTAGAGTGCTAAGACAAACCTCAAAATAACTGGAAATAGTAACTGCGACAAATAATTGCAGGCAGTTTAAGAAAACGGTGAGATAATTTCCAAAAACTCCATACTATCCTGAAGTCAATTATTACAGTTCGAAGAAATGTTATATTATCCCTCTATTGGAGTAGTAGAACGCAAGCTAGATAAACATGAGATTACAAACCACACTATCTCAAGATCAGTATTACCCATTCTCAACTGTCCTTGAACCAAGCAGCTGTTATTTAATGAGCAATTTAAAAATCAACTAATTGGTGAGGTTCCAGAGTTAAGTACTGAACAGACCAATAGGACTGGCAAATGTTTCCTTCTCTCGGGAACTATAGTGAATCAAAAACAATTAAAAAAAAAAATCAGCTTAAGAGGAATTCAGAAGCTTGATAGCCACTACTACTATTAGCTTTTTTGTTCCAGATTAACTAAATTCCATAGCTATCCTGGGATCCAAACTCATCCAATAACACAAATGTACAATTTTAATACAAACTTAAAAGGCTGGAAACACACAGGTCAGGCAGCACCTATGGGAAAAATTAGGTCAAAGACCCATGATAGCAATTTCTATTTTGCTTTCAGATTTCCAGCATCTGCAATTTTCAACATACATATTCTGATAACATTTATTAGCCTCAATCTCATTGGTTTTCCCAAATTGTGGCATGCCCAGACCCAGGAGCTGCTGCAATCTACCACCAAGTTACCCAGCTCCAATCAATGAACTTTAAGAGGCAGACACAAAGCTTCTACTGCTTAATAAAAAGTCACAGCCTTGGTAGCCACCTTAGCGAGCCCGCTTTGTTGTAAGCAATTAACCCAATGTCTAAGTATTTTTCCTACTTGCAAACCTCGAGACAGCCTAGTGGGGGCAACCATTTTGTAAATGGGTGTTTTGAGGTCAAAGTGCTTAGCTTGAAGTCCAAGTTCAAATGCTTTGACGAAGGAAGCTTAGCAGTAACAAGACGAGTTAAGGCAAAAATCTCTTTTTCTGCGTCAGTACTAACTTGAAGTAGAAATAGCAGTAACTGAGTGGATGCTCCCCAAAAGTACCCTTGATGACTATTTGCTGGAAGTGTGGCCAACTACAGCTCCTCTCAAACCACTTTCAAGGTCTCTACAACATGTTCTCAGTATTATTGTTTCTTTTTTGCACATTGGTTGTCATTGTGTAGGTTTTCATTGACTCTATTGTACTACTTGTTCTACTGTGAATGCTTGCAAGAAAATGAATCTCAGGGTAGTACATGGTGATGTACGCATAGTTTGATAGTAAATTTACTTTGAACTTAGATGGGTTGGAGGGATAGCGGACTGAGGAGCATACAGGAACTAGAAAGCAGATAGGATTTTCAGGGAGCCATAGGTTCAGTCAAGTAGATGTGGGATGGCTAAGGGTGGCGGGGGGGGGGGGCATGTGTCCCTTGTGGCTATTCCCCTCTAACAAATGTAAGATTTAGAATGCTCGGTGGGGTGGGAGAGAAACTGGCTTCTCAGGATAACAGCAGCAAACAGCCACATCAGTGGCACCATGACTAGTTGCTGTACAGCAGGGAAGGTCAAAGTCTAGATGAGCAGTATAAGATGTTCTATTGTCAGCTGGATCAAAGGCATTTTTGTGGTAGCAAATGAGACTCCAAGATGGTGTGTAGTCTCCCTGCTGCCAGGGAGAAGGATGTTTTGAGAACGTAGAAGATATTCTGAAAGGAAAGGGCGAGCAGCCAAAACTTGGGGTTCACATTGATACTAATGACATAGGCAGGAAGAGAAACAAGGTCCTGTATAGGAAGTTAGATAGGAGTTTTCAAAAAGCAGGACAACCAGAGTTGTAAACTGAGAATTATTCCCCGTGGAACATGCTAGCAAGGCCAAAAACAGAAGATGGTACATGGCTAAAGAGATCATGTAGGAGGGAATGTTTCACGAAATTACATTATTGGCATTTTCTCCATACACCTCGACTGAAGCAGCACTAATGTCTTTGCAGCCAATGCTACTTGGGAGGGTTTGAGCTATTGTAGCAGGAGTATGGGAACCAGAGCAGTAGCTCACCAGATGGAATGATAAGGAGAGAGTAGACGTTAAGTCAAGTAAGACCAATAACATAAAGAAGCAGGTTCAGGATAATGAACACAGCAGGAAATATCTGGCAAGGCTGATGAGTTTGGAGCCCAAGCTGGGACATTGAAGTACAATATTGTAGTTATTACAGGTATTTGGTTGAGCTGGTAGCTCAATGTTCCATGTACACATATTTTAAATGGGACAGAAAGGGTTGTAAAAGTAATTAATATTTTGCATTAATGATTAGGGAGAACATCAATGCCATCTTGGAGGGATCATTCAGTGAGGTCATATGGGTAGAATTCATGAATAGGAAGATGCAATCACTAAGTTATATTGAAGGCCTCCCAAAGCCAATGGCAGTTAGGGGAACAAAGATGCAGGCAACCAAAAAAAACAAACAGGATAGTTCTACTGTATGACTTAATTTCCACAAGACCATAAGACAAAGGAGCAGAAGTCGGCCATTCGGCCCATCGAGTCTGCTCCGCCATTTTATCATGAGCTGATCCATTCTCCCATTTAGTCCCACTCCCCCACCTTCTAACCACAACCTTTGATGCCCTAGCGACTCAGATACCTATCAATCTCTGCCTTAAATACACCCAATGACTTGGCCTCCACTGCCACCCATGGCAATAAATTCCACAAATTCACCACCCTCTGGCTAAAAAAATTTCTTTGTATCTCTGTTCTGAATGGGCGACCTTCAATCCTTAAGTCATGCACTCTCGTACTAGACTCCCCCACTATGGGAAACAACTTTGCCACATCCACTCTGTCCATGCCTTTCAACATTTGAAATGTTTCTATAAGGTCCCCCCTTCATTCTTCTAAACTCCGAGGAATACAGTCCAAGAGTGGACAAACGTTCCTCATATGTTAACCCTCTCATTCCCAGAATCATTCTAGTAAATCTTCTCTGTACCCTCTCCAACGTCAGCACATCCTTTCTTAACTAAGGAGACCAAAACTGCCCACAGTACTCCAAGTGAGGTCTTACCAGCGCCTTGTAGAGCCTCAACATCCATCTCTGCTCCTATACTCTACTCCTCTGGAAATGAATGCCAACATTGCATTCGCCTTCTTCACCACCGACTCAACCTAGAGGTTAACCTTAAGGGTATCCTGCATGAGGACTCCCAAGTCCAGTTGCATCTCAGAACTTTGAATTCTCTCCCTATTTAAATAATAGTCTGCCCGTTTATTTCTTCTGCCAAAGTGCATAACCACACACTTTCCAACATTGTATTTCATTTGCCACTTCTTTCCTCATTCTTCCAATCTATCCAAGTTTCTCTGCAGACTCTGTTTCCTCAGCACTACCGGCCCCTCCACCTATCTTTGTATCATGAGCAGTCACAAAGCCATCTATTCCATAATCCAAATCATTGATGTACAACACAAAAAGAAGCAGCCCTAACAAGGACCCGTGTGGAACACCACTGGTAACTGGCAGCCAACCAGAATAGGATCCCTTTATTCCCACTCTGTTTCCTGCCAATCAGCCAACGCTCTACCCACGTATGTAACTTTCCCATAATTCCAGGGGCTCTTATCTTGTTAAGCAGCCTCATGTGTGGCACCTTGTCAAAGGCCTTCTGAAAGTCCAAATATACAACATTCACTGCATCTCCCTTGTCTAGCCTGCTTGTAATTTCCTCAAAAAATTGTAATAGGTTTGTCAGGCAGGATTTTCCTTGAAGGAAACCATGCTGAGTTCTGCCTATCTTGTCATATATACTCCGTAAACTCATCCTTGACAATAGACTCCAACAACTTCCCAACCACCGATGTCAAGCTAACAGGTCTATAATTTCCTTTTTGCTTCCTTGCCCGCTTCTTAAATAGAGTGACATTTGCAATCTTCCAGTCCTCCGGAACCATGCCAGAATCTATTGACTTTTGAAAGATCATTGCTAATGCCTCCACAATCTCCACAGCTACTTCCTTCAGAACACGAGGGTGCATTCCATCTGGTCCAGAAGATTTATCTAACCTTAGATTATTCAGCTTCCTGAGTACTTCCTCTGTCGTAACTGTGACTGCGCACACTTCTCTTCCCTGCCACCCTTGAGTGTCCGGTATACTGCTGATGTCTTTCTCAGTGAAGACTGATGCAAAATACTCGTTCAGTTCCTCCACCATCTCCTTATCTCCCATTACAATTTCTCCAGCGTCATTTTCTATCGGTCCAATATCTACTCTCACCTATCTTTTACTCTTTATATACTTGAAAAAGCTTTTAGTATCCTCTTTGATATTATTTGCTAGCTTCCTTTCATAGTTCATATTTTCCCTCTTAATGACCTTCTTGGTTTCCTTTTATACACATCAAAGTTGCTGGTGAACGCAGCAGGCCAGGCAGCAACTTTAATGTGTATTGCTTTAATTTCCAGCATTTGCAGAATTCTTCGTGTTTTGGTTTTCTTTTGTAAGCTTTTAAAAAAAAAACACTTCCCAATCCTCTGTCTTCCCACTAATTTTTGCTTCCTTGTATGTCCTCTCCTTTGCTTTAACTTTGGCTTTGACTTCTCTTGTCAGCCATGGTTGCATCCTTTTTCCATTCGAAAATTTCTTCTTTTTTGGAATATACCCGTCTTGCACCTTCCTCACTTCTTGTATAAACTCCAGCCACTGCTGCTCTGCCGTCCTTCTCACTAGTGTCCCTTTCCAGTCAACTTTGGCCAGTTCCTCTCTCATGCCACTGTAATTTCCTTTACTCCACTGAAATACCGACACATCGGATTTTGGCTTCTCTTTTCCAAATTTCACAGCGAACTCAATCATGTTATGATCACTGCCTCCTAAGGGTTTCTTCACCTCAATCTCTGTAATCACCTCCAGTTCATTACACAATACCCAATCCAGTACAGCCGATCCCCTAGTGGGCTCAACAACAAGCTGTTCTAAAAAGTCATCTCGCAGACATTCTACAAATTCTCGAGATCCAGTGCCGACCCCTGATTTTCCCAATCCACTCGCATGTTAAAATCCCCAATTATCATAACACTGCCCTTCTGACAAGCCTTTTCTATTTCCTGTTGTAATTTGTAGTCCACATCACTGCAGCTGTTTAGAGGACTGTATATAACTGCCACCAGGATCCTTTTACCCCTGCGATTTCTTAGCTCAACCCATAAAGATTCTGCACCTTCCGATCCTATGTCACCTCTTTCTAATGATTTGATATCATTTCTTACCAATAAAGCCACGCCACCCCCTCTGCCTACCTGCCTATCCTTCCGATACACTGTGTATCCTTGAACATTCAGCTCCCAGAGACATGCATCCTTTAGCCACGTCCCAGTGGTGGCCACAATATCATACCTGCCAATCTGTAGCTGTACGACAAGATCATCCACCTGATTCCTTGTGCTGCATGCATTTAAGTATAACACCTTAAGACCAGTATTTGATACTTTTTGCTTTGATTGCACTACAACTCATCCCAATGGCTGCAAATTTGCCCCATCACCTGCCTGTCTTTCCTGACATCTTTACTGCTCACTATCTTAGCTTTATTTCTGTTTTTCCCTTCCTCCACTCTATCATTCCGGTTCCCATCCCCCTGCCAAATTAGTTTAAACCCTCCCTAACAGCTCTATTAAACCTTCCTGCCAGGATATTGGTCCCTTTCGGGTTCAGGTGTAACCCATTCATTTTGAACAGGGAATACTTCCCCCAGAAGAGATCCCAACGATCTAAGAATCTGAAGCCCTGCCCCCTGCACCAGTCTCTCAGCCACGCATTTATCTGCCTGATCCTACTATTCTTGCCCTCGCTAGCACGTGGCACAGGTAGCAATCCCGAGATTACTACCCTGGAGGTCCCGCTTCTCAGCTTCCTTCCTAACTCTTGGAAATCTCTCTTCAGGACCTCCTCCCTTCTCCTATCTATGTCATTGGTACCAACATGTACCAAAACAACTGGCTGCTCGCCCCCTCCCTTCAGAATATTCTCCCAATATTTCCCCCAATATTGAAAGCAATTCCCTTAATGCTCGAAGATTAGATGGGGCAGACTCTGTTGGGCACATGCAGAACAGTTTCTTAAAATATTATCAACAATTCAAGGGATGGGGCTGTACTCTGCCTTAAATGGTGGAGAATGAACTAGGTCAAGTTTTCGAAGGGCCAATGAGGCAAACTTTTGAGATACTTTTGGATTAGGATAAGACAGATCCTCAAGAAAAAGTGATAAATTTGGGGATGGTCACCTACAACAGTTTTACGCAGGAGCTGGGGAGAGTAGATATGGGACAGCTAGGAGGATAAAGTTACATTTATTATGTGGGAGTCTTTTCTGGAGAGTTTTGGATTCAAGATCAGGAAAATTGAAAAAAGAAACATTCTGAACCAGTATGTTCCTGTGAGGATGAAAGATAAAGATGGCAAGATTCAGGAAGCTTGGATGATGAGAGATAGCAAGTTTAGCCAAAAAGTAAAAACATATGCAACATTTAGAAAACTAAAATCAATGTCGCTAATAATAAATTAGGAAAGAAATCATTAGGAAGGCTTAAGGTGGTCACAAAGTAGTCCTCAGCCTACAGTATTAAGGAGAATCTGGCATTTTATCTGTACATTCAGAACAATTGACAGCAGCTAAGGAAAAGGCAAAAGGAGGGAACCTATCCATGGAGTTAAAGTGGGCAAGGTCCTTAATGAATATTTTGCACAAGTATTCATCAAGGAAAAAAACTTGAATGGTGGTGAGATTATGAAGGAGGATGCTGATATTGTAGTGCACATCAACATTAACAAACTAGCATTGAGTGTCTTGAAAAAAAAACAAAGCCAAGGAAGTCCCCTGGGTCTGATGGGATCTATCCCTAGTAAACTGAGGGAAGAAGGCCTTGACAGAGATCTCTGTATACATCTAGGTGCCAGAAAAATTTAAGAATAATCAATGCTGTTTGTTCCTTTAAGGGCAACAAGGACAAACCAGCAAATTATAGGCCAGCAAGCCCTACTTCAGCGGTTGGTAAACTGAGGATTTTTAGGGGCATATTACTTACTTTTGGAAGAGTCAGCATAACATTTCAGGAGGAAGAGGTGCTATTACACAAATTTAATTGAGGATTGTTTTGAGAACATGAAAATGATTGATACGATTGTGGTAGGGGTTGATAGGGTTTGGTAGTTAGATGCATGGACTTCAGTAAAGCATTTGACAAATGTCCAGAAGATGCGATTCAGTGAGTCAGTAAGTTGCGTCCAAAATTACCTTGGGCAAAGAGAGAGGGTAATGGTGGTGGTTAGATAGTAACTTTGCAGATGCCAAAACTGATGGAGTGGTGGACAGCAAGTAAGATTGCCAAAATGATCAGATGGAAAATTGGGTGGAGAAATGGCAGAGAGAATTTAATCCAGCCAAGGAATTGCATTTCAGAAATTGAAATGCAAGAAACAGTAAACTGCAGGAATGTTTAGGAGCACTGCATTGATGTACAGATAGATTTAGGGTGCAAATCTATTGCTCTGAAAGTGAGTAGGCTAGCAAAGGCAGCACACCTTTCCTGGCATTAAAGTAAAAAAAACACACCGGCAAGTAATGTTGTATAAAACCTCAGAGTACTTTGATTAGGCCATTTCTTTGTGGAGGTTTCATGTAGTTCTGATTACCAAATTACAAGGAGGATGTGGAGGTTTTGGAAAGGATGAACACAAGTATTGCCTGTATATTAAGAGTGTACAGCTACAAGCAGTGATTGGCCAAACTTGGATGTTTTCTCTGGGACAATGCTGCAAAATACTACAGCACATATTTACACTGAGGAGGTATGTTTAAGGGAGACTGACGAAGCAACTGTTAAAAGAAATCTAAAGGGTAAGCTACCTGGAACTTGCTGCAACAAGAGATGGCAGAAGCAGATACAATAACATTTAAGACTGCTTGGATACAAACAGGCAGGGAACAGAGGGATAGGGGACCATTTGAAGGCAAATGGTATTAGATTCATTAGCCAACATGGTCAGCAAAGATTTGGAGAGCCAAAAGGCCTGCTAATCTGCTGCACTTTTCTATGTTTTATTTCAGATTTCTAAAACAAAGTAAGTTTGAAGTCAATACTCTTTCATCTTCCATTCTAATGAAAGCTCAGTGAATGAAACATCAACTAGTTCTCACCACAAATGCTGCTTGACAGAAGATTTCCAGCACATAATTTTACCTATAGGAATATCCTACCTGTAAACTTTAACCAAACACAAGCAATCTTTTAAGATATTAATTTCAGAATGTGTTGAGACTTCTAGATGAATTAAATACATCCTCACTCAAATTAAATGGAATTTAGGATTTTTGTTCAGGTTTCAAGTTTACTTTTAGAATGTTAGTTATACTAACACAACTAACTGTTTTTTTTGTTAAATTACCTCATCAAGTACAATCATCTGTACGTTGTCCACTTTAGCCAAACCTTTCTTAATCAAATCCAGGATTCTTCCAGGTGTTGCGATCACCACATGGACTGCATTTAATAGAACAGTTTTAAACGACAGTTTGAAGAACACATTTCACAACTTTAGACAAACAACATTAAATGAACATGCCAGTCTTGTTCGATATAATTGGAGTACACTAATCACAAAAGTGAAGTCTGGGTTGAGGATTGCTCAACTAACCAGTTTTATGTGCCTTTTTAGAATCCACAAATTTACCAAAGAATAAACACTTAAGATTATACAGAATATCAAATGGCCATCTACAGATCAACAGTGCTCTTTCGTGCTATAATTAATGGTCTTTCAGTATCAAATCGTCATTACTCAAGAAAAATTAGTATGTGCCTAAAGATATTACATACACAATACAAGTGTCCCCCGCTTTTCGAACGTTTGCTTTACGAAACCTCACTGTTACTAAAGACCTACATTAGTACCCTGTTTTCGCTTTCATAAGGTGTTTTCACTGTTACAAAAAAAAAAGCAGCACGCGATAAAAGGCAGCGCGCGCGCCCCGAGCAGCCACTCTCCCCGGATTCGGAACTGCATTCTCGCCGGCATTGCTTAAACACGTGCCTGTGAGCAGTCGTTTGCAAGATGAGTTCTATGGCATCGGAAAAGCCTGAAAGAGCTCATAAGGGTGTTACACTTAGCGTAAAACTAGACATAATTAAGCATTTCGATCGTGGTGAATGAAGCAAGGACAAAGTGAGTTTGGCTTGTGGAAGCTGACGAACATGATGTTGAAGAGGTTTTGGCATCCCATGACCAAGATCTGACAGATGAAGAACTGATGCAATTGGAAGAGGAAAGGATAACAATCGAAACCGAATGAGTAATGATAAAGTACGACCTTAATTTTGAAAGGGTGCGTAGGTTTAAGGAATATTTGCAAGATGGTTTGAGTCCTTACAAAGAACTGTGTGATAGAAAAATGCGCGAGGCTCAGCAGTCAAGCAAGCCTTCCACATCAGCCACAGCAGACGACGAACCTCCACCTTTGACATCAAGGCGGGCAGTCATAGGAGAAGATGAGCTGTCTGCTCTAATGGAAACAGACGACAAGATGACACCCCAGTGTCCCACCACCCCGACACCCAGGCCGCGGACAGGTACCGATTTGCAGAGAATGCAGTAGTAGCTAGGAGACACACAGCACATCTTCAAGAAAAAAGCCAAAATAAACATGCTAATTAATTAGGTACTGCCTGACACGTAATTGTTGGCCCAGATCAGAGACGACGCAATCGGAAATCAGCCGGGCGGCACCTAATTAATTAGCATGTTTATTTCGGCTTTTTTCTTAAAGATGTGCTGTGTGCCTCCCAGCTACTGCTGCACCCCGCATGCTTCGCGGCAACATATCGGTCGGTGGCCTGGAGGGTGGGGGCCACTGCACCACCCAACCTGCGATGACTCAGTCTAACACACCATCATCAGTGTGCTCGGCACTGTCTTCCCGATTCTGGTAAGTGATACTACACTGTACGCACATTATTTCTACTTTATATAGGCTGTGTATTTTTACATGTTTAGTATGATTTGGCAGCTTCATAGCTTAAAGGTTACTGGAGAGCGCTTGCGCCATGTTTTTGCCAAAAGCGCTTGCGTGAGATTTTCTGCCGACAGCGCTTGCATGAGATTTTTGCTACGGAGAACAGTGCAGTAATGATTGTGGAAAAGTATTTCTACTTTATATAGGCTGTGTATTTATCATATCATTCCTGCTTTTACTATATGTTACTGTTATTTTAGGTTTTATGTGTTATTTGGCATGATTTGGTAGGTTATTTTTGGGTCTGCGAACGCTCACAAAATTTTCCCATATAAATGGTAATTGCTTCTTCGCTTTACGGCATTTCCGCTTACAAACCATTTCACAGGAACGCTCCACCTTCGGATGGCGGGGGAAACCTGCATCTCAGATTATTCTGTCTACAACAAAATGAATTATAGGGAACAGAGGAAATACTCATGGAGTTGTCCAAAATTAAGAGGGATTTTGATTGAAATAATGACTTATAAAGACATTTCACAACAACGGACAATTCATACAATAGATGATTATGTTCTGGAATGAACCGCTTCAATGGAAGAAGAAGCAGATTCAACATTAACTTCTTAAACACTAGTTAAATGCTTAATGCAGAATATTCTGTAGAGCAGTGGAAAGAGAGCAAGGGACTTGGACAAAATGAATAGTTATCAGAAGAGCTGCTACAGGGTCTATAAATTAACAATATTATAGCATGAGAACATTCTTTCAGTATTTTTCTGCCCACAATTTCAGCCTAGGCAAGTCATTAATTTAAGTGGATAAACCCTTTCTTTTGCTAAAACTGTCAATAATGTCACAAACACTAAGTTCTTCAGTCAAGCAAGATCACTTCAGATAAGAGTGCCGAATTCCATCAACATCACTATTTTCATGACAAACTCAAGGAATTAAACTGCATGTAAAACTTCTAATATTTATCATTTAGCAAATTAAATTTAATTTCCTGAATTTTAAATTCCCTAACAAGGAAAAATTTTGAACTGAGACAATAACAGAACATGACACACACCACCTCGACAACCCAGGAACTTCTGCAAGGGTCCTGTTTGTTGACTTCAGCTCGGTGTTCAACACCATTGTCCTAGAAATCCTCCACTCCAAACTCACCCAGCTCACTGTCTCCCCCGCCATCAGTCAGTGGATCACAAGCTTCCTGACTGACAGGGTGCAGCAAGTGAGGCTGGAGAGCATCATTTCTAGCACCTAGACAATCAGTACCAGTGCCCCCCAGGGATGTGTGCTCTCCCCACTGCTCTGCTCCCTTTACACTAATGACTGCACTTCACAGGATCCATCTGTTAAACTCCTGTAGTTTGCAGACGACACAACTGTCATTGGCCTTAACCGAGACGGTGATTAGTCTGCATAGAGATGGGTGGTGCTGGCCCTCTGGTATGGTCAGAACAATCTGGAGCTAAATACGCTCAGGACTGTGGAGATGATAGTGGACTTCAGGAGGAGCCCCCCAATACTCCCCCCCCCCCACTCACTATACTCAACAGTATTGTGTCTGCTGTGGAGACCTTCAGGTTTCTGGGTGTCACAATCTCCCAGGACCTGAAGTGGACACCCAACGCAGACACTCTTATCAAAAAGGCTCAGCAGAGGTTGTATTTCCTACGTCAACTCAGGAAGTACAACCTGCCTCAGGAGCTGCTGATTCAATTCTATTCAGGAATAATCCAGTCTGTTCTCTGTTCGTCCATCACTGTCTGGTTTGGACCAGCTACCAAACAAGACAAGAATAGACTCCAAAGAACCGTCAGGGCTGCGGAAAGGATTATTGATGCAAAGCTGCCCTCGCTCCAGGACTTATATGCATCTAGAGTCAGGAAGCGAGCAAGCAGCATCATTGTAGACCCATCACAGCCTGGACATCACCTGTTCCAACTCCTTCCTTCTGGTAGGCGCTTTAGATCACTGTATGCCAGGACAAATGGGTACAAGAACAGTTTCTTTCTGTATGCCATCAGTCTTATGAACACTTGAATTTTAGTCTATTATAAACCAAGTCCACCTGTACATACACAGGTACACCTCGTTGTATGTAGTTCACGATTATTTGTACTATTGTTTTGTTTGTTTATTTTCTGATTCTGTACAGCAAGAGCTCAGGGAAACCGGCATCAAATTCCCTGTATGTGTCCACATACTTGGCGATAATAAAGGATTCTGATATACATTTTTTTAAAAACACGTCTACGCTCTGAAAAAATCTTAAAAGTTGTGTAAATGTTTTTTTAAAAACTTCCATGCAATAAACAAATATAAATTATTAACTTCATTTTGAGTAATCCTAATGCCAACTTCACTTGCAAATCACCAAGAGTTGATCCTGTAACAATTCCAACTTGTACGAGACTCATCTTACAAAGAATGCTTTTGAACTTCGCTAATTCCTATACTTGCATTTCCACGATATAATCCATTTATTGAGAGACATTTCATAGGTCTTCCAAAGTGTGGGTTAGATAGCAGCATCCCAGTCTAGCCAGTGTACAAGAGACAAGATAAGTTTATACAAATTTTAGCCATTTTAAAATACATTACATGTCATCTCAAGATTACAAAAGCCTGACTTATGGACACTCTTACATATGAACATACTCCCATATTAGATTTAACAGTGCAACATATTCTCATTCCAAAAAGCAGAACTACTCCCCTCTCTCTGCTTTTATTTATATAAAAAAGACTTCCTGTTTGCATTCATTACTATACAGTGAGATATTGTTACCACATCTAGTAAATTGTCTATTTTTCCAACTTGTGAATGCCTGTAAAACCAAAATCTATTTGTTACCTAGGGACTGCACTGCAATTTATCAAGCTATATACTCACCAGTCTCATCAAGTCTCAAGATGTCATCCCGGAGATTTGTTCCTCCTGTGGTAGCCATCACTTTTACACCACCCATGTGTTTGCTGACTTGTATACAGATCTGACTGACTTGCAGTGCCAGCTCTCGGGTAGGCACAATCACCATAGCTGCAAAAAGAACGAGAAAGCAAAAAAACTATTAATACATTGTCATCAGTAGATATTAAATAGCAGAAATCAAAATATTCTATTGCAACAAATTATTTGCAAAAGGTCAAGCTTATCCAACCGCCATCTTCCAAGGATTTGCGTTGCCCTATGTAAAGAGACGTGCCATGTTGGTTCTTTATGCATAGATCTTTCTACACTGCTGTCAGCAATCATGGATATTGATCATGGTTTCATGGGGGAAAACCTAGCTTCCAGGTTAAAAGTTTCAAGCTTATCCATGGTTTTCCCCAGCTAGTTAGAAGATTTTACACAAATACAATTTCCTTTCAATACAAGCTTCCCGTTACGCAAGGAACAGAGACTTAAATCTTCTTATCTTACGTAGAGCACCTTTCCCCAGCCCAGTGAAAAATAGATACAACAGAAATACAAACAGTTCTAGAAACCTATGTTATAGTCACTCCAGCAGTGCAATAATCCTTTTAATAATCAACTGTTGTTCCCTGTCCTTTATTCCTTCTTTATCTTTATTGAATACCCTGTATGTAGGAATGTTTTGAATCCATTTCTGCCTAGTTATTAGCCAGATCTTATTGTCACATCAATTTTGTGTGGTTAACTGTCAGCAGTTGATCTTTAATTTATTTCTTGCATTTATAACACATTCACTATGACATTATCTCAGTCTTTTTGTCTGAATAATTTTTGCTTCTCATTCTGATACTGATAATTTCTGCAGTTTGGACCCTCATCTTCTTTGTGAACACCTGCAGGACCTCATACCATTTCTGAGGATGTCATTTACACCAAATGGATCATGACTTCAGACTGTCCACCTCCATCCTTCTCTAGAATTTCCTTTAATAATATCCCTAATTAGAACTGGCACAAAGAGGTAACATACCATTCGGGAATAAATTCTGCAATGTCTGCTCCCCTAAGCATTGATCTCCTGATCTTTCTCCATCCTCCCTGGTCAGCTGAGCCATACATGGTGCAACAGTCTTCACTCTGGCCACACATTCCAGAGGGAACCTCTTCTCTATCAGCATTATTACCCAAGGGGAAGGCAGGAGATTGGGGCCAAGAGGAAAAATGGATCAGCCATGATGAAATGGCAGAGCAGACCTAATGGGCCACATGGCCTAATTCTGCTCCTATATCTTATGGTCTTACAAGTGAATACTGCTCAGAAAAAGATAACCTCAGTAGTTTTCCTACCGCTCTCTATTGTCTGAATTAACTGGGATCACTGGAAGTATGAGGCTGGGGAACTCAGCTACAATTGAAGATTAAAACAGAAATTACACAAACCTTGAATACAGTCTCTCTTCAGGTCCAGCCTTTCAAGTAATGGAATGAGGTAGGCTCCACTTTTACCTGTTCCGTTTTTGGCTCTGGCCAATATATCTCTGCCAGACAATGCAATAGGAATACTTGCCTCCTGAGAAACACGAGTTCAGAATATATTATGCTAAATAAAAGCTCAAACTTCTGTCCTCATTTAAAAAAATGAAACTTATAGGGAAATAGCTTACAGAACACTCAAAACATATAAATGCTCACACTTAGCATAACTGAGGTTTTGTTTTCTGTACAACATCACACCATTATTTGGCACCACTGGTGCAACAACTGGTGCTATAGCAACCGGCAATTTGGGTTTGACCTAATCTCCACTGCTGTCCATACAAGCTTTGTAAGTTTTCTACTACACTCCAAAGATCTACTCGTAAGCCAACTGTCTACAGCAAATTACTTTGCACCTCCAATTAATAACAATAAAAGAATCAACAGGGGAGATGATGGGAAAGTGAGATAAAATGAATTGCAGAGTTCAGGGAAGGAAAGGAATATGACTAATGCGATTGCTTCTCTAGCAGTAGGTGATGTTCTAAAGGGCTGAATAGTCTTTTTTAAGATTGCAAGTACAAAATGAAGTGGATCACAGACATACCTGGATTGGAGATGGTTTCTCCCAACCCATTTCAAAAATGCCCATCAGCAACTCTCGTTTCAAACAATAATCTTCAAATTCATTTCCTTTTGTGGCAGTTACATCCTAATTATTGAAAAACAAAGCTGACAATGTGCAAAGTACAACTGCAACTCTTAAAAATGTAATCACTATTCAAACAAGTTAACAAACAGAATTTGAGTGAAGGAAAGCACTTTGATACTGTGGAAAACATGCAAATGAAACTCTTACAGACCACAGTTATCACAATGGTACAAGTTTCTAAAAGATTAATTTATAGATATCACCCAATTTAATAAAAAAATTGCTGTACATTTCACTACAAAAAGTACAGCCAAATTTAGTGGGAATTTTCAGACCGAACACTGGACACAGTGAACAAATTGTACTAATTTTACAAAGAAATAAAAATACGATCACAGTTGACATTTCCCAACTTTAAAGCCACCCATATATTTTGGATATTCATCAGTATAGACCCTCAGACTTTCTGAATTTATTCTCCAATTGAGACAGTACCTGCATTTCAAATTATCCAGTCTTCCTCAATTCATTATGGGAATGTTCTACACTTAATAATCAACTGAAGACTGCATCTTATGCCACATTCTCTAAAAGTGGATAATAATCAAGCCAATGTAACCATCTGTTCCAAATTTATGGAAACTGGCTGTAAAGATCAAGGCCAAAGAAGCACCCATAATCACAAGTAATCTGGAGCCAAATCATCCTTCCGGAGAAAGGCAAGAGTTAGTAATAGTAACTTAATTTCAGGAGCAGCAATTAATTCAAAATACAGCTTTTACATTCATGTATATGATTCCTCCAGCTAGACTAGAAAGAGGAACAAATTTAAATAGATTCAGACTAATCTTGAAAGTCTATCAGGTGGGGCAAAGATGAGGATTTTTTTTTAAAATCTTGAAATTAATCCTGACTGTTGATTTCTAAAGGACAACAAGCAAACACAGTTTAATTCAAAGAACAATTTGAAGTAAGTGGTATTGAAAGTGGTTGGATTTCTAGGATTCTGCTTACCGAAGTTTTCATCCTCCTGTCTTTTGGAGGCAACTTTAAACTTTTCTTCCAGTCATCACCTGGTCTATAGTGAACAAACACAAACGTTTACATTAATGGCAACTATTGCACAGAAGGAAAAAAGTCCTAAATTAAGCCTTAAAAAAAATCTACAACTGATTGTCTTATTACAAATTTCGGAAACTATATGTCAGAAAAAACTGCACCAAAAATGCAACTTCATTTCCCTTTTCCATCGTTTTAGAAAATCCAATACAATATTAAATGTGCTATTTAATTTTAACCAAGTTTTGTGGTAGCAAGGCATGCAGCAAATCCTTAGTCATTCTTTGCTTTGTCATTGGGTTTAAATGCTGGAACTCCTTAACTAAAGCTGATTTAGGATGTGATTCATTACCACCTTCACAAAGGCATGGATGGACAAATGTCAACCTTGCCAGTGACTCACACAAACTGGGGGGGGGGGGGGGGGCGGGACTCAAAATCTGGAATTTGTCTTTAAAAAGTTTGGAAGTAGCTAACGGTTATTCACAATTGTACAAGAGTCAAAATAAACAAATAAAAAATGCTAAAAATACTCAGGTCAGGCAGCGTTTATACAGTTGAATTATTTCAGGTTTACAACAATTATATTCCCCCCCACCCTCTTTTTCAGAGGCTAGATTGCAACACTGTACTCAGAACTAATTAATGCTGGAATGAAAGGATGGAGTTTTTTTTATTCTCTTTTGGATCAAAATAAAATGACTACTGGATAAAGATAAATTGGTTACAAACTTGTTTCCTCAATTAAAATTAACTAGGATGAAATAAACAGCTAGTTCTCTTAGAATGTAAGAGTACTGCAAAGGAAGCATAACCCACTGATATAAAATTTAGCTCAGTAATTCTAACATGAAGCTCACAGATTATAAAATGAAAATAATACTGTAGATCATCAAGTTAGTTTGTTCCTTGGGAAAAAAATTCTAATAAACAGACAAATTCTTATCCTAAATTAAAAGGTTTAGTATTTTAGAAATGATTAAATGAAACTCATACCATCAAGTAGGTTACAGAATTAACATGAAATTACCAGTCTGAAAGTATCATTATATCCCAAATTCCTATACTTCCTTCAGGGACTACTTTAAGTCTATTTCAGAAGAATAACCCAACTAATTCCAAAACCCATAACCCTTTCAAACATTTCTAAATGTTCTGGGTATTTTTTTTTAATATATACAAAAGAAAGGAGATGGCAAGTCAAATTGAATAGAAAGTTTAGGTTATTTAAATGCAAAAGGAACTTGAGAGCCTAGAAGACCTGGACTCAAGTTCTCCACCGGAGGTCAATTTAATCCAATATCCTTTATCATTTCACATGATCAATATTTTACCATCCACCTTCACACATAACTTGCCAAAAACATGTGTACCCATATAATTTTTTTTTGGGGGGGGGGAGAAGATGATGATCTTTTCTCTTCCTCTCAATTATGCTTTCAGTAATAATGTAAATTTAAGTTCCATTACAGTCACAGTAATATTACTCGTATAACAAAAAGGAAAACACTGCTCTAAATTTTGTGGATTACCCACCCACTACATTAACAAGTAACGAGCTTTTACACTGGTAAAAACATTTCTAAAGTACATTCATGCAATCTGCCTAAAATCACAAAAATACAGCAAGAAAATTATTAATGCAACCTAAATGAATGATGAAAATTATGGTTTTAGCATAGCAAATTGTTTTACAACTTAAAAGTTTATAGAATATAAAATTGAGATTTCACACATTTCTCACATCTGAAAATTTCAGAATGACTGCTGGCTCTCTCAAACCTACCCCTATTATACCTGGTCACTACAACTGAAGAAAATCAGGTAATTCTGAAAGCAGCGCTTCACACAATTTAAAGCTCAAATATCTCAGTTGGTGGAATTAAAGAAAAGCAACATTTAGCTGAACCCTCCTACACCTCTCTTCCAGCCATTAAACTGAGATGACCAAGTTTTGATGGCGGTTACACAAAATTCAACTTCTAAGAAAAACACAAGTAAAAAAAAACACCAAATAGATAGCCTTCTGAAAAGGGCAAGAATCCCAAGTTACCAGTAATATTATCACACTTACAAAAAAAAGGGACAAAAAACAAAAAGCAAAATTACAGCCAAAAAGCCAAGCAGTGCAATAATATTCCTAGTGGGGTTATTAGAATTAAGGGTCTGTTGATAACACAGTAATTATCCCTATACCAACAGCAGAACAGATCTGATCATTATTTCAATTATATTTGTAAGACATTGCTGCTGCAAATTGATAAACGCGTTTCCATTACAATAATTAAATCTGCAAAAGCACATCATTGGAACATCCAGAATTCATACAAAATATCAGAAGCCAGAACGCCAATAATGTGACAACTTTACTATCAGAATATTGAGCTTCCAAAGAGTTTTTTAAATACTTACTTAATAGTACTGCTGGTTGTATGTGCTTGCTGCTGAGTGCCATTAAGTGTGCTGGCATTCTTTAATTGCTGTAGCTGTTGGTTGGTCTGTGAGACTTGCTGTGGTGGTACCCCTCCTGGGATTGCACTAGGTTTCAGTGGGCCCCTCAACTGCCCATTCTGAGTAGACAAACCCATAATAACGGGATTTTCCGTCCTGGCTGTGGTCATTTTATATATATATATTTTTTAAAATTATATATATATAATATGCAGGTTCAGTTTACAGCCCAATGTTCATACAGAAACTGTAATAGCTTAAACCTCTTCAAATGAAGAGATAAAGTTCGCTCAATGTATACGAGTCCTCTCGTTGTAATCAAAGCAAGCTCTCATACGAGTCTTTTTAAAAAGTCAAGCAGTCACTTGCACTGATGCTTAGTAGACAATATTCTGCCACATAAATCCTTTTTCATAAAAAGGTCTTGAATGTATTCACTTTCACCTGTAATGCAATTAAAACAATTTTTTTAAAAAAAGATTGCACAACCATTCAAACCTACTAAATGGCAACAAGGCCCCTCTGAACTATCTTTGACAATGTTGCTTAAACTAAAAAGAACTTCAAGAAACTAAAAAGTTTCACAAAATCAGGAAGTCCAATGTATAAACACAGTGCATCAAAAAATTGTTTTATGATCAATTTTCACATTAATTCCACATTCAGATTCCGACATGATCCATTCATTCAATAACAAATTCATCACTGCCTTTCACTTCCAGAGTACAAATACATAATAATGATAGAATTTTGGATTTCATGTACAATACTGCTTTCAGAGTTTCCCTGTTTACTTGGAAACATGGGACAAATATGTTACAGTTCTCATTCGACACTTGTCAAACACTCCCAGCAACTAACTGGAATGAAGAGATCTGTTAACCAAATCACTTTTTCCTTAGTTTTTTCTGGATTTGATCCACACAATTCTAACGAAAAGTTATTGACTTTAACTGTCAACCGAATCTCCCTCCACTGATGCTGTGCAAACTTCAGCTTTAAAAAAAAATTGTGCAGTTCTTCAAAAACATTGATCAGAAATTTTCGGCACATGATCACATTAGAATGAAACAATCAAATGCCAAATGAGGAGTTCTTTTTAGTGGTCAAAGGAGCCTATTGAAGGGAACTGCCTTTCTCTTTCCACAATTCATGATTCTGGCAAAGTAATACGGCTAATAACTAAAAATTATATCAAAACAAAATGTAATCATTTTAAAATAAGCATACAAATTTAAATATCAAAAATGTTATTTAAGATCAAAAGGCAGACTAAAATAATCTCAAATACTGGAGAAATACTGAAGTTAGCCTGGCATCAGTTGGAATCCACCTCAATGGCAATATGGCATGTCACCATAATATCAGTTGAAAGCATAATTTATGAAATAGTATTTAAAGCAGTCAGTTGTATCAACAAGGTAACTAATGAATACAATACATCTAGATTACAGCAAGCAGACTATCAATCCAAATTACTTTTGAAAACCACGAGTTAATTAGGATATGCTGAACTTCCATAGAAGTCCCCATTATTGGCCTGGACTGTCCTCTAAACCTGCACCAGATTAGACTAGGTGCAGAATCAGTTCTTATTCCATGCCCTGAGGGAGAGGAGCAAGTTTCAACTGATATATATTTTTGAATCAAGTCAAAACATGTTTAGTTAACTTAGAAGAAATTAAAAATGAAACTCATTTACCTTAAATTTGAAAGAGTTATTAGTTGAATTTTAGTCCAATTAAGAGGTTGTTAGAGACAACTTCAGACATTCAGCTGACAGGAAACTATGCTCCCATTTTCAATAGAAAGGCAGTGCACTCCAGAGGAACTTGATCCCGTTCCTGCATAGATGCTGCTCAATCACTGAGTTCCTCCAGCAGTTTATTTTCTGCTCGAGATTCAGGCATCTGCAATCTTTGTATTGTCATAAGCCATGATTTTATTGAATGACAAGTCAGACAAGGGACGTTACAGCCTCCTTCAGCTTGCCTCTCTTATTCTAACCAAGCTTGTGGCTTCTCACAAATCAATCAAAAAACAAAATTATATTGCATAATGTAGCCAGAAATTGTCAGGCTTAAAGACCAGTGAGTGCATCTATGATTTAACATTGATCGATTGCTGGAACATCCACAATGTCAAAGTTAGATAAGATTACATTATTAGCACTAATGCAGTTAAAAGGACACAAGAACGTATCCAACCATCTCCATTTTAAAATTAACTTTATAAATATTAATGTTTCCAAGCAATTTATCTGAAAATAATTATAGACAAAAATAGAATTCAATTTATAACAAAATTAAAAATGAAAATTGACAACTGCAGGGCAAAATACAAGGAAAGCAATCTGCATGCCCCTTCAATATACACAAAATGCTGGAGGAACTCAGCAGGCCAGGCAGCATCTATGGGGGGGGGGGAGAGAGAGAGAGAAAAGAGAGGAGTACAGTCGACATTTTTGACTGGATTTCCAAGATCTGCATATTTTCTTTTGTTTCTGCAGGCCCCTTCGACTACCTACCTTATTAACAGGATCTGTATACGTAAAGGAACAAAGGAAACTGGACATTACCGCTCAACATCCTTGCTTCACCTGTATGCATTAACTCATTCTTGTCTGGATTAAATTTCATTTGCCACCTTTCTGTGCAAACTATTTATATTTTCCTGCAATCTAAAGCTTTCAACCTCACTGTCAGCCAACTTTTGTCCAATTCATTGATACATTACAAAAAGATCTCAAAATCAAGTATTATTCTTTAATTCCTACCAATTGCCAATAGTTTACTAACTTGCCACACATTGATCACTTCAAAGCCTTGCTAAAATTCAGACTACCAATTCCAATCTACCCTCCTTGGCATCTTAAAAACTAAAATGGATCTTCACTTAATAAAACACATCCTTTTCATTGCAGATCGGCCCTCTTCAAAATAAAGGTGCATGCCGTTCCTTAGCATGGATTTCAATAATATGCCAAATTTAAAGCAACTGGGCTGCAATTATTTGGTTTATTTCTTTTTCAAACAATATCATACTATCAATCCACCAATCTTTCTGTACAAATCCTGCAGTCACAAAGGATTAAAAACTGTAGTGCTAGCCCCTGCCATTTCCTTTCTTTTTAAAAAGCCTGTGACATAGTCAAACTGGGTATGGCAATTTATACTTTTTCAAAAGGTGATAAACTTCCCTTAATTTCTCTTCAACTATGATTATAATATTCACTTTACAGACAAAGCAGGATAACTCCCTTATCAAAAATTCATTACAAAATATTAAAAACTGAACACACATATCCACAATCTCCTTTTAATCCCTAATTGGGCCTGCACATTACCAGTTACGCACAAAAGAAAGATTTTTTAAAAGATTTTTCTCCATCACATTTGCCAAGATTTCTTTCAGAACTTACTTTCCTAACTTCCTTTTTAAAATGTTAACACTTTCTATGCTCTTCCATGATTTCTATCAAAAGCTTGTTACCCTGCCTCATCATCTATATACTACTAAAACTCGTGCTCCGTTTGTGACCTCCAATTAGCGCAAACAGTGCATTACAGCGGCGCTTTTTTCGGCTCAATCGAATTAAAATGCGCTAATTTACAGAATGCAGGCAAAGTTCAGGGTTATATATTCGTATAAAATTGCTCATTTGCAAAAATCAAGACTCCCTTTCACTAGAGAGCCAATCCGCCATCATGGAAATTGGGACGCGACAGCCCGACGCATGCGCACGGCCAGCCTCAGCAGCGACACCTACCGGAGCAAAAGGGCAGGGCAGCTCTATTTCGAGGGGTCACATTCTGCTAATCATCATCAGCATGTACAGGATTGGGACAGATCTAACTGCCACCCATCAATAAGAGATAATTCAGGCATCCGTTAGTCTCATGACACCATGGATTTGCGCCTTGGAAGGTTTCCAGGGCGCAGGCCTGGGCAAGGTTGTATGGAAGACCGGCAGTTACCCATGCTGCAATTCTCCCCTCTCCACGCTACCGATCTTGTCCAAGGGAAGGGCATTAGGGCCGATACAGCTTGGCACCAGTGTCGTCGCAGAGCAATGTGTGGTTAAGTGCCTTGCACGAGGACACAACACGCAGCCTCAGCCGAGGCTCGAACTAGCAACCTTCAGATCACTAGACCAACGCCTTAACCACTTGGCCACGTGCCAACACTAAGAGATAATTAAATCTTATTGTAATGACATAATTCAAGACACCCATAAAACCCTTTGCTGCAGTCAAAGAACAGCGGTGACTATATCACGCCCATTTAGGAGAGCGCCAACCACATCATCTAGAATAATCAGCATCCTTTGGTGTTACTGCTTCGTATCTTCTATCCAGCATTAGGGTAAAAAAAAAATGGTCAGCCTAATTATGCCACGTGGAAAGGGAAGGGGGACACTATGGTCAAGAGATGGTGCCAAACGTCGTTGGGAAGCAGCAAGGAGAGGGAGAGAACAAGAATCGGATGAGGCCAGGGCCGCATGACTCCAGGATCAAAGAGTCAGGGCAAAAAAAGGATGAGAAGAGGAGACAGAGGAGGAGAGGAGTGCACGTCTCCAGCATCAGAGAGAAACAACAAACAGAAGAGATGAAGAGACGTGGGATGAAAGGGCTGCTCGTCTCCAGAATGACAACAAGGCAAAAGGGTGGCAGATAAACCAGAAATGATGCCATTAAAAGCCTCCTTTTTTAAATGAGGAGGAGCTATATTTGCTTTGCTACGTGTCATTCTTCTTTAATAAACTGAGGTTTTCTACTTCAGTTTCCAAAGCAAAGCGATACCAATAGCATTCAGGAAAATTTAATGTTCGTTCTGGTCACATCAGACTGCACTACCCTTCTCTCAAAGGGTGCCTCAATGGGTCACCCCCTTGTCTAGTACTATCTACAAGCTTCGTAGATAAGGGATCTAGATTTCAATTTCATTATTCTACTGAGAACAAATTTACTGCACACCCTGTAAATGATTTTGAATTCATCCCAAAGAATGTTGAGCCTACTTCTGCTAAATTACTTTTCTGTCAATATCCATCTTATTTGTTGTAGCCTGTAACACCAGAGGTAGCTTGTTTAGTGGTCAGGATGGTTTTCCAGGATGTGAGCAGTGCCTTCCTGTCAGACAAACAGCCATTAAGTATTTTCCTTTGCTTCTTGGCATAAACCTTCGTCTTCCCTACTGTTGCACACTGTTATCCTAGGAATCTGACACAAATCAATACCATGGCATACCATGGAAAGGCTTCCTGTGTGGGCCAGAGTGGGCAGTCCAGCTTCTGAGACAAAATAAGGGGCTCAGACACTGCCTATGGTGAGTGTGGGCCATTGGTAGTGAATGCCAGTGGATTCTGCACGTTAACAGACTGCAAAGATCCCATGATTTCATTTATCACGTTTCTTTGCTGTAGTTTTCCCAGCCAATATTTCTTCATGGCAATAAGCTCAAAGGCTAGCAACTACTATTGAGTTCACCTACAAACTTATACCGGATAAGTGTTAGAGAGTAAATTACACAGGGTACTGGACTCTGTCAGATCCAACTGGATTATGATCATTGCCGCAAAAAAATGCTTAACTAAAATAAAATTGCTCTCCCATTTGTTGGTCTTACTGCATATAAACATTTGAATTATTGAAACCAACTCCACAATCTTTCTAAATTAAAGCACACAAAATGTCAAAAGGATAAACCAGTGCAATTAAGAACTTTGCACTAATGTATTTCAATGCAGGCAGAACTTTGATTTTAGTGTGGAAATTAAGACTTTATAGAAAAAATTGAAAGAATTCTCATCCAGAGAGCAATTAATTTTTCAAACTCTGCTTAAGAGGACTGCAGAGGATCAGTCACTGAGCATATTCAAGTCCATACATTTTCAGGCATCATGGAAATCAAGGGAATCAGCACTGGAAAGTGACACTATGGCAAAAAAACCCAGAATTTCATTAGACCCAAGCCATTTTCAAAATATACATTCTATATAATGTACATTTCTACAAGTTTTCTCCACACTGGCAACTAGAAAATTGTGATTAGGACTGCATTGCTGAAATGGAAACAGATGGCAATATAGAAACACAAGTGTAACTGTATTGATATATCCAGATAGACGTTTCAGTCCTAATCATTTAAAGAGTCTGGACGACTCATACCATACCACTCAAAGATGCAAAGAATATTTATTAAAGTATGAATGCAGAATACAACCCTGACATTCGTCTTCCCCAGTGACGAAACAAAGAACCATGGAACCAACCCGTTCAAAGAAAATCGATTCCCCCCCCCCACGCGCAAAAAAAACGCACCAACGGGAAAAAAAGTGAAAACACAGAATATAAAACAATATCAAAAGACATATTTTAGTACAATTCAGCTCAGTGTTCGTTCTCTGGAGGCCGTCCCGATTTTTGAAAAAATCGCCCAATAGTAACAAGAAAAAGAGCGACCCGAACTAGAGCACATCTTAAACCTGAATTGGAGTCCAAATCTACAATCCGTGTCGATTAAACCTTGCTCTGGCAGCATCCGCCGACAGCATCGGGGGGGGGGGGGGGGGGAGGAGGGTGGAAGAAGAGAGATCAACTTTTGATTGGGAATTTTTTTTAAATACACCTTTCATCTCTTTAACCTTGTAGACGGTACAGTGGCGCAACTTATTACATCATAATATAATCAGCATTCATATGACATTTAAAATGAATAACTAGCAGGTATTTTGTAAGGTTCCTACTGGCCACTTAGCTTACCCACTTTTGTATTTGTCTTACAAAAGTGTGTTGTCAAATTTAATTATGAAGAAACTCAACGTTATAAAACCTGCTCTAAACTTCTACTGCACGGGAGCACAGTTCATTAATGCCAATCAAAACAACTGCAGCAAGTTATAGTGATAAGTGTTCATACGACCACCATACAAAATCAACCTACCAAATTTCAGAAGGGCACCAGTTCTAATGAATTTCTCCCACCCACCCCACTGAAACCGTACATTATTAGATGGATGAAATAAAAACAATTGATTTTGAATGAGAAGCTACAAAGTAATTCAGGAGGATCTTCCTCAAACTAAAACACCACCCAACCTAAATACGTACTTTATAAAGGAGGAATCAAAAAGGAGAGAGGGAATTGATTATTGGAGCATTTCTTCCACAACATTATTACATATAACATTTTATAAAGTTTATATTACTTCATTCCAATATATTCCCACTAATCCATTGATTAAAATGCATAATTTGCAATAAAAACAAGCGTTGATAAGATTAAAATTGCAAAATTTCTTATGCTTCAAGAATGCAAATTTAAATTATTAAAAAAATTATACAGCGAATACCAAGCAGAACATAACTATTACATGCTACGTTAATCCTACTTAAAAGTAAACAATTACCCAATAGCTTAAAATTAAGCAATTAACAGTTACAAACCATCTCCTGTAATTAAGTTTATTTTAAAAATGGCGATTTTATACGCAAAACACATTACACGTCACATTAGTGACAGAGGCGGAAATTAAAACTGGATTAGAAAACACAGCTTCAAAGTGTAAACAGAAACTCGGTTGAAAATATAGACACAGAAAAATACAACCAGTTCTATTGGAAAACGGACGGAGAACGAAGCATGTCCAGGATTATGGTGAGGGGAGAGTCCCGGGGTAAATGGGTCAATATTTACAACACATCTCTCTGGGCTTCCTCACGCGTCCTGTCACCTCGGAGGGAAGGAGACGGCACAAACCCAAACATTTCCCTACCATGTACCCCGGACAGAAACTTCTTAGCAGAAATTAACAATAATTTTAAGGTATTCACCAAAAAAAATACGAAGAACGTCATTTGGAATCATTTTAAATACAAAATGACATTTAAAACACGACCAAACACACATTTTAAAAAACGCGAAAGACTTTTGGGCCTTGCACCAAATCAACGGAAGAGAAGAAAAATAATCAACTTCCTACGCAGCTTTATAAATAAAAGCTGGGGAAGTGCTGTTCTCAAAAATAAAGGCACATCCTTGGCCCTAATGCTTCATCAGAAGAGTTTAAGAGAAAATACTTAAAAACAAACCCGTGATGGCGGCGATTTTGCTCCGATTCGCCTTACATATATTCTCTTTTTTTGTCTCTCAGCTCTGCCCGATTCCAATATGGCGTCTTTCCCTCAGCCCCCCTAACGTCATCAAGGGAGCATCGAATATATCACATCAATTATTAAAGCTATCGCGCCCGATTACAAAACCCCATCGTTACCTCACGAAACTCCACAAATTAACTACAAGCTATACTAAAATGGAGGCAATTTCGAATTTAATTTAAGTTTAGTGCGGGGGGGGGGAGAGAGAGAGAGCGAGAGAGAGGGAAATGTCACGTGACTTCCATTTCGCCAAGCTAGATGTTGTATACTGACTTTTTCCCTGATAAAGCTAGAATGTATATTATCACTTTCAGTTATATGTTTCCCTCCTTCTCGGTCTTATTCTTCCTCTCTTCCGCGTGGTTTGTTTCTGTTTATTCTGTTTATCTCTCCTCTCTGCCTCTGGTTGTTAGTTGCCTTGCTGTTCTGTGTTCGCGCCCTCTCCTGGTTGTTCCACTGTAAGGTCTGCGAAGAGTTGGAGACTATTCGTACAGATCGTTCATTCCTTTTGAGGAAATACCTGATAAACAAGTCAGTTTTAAGGTTGTCTGAGCATAAAGCCTGAAATCTGAACCAGAAGACAGGTCCACGATAAGCATGAAAGCCGGGCAGTGGGAATGATTTGACAGTGCTGTGACAAAGAAGTTTTAAAAATCTCTGGGGTACTTACCTTGTGTGCTTGTACACTGTCTGCTTAAATGGATAACACGCCGGTCTTATTTCTTAAGATTTTGAGTTTTATATTCAAGTCTCAATCTATATACAGCCTTGGGAAGAAATTTCCAAGGTAAACTATTGTGATTCCTGGGGGAGTTGAGATGTTAATTTGGGAATTTGCCTTTAAGTACGCTTGGCTAATTATGACACCCTCAAAATATGTAAGCACATTGTTATTTGTGGGAAATTGCTTTGCGCATATTGGTTGTTACGTTTCCTCTATTACGTTTGCGACCATACTTCAGGACTACAGAAATGCACGTAAAACGTCCTTTGGAAAAAAAGCTCTATGTAAAGGTTCTTTTTTCTAAATTTAACACAGTTCATTATCATATTGCTATCCTAGGTGGTTTGGTTTGTACACATTGGATGCTCTGTTACCTGCATTACCACAGTAATTATACTTCAAAAAAAATGATTACCATTTAAATTTGTGTGAACTGTGAGTTTCTTCAGTATCACTACATGTTCTAGAGTAGGCCTTGCTTGATTGTACACAGCCATTCTCAAACTGAACTGCAGTGTCCAGTACATTATCCAAAGGTGAAACTAGTTCAAAGTAACTTTATTATCAAAGTATATATATGTCACCATACACTTCATGAGATTTATTTTCTTGCAGGCATTCACAGTAGAACAAAAAATACAATGCAATCAATGAAAAACTGCACTCTAAGACTGACAACCAATGTGGAAAAAGAAGACAAGCTATTAAAACAAATAATAATAAATAAATAAACAAATAAATAATATTGAGAACATGAGTTGAAAGTGGGTCCATTGGTTATGGAAACAGTTCAGTGTTGAGGTGAGAGAAGTCTATCCATGCTGGTTCAGGATACTGGCAGATGAAATGAACATTCTCCCCTTTATAGGCATCATAGATGATCTCATCCTATCTCAAAAGTGTTTTAATGTTGTGGCCCAGTGATTATAAGAGGTCAAAGAATATTGCTATCCACTACCCTAGAACCATCAAGCTCCTGAAATGGCGTGGATAGCTTCACTCACCACAATGCTGAACCGATTCCACAACTTTCAGGTTCCCTTTTAAGGACTCTACAGCTCATATTCTCAGTATTTTTTATTTGCATAACTTGCCTTCTTTTGCACATTGGTTGTTTGTTAGTCTTTGTTATGTGTAGTTTTTCATAAACTCTACTGTATTTCTTTAGTTCTACTGTGAATGCCTGCAAGAAAATGGATCTCAGAATAGTATATGGTAACATACTTTGATAATAAATTTACTTTGATTTTGACTTGGCTCTGACAGAGTCGCAACTCATTTTCAGACTTTCTGACATGGTTAGAGCCATTTCCTCCACTGTCTGCAATAATACAACCATCTCTTTTAGAACCAAATGGTAATGGGATGAAAATGATACCAACTCTTGAAGTAAGTTCAAAAACCTTTGGTGGGGAAGGTTCGGGTTACCTGTACCTAGCAGAAAATGATTTGATACAAGAAGTTCAGCTTCGTGGGGACCAATGCTTACATTTGTCAATGATAATAGGAAAGTTTAGTACCATGTGTAGTATGTATTTAATCAAACACACCATTTCTTCCATATTCCACCAAAGTGGGCAGCAAAGGGGTAAAAATGCCACTGAATGTTGCATTGCATGAGCACTGAAATTTTTGACCTTATCTAGGTACTATAGGCACATGTACAACTCTTATTCTCCTGTTCATAAATTAGTTCTATAGTTGCTATAGCATACTGCTGGATGGTCCTGACAACTGACTAAATGCCAGAAGGTGCTGAGAAACTAATCTACGTTCAGTAAGTGGGCAACTTTAATGTATACAATACGGAAAACAAGATAGGTAAACAAGCCCTGCAATGCTTAGGATGAATGATCATGTTTAGTATACTGAAAATGTTACCCTCCATTGTAAGCCTCCATGCAACATCAAGGAAATGCAACCATCTTAGGGAATTTCGGGAGAGCCCTTCATCTTCAACCATTTGTTTTTCTCTAATGCTATTCTCAGACTTCTGAGAAGCTCTTTTAAGTCTCAATGTGGAACACATACTCGTGGATTTTATGAATAATGAGTCATGAAAAAGCAGATTGAGATGCAACTGTGCACTTACAAAAGGAAGGTATAAGTTGGTCTCAAAATGCCAGTCAACATCATTCCTTAGTAACAAACTGCTCTGCTGGAAGAACTCAATGACTCAAGCAGGATCAGTGGGAGGAAAGGAATTGTTGACGTTTTGGGTTGAAACCTTGACTGGATGAACTTTCGAGAAATTTTCGACTTGGGTTTAACCCTGAACTGATGACAGCAAGGAAGCAGGTCAGGACTTTTGCCCCAAAGCTGATAGGGATGTGACTAACTACATGCCATCAGGAGTGAGGATTGCTGATGGATTAGTAGCTGCTTCTTGCAGTCTCCATACCACAGCAATAGTTGGCCTATATTTGTGGAAGAGTCTGCAAATCCCATATTCCTCTCATTAGCCATCTTCAAAATAAAGTGGAAATAAGTTATCCCCCTTCCCTAGGAATTTTAAAAAAGGCAGGTTTGCATTATTGACTTAAATATGATAAAACGTGAATTAATGTTGCATGTTTCAGGCTCTCCAGCAACTAGATCATACTTAAAGTAAGGGATGCATTCCTCAATAATCTGAGGTATAGAACACATCATCCAAATCTAGTTGTGCATTGTAATATTTGGTAAATTTAGTATACTGCCTGAGTATCTTGTTTGACCGTTACGTTGAAAACTGGGCCATTTTCATGGGAGCTTGCAATGGGTTGCGAAATTTTGAGAGGCGTTTGGCTGGATAGCATATACCTGCAGACATCTTTGATGTCAAAGGTTTCCAAGGGTTGAGCATCAGTTACAATGCGGCGGTCAACATAGTAACAGACACTATACACCTGGGCTGTTGAAAATGCGGTTTATTAAAGAGAACCGATTAAATATGAGTAAGGCATATTTGAATGGCAAGTATCTGCATGTGTCTGCGGTGAAGCAGTAATAGAATCATGACCTAGGAGAAGACTATGAACCTTAAAGGGGGAAGAGTTAAATTGAAATTTGCTGTAATTTGATAACAGAACGAGAATAATCAAGTAACGGGTCCCATCGCAAGCACTAGGTCCATGAAAAACAGGGACAGCATGGAAAATTAGCTAACTAGAATGATTCAAATGGTTGGTAAAACATCACAAGGAATCGTCTGATAATTATTGCAAGAAAAAATAGCTAGTTCTGGAACAAATTGATTGTAATTCTAACACTGCAGAAGTGAATCACTGTGACAAAAGTCCCTTCACCTTCCATCCCAACTCAAACGTCCCATAATTTCCCCTGTAATAAATTCCTCCTATTCTTAGGGAGTTCCGAGCCGTCACACCCTTTTTCACTTCCCACAGAGTTCCGATGTAACAATTATCCCTATTTGTTCCCAACACCAGCAGTTCGCCTGTGAACAGAGCCATCATTCGCGCACGGCTGAGTGCAGGACCAATCAGCGGAGATTACTTCCTCTCTGGCCCCAGCAACAGCAGCGTTACGGGCCAATGAAAACACCCGTGTTAAAGTTGAAGCATTGCCCCGCCCACTTCCATGCTAAGCGAGTCCGGGATAATTATTTGTCATTCTAAACCGAATGTTCCGAACACTTCTATATTTCTTAAAGCCCTTAAAATGTATCAGCTTCATAATTAAGATTATATTTGGTATTTATATGTACTTTTTTGTGGAGACGTTTGGCATTTCATGTAGTCCAAAATGACGAAGCAGCTGCTAACTTCTCCCATATGTGATCTGAAAAGGATTTTGTGGAGCCATAGCAAAACCCTCCCTTATACACCTCATGCTTCGATTCCATTAGCTAATATCCTCTTCATTTTTGTACCAGTTCAATGATTGTGTACATGGAATTTCTATTTAGTTAACACCATTCCTACCTTTTCATGTTTTAAAAATATTCTTTAATGCATGGCTTCATGATTGCTTCCTTTTTTTTCATAGAGTCACACAGCACAGAAACAAATCCTTCAGTTTAACAGGCCCATGTTGTTAATGTACCTGCTTGAGCCATTTTCTCTTAGACAGGTACATGGGCTGAGGAATAATAATCAGGTTTAATTCAGATTTGTGTAAGCTGTTAATATTTTGGGAATACAAATGAGGATAGGACTTTTACAGCAATGGTAAGGCCTTGAGGATTGTTGTAGAACAGAGAAACTGTGCAGCACAAGTATGTGGTTCCCTGAAAATGACATTGCAGATAGACAGGGTGGCGAAGTAGGCTTTTGGCACACTGATCTTCATCAGTCAGGGCAATGAGTACAGAAGGGTCAGTGTTGGAAAGTGTGAGCAGCTTTAAGTTCCTGGGCATCAACATCTCAGAGGACCTGTCCAGGGTCCAATACATTGATGCAATCATGAAGAAGGCACGCCAGAAGCTCTGTCTCATAAGGAGTTTGAGGAGATTCAGTACATTACCAAAAGACTTAAAAAATTCTATATATGTACAGTGGAGAGCGTTCTAACTGGTTGCACTGCAGTTTGGTATGGAGGCTCCAATGCACAGCATTGCAAGAGGCTGCAGGGGGTCATAGACTCAATCTGCTCCATTATGGGCACAACCCTTCCCACCATTGAAGATATCTTCAAGAATAGCATCCATCACTAAGGACCCTCACCATCCAAAACATGCCCTCTTCTTATTACTACTATTGGTAAGGAAGTACAGGAGCCTGAAAATCCACACTCAATGATTCAGAAACAGCTTCTTCCCCTCACCCATTAGATATCTGAATGGACAATGAACGCTACCTCATTATTGTCTTTTTTGCATCATATATTTTTATAATTTATCAATTTTTATTTCTTTGCATTGTATTGCTGCTGCAAGCCAACAGGTTTCATGTCATATGTCAGTGATAATGAATCTGAATCTGATTCTGTTGTTGCAACACCACTCAACCAGGTGTCCTATCTCACTGCTGTAAGCTAACTCAATACTATCTGCAGTTTGCTCTAACATCAGTGGCAAGTTGGCAAATATGTATCTGGCATTGGAGCTGTATCTGGCCACGCAGTCATGCGTGTATAGGGTATATTCTGCTCCTATGTTTTATGGTCTTAGATAGCAGGGGGCTAAGCACAGCTTTGAAGTCCACCTGTTTTGATAACCAGTGATGAGGAGATGTTTTTAATAGTCCTCACTGACTGAGGTCTGCCACTGAGGAAGTCGAGGACTGATTTGCAGCATAGGGTAGAGGCCCAGGTTTTAGATAATTTTGATAATTTTGTTGATAATTTTGGATGATAATTTTGGATGGAATGAGTGCCTTGAATGCTAAGCTCTAGTCAACAGACAACAGCCTGTCATGTATGTTCCTGTTGTCCAGATGATCTAGAGCAGTGGTCCCCAACCACCGGGCCGCAAAGCATGTGCTACCGGGCTGTGAGGAAACGATATGATTTAGCGATATGAGACGATATGAGTCAGCTGCACCTTTCCTCATTCCCTGTCATGCACTGTTGAACTTGAACCCCTCCCCCCCCCCACCGTTGGCTGGTCCACAAGAATATTGTCAATATTAAACCTGTCCGTGGTTGGGGACCCCTGATCTAGAGCAGAGCAAAGAAAGAAATTGCAATTAGCTAACTCTCTCTAAATCCCATACTATCCTATCTTCCATTACAATCTACCATGTGGACGCTGATGAAAGACTTTATTGAAGTCTATATGGATTATGTCTACCACCCTGCCATCATCAAACTTCTTGGTTACTTCTTCAAAAAAGTCAATCAAATTCTTATCAAAACTCATATTTAATTTGTCAACACCTCTATAATTTTATGCTCCCTTCTACTCTTTTTACAATGCTACCAATCTTTGCATTATTCTTATCTAAGGCACTGATAAATATATTAAATTGTTGAGATCCCAACAGAGATCATTCTGAGAAACTACCAGCCATTTCCCTCCAATTTGAGTACTTTTTCTTCTTCATCATCTTTATGCTGCTTTGTTTTCCATTGCTGAACCAATATCTAAACAGAGTTCAAACTTTGGCTTTTTTTAATTACCAATCCTTCATGTGAGCTTATACCCTATTGGAAGCCCATGACAATGATACCCAGAATATATATCTGTCTAATATTTTTAATAGATCATCAAAAAGTAAGCTTGGTTTATCAGACATACAAGTTCCTATAAATGCTCAGTAATTGACAGAGGCTGGCAAGGAATCTATTCAGAAACCTGAGCCTGAATTAATCGAACAGTTTGTGATTGAAAATAATACAGAGTGATGCCTCCTTTCATGTTTTCAGATTTGAGCTGTACATGCATATGTGATATTAGGGCAACCAATGTGTGCCACTCTGACATTCTGAATAACAAGCCTGTGGCACTGAGGAATGTGGTAGAACAAAGGAAACTGGGAATACAGATCCACAATTCATTGAAAGTGGCAGCACAGGTAGAAAGGGTTTGTAAAGAAAGCTTTTGGCACATTAGCCTTCATAAATCTCTGTATTGAGTACAGGCGATGGGATATTATGTTGAAGTTGTATAAGAAGTTGGTGAGGCCTAATTTGGAGTATTGTGTGCAGTTTTGGTCACCTACCTACAGGAAAGATGTAAATAAGATTAAAAGAGTGCAGAGAAAATTTACAAGGATTTTGCTGGAACTTGAGGACCTGAGTGATAAGGAAAGATTGAATAAGTTAGGACTTTATTCCTTGGGATGTAGAAGATTGAGGGGAGATTTGATAGAGATATACAAGATTATGAGGGGTATAGATAGGGTAAATGCAAGCAGGCTTTTTCCAGTGAGGTTTCAGTGGGACTACAACCAGGGGTCATGAGTTAAAGGTGAAAGGTGAAAAGTTTAAGGGAAACATGAAAAGAAACTTTTTCACTCAGAGAGTTGTGAGAGTGTGGAATGAGCTACCAGCCCAAGTGGTGCATGCAAGCTCAATTTCAACTTTTAAGAGAAGTATGAATAGGTACAGGACATGGATGGTAGGGGTAAGGAGGGCTATGGTCCCAGTGCTGGACAATGGGAGTAGGCAGTTTAAATGGTTTCAGCATGAGCTGAAGGACATGTTTTTCTACTGTTCTTTTCTATGACTCTATGGCTTATTGCCCATATGTGTACAGATTGGTAAAAATAGTTTATGGCTGAGGTACAACAAAAAACTTGTCTTGCTGTTCATACATATCAATTCATTACAACAGTGCATTGAGGTAATACAAAGTGAAACAATAATAGAGTGCAGAAGAAAATGTTACCGTTATAGAGAAAGCATAGTGCAGATTGGCAATAAATTGCAAGGTTGTAACAAGGTAGATTGTAAGGTCAAGAGTTCACCTTATCATACTAGGAATTGTGCAATAATCTTATGACAGCAGGATGTAACCTTTCCTTGACCATGGTGGTACATGCTTTCAGGCTTTTGTATGGCTTGCTTGATAGGAGAAGCAGGGAGAATGTCCGGAGCTGCTGGCTGCTTTACCAAAAGAGCAATAAGTGTAGACAGACTCATGGAAGGGAGGCTGATTTCCATGATGTTCTGAGTTGTGTCCACACCTCTCTATAGTGTCTTGCGGTCACAAGCAGAACAGTTGCCTTACCAAGCCATAATGCATCCAGATAGGATGCTCTCCATAGCGTATTGATAAAAATTGGTAAAGGTCAGGCATTGGTGAGCTTTCTTGGCTGTTGTGTCAATATTGTCAGGGAGAGGAACTTGAAGCTCTCAATCCTCTGGATCTCAGCACTGTTGATGTAGACATGAGCATGTGCACTGCACTCCTTCCTGAAGTCAGTGACCAGCTGCTTTGCTTTGCTGACATTGAGGGAAAGATTGTTGTCATGACACCACGTCACCAGACTCTCTATCTTCTTCCTGTGCTCCTTCTCATTGTTATTTGAGATTCAGCCCACCACAGTGGTATCATCTGGAAACTTGGAGATGGAGTTAGAGCAGAATCTGGCCGTGCAGTCATGAGTGTACAGGGAGTAGAGTAAGAGGCTGAGGACGCAACATCGTGGAGCACCAGTGTTAAGGATAACTGTGGTGGAGGTGTTGCTGCCTATCTTTACCAACTGTGGTCTGTTGGTCAGGAAGTCAAGGATCCAATTGCAAAGGAAGTGCTGAGTCCCAGGTCTAGGAATTTGGAGATGAGTTTACTTGGAGTTCTAGTACTGAAGATGGAAAAATAGTCAATAAACGATAGTCTGATATGGGTGTCTTCATTCTCTAGATGCTCCAGAGAAGAGTGTAGACCATAAGATATAGGAGCAGAATTAGGCCATTCAGCCCATCGAGTCCTCTCTGCCATTTCATCATTGCTGATCCTGGATCCCATTCAACCCCATACACCTGCCCTCTCAGCATATCTCTTGATGCCCCGACCAATCAGGAATCTATCAACTTCTGCTTTAAATATACCCATGGACTTGGCCTCCACCGCAGTCTGTGGCAGAGCGTTCCACAGATTCATCACCCTTTGGCTAAAAAAAAAATTCCTCCTTACTTCTATTCTAAAAGGTTGCCCCTCAATTTTGAGGCTGTGCCCTCTAGTTCTGGAAACCCCCAGAGGAAACATCCTTTCTACATTCACCCTATCTAGTCCTTTCAACATTCGGCAGGTTTCAATGAGATCTCCACACATTCTTCTAAGCTCCAGTGAGTACAGGCCCAAAGCTGTCAAACACTCCTCATATGTTAACCCCTTCATTCCCAGAATCATCTTCGTGAACCTCCTCTGGACTCTCTCCAATGACAACACACCCTTTCTGAGATATGGGGCTCAAAACTGTTGACAGTACTCCAAGTGCGGCCTGACTAGTGTCTAATAAAGCCTCAGCATTATCTCCTTGCTTTTATATTCTGTTTCCCTTGAAATAAATGCCAACATTGCATTTGCCTTCTTTACCACAGACTGAACCTGTAAATTAACCTTCTGGGAGTCATGCAAGAGGACGACTAAGTCCCTTTGCATCTCTGATGTTTGAATTTTCTCCCCATTTAGATAATAGTCTGCACTATTCCTTTTACCAAAATGCATTATCGTACATTTTACAACACAGTATCCAATCTGCCACTTTTTTGCCCATTTTTCCAATTTGTCTACATCCTTCTGCAATCGCGTTGCTTCCTCAGCACTACCTATCCCTCCACTTATCTTCATATCATCCACAAACTTTGCCACAAAGCCATCAATTCCACTATCTAAATCACTGACAAACAATGTGAAAAGTAGTGGTCCCAATACTGACCCCTGAGGAACACCACCAGTCACTGGCAGTCAACTAGAAAAGGCCCCTTTATTTCCACTTGCTGCCTCCTGCCTGTCAGCCATTCCTCTATCCATGCCAGTCTCTTTCCTGTAATGCCATATGTTTTTGTCTTGTTAAGCAGCCTCATATGAGGCACCTTATCAAATGTCTTCTGAAAATCTAAGTAAATGACATCCACTGTCACTCCTTTCTCCGCCCTGCTTGTTACTTCCTCGAAGAATTCCAACAGATTTGTCAGGCAAGATTTCCCTTCACAAAAACCATGCTGACTTTGACATATTTTATCATTACTCTCTAAGTAACCCGAAACCTCATCCTTAATATTGGACTCCAGCTCTTTCCCAACCACTGAGGTTAGGCTAACTGACCTATAATTTCCTCTCTTTTGCCTTCCTCCCTTCTTAAAGATTGGAGTGACATTTGCAATTTTCCAGTCCTCCAGGACCATGTCAGAATCAAGTGATTCTTGAAAGATCAGGACCAATGAATCTGCTATCTCTTCAGCAACCTCTTTCATGACTCTGGGATGTAGTCCATCTGGTCCAGGTGACTTATCCACCCTAAGACCTTTGAGCTTGGCTAGCACTTTTTCTTTGTAATAGCAATGGCACTCACTCCTGCTCCTTGACACTCACGGACCTCTGGTCTTCCACAGTGAAGACTGAAGTATAGTACTTACTAAGTTCATTTACTATTTCTTTGTCCCCCATTAGTACCTCACCAGCATCATTTTCCAGTTGTTCAGTAACAACTCTCGCTTCCCTTTTATTCTTTATATAACTGAAAAACTTTTAGTATCCTGCTTTATATTGTCAGCTAGTTTACCCTCACATTTCATCTTTTCCCTTCTTGTAGCTTTTTTAGTTGCCTTTTGTTGGATTTTAAAAGCTTCCCAATCATCCAACTTCCCACTTACTTTTGCCACCTTATATACCCTTTCCTTGGCTTTTATGCATTCCTTAACTTCCCTTGTCAGCCATGGTTGCCTAGCCCTGTCATTTGAGAACCTCTTCTGTGGGACAAACCAATCCCATGCCTTGCAAACTATTCCCAGAAACTTCAGCCACCTCTGTTCTGCTGTCATCCCCACCAGTGTCCTCCTCCAATCCACCAGGGCAAGCTCCTCTCTCTCTCATGCCTCTGCAAGTCTCTTTATTCCATTGTGGTAGTGATACATGTGACTTCTTCTCAAATTGCAGTATGAATTCAATCATATTATAATCACTGTCTCCTAAGGGTTCCTTTACATTAAGCTGCCTAATAAAATCTGGGTTATTACACAACACCCAATCTAAAATAGCCTTTCCCCGAGTAGGCTCAAGCACACACTGTTCTAAAAAGCCATCTCACAGGCATTCAACAAATTCTATCTCTTGCAATCCAACACCAACCTGATTTTCCCAATCCCCTTGCATACTGAAGTCCTGCATTACAATTGTGAGTGTAGTGCCAGGGAGATGGCATCTGATCTGGACTTGTTTTGGTGGTAGGTAAATTAGAATGGGTTGAGGTTGGCTGGAAGGCTGGAGTTAATGCATGCATGACTGGTCTTCTGAATCACTTCATGATGATAGATGTCAAAGTCACCAGGCAGTAATCATTAAGGCATGTTACCTTATTTTTCTTAGGTACCAGGATGATAGTGTTCTTCTTAAAGCAGATAGAAACCCCAGATTGAAGCAAGGTGACACTCTTGATAGTTGATCTGTGCAGGGGCTAAGGACACAGCAAGGGTTACATTTTGGGGCAAATGCTTTCCACAGGTTCACTATCTGGAAGACTGGCCTTATGTTGACTGTAGCTTCTGCTGTATTAGAGCTATCGTGATGGGCGGTGACATATCAAAGCATTTCCTTTCAAGCCAGGCAGCATCTCTAGGAAGAGGTACAGTCGACGTTTTGGGCTGAGACCCTTCGTCAGGACTAATTGAAAGAAGAGCTAGTAAGAGATTTGAAAGTGGGAGGGGGAGGGGGAGAACATAGCCTGGCCAGCTGCGTTCACCAGCAACTTTTATGTGTGTTGCTTGAAATTCCAGCATCTGCAGATTTCCTCGTGTTTGCACTTCCTTTCAAAATGTGCATAGAATGTATTATGCTCACCAGGAAGGGACGAAATGTGCCATTGTCTGCAATGCTGCATGACTTCATCTTGTCCATTATAGCATGTAAGCCCTGCAACAACTGATGGCAAGTTTGGAACTCCATTTTGTTTCCACTCTGAGGACTATCTTCTCCAGATGTCAGGTCACCCGTCAGAGTGCTACTGGTACCATGTAACCCAGTACTACCTGTCGCATGGTCGGGTGGTTGGCAACTAAACCGGCTCCCCCACCAGGCTTGCCTGGTGAGGACGGTGGCTAGACACCCTGCAGGACGAAAAACAAGACCTGTCAAAGGGTGGATGAACCCTCTCATAGGGTCAACGGCCATCTAGCAAACACATGCCGTGAAGCACGGAAAGGGCATCCCTTGCATCGAAGCTTGGTCTGGCCATTCACTGAAACAGAACTTCCCCCAGCCGTCTTGGACCCCACCATGCCACTGGATCCGGGAGGGGATGTCGAGAGGGTGGGTCTGGACCTGTGCAGCCCCCTACTCACCTAAAATCCACTTACACACACGCTGTTCCTTTCTGAGGAGTGGGGTATCCTCGACACATCCAAGTCCTGTAGCGACGGACAAGTGGCGAAGCGGTAGGCTTGACCAGCTGGGAGCCATGGTCACAAGTCTGCATGCAGGCGGCAGGGGGAGAGTGGTTGCACATGGATTACAGAGCGGAGATCCGGTGAGGCAGCGGGGGAGAGTAGTCGCACATGGATTACAGAGCGGAGATCCGGTGAGGCAGCGGGGGAGAGTAGTCGCACATGGATTACAGAGCGGAGATCCGGTGAGGCAGCGGGGGAGAGTGGTCGCACATGGATTACAGAGCGGAGATCCGGTGAGGCAGCGGGGGAGAGTAGTCGCACATGGATTACAGAGCAGAGATCCGGTGAGGCGGCAGGGGGAGAGTGGTCGCACATGGATTAAAGAGCGGAGATCCAGTGAGGCAGCGGGGGAGAGTGGTCGCACATGGATTACAGAGCGGAGACCGGTGAGGCAGCGGGGGAGAGTGGTCGCACATGGATTACAGAGCGGAGATCTAGTGAGGCAGCGGGGGAGAGTGGTCGCACATGGATTACAGAGCGGAGATCCAGTGAGGCAGCACCCTCTGTGTCTGAGCAGCCCTGATTAGGGAGACACTGCTCACCCTGTAATTAGGGAAGGGCCTAGAAAAGGTGGCTCAAACAAAGCCCGCTCACACCAACCCGGTCAGTCCGCCGCGGCTGGCGGGTCGTCCAACTCTAGCGGTAAGAATCACAAGCAGAATCTGATCGTCGCCTCATGGAACATACGAACTCTGCTGGACAATGCTAACTCAGATCACCCAGAGAGACGCACTGCACTTGTTACTCGTGTGCTCAAGGACTACAGAGTGGGCACCGCGGCTCTCCAGGAGTCCCGACTCGCTGGAGAGGGTGCACTTTGTGAAGAGAAAGGAGGGTACACATTCTTCTGGTCTGGCAGGCCCGAAGAAGAACAAAGAGAATCTGGTGTGTGCTTGACTATCAAGAACTGCCTCGCAGCAAAGCTACCAACCCCGCCTGTTGCTGTAAATGAAAGAATCCAGACCTTGCGTACACCTTTGTAAGGAAAACGCCACCTCACCATAGTCAACATTTATGCCCCAACTCTGACAGATCCCAGTGAAGTCAAGGAGGCATTCTACAGCGAGACGAAAAACACCATCAGTAGTGTGGCAACTTCCCATAAGCTGCTGTTGCTGCGAGACTTTAATGTTCGGGTTGGCAAGGAGTCCACTGTGTGGCCTGGTGTGATTGGACGCTAAGGGGTTGGCAACAGTAATGGTAGTGGTCTACTGCTCCTCTCGATGTGCACAGAATTCAAACTGTGCATTACTAACACACTGTTCAGATTGCCAGACAAGCTCAAATGCACATGGATGCATCCACGATCTAAAAGCTGGCATCTCATTGACTATGTCATCACCCGACAACGAGACATCTCCGACGTTTGTATCACCAGAGTTAAGCATGGAGCTGAGTGCTCAACTGATCATCAAATAGTGTGGTCAGATCTATGTCTATCCATGAAGACTGAATGCTGCCAAACCACCCAAAAAGCTGAACACCACCAAATTGAAACATCGCGACTGTGCTGATGCCCTGAATCCTCTATGGAAACTGCTCTAAGCAGACCGGTTGAGAATCCACCAGGCGATATTACTGAGCACTGGAATGCCTTCACAGAAACGGTGTACAGCGCTGCCCAGGACACCTTGGGGAAGGCCAAGCGCGAACATCAGGACTGGTTTGATGAGAGCAACCAATCTGTGCAAGAGCTTCTAAGAGCTAAGGCAGCTGCTCACCAGGCTCTTCTTCAACACCCAGACTCAAGTTCCAAAAAATGTGCCTTTCTGAGTGCAAAATCAACTTTGCAGAGGCAGCTCAGAGCTATGAGGTGGGCAAACAAGGCCAAGGAGTTACAAGCCTTCACTGACTGTAATGACTCAAGAAGCTTCTATGAAGCAATCAAGGTTGTGTGTGGTCCATTAAAACAAGGCACCTCACAACTCCTGAGCAAGGACAGTACATCCATCTTCACTGAGAAGTCAGAGCACATGAAAAGATGGCAAGAACACTTCCACGAGCTGCTGAACAGACCAGGAAACATCACCGATGAAGCAATGGGCAGAGTACACCCTCGACCCATACTGTTCGAGCTAAATGCTCCCCCTACTCTTCATGAGGTCATCAAAGCCATCAAACAGCTAAAACCCAACAAAGCACCAGGGCCTGATGGTATCGCAGCCGAGATCTACCAGTATGGTGGTCACACACTAATATCATGCCTGCACCAGCTGTTCACAAAGTTGTGGGGAGCTGCAGAACTACCACAAGACTTCAAAGATGCATCAATCGTGACCATCTACAAGAACAAGGGAGACAAGAGAGACTGCAACAATTACTGTGGCATCTCTCTTCTGTCAGTTGTGAGAAAATGCCTCATGAAGATCATCCTTAGATGCTTGGTGTCCAACATCAGTGACAACATCCTTCCAGAAAGCCAGTGTGGTTTTCAAACAGGCCGTAGTACAGTGGACATGATCTTTTCACTGAGGCAGCTCCAAGGGAAATGTGTTGAGCAGCAGGGAAGTCTCTATATCACATTTGTTGATCTAACCAAAGCATTTGACACTGTTGGTAGAGATGGCCTGTGGAAGCTTCTACCAAAATTCAGTTGCCCCCCACGCCTAACCAACATCATCCATCAGTTCCTCGAAGGCATGGAAGGCCGCATCAACATGTGTGGTGAGTTGTCAGACCCATTTTCCATCAGCAATGGTGTAAAACAGGGTTGTATTCTGGCTCCTACTCTGTTTGGACTATTCTTCACTGCTGTTCTTCAGGATGCCACACCAGACCTGAAGTTAGGGGTCTTCCTACAAACGAGGGCTGATGGCGGGCTCCTCAATCTCGCAAGATTGAGAGCAAGAGCAGAAACAAAAGTCAGGAACATTGTGGCGCATGAGCTACAGTTTGCTGATGACTGTGCACTGGTTGCCCACTCTCTCGAAGACTTACAGGAGATTACCAGTCGCTTTGCCAGTGCAGCCAAAAGCTTCGGACTGACAATCAGCCTGAAAAAGATGGGAGTTTTGTACCAACCGGCTCCTGGCTCAAGCTACAAAGGACCAACTGTCCTCATTGATGACACTTATCTCAATACTGTCAACAAGTTTTGCTATCTGGGCAGCATAATAACATTCTCAGCTTCTCTGGATGTAGAGATTGAGTCAAGAACCAGAAAAGCCTGCTTTGCCTTTGGTCAGCTGAAAGATCGAGTTTGGTCACAGAACATCAGGTTGGCCACCAAGTGCAAGGTATACAGGGCTGTTGTCATAGCAACCTTGTTATACGGATGTGAGACATGGTGCCCATATCAGAGACACTTACACCAGCTTGACCAACTGCAGCAGCGTCACCTACATTCTCTGATGAAGATCACCTGGCGAGACAAGGTCTCCAATACCGAGGTCCTCTCTGAGCCGGAATGCCAGCAGTTTCAACCTTGGTGATGTCAGCCCAACTGCGCTGGGCAGGACATGTTGTTAGAATGCCTGATGGAAGACTGCCCAAGGACATCTTGTACGGCCAACTGTCCAGTGGTACCTGAAAACGAGGAGGCCAGTGACTACGGTACAAGGATGTTCTGCACAGGAGCCTCAAGAAAGCTGACATTGCCCCATCAACATGGGAGGATCTGGCTCAAGATCGCTCACAGTGGAGGGACGCCATCAGGAAAGGTGTGGACGCTGCTGAGAACAAGCTCAACGAGGCAACAGAGGAAAGGCACAGGAAGCCCCACAACAGAGCTTCTGCCCCTGCTGCCCCTCCTGGCGTCACCTGCCAAGTATGTGGCAAGCAGTGCCTGTACAGCCACTCCAGGACATATATCAAACCCCACTAACTGACTGAAAGGAACCATCATCATCCTATGGGATGGAGAGAGGGAGAGAGAGGGAGAGAGGGAGAGAGGAGAGAGAGAGAGAGAGAGAGAGAGAGAGAGAGAGAGAGAGATCTTCTCCAGAAATGGCTTACCAGAACAAATTGTGAGTGACAACGGACCACAATACACGTCAGAAGAATTCCAACTGTTCATGAAGAAAAATGGCATCAGACATTTTGAGTTGGCTCCTCACCACCCAGCAACGAATGGGTTAGCTGAAAGGTTTGTCCAAACCTTCAAGAAATCCATTAAACAATGGACAAGGGGGACATTTTTCTACAGCACAAGGTGGACAACTTCCTTTTTGTGTATTAGAACTCTGTTGATGTGACGATAAATCAAACACCTGCAATGCTGTTCATGAGCAGGAATCTGAGATCTCATATAGACCTCCTGAAGCCAGATCTACGGAGGGAAGCGCTGAATAAACAATTCATCTGGTTGCCAAGTAAATCAGCAAGGAGCTTCAAGGCTGGACGGGAAGTCCTAGCATGTGATTACTGAGAAGACAAGTGGACACCTAGTAGGATAGGTACAAGAACTGGACTGCTGATGTATACAGTGGATGTTGGAGATCAGACATGGAGACATTATGTGGACCAGATACTGGATGCTCAGCCGAGGAACATACCCAAATCAACTGCATCCAACAAGACAGACACGTTATAGCCACTGGACCTACCTCTCAGTGATGATCATGTCTCCGACAGCAACATGATACCTGTAACAGTGAAAGTTGTCTTTGACAAGACACCGGCCAAACCTGATGCCACTCCACAGGTCCAAAGGCGCTGTCCTGAAAGAAACAGAGCGCCACCCAAAAGACTGACTCTTTAGTATAGTTAAGTTAGTAATGGACTGTTATTGTGAAAGCATGTTTATTTGAATATGGTTTGTTGAAGGGAAATTGGTTGTTTTGTTACATATACAGTTTTATTTTATATTAATCTAAAGGGAGAGGAAATGTAATAATGGATCTATTTCTCTTAGTGTAATGACTCCCCTTAGTGCTAATTATTGACTAATAACTTACCCATGTGCATTGATCTGTTGTTCTCTCCTTCACTGCAAAGTGAATGTACCATTTAACCTTCCCTTCACATGAGTGCTTTTATTTAATCGATATGCAGTTGTACAGACACAACACAGAAATGCCCTTTTCTCATTGTTACCATCAAAAGGGAGGTACAGGAGCTTAAAGACACGCACTCGACATTTTAGGAACAGCTTCTTCCCCTTTGCCATCAGATTTCTGAATGGTCCATGAGCCCATCAATACCTACCTCACTATTTTGCTCCCTCTTTGCATTATTTATTTATTTTTATCTATTCTTATTGCAATTTAAAGTATTTTTATGCATTGCATTGTACTGCTGCAACAAAACAAGTTTCACAACATGTGACAGCAATAATAAACCTGATTCTTATTCTTTTTGCCAGATGCAGCTCCAAGTTCCTTATTTCAGCTCTGAAGAGCACATTTGTTATCCTAGCCTGCCCAACATCAGCCCTCATAGGCAGCCTCTTTGTACTAAGCTGTGTTTGCTTGAAGAGCACAGGTTTACACTCAAGTACCCAGATTCTTTGAACAGCAGCGTGCCGTAGCATGGAGGGTAGATATTTGCACTAGGTTCCCGCCACGGCAGCACACAGCATGAACAGAGAGTATGTAGGTAACGTTAAGCCTTTGTTGTGCCTCTAATGTGGTAGAATATCCAAAGACATTTAACGGGAGTAAATCAAACTAAATGAGTCCCATATTAATTATTCTTTCATTCTCTCTTTCCCTTACCCACTGTGCTCACCACCTATATCTTTCCTTGTCTCTGAAGCACATAAGAATTAGAAGCAAGAATAAGCCATTGATCTTTCAGTGCCTGCACTAACCCCATGTCCATTTATTTCCTAATTTCTAAAAACCTATTGATGTCTGTCTTAATGTACTGAACTTCCACACTCACCATCTAGTCTCTATCCTCAGAGGCTGACCTGTTACTTTAGATTGTGTCACCTGATTCTAGATGTCCCAGTCATGGACTCAGTCTATTTAATCTCTACTTTATGTGTCGAATGTACCGTCCCAAGAATCGAACTGGTGAACCTTCACTACATCTTTCTTATCCAAAGAATATCTGGGATATAGGGAAACTATTTCCAATTCAAAACATTTTCAGACACCATCTCTGGGGAATCAATTGTTTTGGAACAAGATGTTTCCATTCTTATAGTCAAGTCCTATTATAATAAAAGCCATCACACCTTTTGCTTTTCTAATTGTTTGCATTATCTCCCTGTTAACTGAGCAATTTATGTTCAAGGAACTCAGGTTCCCCGAACATCAACACCTTTCATTCTTCAGCCATTTAAAAAAATACTACACTTTCCTACTCTTCCTGTCTAAGTGTATGACTTCACATTTTGCCACTTTATATTCCTGCCACTATATCCTTACTTATTAATTTACATCTTCCTGAAGTCTCTCAGATCTTCCTTGCAAGCAGCTTTGGATCATCTGCAAACTTGGATAGATTTAAAGCCCTCATCCAGAGTATTGATACTGATTGGGGCCCAGCAGCAATTCCTGCAGCACCTCATTATTCATAGCTTCCCAACCCAGAAGTAACTTGTTTATTCCTACTCTATGTGTTTTTTTTGGTCCATTAACTAACTATAAACTATTGCAGTATATTATCTCCAATACTATATATTCTAAACGTGTTTAAAATTCTCTTGCGTGCTACATTATCAAATACCTAAAAGTCCACATGCAGCATATTAATTCATCCTTATCTATTCTACTCCTCCAAGATGTCCACAACGTTGTGGTTTGGAGGCCTGTGTGCCTCAATGACCCAGAGAACCATGCTGCCTGGAGTCAGGGCTTAATGCTTTGCCTCTTGGTAGGGTCGCCCATGCCAAACAGGTCAAAGGGTAGAGGGCAGACTAAGAGTGGCCCACCGGTCCTCCAAGTTCAGGGGTTCAGCTCAGGGCTAACAACCCTGACTGGTCAAACAAAATTGTTACAGAAACAGCAATGAGGAATCCTTCAACATCTGAGTGCGATGGTATTCCTGAGCCTCCACGCGGGATTAGCATGGCTGACAGCAGTGAAAACCGAGAGGAAGGTACTGACACAATGAAGGAAGCCCTGAACACTGACAGAAATGGAGGACCTTCATTGCCGCACTAAACACCAGCGGCTTATCAGGCAGTAAGTAACTATCTATTTTTAGTAGTTGCAACCTCAAAAAAGTTGCAGCAATTTACCAAACAGAATTTCCCTTTGAATAAATTCATGTATTTGCTAATTCTTGCTATTAATTTCTAAATACCATATTACCACTTTCTTAGTAATAGATACCAATTTTGTACTTGTATAAATGCTAAAAAAACTGTTATATCTTCCTTCTCACAAATCTGATGACATGCCTTTGACCTCACATCAGGTCTGTTTTCCTCACTCAGAGATGCTACCTGGCTTGCTGTGTATTTCAGTGTTAATTGTTTTCATTTTAGGACATGTGGATAAAGTGACCAGATGGAGATTAAAGGATTAGCTTTATTTGTCACATGTGCATTGAAACTATAGTGAAATGCGTCATTTACTATCAGAAGATTGTGGTTCAATTCCTGCCACCTATAAGGAGTTTTTACGTACTCCCCACGAGTGTGTAGGTTTCCCCTGGGCTCCAGTGATGTGGGCATGCAATGTTGATACTGGAAGCATGGCGGCCCTTGCAGGCCACCTAGCACAACATTTAGGCTGTGTTGGTTGTTGACACAAAAACAACTTATTTCACTCTATGTTTCAATGCATGGTCAGAAATGAACTATTTTAATCAGTGACAAAAAGAAGGGAGAAATTCGAAGGTGAAGAGATTTAGAGAAGTCATTTCTGAAATTAGGACAAAGGTAACTGGTGGCCCGGCTGCTATAGTGATGATGCTGGGATTCAGAAGATTCACAATAGAATGATGCGGTGGACCTGAGGAAGCTATATAGATAGGATTGGCAACTCCAAGCAAAGTCACACAAACATTAGTCTGATAATTAGTTAACCTGCACATTTCCAGTAATTTGACCAATGAATATTGGTCTGATCGTCAGCAAAAACTCTGATGTCCATCCTTAAACATTAAACAGACATTAAAGAACACATACAAAAAATAACCTGAATTGGAAATGGCATTTGCAGTGATAAATGAGTTTTAAATTGCACTTAGCTTGATAACATAAAAAACAACAAGTTATTATGTTTGAAAATGATTTTAGATATATGTAGGTTGGTGGATAACTTCAATGTTCTTTGAAATAGTTCTTCAGTATGAACCCTCATTTTAACAACTATAAAGAGGATAAATATATTATTTCTGATTATGCAGGATTATTAATTCAAGGCACCACAGCAAGACTAAAACTTACAGTCATTTGATTCAAGAGAACTATTTCCCGAGGCACAGCTGCCACCTTAACCACTTGGCTAGTAAGCTAATGAGACAAATCATTAGATAGGTGCTATAAATGAGTGAACAACCCCATCCACAGATTAGAATCTGTGTGTGAGGCATAAATACAGTTTTGAGGATTTCTGACTCAGTCTCATCCTTAATTTAGAAAATAAAAAGTCACGATTGTAGCAACAGTCTTAGACTCTCGTTGCCTTTTCTTGCCAATTAATGAGTTGAAATGTCCATTTTTTAATCTGATCTCAGTAGTTCCTCTTCAGTACACTCAAGACATCAGAAGAAACGAGGAACTCATGTGTGGCAGTAGGCTCTCAGATCAGTCAAGCTAAAACACAACGATATCATTATGCAAATCAGTGCATGGAAATAGATATTCACATATTATTTTCAAATTATCCAAAGATCATTTCAGTAGTGAAATAAATTATACACAATGCTGGTGATTAGCGAGCTCCAGCTGTGTGTGTCACAATCCCACTAAAAAATCGTAGGAGCTGAATTAGGCCATTCAGCCCATGGCTGATTTATTTCTCCCTCAACCCCATTCTCCTGCCTTCTCCTTGTAACCTTTGACGCCCTTACTAATCAAGTACCAATCAACTTTTACTTTAAGTATACCCAATAACTTGGCACACACAGCCATCTGTGGCAATGAATTCCACAGATTCACTGGCTAAAGAAATTCCTCCTCACCTCTGTTCTTAAGGGATGTTTTTCTATTCTGATGCTGTGCCCTCTGGTCCTAGACCCTCCCACTATTGGAAACATCCACTCCACGTCTATCTAGGTCTTTCAGTATTCAGTAGGTTTCAATGAGATCCCCTCAATCTTTTAAACTCCAGTGAATAAAGGACCAGAGCCATCAAATGCTCCTCATTTATTAACCCTTTCATTCCTGGGATTATTATTGTAAATCTCCTCTGGACCCTCTCCAATGCTAACACTTTCTTTCTTAGATATGGGGCCCAAAACTACTCACAATACTCCAAGTACAGTCTGACCAATGCCTTACAAAGCCTCAGAATTACATCCTTGCTTTTATATTCTAGTCCTTTCGAAATTGATGCTAATATTGCATGAGGATTCCCAATTCTCTTTGCACCTCTAATTTCTGAATTTTCTCCCCATTTAAAAAATAGTCTATGCCTTTATCCTCTCAACCAAAGTGCATGACCATTTACTTCCCTACACTGTATTTCATCTGCCACCTCTTTGTCCATTCTCCAAATCTGTCCAAGGTCTTCTCCAAGTTCCTGCTTCTCAATCACTTCCAGGGCTTGGCATCTGCTTACCTAATCTCAAACTCAAGGCTTGCCTGTTACTGTAAAGAGGGATGCCTATTGACAGAAAAAAGCACATAATAGCTGTTGTTTATTACACATTACTAAATTGAGGGAATTGGTTGTTGTTGCTGGGGGAAGATAGTGGGGATAAGCTCACGCTACCTACTAAATGCTCCCAATGGCATGCATCTCAATTAGCCTCTGACAACTAAGTCCAGCTCCTGGCCTTTACGTGTTTCTACTGACAAGAGAAGGGGCAAAAGCAGGTTGCTGGCGCCTTAAAACCAATTGATTGGGATAGATTGGGCTCATCAGCAATGGTTGGCAGTTCATCTAGGAGTAGGAAAACTCTGATTGCAAACCTCCACTACCTTGTAGCTATACCCACCCATGGGGAAGGCTTCGGGAGTAAACCCCGAAGGAAAAAGCTGGAGCTGGAGTCCCTAAGGCAGTCCTACGTTGAGTTCAGTGTTGACTGGCAACTCCTGCAGTGCTGGTGGTGTCAAACTGTATCAGTCTCTGCCATTCCTTTGGGTTCATCGTTACATGGAGGGAGGAAGCCTGCTGAATGGGCAACAGCTTGCTCTCCATATCGTACTGCCCTGACTTGTGTACTGCCTTGTGTATCACATAGACAGCTAGTACTCAACATCCACAGTTCTTCCTGACCAATGGAGGGTATAAAAATGAAAAAAAATCTCCATCTGTTTTTTTCTGACAACTTTTCCACATTAAACTCTCAGTATTATTCAGGTAGGAGACTCTGCAATCCATATATAGCTCTAGTATTTATTGTTGATTTTTAATGCCTTTGGGTCAACAATGGTTGGGCAATAAATTGGTTTATTCTTAGTGGATATATTTTAAAAATAAATAAAAATAAAGATGGCAGTCTCAGATCTATAGGAATAAAGTCAAGTAAAGGCCATTCTTAGAACGATTCTTAGTATAAAGCAGGTAGGTTAGAGGGAATAGAGAACGGGTGATTAAGTGTGCCATCGTGAGGCACTTGCTGTATGAAAAGGAATTTACAGGATTACTAAGGCCCTCCAAAAATAAAGCAGAAAATGAAGATTTTGCAATATTGAGCAAAGTTTTCCATGATTAACTATCCGATTCACGTTCATTTTTGAGATATCTGACCTTCTCAGTCTCTCCCCGAGCTTGGCGTCTGCCTACCGAACATCTGGCTCCAGGCTCATTTATTTCTGTACAAACTAACAAAAAAACAAAAAAAATACAGCACATCCATAAAAACCATGACCTTAACAAAATCAAATTAAATATTGAGCAGCAAAAGGGAGAAAAATATAAAGGCAAAAGTAAACATACACAGCAGAGGTGCACTACACCAAAAAATCTCAGTCCTCACCCCGTAAGAAAGTCCAATACAGGGCCCCATATCCTTTCAAAGATGTCCCCTCTGTCCTCATTACATAGTCTCAGTCTCTCCAGAGGTAAAGTATTTGCCAGTTCTCTCAGCCACAGTTCGTACGTAGGCACAGAGTCCATTTTCCACATTTGCAGGATTAACTTCTTGGCAATCACCATTCCAAATAATACAGCCATTTTTTCATACTTATTGGCTGAAGATAGGGAGCTTGTTGCTCCAAGGATGGCTATGAGCGGGTCTGGTTCCCACCGCTTCCCAAAAGCCTTAGAGAAACAGTGAAAAATACTTTTCCAGTATGCATAACGCTTACAACATGACCAGAATGAATGTGACAAGTTACTGTTCACAGATTTACATCTATTACAAACTGGTGAAACATCAGGGTAGGAACTGTGCAACTATTATTTGGAATAATGGAGTCTATGTATTGTTTTAAACTGTATAAGTCTGTGTCTGACATTGACCGAACAATCATGTATACTCCTTAAACACTCATCCCAAACCTCCTCTGTCAGTTCTATATAAATATTTACCCTCTGCTCATTACACTGCTGGTGTTTAGGGAAGCAATGAAGTTCTTCTATCTCTGTCTGTCCTTGGTCATCCTCTCTATTGTGCCCCAGATGTAGTTCAGGGTCCTCAGTCACACACAAATGTAGAAGGATTCTTCACTGCTGTTTCGTAACAATTTTAATTTTGACCAGTCAGGGTTGTTAGCCCTGAGCTGAACCCCCAAACCTGAAGGAGCAATGGACAACCCTTAGTCTGGCCTCTAACCTTTGACCTGTTTGGCATGGGTGACCATACCAAGAGCCAAAGATTTTTTTTATAACCAGCCAACAAAGCTCTCCGGGTCACTGAGGCACACTACGACAAGGTCGTGGTCCTCCTGGAGGTTCTGTAACAAATGTTGCAATTCAGACCATTCAGTTCTCTCAAATGGAAAAATGAACTGCCACGCAAAGAGGGATGTGTATTGAAAAAAACATAATAGCTACTGTTTTTGCACATTCCTGAATTGATAAAAACAAGTATGCCTTTTTAAATTGTTATTTGTCTTGTTCACAAGTCAGCCATAATGACTTGAACTTTATCATGTAACATAAGCTGGGACCTAATTACTAATCAAAAGTGGAGAAGATACACAGCAAGCCAAATCTGTCTGATAATTTCCCATGATTCTACAGGTCTTGGACAAGATCTTTACTTTGGCAGAACAGATTTATTGGATAGGAACTTTACAACACAGGATAAGGAATTTTCCTCAACAGAAGGTGCTTGCAGAATTGGGCCAATTGTTAAGTATTCCTTTGCATATTTGCTCTCTCCAAATGCATTACCTCTCACTTCTGTGGACTGAATTCTGTTATCACCTTCCTGTTCAGTTGATCATCAATATATTCAGATTCCCACCTATTAACCAGATGTGAAATGAATTTGCAAATTTAAACCCAATTCCTGGTTTGCATTGGTCTGTAACAAAATTTCCTTAATTGCCAATACTCACTGCTCATGCACAAGAAAAAGAACAACAATGGGAAATGTACTGCAGGACAATCAAGAGAAAATTTGTTGAGTTTTTCACCTTGATCATTATCTGGTGTCCTGTATGTCAATATGGCAGTATGTGCTTGGAATTCCAAGCAGACACTGCATGTATATGTGTATGTACGTGTATCTGTATTTGTTATTGGAGAGTCTTGTTTTCCAATGAAAGTCAATGATTAATTGTTTTTATTTATACTTCAGGTTTTGTTCTACTTTACTTTGTTGATTCTCTATATTTCAGCTGGTTAGTGTAAAGAGAATGCTTCAAAATGCAAACAGTTCTTTTATAGCTCCTTATCATTTGCTGGATGATCCACATAAGCTCATCCTATGACATGGAAAAGAATTGTATGGTAAGGAAGAAGGCAAAGGGAAGAAAATATTTAATGTTAAGTCATCTTCTTGTATTTCAAAAAAAATTATGTAAATTAAGACACTTAATTTCTCTCAACTGTGAAAAAACTGTGTATCCACAAGGGGGTGACAAATGATTTTTTTCTTGAGCATTTTTGCTGAATTTAAATTTCCTACAGACAGTAATATAATGAGTATACCAAGCTCACAATTCTTTGTTAACAACATTTATATTTTATAGTGTTATTGGAGATTCATTATTTACAATATTTACACTGATCTTAAAAGGCAAAAAAGTACAATTGTACAGAAATCTTTACTTTGTTTTCTTTGCTCTCTGTAGCTAGTATCTAACCTAAAAATTTCAGCATTCTCAATTTTTATTACACACTAGCCCACTCTAGTTCCAGGTTTGCCCTCAATTTAAAAATTACAAATCACTTGGTTTTGGCCTTTCCCACCTCTGAAACATTTTACCTTACAAACATGCAAGTTTCTGCATTCCTTTCGTTGTGGACTATTGTATATCCTGGATTATCATGACTGCTCTACTGCAGCTGTGCCTTCAGTGCCCCCCCCAGAGCCCATTGTGGAATTTCCCCTCCTCTTTCCTCTTTTATGATGCAGTTAAAAACTTACATGTTTCAAAAAATTGTTTGTATAATGAGAAAAATAGAAGTATTGTAGAGATGTTACTGTACAATGTCTTAGCACTAGTCATTGATTCGGGTAAGATTTTTATATTTGCTTTCTTCCAGTATCAAACTTACTCTCAACAGTCAGATAATGTCAAAATTCAAAATCAGTGATAATTCTGCACTTCTGAAAAATGGTATTGATTATTCACTCTCAAATGATTCAGTTTTTGCTGTCAATGAAAGGTCAAGAAAGTAGACAAAGGAGATGGCTATCAACTTCGGGAGAACTTGCACCACTCACACCCTCTGTACAGTGGAAACTGCGAGTAGTTTCAAACTCCTGGGAGTATACATCTTGCACAACCTCTCATGGTCCCAGAGCATATCCTACACTATCAAAGAAGCTCACCAAAACCTCTACTTTCTGAGGAGGTTGAAGAGAGTTGAACTGTAACACCTATATTCACAATCTTCTACAGATGTGTAGTGGAGAGCAGTCTAACAAGCTTCATCACTGCATGGTACGTACGGAAACTGCACTGCGGTGGTCAGGAAGGCTCGACAATGGGTAGTCAAACTGCCCAATGCATCACCGGCACCAGCCTACCCACCGTCAAAAACCTAGATACAGAAAGGTGCCCGAAAAGGGCCAGTAACATCATGAAGGATCTAATCCACCCTGCTAATAGACTATTTATTCCACTCCCACCAGGGAGGAGGCTACGTAGCATCCTAGGATCACCATAGAGTCGTAGAAAACTACAGCATGATAATAGGCTCTTCAGCCCATCTAGTCTGTGTTAAACCATTTAAACAGCCTAGTCACATTGACCTGCACTTGGACCATAGCCTTCCATAACCCTCCCATCCATGTACCTATCCAAACTTCTCTCAAATGTTGAAATTGAAATCACGTCCAACACTTCCACTGGCAGCTGATTCCACACTCTCACTGCACTCTGAGTGAAGAAGTTCCTTCTCATATTCCTCTTAAACATTTCACCTTTCACCCTTAACCCATTACCTCTATTTGTGGTCTCACCCAACCTCAGTAGAAAGAGCCTGCTTGCATTTACCCGACCTAGACCCCTCATAATTTTGAATACCTCTATCTAATGTCCTCTCAATCTTCAATGTTCCTGGGAGTAAAGTTCTAACCTATTCAATCTTTCCTTATAACTCAGGTCCTCCAGTCCCAGCAACATCTTTGTAAATTTTCTCTGTACTCAATACTCTTACAACCTTATTGATATCATTCCTGTAGGTAGGTGACCAAACTGGACATAATACTCCAAATTATGCCACACCAATGTATCATACAACTTCAACAGAGCATAAGAACATAAGAAATAGGAGCAGGAGTAGGCCATCTGGCCTGGTGAGCCTGCTCCATCATTCAATAAGATTATGGCTGATCTGGCCATGGACTCATCCTCACCTACCTGTCTTTTCCTTATAACCCTTAATTCTCCTACTATGCAAAAATCTATCCAACCTTGTCTTAAATATATTTACTGAGGTAGCCTCCACTGCTTCATTGGGTAGAGAATTCTACAGATTTACCACTCTCTGGGAAAAGCAGTTCCGTCTTAATTATCTCCGTCCTAATTCTACTGCCCCGAATCTTGAGGCTATGTCCCCTAGTTCTAGTCTCACCTACCAGTGGAAACAACTTTCCTGCCTCTATGTTATCTATCCCTTTCATAATTCTATATGTTTCTATAAGATCTCCTCTCATTCTTCTGAATTCCAGTGACAGTCCCAGGCGACTCGGTCTCTCCTCATAGTCTAACCCCCTCATCTCTGGAATCAAACTGCAGCACCTCTAAAGCCAGTATATTCCTTGGTGTCCGCATTTCCGAGGATCTCACCTGGTCCCTGAACTCCTCCATCCTGATCAAAAAGGCACAACAGCGCCTTTATTTCCTGCAGAGCATGAAGAAAGCTCACCTCTGTCCCAGGATACTGACGGACTTTTACCACTGTACCATTGAGAGCATACTCACCAACTGCATCTCAGTGTGGTATGGCAATTGTCCCGTATCGGACCGCAAAGCACTCCAGCGTGTGGTGAAAACTGCCCAGCGGATTATCAGCACCCAATTGCCCACCATTGAGAACATCTACCATAAACGCTGCCTGGGCAGGGTGAAAAGCATTATCAGGGATGCATCTCACCCTAACCATGGACTTCTTACTCTCCTCCCATCCGGTAGGTGCTACAGGAGCCTCCGCTCCCGCACCAGCAGGCACAGGAAGAGCTTCTTCCCTGAGGCTGTGACACTGCTGAACCTCTCATCACAGCGCTAAGCAGTATTGCATCTGTATTGCACTGTCAGTACTTTTACATTTGTGTGCTGTAGCACTTTTTATTATTTGCAATTATTTTGTAAATAACACTATTCTTTGCATTTCTGGTCAGATCCTAAATGCATTTCACTGGCTTTGTATCTGTATTCGGCACAATGACAGTAAAGTTGAATCTAATCTAATCTAATATCCTTCCTCAAACAAGAGAAAATCTGCAGATGCTGGAAATTTGAGCAACACACACAAAATGCTGGAGGAACTCAGCAGGCCAGGCAGCATCTATGGAAAAAGGTACAGACAACGTTTTGGGCCGAAACCCTTTGGCAGGACTGGAGAAAAAAAGCTGAGGAGTAGATTTGAAAGGTGGGGGGAGGGGAGAGAGAAACGCTATGGATATGTGAAACCTGGAGGAGGAGGAATGAATCAACGAGCTAGGAAGTTGATAGGTGAAAAAGACAGAAGGCCATGGGAGAAAGAAGGAGGGTGGAGGAGCACCAGAGAGAGGTGATGGGCAGGCAAGGAGGTAATATGAGAGAGGGACAAGGAGGTGGGGAAGTATTACTGGAAGTTTGAGAAATCTATGTTCATGCCATCAGGTTGGAGGCTACCCAAATGGAATATAAGGTATTCACAGCAACACGCACAACACGCTGGAGGAACTCAGCAGGTCAGGCAGCATCCGTGGAAATGAACAGTCAACGTTTTGGGCCGGAACCCTTCGTCAGGACTGTAGGGGAAAGGGGCAGAGACCCTATAAAGAAGGTGGGGGGAGGGTGGGAAGGAGAAGGCTGGTAGGTTCCAGGTGAAAAACCAGTAAGGGGAAAGATAAAGGGGTGGGGGAGGGGAAGCAGGGAGGGGATAGGCAGGAAAGGTGAAGAAGGAATAGGGGAAAGCACAATGGGTAGTAGAAGGAGGCAGAACCATGAGGGAGGTGATAGGCAGCTGGGGGAGGGGGCAGAGTGAAACTGGGATGAGGGAAGGGAGAGGGAGGGAATTACCGGAAGTTGAAGAATTCAATGTTCATGCCAAGGGGCTGGAGACTACCTAGACAGTATATGAGGTGTTGCTCCTCCAACCTGAGTTTAGCCTCATCATGGCAGTAGAGGAGGCCATGTATGGACATATTCGAATGGGAATGTGAAGCAGAGTTGAAGTGGGTGGCAACCGGGAGATCCTGTCTGTTGTGGCGGATGGAGCAGAGGTGCTCAACGAAGCGGTCCCCCAATCTACATCGGGTTTCACTGATGTAGAGGAGGCCACACTGGGAGCACCGGATGCAATAGGTGACCCCAAAAAATAAATATAAGGTTTTGTTCTTCCAACCTAAGCGTGCACTTATCCTGACAGTGGAGGAGGCCATGGATGGATGTATCGGAATTGGAATGGGAATGGGAAGTGGAATTAAAATGGGTGGCCACTGGGAGATCCCGCTTGTTCTGGCAGATTAAACATATATGCTCGGTGAAGTGGTCTCCCAATCTACGTCAGGTCTCACTGATATGCAAGAGGCCACACCAGGAGCACCAAACACAGTAGATGACCCCAATAGACTCACAGGTGATGTGTTGCCTCACCTGGAGGGACTGTTTGGGGCCCTGAATAGTGGTAAGGGAGGAGGTGTAGGGGCAGGTGTAGCACTTGTTCCACTTGCAAGGATAAGTGCCAGGAGGGAGATCAGTGGGGAGGGACAAATTGACAAGGGAGTCCCGTATCCTTCTGTTCTACCACACTCCTTAGTGCTGTACCGCTCACTGTGTAAAACCTACCCTGGTGGGTACTCCCAAAGTGCAACATCTCGCACTTGTCTGCATTAAATTCCATCTGCCATTCTTCAGCCTATTTTTCCAGCTGGTCCAGATCCCAATGCAAACTTTGATAGTCTTCCTCACTGTCCACTACACCCCCAAGCTTGGTGTCATCTGCAAATTTGGTGATCCTGTTAACCATATTATCATCCAAATCGTTGATATAGATGACAAATAACAATGGACCCAGCACTGATCTCTGTGGCACTCCACTAGTCACAGGCCTCGGGTCAGAGGCAACCATCTACTACCACTCTGTCTTCTTCCACAAAGCCAATGTCTAATCCAATTTACTTCCTCATCTTGAATGTCAAGCGACTGAACCTTCTTTACCAACCTCTCATGCGGGACCTTGTCAAATGCCTTGCTGAAGTCCATGTAGACAACATCCCCTGCCTTGCCTTCATCAATTTTCCTGACAACTTCCTAGAAAAACTCTATAAAATTGGTTGGAGATGACCTACCAGACACAAGGCCATGCTGACTATCCCTAATCAGTCCATGTCTATTCAACTATTCATATATCTGGTCCCTCAGAATACATTCCAATAACTTTCCCACTACTGATTTCAGGCCTATAATTTCCTGGTTTATTCTTAGGGCCTTTCTTAAAAAGTGGAACAACATCAGCTATCTTCCAATCCTCTGGTACCTCACCTGTTGCTAAAGATGATTTAAATATCCCTGCTAGGTCTCATGCAATTTCTGCACTTGGCTCCCACAGGGTCTGAGGGAACACCTTGTTAGGCCCTGGAGATTTATCCACCCTAATTTGCCTCAAGACAGCAAACATCTTCTCCTCTGTAATCTTTATAGGGTCCATGACCTCGCTGCTGCTTTGCCTCACTCCTATAGACTCTGTGTAAGGTCTATACCCTTAGACTCCTGAGTAAATACAGATGCCAAAAAATCCATTTACGATCTCTCTCACCTCTTTTGGCTCCATGCATTGATCTTCCAGAAGACCAATTTTGTCCCTTGCAATACTTTCACTCTCAACATATCTGCAGAAGCCCTTAGGATTCTCCTTCATCTTGTCTGTTAAAGCAACCTCTTATCTTCTTTTAGATCTCCTGATTTCTTATACTCCTCAAGTACCTCATTTGTTCTTACCTGCTCATACCTGCTATGGACCTCCTTTTTTTTCTGAACCAGGGTCTCAATATCTCTTGAAAACTAAGGTTCCCTAAACCTGTTACCCTTGCCTTTTATTCTGACAGGCACATACAGACTCTGTACTCTCAAAATTTCACTTTTGAAGGCCTCCCACTTACCAAGTGCACCTTTGCCAGAAAACAGCCTGTCCCAATCCACACTTGCCAGATCATTTCTGATACCATTAAAATTGGCCTTTCTCCAATTTAGAAGCACAACCAGCAGATCAGACCAATTTTTTTCAATATTTACTTTGGTACTCTATCACTTGATGCAAAATGTTCCCCTACACAAACTTTGGTCACTTGCCCTGTCTCATCCCTTACTGGATCAAGTATCACACACTCTCTTGTTGGGACCTCTATGTATTGATTAAGGAAACTTTCCTGAACACATGTGACAAACTCTATCCTATCTAAAAAGGATCCAGTGCTTTCCTAGTGTATATGATGAATAAACTCTTCTTGGGCTTTCAGCCGGGTAAAGGTATCAATTATAACTGATATTTTGATGGTAAACTCTGCCATCTTCTTCAGGGATCTTATCGTATCTAGGATAGGACTATCCCATCTGGTCCTTTTACAATGTAGGAGTCCCAGTCAACATGTGGAAAGTTAAAAATCACCTACTATAACAACCTTATGTTTTTTGCAACAGCCAGCAATATCTCTACAAATTTGTTCCTCTAATTCCTGTTCTGTAAAACAGCTTCATTAAAGTGGTCAAACCTTTCTTATTCCTCAGTTCCACTCCTAATGGCTCACTCACTGAACTCTCCAGCCTGTCCTGCCTGAGCACTGCCATGACATTTTCCCCGACTAGTAACACCACCCTTCCCCAATTAATCACTCCCACACTATCACGTCCAAAACAATGGAACCCCGGAGTATTGAGCTGCCAGCCCTGCCTCTCCTGCAACCAAGTCTCACTAATGGCTACAGACTCAAAAATAGTTACATTCCCCGAGCAACAAGGCAAATCAACAGCTTTACCCACTAACCCACCACACCACATCCTTCACCACCGCTATTTTATCATTTCCTGTCAGTCGCCTTATGTAGAGACTATCCTGTACCCAATGCCACCTCATTTACAGTACATACATTCCATCTATGTATATAAGCTACCTTGTGTGGTTATAGTGTTTTTTTAAGTTGTGTTCTTTATCGTAGTGTGTTTTTTATATACTACATTGGATCTAGCCAGGTGGCTACACATCGAGGAAATGGAAGTCATCCAAAGAACAAAGGATAGATCTATATGGAAAACCATGGTCACCAACATCCGCATCAGATATGGTACCTAGACAGACATTGGATCTGGAGTAACAATTATTTTGTTCTTTTGTGCACTGGAAATTACATTAAACAATCTTGAATCTTGAAGAATGATACCTAATGGGCCAGTTACATTAAATCACCATTGATAGTCAGACTGTTACACTGCACGTGCTCACGGGTCACAGTGAAACCTGACTTTTGTTTGCATCTGCTGTGGTCGAAGCTGGCATGCAATAGCCAACTCACTTCATGGATGATAAGGGTATAAAAAAGACACAGCTTGCTCACAATAATCACACCACAGGAGGCACACGAAAGGTCAATACCTTATCTATCAAGGTTTCACTGAGAACCATGCTGTCATCCACGGTTTAGAGCAGAAGAGCCCAACCTGGGGTCCATGGACCCCTTGCTTAATGGTATCGGTACCTACTTACTGCACATTACGCCTCTGGCATTTCAGGCAGCAACAAAGGCCCTCCATTTCTGTCAGTGTTCAGGGCTTCCTTCATTGTGTCAGTAGCTTCCTCTCAGTTTTCACTACTGTCAGTCATGCAAGTCCTGAGTGGAGACTCAGGAATACCATCACACTCAGATGTAGAAGAATTCTTCATTGCTGTTTCCGTAACAATTTTGTTTGACCAGTCAGGGTTGTTAGCCCTGAGCTGAACCCCCGAACCTGGAGGACCGGTGAACCACTCTTAGTCTGGCCCTTTGAACAGGTTGACATGGGTGACCCTACCAAGAGCCAAAGCATAAAGCCCTGACTCCAGCCAACATAGCTCTCTGGGTCATTGAGGCATGCAAGCATCCAAACCCAACCACAAGGTTGTGATCCTCTTGGAGGAATGGTATTGGTCTATGGCACAAAAAAAAGGTTGGGAACCCCTGATTTAGAGGATTAACATCTATGCCTAAGGCAGTACTCACCTGTGACTTCATAAGATCTTCAGTACAGACTCATGCACATACATGCATTGCTCTCACAGTTGAGGTCAGGCTAATCCTCGCTTTGAACTCCGTTGTCAGGATTATTCTTGTCCGAGTCTACTGTCTACATGCTGTATATTACAGTTTGTTAATGGTTGGTATTCAACACTCTCTACTCCACAAGTCTAGACTTGTACTTCTCCATCAGTCAGCAGATTAATTTTAGGTATGTTGGCAGTTCCCATCAATCATTCATCCTTACGTAGCTGCCCAAAGGCCCAATTTTGGGGGTTTTGGAGTGTCATTTGCTCAAATGGCTGATCACTTTATTCACATCTAAGTATACATCAAATGCCCAAGCTACAACTACAACAACACTGCCTCCAGGAGCTTAGTGAACATTGGAATAATGCTGCTCAAATGAGATTTAAAGATGAAAGATAATCTTTATTTGTCACATATACAGCAAAACATACAGTGAAATATGTTATTTGTGTCAAATCAGATCAGCAAGGATTACACTGGGGGGCAGCCCGCAAGTGTTGCCACACTTCTGTCGCCAACATAGCATGCCTGTAACTCACTAACCCTAACTTTATGTCTTTGGAATGTGGGAGGAAACCGGAGCACTTGGAGGAAATCCATGCGGTCACTGAGAGAATGTACAAACTCTTACAGACAGCCGCAGGAGTGGAGATAAGCTCATGCCTTAGCTACTGACCTAGTTTTGCCTGGTATTGCAAGAAAGCAATTAAAGACACAAGACGTACTGCGGATGCTGGAAATCTAGAGCTATACTGGAGGAACTCAGCAGGTCAGGCAGCATCTATGGATGGGAGTAAACAGTCAACATTTCAGGACGAGACCCTTCATCAGGACCTGCAATTAATTAATCAAGATTGTCTGAAAATTGTCTTGGTTTTAGGTGCAGTCTCTGTTGACAAACTTCTGGTACCCGGCATTTGCCTGACATCACATTTATCTAGTCCAGTGCTCTCTCCTATCGAGGAATCAGTCTGCTCACCAGAGATATGCCCCTCTGATCTGAAGTAGGAAACCTTTGTAGATAACCCACAATAGTCTTGCGAGACCATGGATCTGCGCCTGGAAAGTCTTCACTCTCCAGGGCACAGGCTTGGGCAAGGTTGTATGAAAGACCGGCAGTTGCCCTCCCCTCTCCACGACACCGATGTTGTCCAAGGGAAGGGCATTAGGACCCATACAGCTTGGCACCAGTGTCATCGCAGAGCAATGTGTGATTAAGTGCCTTGCTCAAGGACACAACACGTTCCCTCGGCTGGGGCTCGAACTCATGACCTTCAGGTCGCTAGTCCAATGCCTTAACCACTTGGCCACGTACCCACAACCTACAATAAACAACAACTGAAAAAGGAAATTGAGTAGACATCATGACATTGTGACCCATCAGTCTGAAATGTTAACTTTCTTTCTCCTTCCACAGATGCTGTCTGACTTGCTGAACATTTCTAGATTTTTTTTGTCTTCATTAAACCTTGTAGCCTTCTTGATTGATTGTGCTTAATAGTTGTGGAATGATTGTGACCAGCAGACTCTGTTCAGTAAGGATAGGCAGCAATGCTTCTGCCACGATTGTCCTCAACACTGGCACTCCACAGGGTTAAGTCCTCAGCCCCCTACTCTACACGCTGTACACTCATGACTGTGTTGCCAGATTCTGCTCCAACTCCATCTACAAGTTTGCAGATGACAACACTGCAGTGAGCTGCATCTCAAATAACCATGAGTCAGAGTACAGGAAGGAATCAGAATCAGCTTTAATATCGCTGGCATATGTCGTGAAATTAGTTGTCTTTATAACAGCAATACAATGCAATACCTAATCATAGAAAAAATGTGAATTACAGTAAGTATCTGTGTGTACATATATAAAGTAGTTAAATTAAATAAGTAGTGCAAAAATAGAAATAAAAATTAGTGCGGTAGTGTTCACGGGTTCAATGTCCATTCAGAAATCTAATGGCAGAGGGGAAGAAGCTGTTCCCGAATTGTTGAGTGTGTGCCTTCAGGCTTCTGTACCTCCTTCCTGATGGTAGCAATGAGAACAAGGCATGACCTGGGTGATGGGGGTCCTTAATGATGGACGCTGTCTCTTTGTGACATCGCTCCTTGAGGATGTCCTGGATACTACGGAGGTCAGTGCCCATGATAGAGTTGACTGACTTTACAACTCTCTGCAGCTTACTTCAATCCTGTGCTGTAGCCAACCCCCACCCCCCCCATACCAGACAGTGATGCAGCCAGTTAGAGAACTTAGGACTTGGTAACGTGGTGTCATGAGAACAAGCTTTCTCTGACTGTCAGCAAAATAAAAAGGGTGATCATTAACTTCAGGAAGTGGGGCAGTGCAAATGCTCCTTCTACATCAATGGTGTTGAAGTCGAGAAGGTGAAGAGCTTCAAGTTCCTCGGAGTGAACATCACCAACAGCCAGGAAAGCTCATCAATGCTTCTACTCCCTTAGGAGGCTAAAGAAATTTGGCATGTCCCTGTCAACTCTCACTAATTTTTATCAATGCACTGCAAAAAGCATCCTATCTGGATTTCATGTTAGTACAGTATCTTTCAGTTGGATATTCACTGAGATCTGGTGGCTATAACAACCTCAAACAATCCGAGGTAGTGCAGGTTTTGGCATCTTTGCTCCTGGTGTGCTTGTCTGCCCATTTTATTAGTTTATTCATTACAGTATTTCTCAGTCAATTACACTGAACAACAATATTTTTCCAAAAGTGTTGCTTCCTCGGAAATTATTTTTATTTATGATAGACTGCTTGAAACTGAACACAAATATAATTTCAGGCTACTTGTATCATGTAGGAATTTGGAGAAACTAGAAATTAACTTTTATTGAATATAATGTGTTTAATTGCATAATGGTGCTGACGCTTTGCAATAGTTCAACTAAGCTAAAAATGTTTTGTTGATAATTTTCATTTGTACTCAGTGTGTGAAGCAATAATCAGCCAGCAGTGATGGATTCCAGTTGCTCTGATACTGTTTCTCCATGGCTGCAATGTCCTGGTGAAACCTTTCACCATGCTTGTCACTGACAGCGCCAAGGTTTGTGGGGAAGAGGTCTAAATTGGAATACAGAAAATTAATCTTTAGTGACATGTTACACTTCATGCTTTTGTATGCATGAAGCATGTTGTCAACCAGCTGTAGTTTGGTGCTCTGTAGTTGCAAGAAAATTTTCCACAACATCCTTGAATACTTTCCTTGTGATTTTCTCCGGTCCCACTAGAAGTTCTTCGAATTGCCTGTCATTGGTAATCTGTTTGATTTGTAGACCAAGAAAAATGTCTTCTTTAATCTTGGCATCAGTTATTCTGACTTAAATTATGAATGGAAATAACCAACATAGGTGATTTCAAAACAGTGGCAGATGATAAGGAAATTTCATGGTAATCTTCCCCATAATCCACAAGCTACACCAAAAGGTACTCAGGAAGCAAAATCTTTGTTGTCCAGTGTTATTCTGGCAGGCAGCTATCCAATTCTCTCTTCAACCTCCAATCAATTTTCACTTTCTCTTCTGCAATTTTTCTGACCTGGCTGTTGCATGTAGTCACCATTTGCACACTCAGTCAAGCTGTCGGTTTCTTTTCCCATGCCTCAAATGTTTAATCATGACATATTTCCTTAATGTAGGGGAAATTTCTCCTTTTTCATTTGTGGTATTTGAAAAGAAAATGAATTATTTGAGCTTTACTAGCAACGCACAGGAGCAGGTGAAATAAATGCCTGCCCCACCATTCAGTAAGATCACAATTAATCTTCTAACCATAGAGACACAAGAGGTTGCAGAAACTGGAAAATGGAACAACACCTAAAGCACTGGAGGAACTCAACAGCTCAGATAGCATCTATGAAGGGAAATGGATGGTTGATGTTTCAAGTTCTACCCATCTCTACCCACATACCACTTAACTGGATTAACCCCATATCCATTGATCTTAACATTTAAAAAAATATACTGTTCTCTGTCTTGAATATACTAGAAGGGAGTGGGAAACTACAGCCTTTTTGGGTAGACAATTCCAGAATCTAGTGAAATATTTTGCTCATCTCTGTCCATACGACAACCCAAAATTTTGAGGACTATGACCTTTAAATTATTAAGAGTAAGGACTAATTCCGCTAGACGGAGCAGAGTGGTGGTAGAGTGGAACTGATTAGGTCTGGAATCCAAAAAGAAGCGTAGAGCTTTGAGACCTTCCTGATGGGGGATGGAAGTATATAGGGACTGGACATCCATGGTGAAAATAAAGCGGTGGGGGCCAGGGAACTTAAAATCACTGAAAAATTTCAGAGCGTGAGAAGTATCAAGAACATAGGTAGGAAGGGATTGAACAAGGGGGTATAAAAACGTGTCAAGGTATGCAGAAATGAGTTCGGTGGGGCAGGAGCAAGCTGAGACAATAGGTCTGCCAGGACAGGCAGGTTTGTGGATCTTGGTTAGGAGGTAGAAATGGGAAGTGCAGGGTGTGGGAACTATAAGGTCGGTAGCAGTGGATGGGAGATCCCCTGAGCAGATAAAGTCGGTGATGGTGTGGGAGACAAATGCCTGGTGCTCCTTAGTGGGGTCACGATCGAGGGGTAAATAAGAGGAGGTATCTGCGAGTTGTCAGGGCCCCAGACAGTCCTTCCAGGTGAGGCGACACTTCACCTGTGAGTCGGCTGGGGTGAAATACTGCGTCCGGTGCTCCAGATGTGGCCTTCTATATGTTGGCCAGACCTGAAGCAGGCTGGGAGACCATTTCACTGAACACCTACGCTCTGTCCGCCAGAGAAAGCAGGATCTTCCAGTGGCCACACATTTTAATTCCACATCCCATTCCCATTCTGACATGTCTATCCACGGCCTCCTCTACTGTCAAGATGAAGCCACACTCAGGTTGGAGGAACGACACCTTATATTCCGTCTGGGTAGCCTCCAACCTGATGGCATGAACATTGACTTCTCTAACTTCCGCTAATGCCCCCCCTTGTACCCCATCCCTTATTTATTTATATACACACATTCTTTCTCTCTCTCTCCTTTTTCTCCCTCTGTCCCTCTAAATATACCCCTTGCCCATCCTCTGGGTTTCCCCCCACTTTTCCTTCTCCCTGGGCCTCCTGTCCCATGATCCTCTCGTATCCCCTTTGCCAATCACCTGTCCAGCTCTTGGCTCCATCCCTCCCCCTCCTGTCTTCTCCTATCAATTTGGATCTCCCCCTCCCCCTCCCACTTTCAAATCTCTTACTAGCTCTTCTTTCAGTTAGTCCTGACGAAGGATCTCGGCCTGAAACGTCAACTGTACCTCTTCCTAGAGATGCTGCCTGGCCTGCTGCGTTCACCAGTAACTTTGATGTGTGTTGCTTGTATTCTATCTGCCTTGTCCTTGGAAGTGGGATCTCCCAGTGGCCACCTATTTTAATCCCACTTCCCATTCCGATATGTCAATCCATGGCCTCCTCAACTGTCACAATGAGGCCACACTCAGGTTGGAGGAACAACACCTTATATTCTGTCTGGGTAGCCTCCAACCTGATGGCATGAACATTGATTTCTTGAACTTCCAGTAATGCCCCTTCTCACCATTCCCATCTCCTTTCCCCTCTCTCACCTTATCTCCTTGCCTGGCCATCGCCTCCCTCAGGTGCTCCTTTCCACTCCCCCGTCTTCCATGGCCTTCGGTCCTCTCCAATCAGACTCCTTCTTCTCCAGCCCTGTATCTCTTTCACTAATCAACTTCCAGCTCTTTACTTCATCCCTCACCCTCCTGGTTTCACCCATTACCTTGTGTTTCTCTCTCCCCTCCGCGACCTTTTAAATCTACTCCTCATCTTTTTTTCTCCAGTTCTGCTGAAGGGTCTCGGCCTGAAACGTCAACTGTATTTTTTTCCATGGATGTTGCTTGGCCTGCTGCATTCCTCCAGCATTTGGTGTGTGTTGCTTTGTCCTTGCCTATTTATTTATCCTGTCTCTGTCCTAAACTTTCTACATTCTTCTCAGAGCCCACACTGCCATTTAGATTTGTAACATTAGTAAGTTTAGTTACATTGTGCACAATTCCCGCATACAGGTGATTGAAACTGATTGTTAACAGCTGGTGTCTCAGCAACACACCACTAGCCACGGCTTCTCAAGCCAAAAATGACCACTTTATTCCTGATTGGTTTTCTGTTCATTAAACAATATAATTATATTTAATAATTTGTTTTGATACTCTTGATCAAAGGCCTTTGGAAAATCCATACACGCCACATCAACTGGTTCATCCATGTCAATGCTCAAAAATCTCTCTCAAATTTGTCAAACATGGATTTCCTTTCATTTACTTTTGTTAATTCAGCCCAATTTTTTATAAAATTATTTTCTTAGTAGATTGTTACCATGTTGTTAACAATGAATTCCATTACGTACCCTGCTACTGCTATCAGGAAAATCTCACTGGCAATAAAATGTTTTGATATAGTTTGAAGTTATATTATCTGCCTTAATCAACTGCTGACAGAGGTGATTAGCTGTAGTATACATTCTTTATGTAAATCAAGGAATAGAAAAGGGAAAAATTCACAGTATTTAAATTTGTCAAACAGGAAGGATGTCAATTGAGTTAAAAAAAAGACCGGCTATTAGCTTTTACCATTTGGGTAGCAGTTCTCCATGCTCAAAGGTGCCATCAATATATTAATGAAACTCACTGGCAACTTACCGTCTCTACAATAAAGCTGAGTGCTTTGATATAACTACCTAAAATGAATTTTGAAATATTTTCCGTTGATGATGTAAGTATTCCTCACTTTTCTTTTACTGGGCTATGATGAAGGGTATTCATAATAAGATGTGATAAAATAAAGTTCTGCTTGTCTTTTTATCTTAACTTTCAAACCGTTTGATTCTCACAGTATAGTCGGTTTAAAAGGGAAACAAAAGCATTAGGTGTTATAACTTGCAGAGTGAAACTATTAGATTCTGTAAGCAGCAATTTACAGTAACTGTTTTCTCTACTTTGATAACAGATGATGGTTTTGGTAACAGATTAATGATCTGAATATTTTTCAGAAGGGTGTATTCTTTATGGATTTATCCCCCATTCAGTTATTTGATCAAATGCCAGACTTTAAATTTTTGATTGGTATGTTAGAACATTGGTAGTAAGAGGTTCATATTTGAACTCTTCAACAGGTTATATTAATGTACTTAGTCTTTTATACAAGTGGAACCACTCAGTAGAATTTAGATGGGCAGATAAAGTCAGTTCAGGTATTATTCAGCATATTCCAGTTGCATAGTAGAACAAGCTTAAGGGCGAAGAGCCTCCAGTTTGTACATTTCTTTAATTTGCTAAATTATATATGAAATCCAATCCTGTCTACGCCCTTAAATAGGTAAAGAGACAATTGCTACAACTCTAAGGTTTTTATCAGTGGTTTCTAAATCCTATGATCTCCATTACCTGTCTCACGGGAACACGGTTAGACCACTTACAAATATGTTGCTGGGTTTATTTTATAAGACCATTAGATATAGGAGCAGAATTAGACCATTTGGCCCATCGAGTCTGTCCTGCCATTTCATTATGGCTGATCCTTTTCTCTCTCAGCCCCAATCTCCTGCCTTCTGACCATATCTCTTCATGCCCTGACTAATCAAGAATCTATCAACCTCTGCCTTAAATATACCTAATGACTTGGCCTCCACAGCTGCCTGTGGCAACAGATTCCACAGATTCATCACCCAGTATTGGTTTACTACTGTATTATTCGAATCTATCCCTCACATTATATATTTGTGCTGCGAGATAGGTGTGATGATACATTATTATGTGACTCCTTTTCAGTACAAATACAAATCCCATGTTGTTTTGCAGGTATGAGCTTTTGATCTTATATCAACTCTGTCACCAAGATTGCCCTTACCTCAACTTAGCCTACTCAAAATGCTCCGAACATATCTACACTGACTTTTAAGATTCAGCAAACCTTAATTTAAAAAATATATTGAATGATTATATTAAAAGATTAACAGCATTTGTCATATGTACACTGAAACATACAGTGAAATGAATGTGTTATTTTGCATCAATGACCAATACAATCCGAGATTGCGCCGGGCACTGCCCGCAATTGTCACCACACTTCTGGTGCCAAAATAACATGCTCACAACTCACTAACCTACTCACATAGATCTTTGGAATGTGGGAGGAAACTGGAGTACCCAAAGGAAACCCATACAGTCGCAGGGAGAACGTACAAACTCCTTGTAGACATTGACGGGGATCAACCCCCAATTTGTGATTACTGGTGCTGTAAAGCAATCATGCTAACCTCTATACTGTACACTCAGTGACTACTTTATTAGATACAGGAATGTAGCTAATAAAGTGGCCACAGGAGTGGAATCATGTGTGGTCTTCTGCTGCTGTACCCCATCTGTCTTAAGGTTCTTTGATGTCCTGTGTGTTCATAGATGCACCTCTGCACACCACCGTTGTGGTTATTTGAGTTACTGTCACCTTCCTGTTAGTTTGAATCAGTCTGGCCATTCTCATCAGATCTCTATCATTAACAAGGCATCTTCACCCACAGAACTGCCACTCACTGGATGTTTTTTGTTTCTCACACCGTTCTCTGTAAACTCTACAGATTGTTGTGTGTGAAAATCCTAAGAGATCAATTTCTGAGGCACTCAAACCACCCTGTCTGGCACCAACAATCATTCCACAGACGAAGTCACTTAGATCACATTTCTTCCCCATTCTGATGTTTTGTCTGAACAACAACTGAACCTCTTGACCATGTCTGCATGCTTTTATGCATTGAGTTGCTGCCACGTGATTGGCTGGTTAGATATTTTCGTTAACAAGCAGGTCTACCTAATAAAGTGGCCACCAAGTGTATTGTATTAGTATTTACATTAGTGAAAAGACATGGCAGATACTGAGAAAACATTAATCTCCTACCTTTTGCCTCCCACCTTTCTTTAAGCATGGAATAGCATTTGCAATTTTCTAGTCCTAAGGAAACAATTCTGACTCTAGTGATTCTTAAAAGATCACTACTAATCCCTACACAATCTCTTCAAGCTACCTCTTTCAGAATGCTGGGGTGTAGTCCACCCGATTCAGCTAATTTACCTACATTTAGGGTGGTGAATCTGTGGAATTCACTGCCAAAGACAGCTGTGGAGGCCAAGTCATTGGATATATTTAAAGCGGAGGCTGATTGGTTCTTGATTAGTCAGGAGATCAAAGATTATGGGGAGAAGACAGGGGAATAGGGTTGAGAGGGAAAATAAATCAGTTATGACCAAATGGCAGTGCAGACTTGATGGGCTGAATGGCCTAATTCTGCTCTAATGCCTTATGGGGATCATAAAGAACACTTTAATCATTATACTTTGCTTTCTGCCACACAATGGAATTTATCTTTATTGAACATAATTATATATTTCTTTAATCATCTTCACTGTATATCTACTGCAATACTTTTCAAACTAATTCCCCAAGTCACTTTAGTTCTTTCTTACTTTCCTGCCAAATGCAATGCCTTTATCTAAGTTTTGGATCCTAGTTTTAGAGATCAGTTTATGACTCTCAAACTGAATATGAAATTCTGTCGTGTTTTAATCCCACTTTACCAAAGGATGTTTTCTTTTGTTATCAGATCACTAATTACTCCAGTCTCATTCCACATATCAGTTATAAAATAAAACCTTTTCTCTGCTGGGGTCCAAAGTATACTATTTTAGTTAGTTCCTAAACCAGAATTTTAAAGAAATTGGATATGATTTTGCAGGTGCTTTCATGGTCCTTGTTTTAATTCTGGAATTGTTCAGTAAACTGGAAAATTAAGCGAGTTGCCTCACTTTTTTTAAAAAAAGTGACGGAGGTAAACTAGGAATTATAAATGAGGTACCTGAACATCTCAGTTGATCAGAGGGAGCCAACATGGGTTTTTATAAAAATAGATTATGCCTGCTGAACCTGATTGAATTTTTAAATTTTGAATTAATAGAGGCAACTAAAGGGACATCAGAGAGTTTGGACCTTTGGTTGTTACTTCTTTGGATGTTACTTGCTGAAGTCCCTCATAACAGATTGTTAGCCGAAGACAAACCTTATGGAACTCAACATAATGTGTTAGGCTTGTTTATGTTTGTAGTGGCTGGCTGCACAGGGCAATCAGGGACAATGCCAGCCTGCCCGCACTTACCTTTCCTGTCTGCGCAAGGCCAAGCAACCTGACACTTCATAGCTGAGAGGTGCTACAAAAGCTGTACCACTGAGGCTCGCTGAAGGCAGAAAGATTTCACGCAGAATCCAACATTTACGTTCAGAACAAAGTTTGTTTACCACAATCTGACATCAACCGGGCAGTCAGTTATGCTGCAACAACTGTTCCCTAATCTGAAGTTTAGAGTATTCTTATACTATTTCTTATCTCTACCAAAAGTAAGGTAATTATTTTACAGAGTCAAGCTTCAGTGCCTGGTAGTATAGGTGAACCAGCAACAGTTTTACCTTTACCTGATACACTCAGTGGCCACTTTATAAGAGGTACCTTATAAAGTAGTCACTTAGTGTATATGTAATGGTGAGCTGCCTGGAGGTTATATGATGGTTGTTATGCAGTGTCTAGGCATGGGACTACTATCAATCACTTGAGTTTGCAACTTGTGGTTGGGGTTGGTCTAAGCTGGTATTGTCTGCAGCCATCTCATTAATTCTCCTACACACTCACCTCCATTAAAGATCTTTGAATCATTTGTTCAATGTCCATAATAGAGAGACAATTAGAAGTTATTCATTAAAAATTCAAATAATTAAATTTTAACTTCTAAAATGTAAGACAAACAAAAACAAATCAGAACTGTAAATAATTAAAATAATAAATTCAATTTTTTTTGTAAATATCTTTTCCATTCAATGAAATGCTGAAGTTAAAACGGGCATAAAAGTGAGAGGCCAGGTTCAAGTTGCATCTAGCTCCTCTCTGCATGTCATTACAACTGCACTGAGGAGTTACAGGCTGGATGCCGGGAACCATCAATTTATGGGACTTGTCACTCAGGGTCTTGGGCTAAAAGATGTGTTTTCTTACATGACTATGTTTGTTTCTCCCTCTTCCTCCCCACCCCCCTTTGCTATTTTGAAAGCACGTGTATGGTTTTGCACCTTGGCCCCAGTGGAACACCGTCTCCATCTATGGCTTAACATACAATTAAACTTGATTTGATTTTATTTTGATTTGAGAAATGTACGCCACTATATCTGGAGGGAAAAGGACACTGCACACCAACACCAAAACCTCATCCCAGCTAAGCTATGAATGGCTGAAAGCTGGAGATTTCCAAACTACCGACAGTTGGTAAGGTCAGTGTGGCCCAATGATCTGGCTGAAATTTGACAGAATGCTGGGAGATATAGAGAGTAGGGAGCATGGATAAGCAGTAAGCAATCTGCTGAAGAAACTCAACGGGTCAGGCAGCATCTGTGAGAGGAAAGGAATTGTCGATGTTTTAAGGTTGAAACCTTGCAGCAAGATCTCGTTCAAGGACCCAATATACTACAGCTAGTAGTGATATTGGTGGTCTTTAAGCACCAAAAATCATTGGGCCAGACTGACCTCACCGACCGTTGGTGATTAGGAAATCTCCAGCTCTCAGCTGATTCCAGACTTCAGCATGTACTGTCCCTCCTGCTTCACTGGTAGATGCACCATGGACATCAGTACAGTTGTAGTGACATGCAGAGAGGAGACAGATGCAATTTAAGCCTGGCTTAAATATATATACCCATTATGATTTGAACATTTTAACTAATTGGAAAAAATATTTGCAATTTAATTTGAATTTAATACAGTATTTTAATCATTCGCGGGTCTTGATTAATTCTTGGAATCTTTGTCTTTATTATTTAGTAATCTCATCCCGAGACAGATCTTTAAATAAGGTATTTCTTCCAGAAGTCTAGTGTCAGACATGTGAATGATATGGCCTGTCCAACAGAGTTGACTGAATGCAGTGAAAGTATCAGTACGGGGATGTTGACCAGAGAGAGGACACTGGAATTAGTTCAACAATCCTTCCAGTATTTTCGGAAAGACTTTGTGAAGACAACATTAGTAGTATTTACTCAGAGCCTTGAGCCCTACAGACTTCTTAAGCCCTATATCATTCTCAAGCAAATGCCTCTGTACTGCATACCCCTTAGTCATACAGCTTCAATATTTTGATTTAATATTTTTACCAGTAAATCAAATGTTCCTCAACCATTCCATATGAAGAACATTTCATGGAGTAATGTTGAATTCTTGCTATGATATTCCTTTTGTGATCACTGATTTCCATATGTTGTGAGGCTCAGATGAAGTATATATTCTATACTGTGGAGAAAGCAATTTCAGTGTGAGATCTTCACAGTGGTTCAAATTGTCTGAACTTGGCCCTTTTAGTGACTCACATCAAATAATTTGCAAAATGTCAAAGCAACTCCACATAATGATGGTTTAGGAAACAAATAACAAGAGGTCTGAAAAGTACAACATTATCAAATTAGAAACTCTTAAAATAGCAGATTTTTGGTTCAGCTAATTTCAATTAGAATCTCGAACAGTTTTTTTCAGTCCTTTGGGACAATAGCATGGTTTCCGTTCCCTCTAAGGGCTGTAGTAGACACTTGATGATAATATGATTTGTCTGTGTCTCTGTGTGAAGTTTGATACAGCCACTGTTGGCTCCAGCAATGCCAGAGCTAAATCCATGACATCCTTTGATTAGACTGTGCCCAGAACAGGTAAGCGACAGGTAAATAGGTAATCCTGTGGCAAGTACCTGGCCTGCTAGCTCCCTAAAGGCTGTCCATTTTCTGCAAGGCTGAAGTCAGGATTGCTGGCAGCTGGTGGAGTGACATCAGCACTGGACTTCGAGCAAGTAGTCCCGGGTTTGAATCCAGCCACCCCTTGCATGCTTTCCATCAGTACTGGGTTGAGCTTTGAGCTAGCAGCTCAGCCTCATAAACAAAAGCATTTAAATGCTAAGGAAACGCAAAAAAGCCACAGGCATGAAAAGAAACGACAACAAAACTGGATTATGACAGAATACTCCCCACTTGTCCTTCAACAACACTCACAGCCTGCTTGAGAGGCATGCCATCTCCATAACCTTTCACGCACTTCACCACCAAAACTGCAGTTTATACCAAATACGCCCCAGCAACTTACCAAGACAGCACAGCCCAAGCTCATGATCTCCACCAGTTAGAAGCAATGCATGGGCACACCACTACCTGGAAGTTGCCCTCAAAGCCTCACACCATCCTGACTTGGAAGTATATCGCTGAGTTAAAGTCTTGAAACTCCCTTCCAACAGCATCGTGGGCATCCTTACACCTCAGGAAGTGCCCCCATTCAAGAGAGCAGTTCACCTTCTCAGAGGCAATTATGGATGGGCAATTAAATATGGTTCAGCTGGCAAAGCCTACATCTCTTGAATCATAACAAAAGGTGAACTTATTCTCTTTCCAACCCCCACCCAGTAAATCTTTGAATCTTTGATGCCACAGGCTATGTTCTTTCATGAGTATAGAAGATTAAAGAACCAATCAAATTAAAATGCTTAAGCCAAGAAACTTTGTCTTCAGGGGTCAACCCAAAACTTTGGAATCATGAAAATAAAGGTAAACTATTCAAGTTTCTTCCTGGCAAAAGTACTCCACATAAAAGGACAATAGAACTCTGTCCCTTAACCCCAAAAGCAAACTGACATTGACAGATTTTTGCTACGAAGACTGTTAAGAATTATAACATTAAGAAAGGGAAATGAAGTACAAACAGAGACCAACATAATCTAATTTAGTAGTAATGGTGACTTGAATCTTGACTAGCTTCCATCTATTTGAATATTCTGAGGGTCAGACATTATTTATCAGTACTTGTAATGATAACATGGATGATATAGTGGTTGTTCTAGACCCAAATAATGAATAACACACACAAAATACTGGAGGGACTCAGCAGGCCAGGCAGCATTTTGTGTGTGTTGCTCAGATTTACAGCGTTTGCAGATTTTCTCTTGTTTCTAATAATGAATAATTAGGCATACATCATGAACAGGAGTATTGTGTAAAATTCGTAGCACCAGAAAGGATGCAAAGGCAGAGAGCTTTTTCCTGGATGTTACCAAGGACGAAAGACTTCAGTTTTGAGAATAGGTTTTGCAAAAGATCTTAGAACAGAAGAAGTAAAAGCATCACTTAAAAGACATTTTCATGATGGTCACAGGTTTCTCTTTACTCTTATATGGAGAGAAAACTAAATTATTGTTTTCCCTCAAGATTTGTTGCAATCTAGAATACTCTCTGAAGACATTGGAAGATGATACTGTAATTCATTTCAAAGAGGAGTTCTTGAGGACAAAAAAAATTACAGGATTTTAGTTAAAGATGGAACTAATCATCAAAGAGCAATAATTTCAAGTTCAAGTTTAATTGTCATTCAACTGTACACATGTATATAGCTAAAGAAAACAGCTTTCCTCTAGGGCCAAGGTGTAAATCACAGTACATACTGTTACGTACCCCGTAACTGGGTTGCCAAACCAGCAGAAATGGATCACTCAGTTGGAGTCTGGAGTACTAGAACTAAGAAAGTTTTATTAAAGAAACAAGCAACACAGTAATCGAAAGGATAATAAATGCAACAGTTCAGTGATGATAAACACACATGTGCACAGAAGTAAGATAACAGCATCAATCAAGCTCTATCGTTGTCTAGGGGTAAATGACCAATTTCAAAATGACTCAAAGTTCAGTCCAGTTAGTAGTTCAGTTCGCAGTAATCGTTGCCATGGCGATGGACAAGGTGGGGGAAGAGAGACAGAGAGAACAGGAACAACTGATCATTCAGACACGGCTTCACTCACAGACCGGCGGGATGGCTCACAAGCAACTTTTGGGCGGGTCCTTGGTGATGTCACCTGAGGTCACCGACTGTGACCCCTCCTCCAGATGCGGTCGATCCTCTGCAGTGAACCCGGCACCCAGGCAAGGGCGGACACACACCGGGTTCCCGCTGATCGTACCTTTCCACCCTTGTCGTTGTCTGATGCTTCTCACCCACTCGTGAGAGGCGCACCGCTTCCAGGGTCTCGTTACCTCGGGTGGCGTGTGTGTCTCTTTAGCGAACCTGTCCCTTTTTATCCCCCTGCTGGGGTATCGCCTGTCCATCACTTCAAACAGTTCAGGGTTCAAAGGGGGGAGCCGCTCCAGACAGCTCTCTCTCCCACATCCCTTCATTACACATCTCCAGACGCTGCTCCATTGTTCCTTATCTCTCCTTCCCCTGAGGGCAGGTGGCAGACCAACTGCTGATGCCACTGATGCTAGCCCAGGCCAGCAAACATCTTAATTTTATGTGTATTCTCGTAACAATACACAGCTCACATAGTTACAATAGCACGACAGTCACAAAATAATATTAGCACAAGTCCCTGCGTGTCATGGCCTGAAGATTGATGGTGCATGGGATGTTGTGCTGGAGACATGTTTCTGCAAGAGCAAGGAGAGAGATGGAATGTTTCTTCTGTGGGCGCATGATTCTGTAGCTGTAAGAAACTTGGACTGCTATTCAGGTGGTACATTAAGCTCTTGGTTTGTGGGAGCCTTGACCATATTTTCACTCAATTTCTACACAGTTGCAGCTGTGTAGAATGATTGTATTTTGGAATCCTGATTGAGTGCCTCCTTCTTCCCTAAAATTCACAAGAGCCATTTGTCCTGTTCTTCCCCAGAATAGTACCTCAGAAACCAATAGGTCTGAGGTACTTCCGAAAGTGAAAACATAAAAAGTTGGAAGTATTTGATAGAACAGGCAGCCCATCGGAAGGGTGAAGGAGAATTAACATTTCATGTTGACAATCTCTCATCAGAATCAGATTTAATATCACTGGCATATGTTGTGAAATTTGTTAACTTTGCAGCAGCAGTACAATACACGATAAACATAGAGAAAAGAAAACTGAATTACAGTAAGTATATATGTATATTAAGTGGTTAAGTTAAACAAGTAATGCAAAAACAGAAATAAATAAGTAGTGAGGTAATGATCGTGGGTTCAATGTCCATTCAGAAATCGGATGGCAGAGGGCAAGAAGCTGTTCCTGAATCGCTGAGTATGTGCCTTCAGGCTTCTGTACCTCCTTCCCGATGGTAACAATGAGAAGAGGGCATGTCCTGGTTGGTGGGGGGTCCATAATGATGGGCGTCGCCTTTCTGAGGCACTGCTCCTTGAAGATGTCTTGGATACTACGGAGGCTCGTGCCCAAGATGGAGCTGACTAATTTTACAAGTTTCTGCAGCTTACTTTGATCCTGTGCAGTAGCCCCACCTCCCCCTCCCGACACCAGATAGTGATGCAGCCAGTTAGAATGCTCTCCACAGTACGTCTGCAGAACTACTCATTAAATAATCATATCAAGGAAAAAGGGAATGAGGCAATACTTGTGCAATAATTTATATGATATTCAGATTAATAAGCCAAATACTTTCAGAACCAATTTTAACTGTCATTATTTGTGTCTTTTTATTCCTTTTAGTTCAACTTCTCAGATGTCAACGAAACGATCACAATGGATTATGGCGATACTTACTGTCCAGAATTAGATGAAACCCCACAGTATTTCCATAAGGTTATTGTACCAATATGTTATTTCCTGGTCTTCCTGTTAGGGGTCATTGGAAACGGTCTGGTGTTGCTGATATTGTTGCGTTACAAGAATTCAAGATCTCCAACTGACAGTTATTTACTACACCTGGCAGTCGCTGACCTCCTCCTGGTCCTGGTCCTGCCCTTCCTTGCAATTGAGAGTATTTTTGGATGGTTGTTTGGTACATTCCTTTGCAAACTTCTAACTTCTATCCACAAACTCAATTTCTTTTGCAACAGCCTACTGCTGGCATGCATCAGCATTGATCGCTACTTGGCAATTGTCTATGCAATTCAGACACATAAAAATCGCAGAGCCAAGTATGTCCACCTGGTCTGCTCCATTGTTTGGGTGACAGGTTTCATTCTACAAATTCCTAATTTAATTTTCTTACAGGTTGAACCTATGGTTAATGAAAATGAAACCAAATGCATCTACGTATCAGCTAGGGCCAATGACTGGCTTCTGGCTGAACAATTTTTATACCATGGAATTGGCTTTACCTTGCCACTCATAATCATGTGTTACTGCTATGCAAAGATAATCAAAACATTGTACAAGACCCAGAACTTTGGGAGACACAAGGCCATTAAAGTGGTGGTAATAGTCACTGTGATGTTTTGCATTTGTTGGGCCCCCTACAACGTGGCAAAGTTCATAAAGACTTTGCGCAACCTGGATGTGATTACTGCAGATTGCAGCTTCTACAAAAACCTCAAGTTTACCATCATGGTATCAGAGAGCACCGGATTCATGCACAGCTGCCTGAACCCAGTCCTTTATGTGTTTATTGGGGCAAAATTCAGGAATGACATCTTGAAAGTTCTCAGAGAACTGTGCTGCATCAGACGAGCAACTTTGGTAAACTACCTTCAAAAGCAGCAAACTGAGAGGAACAGGAGCAGCTCTGTTTTTGACAATACTACTTCCTGGTCCACTCTTTAAGTATGGCAGTAACACAAAATAAACAAGGTAATGCAGGGGTGCGGCGCTGTATACAAAATAATTCACAATATTTTGAGTGTTATGGAAATAAATAGCAAGAGCCAATCTTTGGCAAGTAGATGCCAACTTAGTTCTAGGGTTAGGGTTATAAAAATCAAGAAAAGTCAACTTAATAAAGTAATAAAAAATACAAAATGTTTCTTGGGGAATTAGAAATAGAAAGCTAGGGAAGTTATTTTCAAAAACACAAGGGATTCTGCAGATGCTGGAAATCCAGAGTAACACACACAAAATACTGGAAGAACTCAGCAGGTCAGGCAGCATCTGTGGAAAGTCGACATTTTGGGCCGAGACCCTTCATCAGAACTGCAAAGGGAGAAGGTTCCTTTTTGTTGTCTCGTCGACTCTTTATTTTGACATTGTAACTATCAAGCAGGACTGAACAAATGTTGATGTTTTTACTCGATAAGAGGATGAGGAGGTGGCCTGCATAGAGATTCATTAGTGGAAATCACATTTTGCGCTAAAGGAGGGTGGATATGGTTGTTCAAGTCAATCATCTCAGATGCTGGATATTGGAGAAGAGTTCCTTGGGGAAACCATCTTTACCTTGTTCTTCAATTACTTTTATACTTCCATAGTTTAAGTGGGGCTATGCACTGATTACTATTCAATTAAATTTACAACACTGTCAAAAATGAAGCAGCATATGCTTCTGTGTATTAAGAGCTTGGTAGTATTCAGGCATGAACACAGTGACAAGGAAATTAAAATCTCCAATGAAAGAGAATCTAAGCAGTTAACCTTGACACTGAATGGCATTACTGTTATTACTCTCCACTTATCTGGATGAATGTTCCTCTAACAACATTCAAGAAGTCTGCCACCAACTGAGATCATTCAGTATGCTTGACTCATACCCTATTCACTAACTTACCCTTTCACTCCCACCATTTTGACCTATGTGGTGGAATTATGTACCTTTGGCAAAACGTGTTGCTACTCATGTGTCACCTGCTTACCTTGCTGCCTATTCCACAAAGATGGAAAGACCCAACAGGTGCATGTGAACATCGCCATTAAGTTCTCCTCCAGGTCAACACCTTTGTCACCTAGAAATATTTCACCATTCTTTCTTCACCACTAGATACTCTCTATTCAATAGCAAATAGAGCTCTCTTCTACCTTCTTTAGGACAGTTAGAAATGGGTAATAGAAGCAGGTCTTGTCATCAACACCTACATAACATAAATGTACTGAATTTTTATAAAGTGTCCTTTTGAGACAGTGATTTCTCCTCATATGATAGTCCTTTCATACCAGGAATCTACCTTGCAAATCTTTGTTGGACTACATTACATACTTTCTGATAAAATGACAAAACTTAGAAAGTCCACCAGGTGTGGTCTGCCCCAAGGCATGTTACAGTTGTAGCAGGACTTTCTTACTCTCATATTCTAGCTCTTGCAACAAAGACTTCATTGCCATTAGTTTCGCTAATTGCTTGCTGTATTTTTGTATAGACCTGTCATCCATATATAAAGAAAATTCAAAAATATTTTTCTCCTTTAAAAAATGTATTTCTTATTCTTCCAATCAATATGGATAACCTCACATTCTTCCCCATTCTACTTTATCTGGTCAGTTACATAACCTGTCGATACCTCTACGTCCTTGCAGATTATTTCACCACCTGTATATTGTCAATAAATTTAAATACTTTCTATTTGGTTTCTTTCTTTAAATCTCCAAGATATTAATGCAAAAGAAAGCTGAAGTCCAAACATTGATTATGTTCCCTCTCATAAAAGAAAGTTAACAGCAGAATTAAGTTTTCTCTAAATAACCTGTTACTCCAGTTCCTGAAAAAAGAACTTGATGATTTTTGCAACCATTGTCCCAAGCTGACTGGCCCATGATTCCCTGTTTCATCTCTCCCTCAACCCCCTTTTTTTGAATACATGTGCTATATATACAGTTTTTCATTCCACTCGAGCTTTTCTAGAATCCAATGAATTTTGTTTGATCATAATCAATACATCCAGTATTTTAACCCTAACACACAAGCTATCAGGCTCAGGGCATTTGTTAGATTTATATCTCATTAGTGTTTCTTGCACTATTTCATGATGAATATTAATTACTTTTATTAGCCCTTCAGTGCCCTGTTAAATGTGAAATGTTTCTGTGTCCTCAGCTGTGAATATTGATTAAAATGCCTGTTAAGCATCTCAGCAGTTTTCTCGCCCATCAAAGTTCCTCTTCCTCCATGCTTTCTTTTATACTTGTCTGCTTTCCTTCATACTCCTTTTTTAATATCTATAACTTACAATCTGCCCAACCCATAAGATTTGGGAAGAGCTTAGTGGGTTAGGCAGCTTCTGTGGAGTGGAATGGACAGTCGATGCTTTGAGTAAGACCTTTCATCTGGACCTGAAATGTAAACTATCCATTTCTCACCATAGATGCTGCCTGATCCTTTGAGTTCTGTCAGCAACTTGTGTGATGCTTCAAATCCCAGCATCTGCATTCCGTGTCTCCATCTAACAACCCATTCACCCGTTTCACTAGTGACGTTGAGGGAGGAAATCTGCCATCCTTACCCTGTCTGTGGGAGACTCCACAACAATATGGATGACTTTTAAAATGTGTCTGAAGTGGCCTGGCAAGCTATCTGTTTGGGGTAGGTGGGGATGGATAATGTTGAAGTGATGCCCACATTTCCCAAAAGATAAATGACCAGAAAAACATCTTAAAAAAAATCCTACCAATACTTAGACTCACTACTTTGCAACATCATATGACAACTTTTGTTCTAATACCAACTTTAATTTTTTAAATCACTGTGTTTTGCAATGAAGCTAATATTTTGCAATGAAAAGTAATTTTAAGAACTTTTAAATATTTCTTTATAGCCTACTTTTTTTTCAATCCACTTCAGCCAACTTGCTCTCCTATTTATGTCAAATTGATTTTAGTTGAATTTAAATATGTAATTTTGGATACAATTATGTCACTTATCAAACTCAGTGCTATGCTCATTCTTCCAGGGAAGATCCCTTATCTCTGAGATTACTAATTAAACCTCCCTCTTTACACAAGAAAACAAATATAAATACTCTGCTGCCTGACCTGCTGAGTTCCGCCAGCATTTTTTTGTGTGTCACTCTGGGTTTCTAGCATCTGCAGAATCGCTTGTGTTTATAAATACTCTGTTTTCTGATTGATTCCAACCTTATATTGATTATAGAAGAAATTATCTCCAGCAGATGTGAAAGAGCATCTCCACAGGATTATTTTCTTGGTCCATCACAGGGGAAAAAAATACCAAGGGGTATTTTTCACCACTACTCCCTATGGGACTGTGATAATGGTCAACACCTTCCTCACTGAACTGTGGACATGTAATCTATTTACAGGTGATCTGAGTCAATCTGAAAGACCGTACGGCATGGTAGCACAGTGGTTACTGTAAAGCTATTACAGCACCTTCGACCTGGGATCACTTCCTATTGCCATCTGTAAAGAGTTTGTATGTTCTCCTTGTGATCATGTGGATTTCCTCCAGGTGCTCCACTTTCCTTCCACATTCCAAAGACGTACAAGTTAATATGTTAATTGGTCACATGGGTGTAATTGGGTGGTGCGGGCGTGTTACTGTGCTGCATCTCTAAGTAAAATCAAAAGTAACGCATAACACCCCAGGGATGACTGCTTCTCTTCCCTCTGCTCATCAAACAAACAGGAGAAATATATTTAGATCCTTGAGCAGTTTTAAGCATTCAATTGGATAATGGTTTATTACCTGTTATCTGCCTTGATTTTGTAATATTTTAAACTTTTGCTTAACAAAGATTGTCGCAGTTTTAAAGCTTGCATTTGATGCCTTGTCTTGACAAGTTCAAGATGTTCACAACTGTTTGTACACTGTATGAAGATGTGTTTCCTGATTTATGGTTGTGCCTCCTATAAGCGCAAATAACATATCTATTCAATATTTTCTTTTAATCATCTTGAACAATGACATACCCAATCGATCTTAGAAGCGCAAATAACATCTCTATTCTATATTTTCTTTTAATCATCTTAAACAATGACATATGCAATTGATCTTATTTACTCAAAGGAGTGAGGTCAAGTCAATGCAATTTGTCCTCATAAATTAATCCTTTCAGCCTTAGTATTCTTGTTTGTAGGCAGTGTCTTGGGATCGAGGACGATTTGCTTCCACTTTAAGTTTGTGACTTTAGAATGGTTAATAAGGCCAAAGAGGGAATTGTAGAATCTTTCAGAGATGGGGCAGAAGGTGTCTTATGATTCAAGTGAGTGAGTAGTTTGTGAGGTGGTCTATTCCTTCCACTTCCAGATACAGGGCATCTGCATATTTCTTGAATGAACTTGAGGTTCTCCAGATTTTCCCAAATGCTCCATCTTCACTGTAAGTAGTCATGGGCCAGAGATTCTCAACAATCAGTGGGAATGTTGAATTTCTTCAAGAAGGCTTTGAAAACATCCCTGAATCTTTTCCTCTGTATACCTGGTCTTGCAATACAGTGCTTCTTTCTGGCCTGAAAAAGAAATTGCCTGTCCAGTCTAATGAGCCTTAAGTTTCATTCTGGTGAATCAACCTTATACCCATTCCAAGGCCTATAACCTTTCCCAGGATGCAGTGCCTAGAAATGAAGACCTGTGCATAAGTTGAAAGTGCGACTTACTGTATACGTAACAAAGTGGAAAGGTCACGATCACCAAATATCCTAACCAGCACCTATTTGTTTATGATACACAAGCAATCACTCCTTTATTGAGGTTGCAACTGTCAACCAGTGCACTCCAACAAGGAGTCGTTGAGTAACTTCGATTTCCATCTAACATTATATATGCAATGCTTCTGCAGTTGAACAGATTGTTAAGAATCTTTAAAGCTGAACAGGTGAGAGAGGTAGTGGAGGAAGTGAGCTCCAAATATTCACATGTACAATGAGAGCACTCTCCTTCAGGCAATTAAGAAAAAGAATCATAACAGTTTATAAGAATGCCACAGTTTAGGGTGAAAATGATCTCATTAAAAACTGCATGTAACAGCAGAAACCTTTGAAAAGCATACATACTCTACAGACGCTTTGAGGAACTAAAAGGTTAATGTCATCACTATCGCGCACCCAAAAATGCATGAAGCTTCAATAAACTTGTTGTGAACAGTCTTACAGCAGAAAACTGACTGCTCAAAGTAAGATCTGTCTAGTTAGCAGTGAATAAGAAGGGATTTATTCTGCTTCCAATGCCTACAATGATCTTTGTAAAAATGTATTTGCAGAATCTTCGTGAATACAGTATATGGCATGGTTTATTGTGATTAATCTGCACCAGTAATTGCCGTTTGGCTCTGAAGTCACCAGTTTGTGTTTTTAACACATCACAAGATGCAAGTTGAGGTTGTTCTGCTTGTTTTGAATATAACTCAGAGACTAGAAGTGACATTGCTTAGATTTCAAACTGATGGTAAGAATTTGCATATACAGACTATTAAAAACTGCTTAAAGCTTTGCAATTTAAACTCAATCATGTATTGCTGATGGATCTTATTATTCATTAATAAAGGACATATCCTACACTGCACAGAGTCTGTTGAATTATTTGTGTATATCTGAACCATTTTAACTTTGATCTTATGTTGCTCATGACTTAAAGACCATCATTCCCTCTGACATTTCTGCTGTAAATGTAAGATTAATTTCCATTTTGTAAAGTTAAAATACATAGCAGACACAAACAATAGAGGCCCCAGCACTGGTTCCTGTGGAACACCCACCGATCACAGACCTTCGGTGAGTATAAAAGTTTCCACCAGTATGGACAACCCAGTACTGGATCCAAACTATCAAGTCACCATGGGTCCCGTGCTTCTTAGTCTTCCCGATCAGCCGGCCATAAGGGACTTACTGAATCCACCACCCTACCTTCATCAGTCACCTTTATCATCTCCTCAAAAAAACTCTAGCTGTAAGACATAAACACGAGGAATTCTGCAGATGCTGGAAATTAAACACACATCAAAGTTATCGGCGGGTTTAATAGTAAGGTTAAGATTAGTGTGGAGGGAGTGGAGAGCAGAGTGTTCACCCCCCCTCCCCCTTGTCTTTCTCCCTGGACCTCCCATCCCATGATCCTCTCATATCCCTTTTGCCAATCGCCTGTCCAGCTCTTGGCTCCATCCCTCCCCCTCCTGTCTTCTCCTATCATTTCGGATCTCCCTCTCCCCCTCCTACTTTCAAATCTCTTACTAACTCTTCCTTCAGTTAGTCCTGACGAAGGGTCTCGGCCCGAAACGTCGACTGTACCTCTTCCTAGAGATGCTGCCTGGCCTGCTGCGTTCACCAGCAACTTTGATGTGTGTTGCTGTAAGACATGACCTGCCCCACACAACGCTATGCTGACTGTCCTTGCTTAGCCCATGCTCCTCCAAATGTGAATAAATCTTATCCCCAAGGATCCTCTCCAACAGCTCCTTAGCACTGTTGTGAGGCTCACTGGCCTATAACCTCCTGGATTATCCCTATTTCCCTTATTAAGGCACGTCCCTTTAAAGATAACCGCTCTTTCACTGAGGCTCCATAGTAATTATAGGCTGGTTTAATACAGGATACTTATCAGAACACTGGTAAAGGACTCATTGACATATTTGGGTAAAATAGTCTCTGTTTTTTTTTAAACACATTGCTTAGGCCAACATGCTTTAGAATCTGGAACATTTCTCTCAGGTTGGAAGGCAGCAAATGTAACCACACTATTTTAAAAATAGAAAGAGAAAATGTGGAATTACAGACTAGTAGGACAAATGTTAGTTGTGGACAAAATGTTAGAATCAATTTTAAAAGATGGAATAACAGAACACAAAGTATATATTAATGGAAAAGGACAATGCCAGCACTGGCCTTCGTTTGAAAAAGGAAAATCAGACTTAACAAATCTATTTGCACTTTTTTTTAAGGATCAACTAGTAAAGCAAATAAGGAGGAACCAGTAGATGTGAATGTAATTGGGCTTTCAGAAGATGTTTAATAATGTCACATATAAGAGGTTAATGTACAAAATTAAAGCACGTGAAACTAGGGGTAATATAAAGGCTGGAATTGAGAGTTGGTTGACAGACAGGTAAGAGAGAAAAGGGATAAATATGTCAGTGTCTTCCAGAATGCTGCAGAGATCATGCTTGGACCCCGGCTGATCTATATTAATGACTTGGAGGAGGGAACTGAATGCGACATCTTCTAGAGTGCAAACACTCAAAGCTTCGGGGTGAGATCTGGGGTGGTTGGAAGTGGGATGTGCACAGTGATTAGCTGCAAAGAGGGTCCAGTGAGATTCAGACAAGTTAATTGTGTGAGAAAATACATGGCAAATACATGATATGAATAAATGAATGATTATCCAGGGGTTCTAAAATCAGAGGCTGATGGATCAGAATCAGGTTTAGTATCACCAGCATATGTCGTGATAATTGTTAACTTTGCAGCAGCAGTTCAATGCAATACAGGATAACAGAAAAATGAATTACAGTATGAATATATATATTAAATAGTTAAATTAATTAAGCAGTGCAAAAATAGAAATAAAGAAGTGGTGAGGTAGTGTTCATGGGTTCAATGTCCATTCAGAAATTGGATGGCAAAAGGGAAGAAGCTTTTTTGAATTGTTGAGTGTGTGCCTTCAGCCTTCTGTACCTCCTTCCGAATGGTAACAATGAGAAGAGGGCATGTACTCGGTGATAAGGGTCCTTATTGATGGATGTCGCCTTTGTTTTGGATTGGGAAAAGCAAAAGTTTAATGAGAACTAGATGTCTTAATTGAAAGCAATTATCCTGATGCAACAAGCAGTTGGTTAAGAAATTGTGCATTGGTTTTCAATGCAGGAGGATTTGAGTACTAGAGCAAGGATGTCTTGATGCACTTTCACAGGGGTTTGGTGAGACGCTATCTGGAGCTTTGCGTGTAGGCTTGATCTCCTTCTCTAAAGAAAGATGTTCCTACCATGGAGGGAATGCAACAAAGGTTTACTAACCCCATTGCAGTGAATGACTGATAGAAGACGTTAGGTTGGGTTAGTTAGCAGGACTGCTACATGACAAAAGATTGAGTTAGGTCTATATTCATTTTACAAAAGAATGAGAGGGGATCCCATTGAAACTGATAAAATCCTAACAGTCCTAGATGGATTTGATACAGGGAGGATGTTCCTCAAGGAACAAAAGCAGCAATCCAGATATCACAGTCTGAGGATGTGGGGTATGCGTTCTGACCTGAGAGCAGGAGAAATTTCTTCAGGCCAAGGAAGGGTGAAGAATTCTCCGCCACAGAAATCACTGAAGGCCCAATCCTTAAATATATTTGGGAAGAAGACAAGATATATTTCTGAATTCTAAGGGATCAACAGACACAGGAAGAAGGGGAACTGGGCACAGAAGGGAATGCTCAGCCATGATCATATTGAATGGTGGAGGTCCTACACTTACTTTGACTTTCTGTGTTTCTGGTTTTTCATGGGTCTGTTTCTAGGACAGAGGATGCCAAGCAGAATGTGGAAAGAAAAGATAATGAGAGAAATAGCTCCTGCAGGCTCGTTTCAAAGCAGTTAATCTCTGCAGCAATGCAGGAAGAGGTGACAAGTCTTATCAAAGCAGATAGTGAAATGTGGCTGTGAAAAATCGACCATCTGGGTACAAATAATGCCTGGAGAGAGTGGTTAATAAACAGATATTGATTAATTAAATCAAAGGAATGTATTTCTATAATCAGATGGGGGTCTCCAAGGTACACAATGATCATACAAGGAAAGTAATGTCATAAGTAGCAGATCATATCCTTTATTGCTTTGGATTGGTTAAAATAGTTAGAGATATAGTGTGAAATAGTCTCTTCGGCCCTTTGAGCCATGCCAAACAGCAGCCTATCGACTTAATCATGGGTCAGTTTACAATGACCAATACACACACTAACCGGTACATCTTTGGTCTGTGGGAGGAAACCAGAGCATCCTGAGGAAACCCACGTGTTCAAGGGGAGGACGTACAGATGAGGTGCGAGTTGAACTCTGAACTCCAACGACCCGAGCTGTAATTTGCATCACGCTAACCACGATGCCACCATGGTGCCTGCCAAGTGACCTTCTGAACATTGGTGGAATTGTTGTTCCTTGCTTCCAAAATTTGTATAAAAATGCCATGCTTTGTACAATTGGAGAGAATATGTGCATTGCACCTCACAATAGGGGAGAATGTGCGTAATTAGGTCTCTCTCTCCTGTAAAAGAGAGATCAAATGAAAAAGAGCAATTTTAATAATAACTATTTATACAGCACTTTTCATACATTGAGCAGGCTCAAAGATTGTAAAGATAAATCAATATGGTCATAAAAATACCAGACAAAATTAAAAATCATAAAGATAAACATTATATAGAATAAAATGTAATCAAATTACCAAACTATATATATGTAATTAATATCAACAGGCATTAAGTAATCCTATAAGTAAGCCAAATTTAAAAAAAAAAGTTGGTGTTTAGAAGTGTTTTGAAATGTTTCACAGTACTAATCTGACGTGCCTCAGTCAGTACAGTATTCCAGATTTTTGGTGCATAAGAGCAAAAGGCCACAACACCAGTTCTTAGATGCTCGGCTCTAGGAACACTAAGCAAACCAGTATTTGTGGATCTGAGATTACAATTAGGGATGTAGCGGGATAGACACTCCAAAATATATGGAGGAGCTAGATTAATCAGAGCTTTATATACAATTAAGGGTATTTAAAATTGATCCTAAAGGACATGGACAGCCAATGATACCAAAACTGGTGAAATGTGCTCAGATTTTCCTTTTTTTGGTTAAGATTCTTGCTGCTGCATTTTGAACAAGTTGCAGTCATTTGTATCTGTCTTAGGCACTCCTGAAAAGAGTGCATTACAGTAGCCTAATCAGCAAAAAACAAAAACGTACATCTATTTTTCTGCATCCTGAGATGTTATAAGAAATCGAACTCTTACAATGTTTTTCAAATGAAAGAATGCGGTCTTAGTAATATGGTTAATATGTGATCTGAAATTTAGCTTAGAGTCATTAATAATACCTAAATTCTTTATAAGGCCAGATGATAACATATATTTCTAAGATACACTTTTTTAAATTGCTATCAATAACCAAAATTCCTGTTTTTTTCCTTATTTAAGCTTAAGGAAATTCAAACTCATCCATTCAGAACCAGAATCAGACTCAGATTTAATATCATCTGCATATGGCATGAAATTTGTTAACTTTGCAGCAGCAGTACAATGCAATATATGATAAATATAGAGAAATATATATATACTAGTTAAGTTATAATAAGTACTGCAAAAACAGAAATAAATTTAAAGAAGTAGTGAGGTAGTGTTCATAGGTTCGATGTCCAATTAGAAATCGGTCCATTCTGTAATGCTAGTAAGACTCTGGACCAGAGGGTTTAGACTCTAAACTTAGAGTTTTAAGGTCACCTGCTGTAATAGACAAATACAGTTGTGTGTCATCTGCATAGCTGTGGTAATTCACCCCTTGTATTTTAAAATAACCTGACCTAATTGGGGTGTGTAAAGTGAGAACAACAAGGGGCCAAGAATTGATCCTTGTGGCACACCAAACACAATATCATGGATTTTGTTTGATCCAAGAACAGACTTTGTGTGGGTGCCTCTTTTGGTCCACAAAACCACATAGACACCTGGAAATGTATGTGGTCACTGTTTTACTTGACAAATAAAATAGTACGTGTTGGAGATACGCTGCAGTTCAGGGAACACTTGTGGAGAGAAAAACAGAGTTAATGTATCAGCTTGGTGACCTGGCATCAAAATCAACTAACAAAATAAAAATATTCTTGCATTAAACACTTTGATTGCAAAATGAACTTTGAAGGCGGAAATGACGGCAACAAATGATAAGGATGTTTTTGATAAAATGAAAAGAACTCAGACGAGCAGCTCAGTGCTATGGCATGGAGGATGCACCTGCAAGACGATGATGAACCACTTAAAAAACATCAAAGACCAAAAAGAAACTATAAAAAAATAGTCTAAGAAATATAGCCAAATGACAGAAAGGACAATGTCACTGCTCTTTTATAACAAGACTTTCAGCTTCCTCAAAAAGTTCCAATGAGAAATAAAGTATTTAGAAGAGAAGAGAGGGAAGGCATTCTCAAAATTCAAAGTAAATTTATTATCCAAGTATGCATATGTTACAAAATACTATCTTCAGATCTATTTTTTGGAAGCACTTACAGGAAAAGAAAAATATGCAATAGCATTTCCAGAAAGAGACATAAAAAGACAAAAACTGATAAACAACCAATGTGCAGAAGAAGACAAACTGCAAATAAAAATTAACACGAGATCATGAGTTGTAAAAAGTCCTTGAAAATAAGTCTGTAAGTTGTGGAATCAGTTCAGAGTAGTGGTAAGTGAAGTTATCTATGCTTGTTCAGGAGTCTGATAGTTGTAGAGAAATAACTGTTCCTGAATTTGGTTGTGTGGGACCTAAGGCTTCTTTACCTCTGGTCTGGTGGTGGGGTCCTTGGTGGATGCTGCTTTCTTGTGACATTGCTTGCTCTATGTAAATGTGCTCCATGGTGGGGAGGGCTTCGCCTGTGATGGACTGGGTCGTATCCACCTCTTTCTGTAGTCTTTTCTGTTCTTGGACATTCGTGGTCTATGCCTGGCAACGGTGCAACCTGTTATGATACCCTCCACTGTGTATCAACAGAAGGTTACCAAGGTTTTAAGTGACATGACAAATCCACGCAAACTTCTAAGAAAGTGGAGGTGCTGTTGTGCCTTCGTTGTGATGACACTTATGTGACAGATCCTCTGATATGTTAACAACAAGGATTTTAAAGCTACTGACCCTTTCCACTTCCAATCCCCTAATGAGGACTGGCTCATGGACCTCTAGCTTCTTCCTTCTGTAGTCAATAATCAGCTCTTTGGTTTTGCTGACATTATGTGAGAGGTTGTTGTTATGACACCATTCAGCCAGATTTTCATCTTAACTAAATACGTTGATTCATCACCATCCTTGATTCAGCCAACAGCTGTGGCGTTGTCAGCAAACCTAAATAAGGTGTTGGAGCTGTGCCTAGCCTCACAATCACAAGTAGAAAGTGAGTAAAGCAGGGGGCTAGGTACACAGTTGTGTGGTTCTCCTGCGCTGATGGCGAGTGTGGACGAAATGTTGTTGCTTTCTATTTGTCTGCCTGTCACACCTGTTCTGCTATACAATTAAACCGACAATGAAATGTGCCTTTACTTTGTCCACCTTCTGCAGTTCATGATCTTTAACTGACATTTTCCCCCACCAAAACCCTAGTCTCACAATTCTCATTAATCACAGCAGTTTCCCAGGAATCCAGCACCCTTTATGTGAAGAATTGCTTTCTGATCGTCACCGGAACCTCCAAGCCGAACATTGATGATCCCTTGTTCTGGCATCTTCACCAGAATAACTTTTGTTTAAACCTACTAAATCATTTCATCATCTGAAAAAAAAATCACATTAAATATTGAAGGGTCAGGATAAGGGAAAAGGTGGATATCAGATAATGGGGAAATTTTAACCACACTTCCCAACTTTACTTACTCCCAGAATTTTAAGAATAGGTCCTGAGTAGGGTTGAAGGATGGGTACCCCAGAATTTACAGTACTTGATTTTCTGCCCAGGTCTAAGAAGGTTCACCTAGACCACCCTCAGATTCATTATCTGTATTTAAGGAAAAGAAAGGCATCTAAGAATAGTCCCTCACTTGCTTAAACCCTCAAACCCTTCTCTTCTCATTTGAAACTATTCTCTACTTGAAGAAAATGATTTGTTGTTTTCCATCAAAATTTTGCTCACATGTCAGACCTTCTAAGTCCAAACATTTCACCTTATAAATGTTCCTCTCTTGTTAATTCTGCACCATCTATTCAAACTCAATCCTGCACAGAATCACTTGATCTGCCTTGTTGTTAGCTGCACAGGGAACGTGTCCTTTAACTTCAAAGATATTTTGTCTCCAACCATTCAACAAAATCATGGCTGACCTGTGACCTAACGAAGTATATTCACTTTTGCCCAAAACATCTAAAGCTTTGATTAAGTAAACCCCATTAACAACTTGCAGAAGTCAATTCTAAATGTAGCCGGACCTTCCGAGGGTGAAATCTGTTTGTCAGCTTTGCCCTTTAACTTAATCAATCCCATGTACAATTCTGGCATCAGCACATTTAAGACAAATGTCCCTCCATCTCATTATCCAAGGTGCTGATGAAGATAATGAATAGCCGTTCTCCTACAAGATGTCACCCACACACCTACTGTATTATCACCTTTTATGCTCTTTAGCTACTCAGCCAATTTATAACTAGGTCAGTCATCTGCTTGCAAATCAATCAGTTTCATACTTTAGCTAACACAAAGCTGAAAGTTTATTTATAACACCACAGAAATTTCCGCCGTGCTCCCATGGACCTGGACCCTTTCCAGCTCCTCCTCACAGAAGTACTGAGTTCTTCCTTTAATGGCCTGCCTTGTGGGACTGGATCTTCCCTATGCCTAACGTATGGAGATATGCCCTTCTCATGCTGCCCTGCACTGTGGCTCCAGGTCCTTAAGCCTGGTGCCGAGAATTATGGGACAGGACTGTTCTCCTGGTGACCTGCGTGTGGGATTTCCTTTTCCCCACTGAGTCCTTCCCTCAGTACCTACCCTGTGGAATGGTGCCCGGCCTTATGGGAGGGTGTTTCCTTATGCCCTGTATTGTGGGCACTTCAGTGGTTCAATTGTCTCATTAAATATCCGAGAATGTATACAATATACTTTCCACAGGCGTCCATGAAACAGGAAAAAAAGAATGAATGACAGAAAATACGTTAGAAGCCCAAAGCCCCCCCATCTCCTTCCCACGCATAAGCATCAGCAACGATGCTCTCCCTCCCCGTCTTATTCCAGCAGAAAGCAACAGCCCCCCCCGCCACCACCACCCACCATGCAAGCAACAGCAAATCCCCAAAGAGAGACTATGATCTGCAATCCATCAAAAACCATTGTTCACCCAACAGTTCGACACGCCACAGGCTTTCTCTCACTAATAAGGGAGAGAGAGGTGTCACCCCTTACACAGCAAGAGGGAAAACAACAGCTTACTGTTACTTCCAGTGAAATGGGACTATGCCTTGCTCTAGTACCCTGCACTGTGGGATCAGGCCCTCAGCGAAGTTCCTCTGTTTGCCCCACCCACCTCCTAGTCATCAATCAGCTAAGCATCTTCTGCATTTCACACACCGCCAATCGCGCGTCTTGTCTGCTCATGTTTTCACTCAGCTCCCTTATTACTTACATTCACCAGCAATATACGGCTGAATTTATTTATTTTTTTTTTGTTTTTGCAATATCTGGCAAAGGAACTGTTTTAAAAACAGAAGTAGACTGAATGCATGGTAGGGAGTGCGTGAAGAGGGTGGTTGCCAAATGGTTGATGATGAGCGCGCGAGTACCAGTGCATCACGGCTGCTGGCTACAAACCAACATCTGTTGCCTCAGGAAACACACAATGTGCTTATTTCCAATCAGGCAGGGTCACCATGAATGAGAGGCATGTACCCATCCAACCTCATCATCAACCATTTGGCAACCACCCTCTTCACGCACTCCTGACCATGCATTCAGTCTACTTCTGTTTTTAAAACAGTTCCTTTGCCAGATATTGCAAAAACAAAAAAAATAAAAATAAATTCAGGAAATACCCAGCAGCTCAAGCAGCATGTGTGGAGGGGCAATCAAGAGTTGGCCAGAAGTCAGCTTTTATTTCATGATTCCAACACCTGCAGGATTTTTTCTTCTCCTTTCTGCATCATTGATTGTGATGGGAGATATAGGTAATTATTTTTAATGTGTATAATAATCATTCTTGCAAATGTTGATTCAGTAATGAAAATTCTGTTATTGTATGTTGTCCATCACCACGCTGTGCACAGCTCAGAGTGCTGCGAAACCACCCAATCCATGTACAACTTCTATCCGATGATCTGTCCTGGGCCAGCAGATGAGGGTAATCACAAAGGCAGCACAAAAGGACTGTACCTCTTCCTATAGATGCTGCCTGGCCTGCTGCGTTCACCAGCAACTTTTATGTGTGTTACAAAAGCACCTCTATTTCCTTAGAAGTTTGCGTAGATGTCACCAAAAACTTTGACAAACTTTATAGCTGCAAAATGGAGAGTATATTGACTGGTTGCATCTCACCCTGGCATGGAAACACCAAAGTCCAAGAATGGATAAATCTATAAGATGTTGGTGGACACAGCCCAGCCCATCAGAGGAAAAGGCCTTCCCATCACTGAGCACTTCTACAAGGAACATTGCCACAAGAAAGCAGCATCCGTCATCAAGGACACCCCCCCCCCCCCATCCAGGCCATGCTGTCTTCTCATTGCTGCCATCAGAAAGGAGATACAAGAGCCTTAGGTCCCACACCAACAGGTTCAGGCACAGTTATTACACTTCAACATCAGCCTGCTGAACCAGTGTGGATAACTTCACTTACCTCAACACTAACTGATTCCACAACCCATGGACTCACTTTCAAGGACCCTACAACTCATGTTCTCCATATTATTTATTTATTTAGTATTTGCCGTTTGTCTTCTATTGCACATTGGTTGGTTGTCAGTCTTTGTGTATAGTCTTTCATTGATTCTATTGTATTTCTGTGTTCTTCTGTGAATGTCTGCAAGAAAATAAATCTCCAGCTAGTACATGGTGACATTCAGTATATGCACTTTGATAATAAACCTGCTTTGAACTCACCAGGACTCCTGCTCTTTTCATTTGGTAATACTGCTTGTGCCCCAGTTTCCAGCTCTAGTCTCCTTTCTGTTCACACAGATTAAATTGCTTCCTGTCACTGACCACTTCAGAAGGTGCCAGACTATCAGCAATTGAACAAAAGCAGAAACGCCAGGAGATTATATACCAGGTCTTTGCAAATCACTGGTTCATCTTGTATTTTACTAAGGCATTGGAGAAGTGGAGGAGAGATTTATTATAATGGTGCAAAAAACTTCAGTTAGGTGGACAGACTGCAAGAGCAGTGTTCTCCTCAGAAGGTTAAGGGTTAATTTAACAGAGGTGTTCAGAATTAAGAAGGATTTTGATAGACAAAAGAAAACTGTTTCCGGTGCAAATGGGGAGGAAATGAGAACTTTTTTGGTTAATGTCAGCTTCTCAAGACCTAGACAAATTTGTTTCTGTTTTTTTTCCCCAGATCTGACACACTAGCTGTTCTTCTTTCAACCAGCTGGGAGACACTACCCGCCCCCCACCAAGATTTTTCGGTTTTATTTCAGATTTACAGTTTCTGCCGTTTGTCCCTTTATTTGCCATTTACTGTTATGATCCAGATTACACGACCGAAGAGCAAAACTCAAAGCCAAAATGGACACAGTCAGACTCAGCTTTCAAATATCTTCTGTAAGAATTCAGCAGTGCTTGGTCAATGTGACCACTGTTCGTGGGCGGTGCAGATTCACTCTCACATGGTGTCACACAGAGGTAGGCCTACAATTAACTGGTTGCTTCCCATTGCCCCACATAGTCCTGTGGGCAATCTGACGCCTCCTAAACATCACATGATCTGCTTGTCTTTATCACCATCAACATATTTAAAGTGAACTTAGAGGGGAAATTGAGTGAAAGTGGCTCCAAGAGTAATACATGAAGCAGAAAAATGCCCTGCCAGAATATGGAAATAGTGAAGCTTCCCCATTCATGGCTAAACTGATGGAGTTAACTGTGTGTACAGTGAAAATAAGTGATGCAAAGATTAGAGCAAATGTTGGTTCAAGCAGACAGATAGATACTAAATATTGCTCCATTCTCAGGATTCTACTGAGAGGGTAAGATGAGGGAACACACACCAGTCCTCATAGAGGGATCAGAAATGGAAAGAGGGAGCAATTTCAAGTTCCTGGGTGTCAATATCTCTGAGGATCCAACCTGGATCCAGCATATCAAATATCGATGCAGCTACGAAAGCAAAATGACGGCAGCTACATTTCATTAGGAGTTTGAGGAGGCTTGATATGTCACCTAAAACGCTTGCAAATTTCTATAGGTGTACCGTGGAGGGCATTCTAACTGGCTGCATCACCATCTGGTGTGGGGGAGGGGGGCGGGGAGGGCACAACTGCACAGGACCAAAGTAAACTGCAGAGAGTTGTAAAATTAGTCAGCTGAATCATTGAGGCACCAGCTCCTGTAGTATCTGGGACATCTTCAAGGAGCAATGCCTCAAAAAGGCACCGTCTATTATTAAGGACCCCGATCACCCAGGACATGCCCTCTTCTGATTGCTACCATCAGGAAAGAGGTCCAGGAGCCTGAAGGCGCACACTCAATGGTTCAGGAACAGCTTCTTCTCATCTGCCATCCAATTTCTAAATGGACATTGAATGCATGAACACTACCTCACTACTTTTTTTATTTCTATTTTAGCACAAGTTACTTAATTTAACTATTTTATACATATATGAAACACTGTGGTTTCCTCCGCTGCGTAAGTCTAGGGAAGAGTGTTTCTGGCCCCGCCAAACATGTGAGATTGAGGTGTGAGGGCCTCCACCCCGAACCCCCGGTCTGTGTGGATGCTGTGTAATTCACTACCCTGTTACAAATTAATGCCACAAAATTACAGACAGCACACTGCATACGATTAAAGGAATTACATTTATGAATCTTTACTAGAGGGTTAGTAAAGAATAACAAAAAGAAAAAGGGCCCATTCTAATTAAACAGTCAAATGTGCACAAGTTGGAGCTCATTTTGAACATCTCTGTCACTCATGCGCTGGGCCCTCAGGCAGCGTGAATGCCCACACCACCTTCCGAACGTCGCTCGCAATCCATCTCGAACAAACGAGTCTCCCACTGGATCGTATCCTGCAACCGGTTCTCCCCAGCATCTTCTCTCTTCATCTCCCACCGAACAAAAGCCCGAGACCAACCTTAGTGTCCCTCACCAAGAAAAGCCTCCCGCTAATTGGATGTCACACGTTCCACATCATCCCTTATCTTCAACAATCACCCAAACAGGCTGAAAGCAGAACAGACTGCTAAATGAAATACCTACAGTGTAACGGTAAAGATGTGAACCAGGCACTATATATATACACACTCACACACATATCTATCTATCTATATATATATATATATATATATATATATATATATATAGAAACTGTAATTCATGTTTTTTCTATTATGTATTGCATTGTATTGTTGCTGCAAAGTGAAGAAATTTCACAACATATGCTAGTGATATTAAACCCGATTCTGATTTGTGTCTTTGTACCTCAGATGGAGTGAGGTACAAACGCAGAGATGAACTCCAGTGGATGGGTCAGTGATTTGAGAAAGGATTAAGTGACTGTACAGATATTTAATTGCTTTTACATCCAGCTTAGGCTGATTTGAGGAAGTCAAAGGAAGGTACAGGCTGCATAATATGAAACTAAATGGTGAAGGAGTTGCATCTGCAGGGCATGATAAAAAAGGTTTTGTGCCTGAGCTGGCCAAACTTGTTGAGGAGCAAGATCACAGAATAGACTGTATTTAAAGCAGATGAGAAGTGAGAGCACGAAGCACGAGGTGAAACGGAACCTGGCAACATAGAAACAGGCCTGGAATTTCCTGCTGATCGTTGGTAATTTCCAGGCCTCCTGAAAGCCTTCCGTCAGCTGATGCTAATGTGGAGGCTGCTTTCCTGACCTCAAACCCTACATCACCCCTCCAGCTTCTGGACCGAGGTATCATCACAACCTTTACGTTCATTCCTCTACATCTGGGATGACACCTGGCCCAATGCTGGAAGTTAATTTAAAAAACACTCAGTGGCAACTTTATTACATACTCCTGTACCTAATAAAGTGGCCACTGAGTGTATGTTTGTGGTCTTCTGCTGCTGTAGCCCATCCACTTCAAGGTTCAACGTGTTGTGCGGTCAGAGATGCTCTTCTGCACACCGCTGTTGTAATGTGTGCTTATTTGAGTTACTGTCACCTTCCTGTCAGCTTGAACCAGTCTGGGCATTTTCCGCTGACCTGTCTCATTAACAAGGTATTTTCACCCACAGAACGGCTCTTCGCTGGATGTTTTTTGTTTTTCACACCGTTCTCTGTAAACTCTAAAGATTGTTGTGCATGAAAATCCCAGGAGATCAGCAGTTTCTGAGATACTGAAACCACCCTGTCTGGCACCTATAATCATTCCACGGTCAAAGTCACTTAGATCACACTTCTTCCCCATTCTGATGTTTGGTTTGAACAACAACTGAACCTCTTGACCATGTCCGCATGCTTTTATGCATTGAATTGCTGCCACATGATTGGCTGATTAGATATTTGCATTAACAAGCAGGTGAACCTAATAAAGTGACCACCATGTACAAGTCTCTGGTTGAAGTCTCTGCTAGCACGATGGAAAGGTCTGTGGCTTAACACTAGTTAACCAGGAGATATACAAAGCTGTGGAGTCACCATGTTGTCAATTTCCAAGTACTGGGAGGCAGAGGCACTACTTAAGTCTCTCACTAGGATCAATCTGTGAACTGACATCAGATCCAAGCAAGACACAGTGACATTGTCCATGTACAGGGAGGTTTTCACTTGGGTCCCTCCACTGCCTGGCAGCATCATCCCTCTTATACTCCCGTCCTGCCTGATGGTTTTGGCAAAGGGTTCTATGCAGCACACAAACAAGACAGGGGAGAGAGGGCAATAGGAAAGATATCGGTTTCACACCCATTGATTCAGACTGCACTACAGATGTCTGTGTAGAGCAGCTGGATCCAATTCCTGATTCCCTCCCCAAAGCCCATTTTGGAGAGTACGTCCATCACGTACGTGTGTGATATCCTGACAAAGGCTTTCTCCTGGTACAAGCTGACCAGGCAGGTGTCCACCCCCAAGCTGCACGTAGGCGGTGGTGTCCCTCAGCAGCACGAGGCTGTCAAAGATCCTCCTTGCAGGTACAGCATCACTTTGGTCTGGGTGGATCACCTGTCCCAGAACAGACTTGACCCTGTTGGCGATAGCCTTGGACAGGATCTTGTAGTCCACATTCAGGAGTGAAATGGATCTCCATTTCCTGATGTCATCCCTTTCTTCCTTCTACTTGTAGATGAGCGTAATGATGCCTTTACTCATACAGTCTGGCATGCTGTCAGCTAAAAGCAGAGCATTGTACACTTCCAGTCCCACAGAGCTGAATATAACTCAGCTGGTAAGCAGTCACTTCCGGAAGTTTCACTCGAGTCAAAGGGATGGATGGAGCCAGTCAGTTCCTCCAGGATCAGTGGTTGGTCCAGACTCCCCTGCTTGCTGTTGTCTAACACCTCTGAGACAGATGACAGGAAGCTCTGGGAGGCTGTGATGTCTGTGGCCTTTCTGTCTCACAATTTGAGTTGGCATCATGAGCCAGGGTTGACCAAACAAAGAGCGAGGCCATTCTCTTCAGCAGCTGGCTCAGCCAGTCCAGTGCCCTCTTCACCATCAGGTCCAATTATGTGAGGGTGCTGGGGATCTGGTTCAGAGGGGATGAGGCGTGTAACAAGAATTGGCTGAAGCAGACTGGGAAAAGTAAAACCGAAGTGAAGACTTCAGGGAGGGTGCTCCCTCTCGATAACTGGGAATAACCTGGTCATCAGGTGTGAGATGCTCTCAGGGCAGGTTGTACTTGGTGCAGGTGTGGCCTATCCTCCCACTCCTCCAGCTACCTTCAGGGTCATCTGGAGATCCAAGTTGGAGCGGGTCAGAGGGGCCACACTGCCAAAGTCCCTGGACAACAGGAGCAAAACACATACCCAGTATCACCCTCACCCTGATGACCATGTTTGTGTGTAGCATGTGGAACCTCAGGCACCATGGTTAGCACAACACTATTACAGCTCGGGGTGTTGGAGGTCGGAGATCAATTCCGGTATCCTCTGCAAGAAGGCTTGCACGTTCTGCCGTGACCGCGCAAGTTTCCTCTGGGTGCTCTGGTTTCCTCCCACAGTCCAAAGATGTACTGGTTAGTAGGTTAATTGGTCTTTGTAAATTGTCCCGTGATTAGGCCAGGGTTAAATCACTGGGTCGGAAGGGCCTGTTCTGTGTTGGATCCCTAAATAAAATAAATACGTGGGCACCAAGTACCACTACATTGCTGCAGTATCTGTCCTTTGTGGAAAAGTTCTTCTGGACCAACACCTTTGACCACGTGTCCATCAGGCAGTGGTCCACATGGAATGTCCTGCAAACACTCCAGGAGACGGAATCGATGAACACAGTGGGGTCATTCCCTGAGCAGAATGCCTCATCGCCAGGACTCACTAACAGGCACCAAGACCTTGCCTGGCTGGTGGTGAGAGGGGCCCTCCCAGTCTGTTCCTTCTTTCATGCCCGGAGCATCACTTCCACGGCGCTGTCTGGAGGATGACTGTAGTGGGGAACAGATGGTAGTTCACCTCTTTGGGGAGAGAGCGGGGGATTAGGTTTCGTTAGATAGCTCTGCTCTCAGAGAACTATCGCAACACATTGCCCAAATGGCTGCTTTCTGTGCTGAAAATTGCCGATGCTGAAAATCTGAAATAAAAATGAAATTGCTAAAAAAAAAAAAAAAATTTGGCAAACTGCACAGTACGATTTTAAAACCTCGTACAGCTCAGGCTGTAAACCTCAATAGTGAGAAAATTCAGACATAACTTTTCTCTCACCTGGAATGAGGAAGACATGCCAAATGTTCTCAAGGATGCTGTGATGTTGATGTCAAGGAAAGAAACATATCTGATTGTGGTAACTGCAGTCTGTCATTGGGAAAGCTATTGCAAAGATCCTCTGACCATCTCTTCCCTGTGGTCGAAGAACTGCTCCCCAAATCACAGACTGGACCCCATCTATCAAGAGGCACGGTGGACATTAGATTCAGATTCACTTATCACATGTACATGAAACATACAAGGAAATGCCTCGTTTCTGTTAACAACCAGCGCAACTTAAGGATGAGCTGGGGCAGCCAGTCAATATCACCACACATTCCAGCACCAACATAGGAGGTCCTCAATTCTCAGCAGAACAATACAAGCAGCGAGAACAACAAGGGCTTTGACCTTTGGGCATCTACTTACAGACTGCAAATGTCACTCCACTCTTCAAGAAGGGAGGGAGGCAGAAGAAAGGAAACTATAGGCCAGTTAGCCTGACCTCAGTGGTTGGGAAGATGTTGGACTCGATTGTTATATTAGATGAGATTAGATTAGATTATGAGGACACTCAGTCCTCGTTTACTGTCATTTAGAAAGGCGTACATCAAAAAATGATACAATGTTCCTCTGGTATGTTATCACAGAAACACAAGACAGACCAAGACTAAAACTGACAAAAAAACACATAATTACAACATATAGTTCCAACAGTGCAAAGCAATACCGCAATTTGATAAGAGCAGACCATGGGCACGGTAAATAAAAGGATGTGGTTTCGGGGTACTTGGTGACACATGACAAAATAGGCCAAAGTCAGCGTGGTTTTCTTAAGGGAAAATCTTGCCTGACAAATCTGTTGGAACTCTTTGAAGAAATAACAAGCAGGATGGACATATCAATGGGTGTTGTGTACTTGGATTTTCAGAGGGCCTTTGACAAGGTGCTGCACATGAGGCTGCGAAACAAGAGCCCAGGGTATTACAGGAAAGATACTAGCACGGATAGGACATTGGCCGATTGGCAGGAGGCAAAGAGTGGGAATGAAGGGATTCCTTTATGATTGCCTGCCAGTGACTAGTGGTGTTCCACAGGGGTCTGTATTGGGACTGCTTCTTTTTACGTTACATGTCAATGATTTGCATGATGGAATTGATGCCTTTGTTGCAAAATTTGCAGACGAGAGGAAGATTTCTGGAGGGGCAGGTAGTTTTGAGGAAGTAGAGAGGCTACAGAAGGACTTAGACAGATTAGGAGAATGGGCAAAGAAGTGGCAATAGAATACAGTGTCAGGAAGTGTATAGTCATGCACTTTGGTAGAAGAAATAAAAGCATAGACTATTTTCTAAATGGGGAGAAGATTCAAAGATCTGAGGTACGAAGGGATTTAGGAGTCCTTGTGCAGGATTCCCTAAAGGTTAATTTGCAGGTTGAATTGGTGGTGAGGAAGGTAAATGCAATGTTAGCATTCATTTCAAGAGGACTAGAATATGAAAGCAAGGATGTAATACTAATATTGTATAAGGCACTGGTGAGGCCTCATTTGGAGTATTGTGAGCAGTTTTTGGCTCCTTATTTGAGAAAGAATGTGCTGACATTGGAGAGGGTTCAAAGGAGGTTCACGAGAATGATTCCATATTGAAAGTGTTACCATCTGAGGAGCAACTGAAGGCTCTGGGCCTGTAGTTGCTGGAATTTAGAATTTCATTGAAATGTATTGAATGTTGTAAGGCCTAGATAGAGTGGATGTGAAGAGGATGTTTCCTTTTTTAGGGGAATCTAGGACCTGAGAGCACAGTCTCAGAGTAGAGGGACGTCCATTTAGAACAGAGATGAGGAGGAATTTCTTTAGTCAGAGGGTGGTGAATTTGTGAAATTTGTTGCCACAGGCGGCTGTGTGGGCCAGGTCACTGGGTGCATTTAAGGTGGAGGTTGATAGGCTCTTGATTAGTCAGGGTGTGAAAGGTGACGGGGAGAAAGCAGGAGAATGGGGTTGAGAGGGAAATGGGTCAGCCATGATGGAATGGGGCAGAAGCAGACTCAATGGGCCAATTGAATTGAATTGAATTGACTATTTATTTCTTACATCTTTCACATACAGGAGGAGTAAAAATCTTTATGTTACGTCTCCATAATGTAAATTGCTTAATTCTGCTCCTATGTCTTATGGGACCTGTGACTCTCCCTCAACCCTGTCCCTAAATCCCAATTTAACCCCTAATTCCCTGGGTTGTACCAAAACCATCACTCCAAACCTAAAAAAAACTATGCCTGAGCCACGACATCGATGGACAGCACAGCTTGGTGCCATTTTGATACGAGTACAGGCTGGAGTCAAGCAAGACTCTGTCATTGCTCCAACTTTTTTTGGTCTTTCTCATACCACACGTACAAAGACTTACTACTGGAATCGGGCCAATCTTTAAAATTAATTGGGTAATTTGGTGCCCTATGTAACTAAGTTCAGACATCAAGCCTCAGTGGACAATACTTGCATCTGTGTTTACTCCAGGTGAGTGACAATTCATTCACTAAAGTTTTCAGAGAGAGCACCCACAAAACAAACACCACCACTTCTGCACAATGTAACTAGATCACAAGATCTTGGAAAAACATGGACACTTCTCCAAATGGTGAGAGCAATCCCTTAGCGATGGCAATTCACCATCGCACAACACAGCTTTTGGATGTCTGAGCAAAGAGCTTGAAAATCAAGTCCCCAAAACTTGCTCAAAGCTCACATTGAAATTAAGCTGCATTGATACCGTCCCTCGTGTACACGTCTGAGACCTGGGCTACCTATGGCTAGGTTTAGTTTGCAGAAGTGAACCAATGTCAGCATCTTTTTCTGGGCCAATACCCTCCCTAATGAAGTTCTAGATACCTTTTGTTGGCCAAACCAGCTTTTCCTTGTGCTTGACACCACATTTCAAAAACAAGGATTCTGCTCAGAGAAGTAGTCCTGATAATCTGTTGCCGGTAAATGGTAGGAAATACTTCAAGGATATTCTCAATACCTCCTTGAAATAAATGTGGCTCCATCACAGACTCATTGCATTGCGTGGCCAAGTGGTTAAGGCGTTGGACTAGTGAGCTGAAGGTCACGAGTTCAAACCTCAACCACACATTTCTCCTGCACGTTTATAGCCCAGCAGTGGTGGTTGGTGCAGTACGGACAAGACTCATTCAAGTTCTGCTCATTACCGGTACCTGGGATGCCACTGAGGGCCTGGAGTCTGTCAAATGAAAATGGCAAAAGGGATTGCATCACCTTCCTTACTACCCACCCACTTTCCCTCTCAGGGCCTCCCACCCGCCACCACCACTTCTGGCAGAGACTGCGGATCCCACACTAGCCTCATCAGCCACCTCAGAACCCACCGAGGTGGAGTGGATGCAGTTTGAGGAAGAGACCACTCCAGGACTGTAAAACATGTCCTTTAATACAGCACCTGATAATAGTTAAAGCTAGATTAACAATAAAAAGCAAAACTTTGGAGTTTGAATCAAAGCAAAGGAAGGAGTGGGGAGAAGGGTGAACATGTTCTGTTCCTTCTGTTCTCCCACACCAACTGCTTGCTCTCATTCGTAGCACAACCACTTAGTTCCGTTTTCACTCAGTATCTGGTATCATTCTGATAAGATAAACAGCAGAAACTGCTTCGAACTATCTGCTTATCTCAAATGAGTTGAACTTTGAGGTCTTGATTTCTGGTTATAGAAACCCAAATAAGTCAGGGTGGATGTAAACTATTCTGTACTCAGGGAACATGCTGAATGCAGTCAGGGAATATGCAAATGAACAATGTAGATCGTAATACAGAGCCAAATACTAAAAAATGGAGGGTGCACACCTCATTCAGAGACACAACAGATAAATAGGGAGACATAGACTAAAAGTCACAGAACCTGGGCCTCTGTACCTCCCTCTGCAATTGGATCCACAGGGCCGAAAGAAGCTGCAGAGGGTTGTAAATCTAGTCAGCTCCATCTTGGATACTAGCCTACAAAGTACCCAGGACATCTTTAGGGAGCGGTGTCTCAGAAAGGCAGTGTCCATTATTAAGGACCTCCAGCACCCAGGGCATGCCCTTTTCTCACTGTTACCATCAGGTAGGAGGTACAGAAGCCTGAAGGCACACACTCAGTGATTCAGGAACAGCTTCTTCCCCTCTACCATCCGATTCCTAAATGGACATTGAACCTTTAGACACTACCTCACCTTTTTAATATATATTATTTCTGCTTTTGCATGATTTTTAATCTATTCAATATACATATACTGTAATTGATTGATTTTTCCTTCTTCTATATTATATATTGCATTGAACTGCTGCTGCTCAGTTAACAAATTTCATGTCACATGCCGGTGATAATAAACCGGATTCTGATTCTGAAAAGATATAGAAAGGTAGAAAGCAAATTTGATGGTGAAAGTGAGGGAGAACAGAAGACGAACAGAAAGAGTTAAAGACAAACAAAGTGGCAGAAAGAAATGGGAATATATAGTGAAGGAAAATAGAGGCGGAAAGAGGTGACGAGCTCTGAATTTAGAGGACAATATTAGATGGACATTTTAATTCTGAGCAAGACAGAGGCTCAAGGTCAGCGGGCCCAAGAACCTGGAGCAAGACTATGGGAACTAAATTGGGCACGTGTCCCAGACTTTAGCCCCATTTCCAGCGGAAGGGTAGGGACGAGCTTTCCCACACTTTAGCACCAAGGGTATATGGGAAGGCTTCAAATCTGAGATAAAGTGTTCAAATGTATGATGATTCCTCTTCATGGACTGAATGTTTTTTTTTCTTTTCAACACGTGCAATGAAGTTGTGCCAAATGTTTGTAAAGAACTAAAGTAGAGAGAGATCAGGGAAAGAGACAAGACTCTTCCATAATATAGTGTGTTTGATGGGCTAAGGTTGGCCTGGACTGCTTCTACAGCCAATTTAAAGTTACTATGGTAATATGGGAATTCAGCCAACTGATTGGTACACTGTAAACTTAAAAAAAACTGCTTATGTGACAACATCAATGAAAATTGGTCATGAATAATAAAATATAAAAATAGGAAGATGATACTTCAGTTATATTGCTATTGGTTGTAAGCCACTCTGGAACACTTTGTGATCAGGTGATGTATTTGTGGGTGTAATATATTTAAAGCTTCATTATATTATTCAATAAGGCTTCACAGTAGGAATATTTAAAAAATATCAGGAAAATGTATATTTTGAGGGCTGGTTAATGGAGAGGTGTGAGAGGGAGATTTTCAATTGGCAGCATCAAAGGGATGTGACAAGGAGCAGTGCTCGCACCTCAGGTGGAAAACTAATCTCTGATTTAGATGAAGCAGGCACCGAACATGGACACAGAAAGTCACTTCTACCCCAGTTAGTTTTGCAAAGTCCTCCTCACAAAGAGTTAGGGACTGTGTGTAAATTGGAAGATGCTGTTCCACAAATTAGTCAAGCAACAGCCTGAATTGTCAGCACTCAGAGAATCATACCCTCCAAAGAATGTGCCAGGCTCCATCACAAACCATGTGAAAGGCTTATCCCACCAGCAGGCAGACCCTGAGACGGCAGCATCGTGGCTACAGGCAAGATATAGTCACACTCTGTCTGTACTTCTTGCTGCCTCAGTAAAGCAGCCAGCATAATGAAAGACTCCACCCACTCCAGCCCCCTTCTTCCCTCCACACCCCCATCAGGCATAAACTACAAAAACCTGAAAGCATGTACCACAAGTCTCAATGACAACCTCTATCTCACTGTTATCAGACTCTTGAATGGATCTCTTGAATGATAAGATGGACTCTTGGCTTCAGGTCTAACTTCATTATGATCTTGCACTTTATCATTTAGCTGCACCGTACTCTCTCCAGAGCTTTTACACTTGATTCTGCATTGCTATTTTTTTTACCTTGTTCTAGCTCAATGCACTGTGTAGTGATTTGATCTACATGAACAGTATGCAAGACAAGCTTGTCACTGTGTCTTGGTACTTGTGACAATAATAAACCAATTCCAAAACCAAGGAGCAGCTCTTGGAGGATTCAGTGGTGTTCCAGGCAAACATCATCCTCATCCACCCACAGTCTTCCAGCAGCTGAAGAGTCAGTATTCCTCCATGTTGTACAATATTTAGAAAAGGCAAAGAAAGTAGGAAGAGAGAAGTCACTCTGGTTTGACACCAACAGTGCTGACTGAGTTGTCTGAGACCCCAAGGAGAAAATTGATCAACTGAGGCTGTTGAAATGTTACCACAGACAATGCAGCCAAAGTTTCTATGCTCTTCTATGACTCTAAACCAAATCAGGCCAATTGGCACCAGCAAAATGGTGACTGACACTGTCTTTGAGTGGCAATTGTTCACCAACAAAATGCTCACCAAAGCCCAGTGAGAGCTTTGTAGGAACCATTCCACTCTGGATCCTATCACAAATTTAATCCAAACAGGATCCAAGATACTGACTTCCAAGCAAGGGTGGGAGTGATTGCCCCTGATACTGGACAGCAGCTGAGTGACTGAGACACAAAGAGCCCTGGTAAAACTGAACTCAAGTATCAAGGAAAAACACTCCAATGGTTGGAGTCAAACTTTGCACAGAGGAAGGTGGTGATGGTGACCGGAGTCAATCATCTCACCCTCAGGATATCACTGCAAGAGTTCCTCAGAGCAGTGTCCTAGGCCCAACCACCTTCATCAGTTTCTTTCCTTCCTTCCATCATAATGTGAGAACTGTTGATGTTCTTTGTTGATTGCACAATGTTTCATTCCATTCCCAGGCAAAGACCACTTCCAGCATGAGAATGTTCAACAGCTCCCTCTTGATATTGAATGGTATTAACACTGTCACAGCTCCTGGGCGCTGGGGGGGGGGGCGGCGTGGTCACCATTGTTGGTCAGAAACTCAAATGGGACCAGCAAATAGAGATGGTATGGCTTTAAGAGTAGTTTGGAAACTGGGTACTTTGTGGTTAGTGACTCACCTCTTGACACCCCATGGACTTTTCACAGCTACAAGTACCACTCAGTAACGTGTAGGTATACTAATTACTTTCTCGTACGAGTGCAGTTCGAATAACTCAGCTCTGCTCTCTCCACCACCAGAAATGGCTGCCATGTGCGGCATCTACAAATGCACTACAGTTACTCAAAATCACCTCTGACAGCGGCTCACAAACCTGCAACTACTACTGCTGAGAAGCACAGAAGCAGCAGGTATATGGGAACACAACGGTCTGCAGGCTCTCCTTCAAGTCACACATTGTAATCATCTGGAAGTGAATCGCCAGACCTTCGTCACCAGTGGATCTAAATGCTGGACCTCCCTTCAGTTTTTATATTATATGCTTTCTTCGCTCTTTCTCATTGTTTTTGTGCGAGGGGAGGAGGATTTGGTGGGGGTCAATGTTCTTGTGGCATGCTGTGCGAGGGGGGAGTTTTGGGAGTTGATATTCTGGTTGCATTTTTGCTAGTTTTTTGTCTGGGGGGTGGTGGATTTGGAGGGCGATGTTTTTGTTGCATTTCGTGGGGGGGGGGAGGAGGTTGGGGGTTGATGATTGTGTTGCCATTATTTTTTTTGTGTGGGAGGGATGGGTTTGCTGTTTCTCTCTGAACTGACTTCATGTTTTTCTGTTGTTTCGTGGCTATCTGGAGAAGACGAATCTCAGAGCTGCATACAGCATACATACTTTGATAATAAATGAACCTTTGATAACTGTAAGGGGTAAAACTGAAAGGTAGAATATTTATTAAAAAGGTGAAAGCTGAGAAATGTCGATATTCACCGTGACCTGGGCATCCTTGAGTGTGAAGTTAATTTGCAGATGCAGCAAGTAAATAAGAAATGAATAGAATATGTGCAATTATAATTACAAAAAAAACAATGCCAGATAGCACTTACAAAATGAAGAATCTCTGCAATTGACAATTAACATCTTATTTCACTGGGAGACCACAATTATAGTCATGTGTATAATTTCAGACTTCTCATCTACTGAAAACAAAAAAAAAATCACAAAATAAACTAGCTTAAATAAAAACTAAACATGTTGAAAAAACTCAGCAGGTCAGACAGCATCTGTGGAAACAGAAATAGTGAATATTTCAGGACCAGGTCCCTTCATCTGAACTGGGAAAGAGAGTTAGATAGCTCAGAAGTTGGGAGAACACACCCCAATCCTCATTGAAGGTTCCGTAGTGGAAAGGATGAGCAGTTTCAAGTTCCTGGGCATCAAGAGGATCTACCTTGGGCCCAACATACTGAAGTATTTACAAAGAAGACACAACAGTGGCCATACTTCATTAGGTGCTTGAGATTTGGTATGTCACCACAGACTCAGGCAAATTTCTACACACAGAGTATTCTGACTGGTTACATCATTGCATCATATCGTGGCACCAATGCATAGAGACTTAGAGGGTTGTAGACTTAGACGGCTCCATCACGGACACAAGCCTCCCCACCATTGAGGATATCTTCAGAAGCCGGTACCTCAAGAACGCAACATCCTTCATTAAGAGACATACCCTCTTCTCATTGCTGTCATCAGTGAAAACGTACAGGAACATGGAGATCCACACTCATCGTTTTCGGAACATCTTCTTCCCCTTTGAGATCAAATTGCTGACCAGTCCATGCATCACAAACACTATTCCTCATTTGCACCATTCATTCATTTTTATTGCAACTTAAATTAATTTATTTCACCTGCACTGTAATCCTGCCACAAAACAACGACTTTCATGTCACATGTCACAGATTCTGATTCTGACATAGGCTGGGCTGAGCAAAGTTAGAATAAAGATATACCCCTCTGCTAAGGTTATCCCAAAGACAAAATGTGGTCTTTAAAGATCAGTTAAGATCAGATCATGTCTTGCTAATAAGGCGGCTGTGAGGTTGGCCCATACTAGATTAAACAAAATGAAAGTATAAGAAAAACGGACTAGAAATTATGGCAGGCAGAAACGGCCATTTCTGAATTCTGACTGAGGGAGCAAGTTATCTACAGTTTGAGTACCTGATGCTGAGTCCTGAAGGCTGTCACGTGCCTGGCTGGAAGATGAGGTGCTGATTTTCAGTCTCACGTTGAGTAAGTGTTGCAACAGTGCAGAGATCACAGACTGAGGTCAGAGTGGGTGTGGGGTGGTGAATTAAAGTGGCACGCAATTAGAAGCTCAGGGCTGCCCCTGTGGAGTGAATGCAGGTGCTCTGAAAAGCCATCACCAATCTGCATTTGGTTTCTCCAAAATATAGGAGGCCACACTGCACACTGAATGTGGTCAATCTGATTGAAAGAAGTGCAGGTGAATTGTTGCTTCACCTGGGTAAAATAAACTTAAGAAGGAATGGAAACAAAGAGTTACCAGATGCATGAGATAGAGGGATTGTCCTAGGAAGGAGAGATTGAGCCTAGGAATCACACATCCCCTAAAATGGGTGCTGGGAAAGTGTTTCCCTAGTTACAGAAATGAAAATGCTTATTTCCCTGGTGGGCCTGAAATGAAGAGTTTAAAAAAAGGAGGATGTGGATCTCTGGTTATTCTTTACCTCACAGGTCCCTGGGTAGTCTGTTATTTAAATATATTCAAGCTAGAATGTAATAGGCATTGCAGTACTAGGAAAGTAATTCAAAGACTATGACTCTTCTCATTGGTGAGACCGCACTGTGAGTATTGTGAGCAGTTTTGGGTCCCTTATCTAAGAAAAGATGTGCTGGCATTGGAGACGGTCTAGAGGAAGTTCATGAGAATAATTCCAGGAATGAAAGGGTTAATATATGAGGAGCATTTGATGGCTCTGGTCCTGTACTCGTTAGAGTTTCGAAGAATGGGTGGTGTATCCCATTGAAACCTATAGAATATTGAAAGGCCTGGAGTGGATGTGGAGAGAATGTTTCCTATAGTAGGTGAGTCTTGGACCAGAGGGCACAGCCTCAGAAAAGAGGGACGCCCATTAAGAACAGAGATGACAAGGAATGTCTTTAGCCAGAGGGCAGTGAATCTGTGGAATTCATTGCCACAGACAGCTGTGGAGGCCAAGTCATTGGGTATATTGAAAGCAGATGTTGGTAGGTTGTTGATTAATCAGGGCGTGAAAGGTTATTGGGGAGAAGACAGGAGAATGGGGTTGAGAGAGATAATAAATTGGCCATGATGGAATGGTGGAGCTGACCCGATGGCTGAGCAGCCTAAATCTGCTTCCAAGTCTTATGGTCTTGTAGTATTTAAGAGTTGAATTGACCTTGATATAATTAAACATCAGATGGGTTCCACACAAATCTATGACACTGCCACCAAAAAAGGTTAAGTGCAACAGTAATATGTGAACGTCATTACTTTGGATTGGAGAGCATGTCTTTTCTCTTTGGAGCGAAGGAGGATGAGAGGTGACTTGATACAGCTGTACAGGATGATAAGAGGTATAGATCATGTGAATAGCCAGAGACAATTTCCCAGGGTAGAAATGGCTAATACCAAGGGTCATAATGTAAGGCGATTGGAGGTAAGTATCGGGAGAGGGGGATGTCAGGGGTAGATTAAAAAACACAGAGTGGTAGGTGCATGGAACATGCTCCCAAGGGTGAACGTAGAGGCAGATATACTAGGGCCACTTAAGAGACTCTTAGATCAGCACTTGGATGATAGAAAAATGGAGAAATACGTGGGAAGGAAGGGCTAGATTGATTTTAGAGTAGATTAAAAGGTCCGCAGAATATTGTGGCTCAAAGGGCCTGTAGTATGCTGTAATGTTCTATGTAGAGGACACCCTCCAAGAAGCACACTGTCTTGACTGGACTTTGAGTCTAAATCCTGGTATTCATCAAATCATGCAGTATGTTTTAATGAGCACTAGGATTAAAACTTCACCTGTGGTTCAAAATGTATTTTATTTATTTAGAAATACAGCATGATAAACAGGCCCTCTCGGCCCAACCAACCCATGCTGCCCAATTAACCTACTAACCCAAACATCTGGAAACCCGCGCAGTCACGGGGAGAATGTACAATCTCCCGATGCACCCACCACTACGCTACCACGCTGCCCACGTTGGCTCTCCATCCATTTCTCAAGGGCATCTAGTGATGGGCAATGAATCTTGTGCTAGCCAACAAAATAACATCTCATCAATTAGCCAAAGAAAAGTGAATTTATTTGATCTGTTAGACATGTTCAGGAAGTGATCATCTCAGAATGACAATCTCCAATTGAAACTTGAAATGAGTATTAAGTTCCTTATCTCATTCCAGTCAGGAGCTGCAGCTAAGTTATCCAAACCCTCAAGTAATGCTTTATGTTCACCACCCCAGCATCAATGACCAAACCAGGAACAGCTAGAAACACTCAGTAGATCAGGTAGCATCTGTGAAGAGAGGAATCCTCAATCAATAATCATCTACCTGACACAATCACCTTTTTCTGAATCCACAGATGCGGCCTAACCTGTTGAGTGGCCTAAACACCTTGTTTTAGAGTTCTGGCAGTGTTTTCTTTAGGCTGATGCATTATCTTGACGATAAGTGCAATAGGAGTTAAAAAATCTCAGCTCGCTGAGATGGAAAGAAACGCATACATTCCCCACGCTTTGCACACCACAATGATTCATACTGTGCTCTGTGGGTAGAAGCTGACAGCAATTACTCATTTCCCAGCACAAAGATAACAGTTAACGTCAGTGGTAGAAACAATAATGGAATGCATAGTCAAATATAATCGAAAAACATAATCTGTAAATGATTGAGTAATTAAGATTTCAAAAGATAAAGCCATGCTTTGCCAATTTTATGGTAAGAAAATAGAAGCCTTTAATAACTTACCACAAAATAGGCTAATACACAAGATCAAAACCTTTATGATCAAGGAACAAGTATTATGCCAAGTAAATACATTACAATACAGAAAACAGAGCAGGAGTTAATTATAATTACTTGGACTGGTAAACGTTATTAGCGATGTTCCACTAATTTGTGCTTGGACGATGGTGACCTGTTTCCAAGGGAAAGGGAATCAAAAACTATAAGCCATAGGTTGAAGCTGAGGGGGGGGGGGAAGATTTAAAAAGAACTTATGGGGCAAGATCTTCATGCAGCGGGTGGTGCATATGTACTATGAGTTGACGAAGGAAGTGGTTGAGGGCCGGTACAATAACAACATTTGAAAGACATTTGGACAGGTACACAGATCGGAAAGGTTTCAAGGACCATGGGACAAGCGTGGGTAAATAGGCCTGGCTTAGATGGGCATTGTGGTTGGCATGGACAAGCATGGCTGAAGGGCCTGTGGGGGTGGGGGGAGGTATGGTTAATACAGGAGAAAACTTCAAGAAATAAACTCAAGGATCCATGAACAATGGGTGTGCAAAATGCAAATGAATTTCAATAAAGTTCAAATCTAAGTCGGATAATGGGGTGGGGTCCACAATGCTTGGAAAATTCCTGAATTGAGTGCAAGAACAGTAACACGCAAATAGGTCATTAAAGCACATCACTTGAATTATAAAGTATAGGTCACGTTAAATCTGGGGAAGACTGCACAAAGTGGAGTGAATTGTTTCTGGTACAGGAAAAGATTAAAAAAACATTTTGGGATGACACTAGAACTAGACACCTTCTGTCAGGAAAGTGTGATCTGATAAAGATCTTTACAAAAGGGTTAGACAGTCTTCATGCATCTAAGACTTCTGCAGAACAAACTTGGGTGATTAATATAAATCACTGTAATGTCTAATTAAAGACTCGGAGTAACTTTCTTTCACAGGCAGATCATTCGCCAGTCCAGCTCAGCAGTCTAGCTATGAGGTCTGACGTCAGACTCTCTCGATGGGCCTACCTCTCTCAGCACTGATAAAGTGGCACTTGGTTTCACCTCCTACCCTACAGTTTCCAAGACTCCATCACCAGACACACCTTCCCCTCTCCGTATTGAGGGTCTTCCCCCTTAGAACTCTTCTCATTAGATGCAACACTCACTTTTACCGCATGCCACCCAGCCATCCAAAGATTATGGTTATTCTAGAAGCAGCAGTTCACTTGCACTTCGTCCATTTACTGTATTACTAATGATGTGGTCTTCGCTACATTGGAGAAATTAACTGCAGATTGGGTCACAATTTTGTGAAATGCCTCCATTCGGTCTTTAAATTGTGGGATATTCTGAGCTTCCAGTTATCCATGATATTAATTCTCCAGCATGCTCTCCCACTGCCCTTCTGTCACTTTCTGTGCCATTCCAATGAGGTCCAACGTAAACTTGGGGAACAGCAACTGATTTTTCATCTGGGTATCCTGTCGCCTTTGGGACTCAAAATATTGACTTCAACAATTTTGACTGACTTGCTTTTACAGTTTATACCAGAAACAGCTGGTCCTGTGGTGAAGTGGTCCATGTGTTATATTAACTCAGATTTGCTTTCTCCACAAACACTGCTCAGTCTGCTAAACTGAGAGGGTCTCAGCCCAAAATGTCGACTGTTTACTCTTTTCCATAGCTGCTACCTGGCCTGTTGAGTTCCTCCAGCATTTTATGCGTGTTGCTTGCATTTTCGGGAACGTCCTTTTGGTTTCCTGCCTAGGCAATAGGTCTGATTGGCATTTCATGGCTCTTACACAAAGTGCTGGAAGAAACTCAGCAAGTCAGGCAGTATCTCTGAAGGGAAATAAACCTTCACAAGACCTGATGAAGGGTCTCAAACATTGACTGTTTATTTCCCTCCATAGATGCTGCTTGACCTGCTGAGTTCCTCCAGCACTTTGTGTGTGTTGCTCAGGAATTCCAGCATCTGTAGAATCTTGTTTCCTGGCTCTCACATGCCTCTCTTCTCATAACTACCCTCATTATTCCACTAACCAAATGGCTTTGTAAACATCTTTATCACCATGGCAAACCTAGCCTCACCCTTTCAAAGATTCATCTCATTCATCTCTCTCCTTTCCTTACTGTAACACTAACTTTTTTAACAAACTTTTCCAGTTCTTGTCAGTGGTTATCAATCTGAAAGGTTAATTGTTTCATTTTTCTACAGATGCTGTCTAACCTGGTGGGCGTTTCCAGCATTTTCAATTTCCCTGAGTTGCTAGCTGAGTCAAACAAAGTACAAGTCCTCCCTAAGTTATGACAGGGTGATTTTTCCATTAATTGTTCATAACACAAAACAATTCACAGGTTGCAAAAGCAGCTGTGTGCTTAGTTCCTACTCAGCAGATGATGACTGCAGCCATGCGGGCAGCTGGAAAAGTCATCCCACTGGCCTCCCAACCACTTTGTACACCACGCAGGCATTTGTAACCTGGGAAGGGCCTGCAGACAAATGCACAGTGGGTGGATAAGCATACACGATAAAGCAATTGAAGGATATCGGTTGAGATAGAAGGTGGAAGACTTGCGTGGAGCATATTCATCAGCAGGGATCTGTTTGACTGAAAATCCCCAAGTCCACGTAAATCTACTTACGATGAACGGCAGTTTCAAATGTGTCATTTTACTTTAGCTTCCCCCTGTACGATTAGCCACCCTTCCAGGCAAACTGATTTACAGAACCCTGGCCAGTGCCGAGTTTATTGGTCACTGGCAAAGGGCTTACGTTCTGCAGTCAATATAAAACTTTGGAAGCGTTGTCAGTATTGCATCACTGGAAACAGTTTATACATGCGAGCCCCATTAAACAATTACAGCAAAGTCTTCATCTTGTGATATTACAAAATAAGTATTTGATGGAGCAAAAGGGAAAACTCCAAGCTTTTCTTTCAGTTGTGCCCTGGAACTCATTCACGTTAGAGACAAACAAGTCCGGTTTAATGTCTCTTATGTAGATGTCACTTCTGACATACACACAAATGTATAAACTAGCAGCTACAGGCCAGCTCACCATTTAATAGGAACATAGCCAATTTGAGGGCATCTTCAATTCTGCATTCCTATTGACCCACAATAGTGTTTCACTGCCTTGGTTATCAAATATCTAACTTGGTCTGCATTAAAAGTATTTCAAAGTCTGATGGTCAGCACGGATGTGGTGGGCTGAAGGGCCTGTTTCAGTACTGTATGACACTATGGCTCTGCATCCACTATCCTCTGAGGAAGAACGATCCAGAGTCTCCTGAACAATTGAGGAAGTCTCACCTCATCCCATCCTAAAAAGGATGATCCATTAATTTAAACAGTGATCCCTAGTTCTAGATTCTCTCGTGATGGAGATATGGTTTTCCATTAACCATAACACTGCTCATTTCTCCAATTACTTGATGAGAATTTGCACACTGGCTTATGCCAAGTAACATGCTACAACACCCAGATCCCTTTGCCACTTGGAGCTCTGAAATTTATCAATGATCAGCTAATTTGCTTTTAAAAGTTTCCTACCAAAATGGGTAATTTGCCATGTCCTTGTCTACTCACTTATCCTATCCAAAATGCTTATGTAGCCTTGTTATGTCTACTTCACATTTTCTTATCCATTGCAGCCATACCTTTGGTGACTTAGACAATAGACAATAGGTGCAGTAGGCCATTCAGCCCTTCGAGCCAGCACCGCCATTCACTGTGATCACGGTTGATCATCCACAATCAGTATCCAGTTCCTGCCTTATCCCCATAACCTTTGATTCTGCTATCTTTAAGAGCTCTATCCATCTCTTTCTTGAAAACATCCAGAGACTTGGCCTCCACTTCATCTAAGCCCCTGATATAACTATGTGATGTTCAGATTCCAGCACAACACTTGTCACCTTGTGCCAACCAGAGAAAGAGCCACTTATGCCCACTCTGCTTCCTGTTAACTAGCCAAACCCCTACACAAGCTTTTATTGTCTTTTGGACATCTTGGTATATAACATCTACCAGTTCCCTTTTAATCACAGCATAATAGTCTTTAAAGAATTCCAATAACTGTATTAAATATAGTTGTCCTTTCACAAAACCATGTTAATTTTGCCACAATTTCTCAGTGTTCTGCTCAGAGGTCTTCAGTAATTACTTGCCCTATGACATGATAGAGCAGTGCTCTTACAGCTTAGCCAAGGAAGTGTCAAGTGATGCTGTACTTGAACTCTCAACCTTGTGGTGCTTAGGTGAATACATGGAACCATCCCTTCAGCAATGTGGCTCCTCTAAGCACATTCTGTTCACCTTCATTAGCACTGACCTAGTTAAGACATACACCAGGAAAGAAGACCCAGGCACTTAAGGGTGATGCTGGATCCAAACATTGGAGGGTCCCAGCACAAAAGAGTAGGTTGCGTCATTAGTGACGGTCAGCAACAGAAGTGACAGGAGTAAATTCACCCTTGGACAAGCAAGAAAGCCACAGATGATGCTGAATGTGAGTGGGGCTACCACAACTGGGAGGGCAGGGACTTTCCAAGCAGGGCACCAACAAACAGAGAAGAGAAGATGGGATTACTCTGGAAGGTTGTGCTTCTAAAGTTGAGAAAGGCAGAATAAAGGTGGTGAGGGCTCCTACAATTTCCCGATCCTGGAAAAGAACATTACAGGATAAAGTAGAAAGAAACAGATTGCTTCAACCTCCGTTTCCTATACACGATTTATTTCCTCACCACCTATTTGCCCCTCAAGATAGTTTCCAAGGAACTTTCCAAGTGATACAGTACATTCTTCCCTTGAGTTTCCTTTGTTGGATTCTGGAAAGATCACATTCCACCAACATTTAACACCTCAATGCCTTATCATTTTCGCACTGCTTTTCAGGAATTTCCTCATCATCCTCGGGAGTTTCCTCGCAATCATTTGAACATCTGGTTCCAGTAATTTCAAAAACATTCAGAAACAGACTTTTCAATGTTGATTAAAAATGTTTCTCTTCGCAAGTTCATTTTTTATAATTTCATTTATTTTATGAATGTCTGTATTATATAAACAAAACAAAACCAGCCTCTGGACCAAAAGGTGCAAAAAAAAAAGTTTCAAATGAAGATCTGTGACAGTTAAATCTGTCCGAGAAAACCCTCTCCGGAAAAAAATCCTCCTTGCGATAGCCTCCCTCTCTCCGAGAGACTCCCCTCCCTTGGACACATCTCCAGAGAATGACTTGCCATGAGGTGCCACCCCAATCCCAACCCCGGTAAACCCTTTCTTTTCCCACCACACGTTAGATTGTGAGAGTGTTCTTGGATAAAATTTATTAAAATCCTTGCAAGAACGATCTGAAACACCAAGCCTGGTGGGTGGATGCTGTAGGCTGGATCACACAACTGGATTCAGTTACAGTTGGGAGCCGGGGTGGTATTGCAGCATCAGATTCAGTTCTAAACCCCAATCCCCTCTGATCAATCAATTGTTCGGAAATTCTGGACTACTGGGTGACAGTGAAAAATAAGTCAATCTTACTTTATTTCAGGATACGTTCAGGATTTGTGCTATGCTTTAGGTTCGTATCCAACGATTTCATTCACCTCTCCTGTAAACCCCCTGATCAGTGTGTTGATCTTTGCCCACTTGCACTTCTTTCCACCCACCCAGCTGTGTCCTTTCCTCAGGACCTCCTGACCTGATCATGGAAGTAACTGTTAGTCCAGCAATGCCTAGGTTACTCTGAGCATTAATAACCTTCAGAGATCATGGGAAGACTCCTGGAGCACTGCCCACCACTTCAATGGATAGCAGGCTTTTCCCAACTGTGGACTGTATGGATCATTCACCATCAAGGTTCTTCAGATGCTGTGTTTTTTTTTCGGTGAGGGAGTGGAATTTATCCTCACCAACTCCCCTCAGGAGCTTCCAGGATTGACCTCAGGTTTCACCCAGCTCGTTTACCCTGCGCACAGGTCTCCAAAAACGATACTGCAGTAGGCAACATACATATTTCAACCATTCCCTGGGCCCTACCCAACAGGTGAACTTTCTCCCAACTCATTCCCTCCCCCAACTTAGCACACACGCACACACACACACTCTCTCTCTCTCACTCACTCACTCACTCACTCACTCTCTTCTTGGACCTCAGTACCTACTGGGTATATCCTGCATCTTCACTGAACCAAACCACCAAACCCATTGAGACACTATTTAGTTCCTCAGTTCTGGGGCCATTTTCAATGTCTGCTCCCCCACCTGCACCCCCTCCCTACCATTTCTCTCATACTGAGTTGTGTTTGAATTAAATAGCACATTCCCAGTCTCAGATAGACCAGCTCTCAGGGAGGGCTGGGCCAGTTCCACACATTTCCCTCCAAATCAGCCCAGTCCTCTCCCCACTATTTCTGAGACTTGCTCCTTCACTGCGTTCGCATTTCAGGTTCCAAATGGGATAAGAGCTTTGTGCTCATCAACAAACATCTCCAACAGCTTCTAGTGCGGCCACACCTGATGGAACGAACAGGGATCCAGGGGAATGTGTAGGCGTGGGGAGGGGGGGAGCGGCGGCAATGGCAGGGCTGAGAACATTGACCCCACTACTTATGTATCTCAGGACAAAAACCTGAGAAATCTGACGGGCAGAGAACTTCTCTTTTGGGAGAGAGGCCCTTCCTGGAATTTCCCTGTCACAGCTCTGGATGGTTCTCCAGCGAAAACACAGAGTTACAGGAACCGTAAAAACAAATCACATACCGAGGCAGAATATTTACAGCAATAATAAAATCCCTTTGCACAACAGCGGGTGAGGAAACCAAACGAGAGAAAGAGAGACAGATGGGGAGGGGAGAAAGAGAGAGAGAGTGAAGAGGGGAGGAGGGGAGAGTGCGAGCGAGGGGCATCCGGGGAGCAGAGAGGTCGCGTGGGGGGGTGGGGGCATCCGGGGAGTAGAGAGGTCGCGTGGGGGGGTGGGGGTCCGGGGAACAGAGAGGTCGCGTGGGGGGGGTGGGGGCATCCGGGGAGCAGAGAGGTCGCGTGGGGGGGGTGGGGGCATCCGGGGAGCAGAGAGGTTGCGTGGGGGGGGTGTCCGGGGAGCAGAGAGGTCGCGTGGGGCGGTGGGGGCATCCGGGGAGCAGAGAGGTCGCGTGGGGGGGTGGGGGCATCCGGGGAGCAGAGAGGTCGCGTGGGGGTCCGGGGAGCAGAGAGGTCGCGTGGGGGGTGGGGGCATCCGGGGAGCAGAGAGGTCGCGTGGGGGGGTGGGGGTCCGGGGAGCAGAGAGTTCGCGTGGGGGGGGGTGGGGGTCCGGGGAGCAGAGAGTTCGCGTGGGGGGGGGGTGGGGGTCCGGGGAGCAGAGAGTTCGCGTGGGGGGGGTGGGGGTCCGGGGAGCAGAGAGTTCGCGTGGGGGGGGTGGGGGTCCGGGGAGCAGAGAGTTCGCGTGGGGGGGGTGGGGGTCCGGGGAGCAGAGAGTTCGCGTGGGGGGGGGTGGGGGTCCGGGGAGCAGAGAGTTCGCGTGGGGGGGGGTGGGGGTCCGGGGAGCAGAGAGTTCGCGTGGGGGGGGGTGGGGGTCCGGGGAGCAGAGAGTTCGCGTGGGGGGGGTGGGGGTCCGGGGAGTAGAGAGGTCGCGTGGGGGGGTGGGGGTCCGGGGAGTAGAGAGGTCGCGTGGGGGGGGGGGATCCGGGGAGTAGAGAGGTCGCGTGGGGGGGGGGATCCGGGGAGTAGAGAGGTCGCGTGGGGGGGTGGGGGTCCGGGGAGTAGAGAGGTCGCGTGGGGGTCAGGGGAGATCCGGGGAGTAGAGAGGTCGCGTGGGGGTCAGGGGGAGATCCGGGGAGTAGAGAGGTCGCGTGGGGGTCAGGGGGAGATCCGGGGAGTAGAGAGGTCGCGTGGGGGTCAGGGGGAGATCCGGGGAGTAGAGAGGTCGCGTGGGGGTCAGGGGGAGATCCGGGGAGTAGAGAGGTCGCGTGGGGGTCAGGGGGAGTAGAGAGGTCGCGTGGGGGTCAGGGGGAGATCCGGGGAGTAGAGAGGTCGCGTGGGGGTGCAGGGGGAGATCCGGGGAGTAGAGAGGTCACGCGGGGGGGCAGGGGGTCCGGGGATTAGAGAGGTCACGTGAGGGGGGGGTCTGGGGATCAGAGAGGTCACGCGGGGGGGGGTCTGGGGATCAGAGAGGTCACGTGAGGGGGGGGGTCTGGGGATCAGAGAGGTCACGCGGGGGGGGGTCTGGGGATCAGAGAGGTCACGCGAGGGGGGGGTCTGGGGATCGGAGAGGTCACGCGGGGGGGTCTGGGGATCAGAGAGGTCACGCGAGGGGGGTCTGGGGATCAGAGAGGTCACGTGGGGGGGTCTGGGAGTCGGAGAGGTCACGCGAGGGGGTGATCTGGGGATCGTAGAGGTCACGCGCTGGGGGGGGGCGGTCCGGGGATTGGAGAGGTCACGTGCCGGGGGGTGGGGGGTCCGGGGATCGGAGAGGTCACGCGCCAGGGGGTCGGGGGTCCGGGGATCGGAGAGGTCACGCGCCGGGGGAGGGGGGTCCGGGGAGCAGAGAGGTTGCGGAGAGTAGAAAGCGCGAGGGGGGGCTAGGGAGTGGAGAGTGTGAGGGGCTAGGGGCAGAGGGGGAAAAGGGAAAGAGAGAGAAAAATTTTAAAAAATTAAAATTGAAAACGCAAATGTCTGGAAGTCTTTCAGCCGAGCTCACTCTGTTAAAAAATAATCTTTGACTCCCACACTTCCAACCCCACCCCCCACCCCACCTTCCAGCCCCGCCTTGGTATAAACTCTTTGACTCCTCAGTTCCGGGCCTCACTTTTCGTAATAAAATTATTTTTATTTTCCCACCACTGTCGCTTCATGACTTGCATAAATCCTAGTTGTACGAAAAGTCGATGAGAGGAGCTAGAAGGGCATGTTGGCAGTGTTCCCTGGTTCTGGTACAAAGGTGATGGGTACATCTAAGGACATGCTCCTCTGTCTCAACTGCTGAGGGAACATCATACTTTGGTGGGGCGGCGTTCCCAGCATGCCCACCTGCGGAGGAAGCATGTGACCGCCCTGTCCGTACATCTCCCCCGACAGCGAGAGGCTCCTCTGCTTGGTTTGTAGCATCATGTTCTGTTGGGCCATCAGGCTCTGCTGTGGAGACATGAGAACCTGGTGCAGACTGCTGCTCATTACACCGTGCTGGCCTGGCATGCCTGTCCTTGCCATCATGGGCCCTGGCACCTGCCCCGGATGGAAAATGTGCATGCTCAGGCCCCTCTGCACCACCTGCTGTTGCTGCTGCTGCGGTGGTGGTGGCTGCTGTTGTCCTGGAAGGTTGGGTCTGCTCGCGGGACCCTGCTCCAACATCATGCTCTGAAGGTTCATGAGGTGAGGGTTGGAAGATGGGGCTTTTGACGCCTGGGATTCTCCTTTGGGGAAATACTGCAGCGTGCTGCTGGGTCTCTCCGAAGGAATGATGCGCGACAGGTTGAACTCTGGAATCCCACTTGCTGAGGGGCGGATAACGTCCTGCAGCTCAGGGTCGTTGAGGACTGAGGCCACTCCCGACAGCTGGTAGCCTTCGCCTCCAGCTCGGCTCGACACGTTCTTGGCCATCAAGTGTGGAGGTGGAGGGGGGGGCGGCGGGGGCTGCTGCTGTGGCTGAGCAGGGGCCGGGCCAGCGGGGACCCCGTGGGGCGGGACAGCTTCCTCGTGGGGCATGGCCATCCCTGGGGGGTAGCCCTGTTGCATCCCGGAACCCGGGGACTGCAGAGTGTTGTGGGGTTGGTGCTGCATTCGCTGGAGGACCATGGGGTTCTGAGGTAGCATCTGGGAACCACTGCCAGTTACTGAGCCACAGGCTTGCCCCAGTGAATCCTGGGGTGGGTGCACCATCATGGGGCTTTGTACAGTCATTCCAGGGCCATGCCCCTCATGCATGGGGATGCTGGGTCCCATCATGCCAGGAGATGGCATCATGGGGGCTGGCGGTTCATGGGACAATGGATGCCCCACCATGTTCATTGCCAGGGGGCTGTTGGCAGACCCTGGCCCTACCACACTCTGAGACACCATATGCGGCTGCGGATTCTGGCTTCCAGTCATTCCTGCAAAGGAATTGAAAAAGGTGTCAACAAAATCCCATTCCACACGCCAGCAACCTAAGTCATAGCTTCCGTCTAACTGGATAAGAATGCCCTATGCTAATTTGCAAATCAAATCAAGCCAGATATTAGGACAAGTGACCGGATCGTTAACTGAGCTAGGCTTTCTGAAGTATCTTCGAAGGAAGACGGACAGTAAAAAAGGGAGCTAGAGTAAGGGAGCAGAATAAACAAACTTAAAAGTACCAAGAAAGTAGCGTTAGGAAGATTGCTTTGCTGTTGAGGCCAATATTTAAACCTGGACATACTTCACTGGGAAAGATTACAGTGGCATGCAAAAGTTTGGGCACCCCTGGTCAAAATTTCTGTTACTGTGAATAGCTGAGTAAAAGATGAACTGATTTCCAAAAGGCATAAAGTTAGATGACACATTTCTTTAATATTTTAAGCAAGATTACTTTTTTTTTATTTCCATCTTTTACAGTTTCAAAATAACAAAAAAGGAAAAGGGCCCAAAGCAAAAGTTTGGGCACCCTGCATGGCAGTACTTAGTAACACCCCCTTTGGCAAGTATCACAGCTTGTAAATGCTTTCTGTAGCCAGCTAAGAGTCTTTCAATTCTTGTTTGGGGGATTTTCGCCCATTCTTCCTTGCAAAAGGCTTCTAGTTCTGTGAGATTCTTGGGTTGTCTTGCATGCACTGCTCTTTTGAGGTCTATCCACAGATTTTTGATGATGTTTAGGTCGGGGGACTGTGAGGGCCATGGCAAAACCTTCAGCTTGTGCCTCTTGAGGTAGTCCATTGTGGATTTTGAGGTGTGTTTAGGATCATTATCCTGTTGTGGAAGCCATCCTCTTTTCATCTTCAACTTTTTTACAGACGGTGTGATGTTTGCTTCCAGAATTTGCTGGTATTTAATTGAATTCATTCTTCCCTCTACCAGTGAAATGTTCCCCGTGCCACTGGCTGCAACACAAGCCCAAAGCATGATCGATCCACCCCCGTGCTTAACAGTTGGAGAGGTGTTCTTTTCATGAAATTCTGCACTCTTTTTTCTCCAAACATACCTTTGCTCATTGCGGCCAAAAAGTTGTATTTTAACTTCATCAGTCCACAGGACTTGTTTCCAAAATGCATCAGGCTTGTTTAGATGTTCCTTTGCAAACTTCTGACGCTGAATTTAACATGAGGGGGAACTTCTTTACTCAGAGAGTGGAGCTGTGTGGAACGAACTTTCAGCAAAAGTGGTTGAGGTAGGTTCGCTGTTGTCGTTTAAAGTTAAACTGGACAGCTATATGTACAGGAAAGGAATGGAGGGTTATGGGCTGAGTGCAGGTCGGTGGGACTAGGTGAGAGTAAGAGTTCAGTACGGACTAGAAGGGCCGAGATGGCCTGTTTCTGTGCTGTAATTGTTATATGGTTATATGAATTTTGTGGTGAGGACGCAGGAAAGGTTTTCTTCTGATGACTTTTCCATGAAAGTCATATTTGTGCAGGTGTCGCTGCACAGGAGAACAGTGCACCACCACTCCAAAGTCTGCTAAATCTTCCTGAAGGTCTTTTGCAGTCAAACGGGGGTTTTGATTTGCCTTTCTAGCAATTCTACGAGTAGTTCTCTCAGTCTTCCAGACCTCAACTTGACCTCCACCATTCCTGTTAACTGCCATTTCTTAATTACATTATGAACTGAGGAAACAGCTACCTGAAAATGCTTTGCTATCTCCTTATAGCCTTCTCCTGCCTTGTGGGCATCAATTATTTTAATTTTCAGAGTACTAGGCAGCTGCTTAGAGGAGCCCATGGTTGCTGATTGATGGGACGAGATTTGAAGAGTCGGTATTTATAAAGCTTTGAAATTTGCATCACCTGGCCTTTCCTAACGATGACTGTGAACAAGTCATAGCCCTAACAAGCTAATTAAGGTCTGAGACCTTGGTAAATGTTATCTGAGAGCTCAAATCTCTTGGGGTGCCCAAACCTTTGTATGGTGCTCCTTTCCTTTTTTTCCCCCACTCTAAAATTGTACAAAACAAAAATAATACACTAATCTTGCTTAAAATGTTAAAATGTTGAAAAGAATGTTTCATCTTTAACTTTATGACTTTTGGAGATCAGTTCATCTTCTACTCACAGTAACAGAAATTTTGACCAGAGGTGCCCAAATATTTGCATGCCACTGTATTTTGTTATAAAAGGATCTGGTGCTTTCCCAGCATATATGATGAATAAACACTTCTTAGGCTTCCAGCTGGGTACAGGTATCAATTTTAACCCACGTTTTGATGGTAAACTCTGCCATCTTCATCAGCCTAAGCATGTCTAGTCCAGAGGTATTTATACCCCTTCCTCCGTCCCTCCTGATTGGTTAGCCTTCATCCAATCTGGTTTCCGCTGTCCCACCTTGTTTACTATCTAATTCCAATGGAAGCCATTGAAATAAAACTAGAGAAAATTTTTTTTTTTAACAAAGGTGAAGGTCTTGCTTTAAGAACTGAAATTTGATTGTAAACAATGTGAAACAACAGAAACCTGATTGGATGAGGACTAACCAATCAGGAGGGACGGACGATGGGGATATAAATACCACCAGACTAGACATGCCCAGGCATCATCCCTGATGAAGACAGCAGAGTTTGTCATTGAAACATTGGTAATAATTGATATTTGTACCTGGCTGGAAGCCCGAGAAGAGTTCAGTCAACTATTTAGTTATATATTGTATAACTCGGGGTGGAGGAGTAACACCTTATATTCCATTTGGGTAACCTCCAACTTGATGGCACGAACATTGATTTCTCCTTCTGGTAAATAAATTGCCCCCCTCCTTTCTCTATTCCCTACTCTGACCTTTTACCACTTCTCACCTGTGGGTCCCCTCCTCCTATGGTCCATTCTCCACTCCTATCAGATTCCTTCTTCTCCAGCCCCTTACCTTTCCCACCCACCTGGCTTCACCTATCACCTTCCAGCTCGCCTCCTTCCCCTCACCCCAGCTTTTTTATTCTGGCATCATCCCTTCTTTTCCTGTCCTGAAGAAGGGTCTCAGTCTGAAACATCGACTGTTTATTCATTTCCATAGATGCTGTCTGACCTGCAGAGTTCCTCCTGCATTCTGTGTGTGTTGCTTTCTCAGGTCTATGTATCACGATCCTGTTTTTGCCCCAATTGGCTGGTACATTTCTTATGTCAACATTAGGAAGTATTTTACTGGACAAGACGTGTTTCTGAAGCATATACAGGTTCTCTCTTCTGTGGGCTCACTTACCAGAGACGCTGGTGGGCTGCATCATCGACATTGATCGCTCTGGGGCCAGCTCGTCATCAGAGGTGGCAATGGTCTTAATCGCGTCGTGGTAAAGCGGGGTGGAGCTTGGCATGGCATACTTGGACATCTGTGACATCATGAGTGAGAGTGGATTCTGGGAAGGCGTTGAATCCGGTGAGTTATAAGGCAAGCCAGGGCCAGAGCGAGAGGCGGAGACAATAGGACCTGTTTGGTGTGAAGAGAAGTCGAAACACATCTCAGTAATGCTCCAATCTGACTGAGCTTGGTGCACTATTCAAAGAGAGATCCCACAGAAATGAGACTGACAGACTGAACAGGAACACTTTCTGAAAGTGAGAAACCAAAGATCCAGGAGGAAACATTTTTCTTTACCTTGCCCTGCATGATGCTGACGCTGAAAGAATTACATAGGAAATTACGAGAGTACATTCTCATGGACAACGACTGTTATGGGGGTGCAGCCCCACGGGCACTGAGTGTCACAGGGGTACAGTCCCACAGGCACCGAACATCATGGTGGGAAGTCACACAGGCCTGTAATAAGACTGGGATTCATCTCTGCATTTTGGCAGAATTTCACAGGCAATCTCCAGGGTACCTGATTCTCCAAAGATATACCTCTATGTACACTGACAGTTACTGAGGTATGGTTTAACATACGACTCTCACTGGGAGACACTCTGACACACCCACTGGAACACAGCATCACTGCCTTCTCAGGAGATCGTCTCTCAGTTTACATGGAGAGAATTTTGCAGTTACAGTTTCAAAGGAACAGACTACTACAGATGCACAGCTTCACTGGAGCTAGCTCTCTGAAGTACAGTCTCATAAGCACTGATTTTCACATGGGTACAGTTTTCAGAGACTGACTGGAGTAGTTTCCCAGGGACTCCCTCTGAACATGGTACAGGAATTAATGTGAATTGGTACACTGACTCACACAGGGTGCATCTCCACCACCACTGACATGGGCACCGACTCCCACTGAGGTGCTCTTACAGGAAACAGCGTCTCCTTGAAACCAGGGCTGTTTGTGAAGATTCTGAAGAGTTTTATTGTTTATTATTTCAGTCTGCAAGTTTATTGGAGGCTGGCTGGAAGAAGTGAGAACTGCCTTACTCAGGGTGGGTCTGGGTTAGGGTTAACTATGTGTGACTGACCTTGGGGTTTCAAACAAGAAAGAAGCAAGAAGTTCTGAACCCGAGTACTTCATGAAACAAAATACTCCACCCATCCTCAGATCAGTGAAATAACGTAGCTGAGAATCTATACCAATGGAGTTCACACCTCGCATCTAAACTTGTTTTGAGGTCACAGCACCTGCATCTGATGTTAATCTGAAATAAATCATCTCAATTGTACTGAACCTCTACCTTTAGCATTAAGGGTGCTTTTGGGTTGGAGAAAAGGCGTGGAGATCAGAAGAGATATTGTGGGTAAAGGGGAGGGGTACTGATCTTACACTCGCCGTCGCCAGCAAAGTGATGGAAACTTTTGTTGTCACTGTTATCAAGTAACACCTACTCACCAATGCTCAGTGTGGTTTCGCATCGGAAGTTGGCTCCAGACCTCCAGACACAAGCCTGGGCCAAGGAGCCAAATTCGAGGGGCAATGATTGCCCATGACCTCTGGGTAGCATTTGCCCAAGGCTGGGTATCCTGTAGTGTGTAACTCATCTCCTGACATCCCAAGACCTTCCTACCATCTACAAATTTCGTCAGCAGGTGATGGAATGCCCTCCAATTTCTTGATGGGGTGCTGCATGAGCCAATGAGCCAGGACAAAGCAGGTACCTTGACGGGCAACTATCAATCATCCTGAACATTCATTCTCTCTGTCACTGAGGCACAGAGGTTCCAGTGTGCGCCATCTACAGAACAATGGCTACTCCCACAACATGGTGGAACAGCTGGCAGAGCTGTGGCCTCATTAGTTCAGTACTGACTTTTGGTGCACGTTCTCTGTGACCTCATGGATTTCCTCAGAGTATTCTGGTTTCCCCCCCACATCCCATAGAGGTTAATTCCCTGTTGTAGTCACCCCGTGTACATAGGTGTGTGGTAGAGACTGTGGGGACAGTAAATGGGATTAGTGTAAATTGTTGTAATGGAATTAATGTAAATTGTTGTTCGATAGATTAAAAGGTTCCAGCCTATCCAATCTCTCCTTACAGCACAAGACTTCCACCCCTGGGAACATCCTTGTAAATTTTTTCTGCATCCTAACGTTTTGCCCAATAGCACTGTGGTAGAAGCTTCTACAAAAGGACTACAGCTTTTAAAGAGGCAGCTCCTTCCCTTTGATTGCTGCTGAGAAAGAGTCTGTGAGTGGCCTATTGCTGGGTGGCTTGCTGCGGTGGTGGGGGGTGGGGTAGGCCTCTGTGCTCGTGTGGTGTCCCTCTCTTTCGATGAAATTTGGCAACATTGTAGAATGGTATCATGGTTCTGCGTTTATGGATTGGACTATTGCGGTTTTGGACTGTGGACTTTATCAGACTTAAGGTTTTAATATTCTGTGCTTTTTATTTTGAATCGCCTGTTCCTTTTCTGTTTTGTTGTGCAAGGGGAGGGGGTTCAGGGGTTGATGTTCTGTTGTGTTCTGTTAGTTTCTTTGTGCAGGGGAGGAGTTGTTTCTTGGGGGGGGGGTCAATGTTCCTGTTCTGTTTTGTGCAGAAGAAGGGGGATTTTGGGGGTTGATGATTGGGTTCTGCTCTCTTTTGTGTGTGTGTGGTGGGGGGGGGGTTGATGTTTCTCTCTGAATGACTTTCATGTCCTTTCTTTGTTCTGTGGCTATCTGGAAAAGACAAATTTCAGAGTTGTATAGGGATACATGCTTTGACAATAAATGAACCTTTGAGCTCACTGCCACCTTCACAAGCGTACTAGCTGTTACGCAGAAGACTGAGATCCTGAAAATAAGTAAGTAAAACTGATCTCCAACTTCTGGGGTTGGTGGAGAGGCCCAGTCAGTTCAGGTGTTATTACTTGATCCTGATCCATCAGAGAGAGCACGAAGCAGCTGTTATAGTCAAACAGGAGAGAAACCATGTCCACACTAACCAATAACCCTCTACTGTCACCCTCTTGCCTCAGACTAACCCCACAGTCCACAGCCTTCTATGCCTTGGCAATTCATAGATAACAGTTCAATGTTGCGAGAGTACCTGTCTCCACCATACACTCGGACAATGTATTCTGCATTTCCACCACACTCTACTCTCAAACATAAACTTATGGCCTCTACTTTAAGATACCTCTCCTGTGGGGATGTTTCTTACTATCTACCCTGTTTTCCCTCCTCATTGTACACTTCAGTCAGGTTCTATTCAGCTTCCTCTTTTCCAAGGAAAACAGACACAGCTTATGTAGTCTTTCCTTACAACCCAAACACTCCACTCCAGCAACTTCCTGGTGAATTTCCTCTGCAATTCTCCAGAGCAATCTAATCCTTCCAGAACTGCATATGATGTTCTCCAATGATGTTCTAACCAATGTATCAAAACCTTCTTGCTCTTATATTCTCTTGTTCCTTCTTCACCACCTTTTAACCTGTGCTGCCTCCTTCAGAATTTTTGGACTTGTACACAAGGTCTTTCTGTTCCTCGGTATTTCTTTGGCCCTCTTTATATCCTACCAAAGGTGTGGCCTCACACTAATCCGGATTACGAACCGGACACCCATGTGACCAATTAACCCACTTCTGGTTCAGCACTCTTCACTGCTCTGCTCATCTGTAACCCAAAACTACCTCACTAATACCAACACCATCACACCAAGTTTTGTGTAATTTAAAAACATAATCATATCTCCTACATTAATATCCAAATCATTAATGTACACAACTCCCATGAGCCCTGCAGGCCTCTGCGGCTTGCCATAGAGTGTTGAGCTTCCAGGTTTCTGGAGCACCTACGAGGGGTGATTGATAAGTTCGTGGCCTAAGGTAGAAGGAGTCAATTTTAGAAATCCTAGCACACTTATTTTTCCTACATTTACACACTTAGTCCAGCGGTCGTGGAGTATACGGATCCCTTCTTTGTAGAAGTCGGTATCTTGGACCTCCAGGAGTGGTCCACAGCAGAGGTGATTGATAAGTTTGTGGCCTAAGATAGAAGAAGATGAGTTATTAACGTCAAACTTTCTGCATTTTCACTCAAAGAGTTGAACTGCATGTGCATGTAACAAGAGCTGTATAACTCATCTCCTTCTACCTTAGGCCACGAACTTATCAATTACCCCTGCTGTGGACCACGTGGAGATCCAAGACGCTCTCGTTACATGTATGTGCAGTTCAACTCTGAGCGATTATGCAGAAAGTTTGAAGTTAATAACTCATCTCCTTCTACCTTAGGCCACGGACTTATTAATCACCCCTGCTGTGGACCACTTCTACAAAGAAGGTATCTGTATGCTCCACGACCGCTGGACTAAGTGTGTAAATGTAGGAGGGGTCTCTGTTGAAAAATAAATTGTGCTAGGCTTTCTAAAATTGACTCCTTCTACCTTATGCCACAAACTTATCAATCACCCCTCGTATATTGGCTTTTGGTTTAATCTTGTCAAGTTAATTGTGACCAGCACATGTTTCACGGACTCTATGATTATTTAAAGGGTATTTTTGTTGTGCTCTGTTTTAGCAGAGTCCTACCGTGTGTTTGAGAGAATGATTTGTCTTGAGGTGTTGCTTGGTCATGCCTTCAATGTTCTTTCGGTATTCCTACGTCTAAACCTCTTGTTTCTGTCTCTTCACGGGGAGTTGGTCTTCCGCTCCTGGGTTGCGTTGGTGCCAGCGATCACTGTGACATAGTCTGCTGTTCCCCCGAGCTGTACGCAATGCAAAGTTCCTGCGCAATATGCGCACTGTTCCCAAGCTGTACGCAATGCAGTTCCTGCGCAATATGCACACTGTTCCCGAGCTGTACGCAATGCAAAGTTCCTGCGCAGTATGCGCACTGTTCCCGAGCTGTACGCAATGCAAAGTTCCTGCGCAATATGCGCACTGTTCCCGAGCTGTAGGCAATGCAAAGTTCCTGCGCAGTATGCACACTGTTCCCGAGCTGTAGGCAATGCAGTTCCTGCGCAATATGCGCACTGTTCCCGAGCTGTACGCAATGCAAAGTTCCTGTGCAGTATGTGCACTGTTCCCGAGCTGTACGCAATGCAAAGTTCCTGCGCAGTATGCGCACTGTTCCCAAGCTGTACGCAATGCAGTTCCTGCGCAATATGCGCACTGTTCCCGAGCTGTACGCAATGCAGTTCCTGCGCAATATGCGCACTGTTCCCGAGCTGTAGGCAATGCAAAGTTCCTGCGCAGTATGCGCACTGTTCCCGAGCTGTAGGCAATGCAAAGTTCCTGCGCAGTATGCGCACTGTTCCCGAGCTGTACGCAATGCAAAGTTCCTGTGCAGTATGCGCACTGTTCCTGAGCTGTTCACAATGCAAAGTTCCCGAGCTGTATGCAAAGTTTCCAAGCTGTACGCAATGCAACTTCCCGAGCCGTATGCGCACTGTTCCCTAGCTGTTTGCAATGCAAAGTTTCTGAGCAGTATGCGCACTGTTCCTGAGCTGTTCACAATGCAAAGTTCCCGGGCTGTATGTGCACTGTTCCTGAGCTGTTCACAATGCAAAGTTCCCGAGCTGTATGTGCACTGTTCCCAAGCTGCATACACACTGTTCTCAAGCTGTTTGCAATGCAGTTTCAGAGCTGTATCACACTGTTCCCAAGCTACTCGAAATGCAAAGTTTCTGAACTATATGCGCACTGTTTCCGAGCTATTCGCAATGCAAAGTTTGAGCAGTATGCACACTGTTCCTGAGCTATTGACAATGCAAAGTTTCTGAGCGTATGTGCACTGTTCCCAAGCTGTTTGCAATACAAAGTTCCCGAGCTGTATGTAATGCAGTTCTCGAGATTTATGCGCAATGTTTCTGATCTATACGTAATGCAGTTTCTGAGCTGTATGCACACTGTTCCCAAGCTGTTCGCAATGCAAAGTACCCGAGTTGTACATAAAGCAAACTTCCTGATCTCTACACAATACAAAGTTCCCAAGCTGTATGCACACTGTTCTCAATCTGTATGTAATGCAGTTTCCGAGCTGTATGCACACTGTTCCCAAGCTGTACGCAATGCAAAGTTTCTGACTGTATGTGCACCGTATCTGAGCTGTTCGCAATGCAAAGTTCCCGAGCTGTATGCGTACTGTTCCCAAGCTGTATGTAACATATAGTTCCTGAGCTGTATGTGCTCTGTTCCTGAGCCGTACACAATTCAAAGTTCCCAGGCTGTATGCGCACTGTTCCTGAGCTGTTTGCAATGCAAAGTTCCTGAACTATATGTGCAAAGTTCCCGACCTGTACGTAATGCAAAAGTTCCCAGGCTGTATGTGCACTGTTCCTGAGCTGTTTGCAATGCAAAGTCCCCGAGCTGTTCGCAATGCAAAATTGCTGAAATAGATGCACCAAGTTCCCGACCTGTACGCAATGCAAAGTTCACAAGCTGTATGCAATGCAAAATTCCGAAACTATATGTGCAAAGTTCCCGATCTGTATGCAATGCAAAGTTCCCAAGTTGTATGAGCACTGTTCCCGAGCTGTTTGCAATGCAAAGTTCCCAAGCTGTTCGCAATGCAAAATTCCCAAACTATATGTGCAAAGTTCCCGACCTGTACGTAATGCAAAGTTCCCAGGCTGTATGTGCACTGTTCCTGAGCTGTTTGCAATGCAAAATTCCCAAACTATATGTGCAAAGTTCCCGACCTGTATGCAATGCAAAATTCCCAGGCTGTATGCGCACTGTTCCCAAGCTGTTTGCAATGCAAAATTCCCAAACTATATGTGCAAAGTTCCAGATCTGTATGCAATGCAAAGTTCCCAAGTTGTATGTGCACTGTTACCGAGCTGTTTGCAATGCAAAATTGCTGAAATATAAGCGCCAAGTTCCCGACCTGTACGTAATGCAAAGTTCCCAAGTTGTATGTGCACTGTTCCTGAGCTGTTTGCAATGCAAAATTGCTGAAATATATGCAAAATTCCCAATCTGTACGCAATGCAAAGTTCCCAAGCTGTATGCGCACTGTTCCCAAACTGTTCGTAATGCAAAATTCCCGAACTATATGCGCAAAATTCCCAATCTGTACGCAATGCAGTTTCCAAGCTGTATGCGCACTGTTTCCGAGCTCTTCCCATTGCAAAGTTCCTGAGCTGTATGCAATGCAAAATTAAGAGCCATATGCAATGCAAAGTTCCCAAGCTGTATGCGCACTGTTCCTGGTCTTTCCAGCCCTGTCTTGAGTGTATCAGGTCTCCCTCAGGTTTTTCCAGCACAATCTCGAGAGCATCAGGTCTGTCCCGAGTTTTTTCCAGCCCTGTCTTGAGAGCATCCGGTGTGCCCCAGGTTTTCCAGGGTCAAGTCGTTGCCAGTGCTTACCATGACAGAGCCTGACATCCTCCACATCTGCGTTGAGTCGGTGTCAGCGACCGTCGTGACAGAGAGTCTGCCGTTCCTCCGCACTTGGGTCCAGTCCTGTGAGCACGCACCATGACACATAACAAACAGAATGGGTTCTGGCACCGATACCTGTGGCACATGACTGGTCACAGGATCCCAATGTCAAAAACATGCCTCCATCATCACACTTTGGCTCCAATTATCAAACCAATTTTGGATCCAATTTTCCAATTAGACTCTAGTCTTTTGAACTAGCTTCCAATGTGAATCCTTGTCAAATGCCTTACTAAAGCTCAAGTAGACTTTATTTAAAACATCTTGTTCCTGCTGAAAATTTAATCAAATTTGTCTGACGGGATCACCCCTCTAATGAGCCTCATCTTTGATTAATCCCTGCCTTTCCAAAGTGCAGATACATCCTGTCACTCTGAATTTTTTCCAGTAACTTTTGAACTACTGACATTGGACTCACAAGCCTTTGATTCAATGCATATTTGACTGCACCTTCCCTCCAACTGTACATCAGCTGTGTCCTATTCCTCTGTTACATTAACTTACACCCTTCCCCACAGAGTTACCTTCGAGGATGTTGGACCTGTTCTGGTTCAGATGCAACCTGTCCAGCTTGTGCAGGTCCCACTTTCCCCATCAATAGTCGCAGTGATCGAGAAATCTACTCCATCCCTTTAAACACACATTCATCTACCCTTTCTTGTTGTTTATTCTCTTGAATAAAGGGCGCTGGATGTAATCCAGTCATCTTACTCTTTAATCTTCAACCAGCTCTATATATTCTTGCTGAAGGACCTCATCCCTCTTTTTATCTTTGGCATTGGTACAAATGGGGACCAAGACCTCTGGCTGCGAGCTTGCCACTTTACAATACCCGTGACATCCAGCTGTCCTTCAGCCATCTCAGTTCCAGGGACCGATTCCGCCAGGCACACTGTTGTCCGTCCAAAAACCAGGCGCAGTAATGCAGCGGTAAGCGTAATGCTATTACAGCGCCAGGAACCAGGGTTCAGCTCTGCCTCAGCAGTGGGAATGAACCCTGGTTGCTGGCGCTGTAATAGCGTTACGCTTACCGCTGCATTACTGAGGAGTTTGTACGTTCTCCCCGTGACTGCGTGGATTTCCCTCCGGGTGCTCCAGTTTCCTCCCATATTCCAAAGACGTATAGGCGAGGAGGTTAATCGGTCACATGGGCGTAACTAGGTGGCGCGGGCTCGTTAGGCCGGAAGGGCCTGTTATCGCGTGTTATTTATTTACTCTCATCTCTGAATAAGAGTAAATAAATAACACTCCCACCTCTGTAAAGTTGAGGGAATGGACACAGGTCCTGACTTCAGTAGAATCAGAACAAATGTGAGAACCGAATAAGTAAGAGGTTATGAACAAGTAATTGTGGTACTGAGGTGAAGTCTGTGGAGCAGAGTGAACCATCAGCTGGGACATGGCAAATAGCACCCTCAAGTGGGAAGAGGTGTAAACAATGTCTCATCGTCTGGTAACAGAAGCAGTGAAGTCTTATTTGATTAAGTGACACATCTCCACCCTTAATTGGAGAGATTTTAAACAGCAATCTCATATCTCAAAAATGGATTTAACAATGTAGTTACCGATAAAATGGCTTCTTCTTAAACAAGGGCCAATGAACATGAAATGGTCATTAATAAATTGACAAATTTCTTTAACCAAAGAGAATGTAGAAAGGCACATTCATGAGTAACTGACATACAGAGATCTGAGATGGAGTTAAGGGGTACAGACATGAAGAGGAAGTGCAAGATTCAATGATAAGATTAAGAGAAATGGGAGGAGCAGTTGAGTAGTCTGTCTGTAAACTCTACAATTATTTCATGTTTAAAACATCATCATCATCATTATTATGTGTCGTGTTGTATGACGTGGGCGATCATGGTCTTTCCATGACCATGATTGTTCTTGGCAAAATTTTCTACAGAAGTGGTTTGCCATTGCTGCCTTTTGGGCAGTGTCCTTACAAGATGGGTGACTCCAGCCATTATCAATACCCTTCAGAGATTGTCTGCCTGGAATCAGTGGTCACATAAGCAGGACTTGTGATATGCACCAGCTGCTCATTCGACCATCCACTGCCGGCCCCCATGGCTTCACGTGACCCTGATTGGGGGGCTAAGCAGGTGCTACACCTTGCCCAAGGTTGACATGGAAGCTAGCGGAGGGAAAGAACGCCTTACACCTCCTTTGGCAGAGACGCATCTCCACCTCACCACCCAAAACAAGCACACCAAAATAAAAACCAAAAGACACAAATAGAATATAGGTAACAGTGAGCAGTTAACCTGCCTTTGGGATATGGAGGAAACTGGAGCATTCAGTTCTGGACCAAGTAGTCAACAAGGTGGATGTACAGCACTGGAGATCAGGGTGAAACCTGGGTCACTGGAGCTGTCAAGTAGCAGCTCTACTTGCTGCATTTCTCTACTACTCGAGCAAATCACTACAGATGCACTGTGAAGAGCATTCTGACCGGTTGTGTCACCAACTGGTAGGGAGGGGCCACTACACAGGATCGGAAAAAGCTACAGAGGGTTGTAAACTCAGCCAGCTCCATCATGGGCCTGGGCTCCCCAGCATCGCGGACATCTTCAAAGGGTGCTGCCCCGGGGCAGCATCACCTATCACTAAGATCCCACACCATCCAGGACGTGCCCTCTTCTCATTAATACCATCAGGGAGGAGGTACAGGAGCCCAAAGATCAACAGCTTCTTCCCCTCTGCGATCAGATTTCTGAACAGTTATTGAACCCATGGACACTACCTGACTATTTTGCTCTCTCTTTACACTTTTTAAAATATATTCTTCCTGTAATTTTTTACATCTTGCACTGTACTGCTGCCACAAAACAACAAATTTCACAACATACATCAGTGATTATAAACCTGATTCTGATTCTAGTGTCTGAAGTGGGTTGGGGGACTCCAACGGGGAAAAAAAAACACATGGCTAAAATAAATAAAATTTTGAGATTTGATTGCTACTCAGTGATTAGTGCAAAAGTTCAACCCCCTTTCTCACCTTGTTCAATGTTTCCCAATGGGGCAGAAGAGTTCATGCTCATTGGCTGCTTGCCCTGGCTGATCACAGGACTTGGAAGGGTAGTCTTGGGCGATGAGGTCCATCCAGGTGAGGCAACAGACACTGACGGTGACTTTAACCGACTGGGAGAGCTTGCTGGAGAGCGGACAGGAAGCGATGAGCTCATGACCTGGGGAGACTTGATTGGACCCGAGGCATTAGCGGATGACAAGTTTGGCAGCTGAGACGGCGTCTGGGGTGACTTGAGGTTGGCAGACGGAGAGCTGACCAGGGGAGAGTGAACCTGGCTAATGGTCGGTGACTTTAGGTGACCCATGTTGGGAGAACTCATTTGATTGATGTTGATCGTGAGGTCAGAGGGTCTTCGGCCTAGCCCCCTTTGCGATGCTGGAAGCATCGCGCTCACATTACCGTGGCTGCTGGACTGATTTGAAGTTGGTGTCATTTGCATGTGGCTCAGTCTGGCTGTGTTGCTCATGCTACCCACGGGCATGGGACCTTGTTCAGGACTAAACATCTCCCCAGGATTTCCCATGTTATTCACTTCCTGAGACATATTGGAATACTGCCCCTGACCACCAGGAAAACCCTGTTGTCCATGATTAGGAAATTGTGACTGCATCAACATTTTCTGAGGGTCTCCCATCATCCCACTGCCATTTTGTGCCCTGACTCTCGCCATCTCTTCTGGAGTCAAAACCTGATGTGACATCATTTCCTGTGCCCTCATTTTCTGTGACATCATCATCTGCTGCTGAGGTGTCATCTGGACATTGAGATTCATGTTCATGTTCATATTTACATTCATGTTCATATTGACATTACCGGGACCCATCGACGCGTCCATATCACGCACGGGTCCTGCCTGCCCTAGAGGAGGGCTCAACATTCCCCTTGATCCAACAAAATCCAATCCCATTGGATTTCCACTCACGTTATCGCCAGGTAACTGGCCAGGGAACATCCCAGAGATGGCTCCTGGCTCCATCTGTCTCTGTGCCTGCATCATTCGCTCCATCTCTATTCCCTGGTTCATGCCACCAATGCTGTTGGTGTTGTTCAGATTCAGTGGGCGCTGCATACCCATGGATCTCTTTTCCATCAGCTGTTGCCTCAATAGCTCTTCCCTGGCCCTAGGGTTCATGAACCTCTCGGGATCACCCTGGCTAGGATGATATGGTATGCCACCTTGGGGGAAGTTCCCTCCACCTCCCATTGGTGGCATGTCATCTGGCCAGGCCATCCCAGGACGCACAGTCCGCTGCATTGGGTTCATGGGCCCCAAAGCCTCCATCGGTATATTCTGCATTCCTCCATATCCACTAACCCTCTGTATCTGGCTATTGGGAAAGCGGGGCCCAGAGAAAGGCATGGTTGCTCGGGGTTGCATGGACTCAGGAACGTCCATGGGGCCCGTGAACCGGTTGCCCATGCCAGACGGCCACTGGTCGCCGGCTTTGCTATGGTAGGGCGGGGGAGGTCCTCGCACCATCATACCTCCCATTGGCCGCTGCATCATCATTTCTTGCATTGTTCTTTGTTGAACCACCGCCTGCTCCTGCTTCCTCCTTTTCTCTTCATAGAAGTCCTCCTGAAGCTTCCTCCAGGCCACTTGCTCTGGAGTCAGATTCTCCTGGTTGACCGGATTCATCATCATGCTGACCTGCTGTCCCATGGGGTCATGCTGCATCACCTCTTGGTGGTGTACTGCCTCTTGCTCCATATTTGGCCCTTCAACTCCACTCAAAGTCTGTCCTTGGGAAATCATGGACTGTAAAGGTTCTTCTGGCTTCTTCATTGCCTGCTGCCCATCTCCTTGTCCACTGGGGCCGCAGTTGCCCTTCAATGGAAATTCGCTCTCGCTGCTGCGCAACAGGAGCCTCTCGATATCTCTTAGGGTCTGCAAGGAACGCTCCCTGTGCTCCAGCTGCTCCTTGGACAAGCCTTCGGTGTTGCCGTGCAGGTTCATCACCAATGATACATTCCCATTTGGATTGCTGGTCTCCCCATTTCCCCCACTGGCTGGATCACCCGGAACCCCCTGCAATGGGTTGGCGGCGGCGTTACTGATGTTGGGGTGAGCATTCCCTGGCTGGTTCCCTGCTCCGCCATTGCTCTCCATCGGTTTGGAACCCATGTCAGAGTGTAAGGGGTCAGGCCCTGCTCCTCCCTCCTGAGGGAGAGAGCTGGGGGCCTGTAAGCACTGTTGGCCCTGTTGCTGGGACTGTGGCTGGGGCGTGCGAGATGGCGGTGTGCTGCGCGATGGCTGGTCCTGAAGTCCGGCTCCTTTCTGGGCGGCGTGGGAAGCCTGTCGGTGAGAGGAAGGGAAGCTGTTACTCCATGACCCTGGCATCATATTGTACTTCCAGTCAGACCCACACACACCAGCGTTGGGTAAGTAATGACACCCAGTATGGTTCGCTATTTCATTCACTACCATCCCTGCACACAATGGGACCCTGGAGAAGGAAGAAAAGGCTGAAACATATTTACAACCAGATTATCTCTTCCAAATCTATCTTGTTGGGCTCACAAACTCATCCACACTTGCATGAAAATGTGCACAGTCTCTCACAAGAGTGATTTTGTTTTTGCCAAATTGTCACAGCAAACCCCAGCTTGGGCAACACTGCATGCGCTAAGCACTGATTCTTCATTATTGAGCTTAAAGATGTACGTGCATTTGCCGCAGCGTTGATATTGGTGTACCTGGAGCTACCTTTGACTTTACAAAGTGTGACTGAGAACTCCCCCTTCCCCAGCTATACAGAAACAAACCCTTTGGCAGCACCTGGAATGAAAGCTCCTCCATAGTAGAAACATTTGCAAACTGATTCATAAATAGAATCAATCCCTGTTTCTTGGATATTCCAAACTATTGACTAATCTCTAAACGTTCTCTCCATTGTCAGACCTAATTAGACACAATAGTAATGATGGCTTCCATGTCATCTTCTGCTGTGTCCACTCAGACTGACCATGTCATTGTCCTCCTCTTTCACTTTATTCATTCTTTTCTAGACCGTTGTTCCTTCTCCCCTTTCACTACCATTACTGATATTTGCCAAGGGTCTTGGCATCATATGGAGGCCACACTGTATGTGTATGCTGACATCTTCCAATTCTACCATTGGTTGGGAAGTGCTAGATTGGTCTTGGAGTAGGTGAACAGGCCTATACTGTGTGGTACTGTTCTATGTTTTATGTTGAGGTTATAGTTTTGGTACTTTAACATTGCGTTCCTGACATCCTGTTCTGGAAAGACACAACTTCTTCCAGATCATTACTGTTGCCTTACCATGAACCCTGTTCCCTGACCAATAGCTCTATCCCCATCCCGAGTAGTTGTCAGAGTCTAGATCACTGCTGGTCATGATAAGACTCTAAACCAGACTATTGATGAGGACTATATTTTTAAGACAAGGTTGGATAGATTTTTGCACAGTAGGGGAATTAAGGGTTATGGGGAAAAGGCAGGTGGGTGGAGATGAGTCCATGGCCAGATCAGCCATGATCTTTTTGAATGGTGGAGCAGGCTCGATGGGCCAGATGGCCGACTCCTGCTCCTATTTCGTATGTTCTTATGACCCCAAACTGAGCTTGCAAGTGCATGATTCTGTTGATCACCAAGATTATCTCAAGCTGCATCACCTGTTCCTAGCCCTGAAGCAGTCTTTTTCCTCATAAAGTTCTCATCTATCCTTTGTTACCTCCAGGCTAACTGTTTTAGGTTTCCCCTCACACCCATTTTCTGTAAGATTTACTCAGCCTTCCCTCTGCTGCTTGTGTGCCTGTGCTCTAACATACAGGAAGTCCTGTTCAGAAATACATTCAATAGCTGATGGGACATGAACTCCCATCTGGAAAAAAAAGGTGTTTCAAAATCCTTATCTTTATTTTCAAGTATTTCTATGCCCTTGCACTAATTCATCTCTGCAGCCATTTTCAGCCTTTAGAAACATAGAAAACCTACAGCACAATACAGGCCCTTCGGCCCACAAAGTTGTGCCGAACATGTCCTTACCTTACTAGGCTTACCTATAGCCCTCTATTTTTCTAAGCTCCTATCCCAAAGTCTCTTAAAAGACCCTATCGTATCCGCCTCCACCACCATTGCTGGCAGCCCATTCCACGCACTCACTACCTTCTGCGTAAAAAAACTTACCCCTGATATCTCCTCTGTACCTACTCCCCAGCACCTTAAACCTGTGTCCTCTTATGGCAACCATTTCAGCCCTGGGAAAAGGCCTCCGAATACCCACACGATCAATGCCCCTCATCATCTTATACACCTTTATCAGGTCACCTCTCATCCTCCGTCGCTCCAAAGAGAAAAGGCCAAGTTCACTCAACCTATTCTCATAAGGTATGCTCCCCAATCCGGGCAACATCCTTGTAAATCTCCTCTGCACCCTTTCTATGTTTTCCACGTCCTTCCTGTAGTGAGGCGACCAGAATTGAGCACAGTACTTCAAGTGGGGTCTGACCAGGGTCCTATATAGCTGTAACATTACCTCTCGGCTTTTAAATTCAATCCCATGATTGATGAAGGCCAATGCACCATATACCTTCTTAGCCACAGGGTCAACCTGCATAGCAGACTTGAGTGTCCCATGGACTCGGACCCCAAGATCCCTCTGATCCCCCACACTGGCAAGAGTCTTACCATTAATACTATATTCTATCATGTTTGACCTACCAAAATGAACCACCTCACACTTATCTGGGTTGAACTCAAATGCCTTTGTACAGCTGTATTCCACTGAGTGTGATCGACTATGCACATCCCATCCCACCGCTGTCAGACAGAAACGTCCTACTCCCACAATCCATCCGTCCACTCTCAGGCTGTGATCACGTGATCCATGCACTCATTTTGACCTGACTTTTGCTCAACCCTCTAAGCTTAGAGCAATGAACACGATAGCACCATACAGGCCCTTCAGCTCCCGACGTTGAGCTGACCTTTGACCAATTCTAAAATCAATCTAACCCTTCTCTCCCACATAACTATTTTTCATCCATGCGCCTAGTTAAATCTCTCTGATGCACCTGCCTCTACCACAGTGCCCAGCAGTGCGTTTCATGCACCCGCCACTCTCTGTATAAAGGACACCTTTAACATCACCCTATATTTCCTCCAAACGCCTTAAAATTAAGCCCCCTCATATTAGCCATTGCCACTTGGGGAAAAAGTCTCTGACTGTCCACTCTGTCTATGCCTCATCATCTTATATCACCTTTTAACCTCTCATCCTCTTCCCACTCCAAAGGGAAAAGCTCTACCTCACTCAACCTTTCTTCAGAAGACATGTTCTCTGATCTAGGCCGCACCACCATACTCTTTTAACCACCTTATCAACCTGCATGGCAACTTTGGGGGGGGTCTATGGACGTGGACCCCAAAATCCCTCTGTTCCTCCTCACTGCTAAGAATGCTGCCATTAACCCTGTACTCTGCCTTCAAGTTCAATCTTCCAAAGTGAATCACTTCATACTTTTCCAGATTGAACTCCATCTGCCACCTCTCAGCCCAGCTCTGTATCCTATCAATGTCCCGCTATAACCTACATCAACCTGTATGTCGTAGCTGTGTGTCAGACATGGCTATGAGCAGCACCGGGGTCCTACTATTGGCCCCCTTCCTGTTTACACTGTATACCTCGTACTTTAGATTCAACACTGGGTCATGTCATCTGTGGAATTCCCTGATGACTCAGCAATAGTTGGGTGTATAGAGGGAGGACAGGAGGATGAACACAGGGCCCTGGCAGAGGACTTTGTCAAATGGTGCAAGTTGAATTACCTGCAGCTCAATATTAGTAAGACAAAGGATTTAGTGATGGACTTTAGGAAGGCCAAGCCTCCACTGCCCCCCGTTACTATTAATAGTGAGGACGTGGATGTCGTGAGGACCTACAAGTACCTGGATGTGCACCTGGATGAGTGGAGCACCAACACAGAGGCTGTGTACAAGAAGGACCAGAGTCGCCTCTACTTCCTGAGGAGACTGAGGTTCTTTGGAGTCTGCAGGCCTCTCCTTCACATGTTCTACCAGTCTGTTGTCACCAGTACAATCTTCCGTGCGGTGGTGTGCTAGGGCAATGACATCAACACGGGTGATGCCAACAGGCTCAATAAACTGATTAGAGAGGCTGGCTCTGTTAGAGGAGTCAAACTGGATACACTGGAGGCTGTAGTAGAACAAAGGACCCTCTGGAAAGTCCTGGCAATTCTGGACAATGTTTCTCACCCTATGCATGCCACCTTGGCTGAACAGAGGAACACTTTTAGCAATAGACTAAGGCAACTGCACTGCTCCAAAGAGCGCTATACGAGGTCATTCTTACCCTCGGCCATTAGGCTCTATAATGAATCAACCTATAGCTGAGGAAGTGATGACCCCCTCCTGTTAGACTGTTTGAGGTAACTTTTTTTTTAAACCCTTTCTTACTTTTCTTCTAATATTTGTGTATCCGTGCACTTGTAATGCTACTGTGACACTAACTTCCTTTGGGATCAATAAAGTCTCTATATTATCCAGAACACCACCAAACTTTGTATTGTCTGAAAACTTCATAACACACTCTTCATTTCCTCATCTAAGTCAATTATAAAAATCAGAAGCATCAGAAGAGATCCTGCGTAACACCACTAGTCACAGATCTACTCCATCTACTACCACGTTCTGCCTTCTACAGGCAAGACAATTCTGAATCCACACAGGAAGTAACTACAGGAGAAAGCTGGAACATGCACTTGCAAGGGACATCGAGGCCCAGTGGGAACTTAAAGCCTGAGACTTCTGTTAGATGGAAGAATGAAGGGGAATGGAGCTAAAGCAGGAAAATGGAGCTCTCCTCCCAAACCACCAAGTCCTTATCCATGAAACCCACCTTCACCCTCGGCCATCCGTGCAAATGGAGAGAGGCCCAAATGGAAAATTGCAGTGGCAACTTGAATGACTCGGGCTGGTTGAGCCCCAAAGCATGGCATGTAACATTTAAGCTGCTGCGGACTATTCTGTCGTTGCTGCATTGTCACCTACCTTCTTATCGTACACTTGCTCCAGTTTCGTGCGAGGCACGTTGTGCGTGTGATAGGCAACAATCGAGTCTGACCGGCCCTGGATTACAGCCTCCGCAGCCCTGCCATCCGACACAGAATATATAAGTGCAGCCAGGATTTTCAATGCCACATCCTGCCCCCTCACTCTCAACCCTCAGGGATCACCGTCCTCTTCCCCAAACTCTACATGGCCGCGGCTCACTCCACCTTCCCAGGACCCACTTTCTCTACCCTCAGTGAATCCACCTTCATCCGCACGAGTCCTGCTCTCCGAATCATCGCTCACCGTCTCCCCCCAACCCCCACCTCCCACCTCCAATCTTTTTTTCCCCAGATCTTTGGAATGAATATTGTGTCAGAGACACAACTCCACTGGAATCAGTTCTGGTGAGGGGATTCTCTCAGTTCATACCTGACTGAGTAGATCATACTTGCGCTCTCTCCCATATCGTGTAAGCCTCGTCGCTCACCTGTTAAGATTGTTACCTTGTTCTGAAACCACCCGTGCTTAATTATTTCAATTTACTTTCTCTAATATTTCATTGCCCTTCCCCCCTCTCTTTCTGCACTTATTTTATTTTTGTAATTGTATAGTTTTAAAAAATTCTATTACGCCTAATTCAAATTCTTTCTCTGATTCTCCTCTCCCTGGCTTCTGGAGTTGTGTACAAGGAGTTGAGCAATTTCATTGCCATCAACCTCAGACTCAGCTTAGCAAGTGCTGCTTGACCTCCCAGGGTTTTGCCGCATTTTGTCGCACCCATTCCACACACTCACATGTTGGCCAGGTTAGTCGTGAAGACGTAAACAAATTGCGAAGGTGGTTTGCTGGGGTTCCTGGGGTTGCCACTGTCTGATCGCAGGCAGGGCCCGCCCGCTGGGTTGTGAGGAACGTTGGAAGGGGCACTGTCGCTGACTGTTGGGAGGGGGTTCGAACTGGGAGAAGGTTGAACGGCCCCCGAGAGGGCAGACTCCACCACAGTACAATCTGCACAAAAGAAACACAGAGTCAATTCTGAGTTTGGCATCCTTCCAAGGTGCTTCCTCCCACAGGGTCTGTGGCATTCTCCCCACCCTATGGACACTCATTGCAACCGTGCCCCTCAGAATTGCTGCAGGCGGCACCCAATGGCCAATGGAAACAGAAAGTAGGAAGGAGGAGAGATGGATGGGGAAAGCAGCGCAGGGGCAGAGGGCTTGAAGGAAAACAAGGCAGAAAATAAGCAGAGCAGATGGGAAATGAAACAACAGGGAAAGACCAGGTGTAGAGTTGGGTGTGTATATAACACAGCTTACTTTAGGATTTACTTAAATTTTGCCAGTGGCCACCAGATGGCACTGCAGACCAGGGTTCAGCAAACTTCTGTCAGACGGGGATGAAGCAGCAAGACGTGACCCAAGTCTGCTGATAATAATATCTCCCCAAGGCACAGGAACTACCACTTCTGAGGGAATGCATCCTTAAGATTAGAGCTAAGCCATTCAGGTTTTCTGCCACAAAAGCACTCCTCACACAAAGGCTACTGGAAACATTCTCTCCCCAACACAGAGAAAATGCAGTCCCGATAAATGGCATCGGCCCAAAATGTCCACTGTTCATTCCCTTCCATGGATTCCGCCTGACTTGCTGAATTCTTCCAGTATTTTGTGCATGTTGCTCAAGATTTCCAGCATCTGCAGAATCTCATGTTCATGATTTTCTCCCCAAATAGCTATTTGGAGTGACAAACAATTGAAAATTTCAAAATTGAGACCGATAGATTTATTTATAAGTAAGGACAAAGGAAGGTAAATATTATGGAGATAGATGTGGATGATAATCCAATTAGATATTGGAGAGCAACAGATTTAGAAATGTGTTAACGAACTGAGTGGCTGGTTTACACAAGGGGTTTGTGAGACTGATCCTCGTGTTACTTACTGTGGGCAGCCACTCCAGGTTTATCTTCGTCCTCACTGTCTGGTCCTGAGTACCACTCATCCCCACTGTATGGCTGCTTGCGTTCCAGAACACAACGCCTCTTGCTCCGTGGGGCTCCATCTGCTGTCAGGGAAGCACAAAGTAATAAGCACAAGATCACAAGCTGGAGTTTGTCTGCATCGGAAGATCACCTTACTCACGCACAGAACAAAATGAATCCTTTTCCTTAGAGATCCCTAACTGTCTGCTCAAAGCTTAAAGACATCCAGATGGAGGCACATCAAAGCTTCCATAACCAATAAGCCATGGAATCACTGGGCTGTTTTGAACTTGGTGTCCCACTCAATTCTGTAATGGATAATACTCTGCCAGGTCTCATGGTTGCCTATTTGAGCTCCTGATAGCCATGACGGAAGAAAACTGGGAGTGAAGGAGGAAGAGGGAAACTGATTTGAGGAGTGTACTGCTCAGGTGCATAGATGTCGTAGGTTACAATGGGACGTTGATAGGTGGCAGATGCAGTTCAATGAAGAAAAGTGTGAAGTGATTCACTTTGGAAGGTCAAAGTAGAATGGCAGAACACAGAGTTAATGGCAGGTTTCATAACAGCGTGGAAAACAGAGGGATCTTGGGGTCCATGTCCATAGACCCCCTCGAGGTTGCCATGCAAGCTGATGGGGTGGTTAAGAAGGCGTACGGTGTGTCAGCCTTCATAAATTGGGGGATTGAGTTCAAGAGCCAAGAGGTAATGTTGCAGCTCTATAAGACTCTAGTTAAACCACATGTGGAATAGTGAATACAGTTCTGGTCGTCTCATTATAGGAAGGATGTGAAATCAGGCCCTGATGAAGAATCTCAGACCATAACGTCAGACTGTTTATTCCTTCCATTGGGTTCTGCCTGACATGCTGAGTTTCTCCAGCATTTTGTGTGTTACTCAAGATTTCCAGCGTCTGCAGAATCCTTATCTTCTTCCACTTACATCCTAGAAAGACCAAAGCCACTGTCATCCTCTTCCCAGAAATCATCTGAAAATGGAACTGATTCATTTGGCAGCAGATCGCTGTGTCCTCTTCAAGCCCGACAACAGCCTCTGCTACTGAAACTCTCATCCATGAGTTTATTTCCCGGCTTGACAACTCTAATGCACTCATGCCTGGCCTCCCTGGTAGTATTGTCCATAAACCAGAGTTCATCTAAAACATATCCAGACTTCACCCTTCACTTTGCAGCTGCTGACCCAAATCAACAGCAGTCCTCAGTCTAATACATTTCTCCATGTCTATTAGACTCATCCACCGCAACCCTTTGAAATATCTGTATCCCTGCAGTTCCAGCCTCTTTCATTGCTCTGCTTTTAATTGTTTCCCCATGCACTGTTGTAGAGTAAACTGTTGTGGCTCTAAACCTCTGGAATTATCCTTGTACATCTCCATTACTCTAATAGAAAATAGAACAGTACAGTATAGAAACAGGACCTTAGGCCCACAATGTTTGGATAAACTAATTAAACTAATAATTAGCTGCCTAACTAAACCAGTCCCTTCAACCTACACAAGGTCTACATCCCGCTATGTGCCTATCTGAATGCCTCTTTTGTATTTGCCTCCACTACCACACTTCAGACACCCACCACTCAGTGTAAAAAAAAATTGCTGTATACATCTCCTTCGAACTTAAATCAGCTCACCTTAATCTCATCTCATCTCACTAGCATGCCTTCTAGTGTTGGACATTTCAACGCTGGGACAAAGGTACCAGTTGCCCATCTATGCCTCTTGGAATGTTATAAGCTCCTGTCAGGCCTCTGCTGCTCCAGCGACAATGCATACCATCAGAAGTAGCAGCTTCTGAAGCACAGGGAGATGTAGGGTTATCAGCAAGTCCACGGGTGCATTCCCACCAAGTCATCTGGTATACCAGGGGCAGCACGGTGGCCCAGCTCATATCTCCAGTCACCCAGGTTCAATCCCGATTTCAGACGCCCTGTGACCAAATGGCTTTTATTTATTTAGAGATACAGCGTGAAACAGGCTCCTCCAGGCCAACGAGCCACACCACCCAGCAACCCACCGATTTAACCCTAGCCTAATCGCAGGACAATTTACAATCACCAATTAACCTACCAAATGGTATGTCTTTGGACCGTGGGAGGAAACTGGAGCACTGAGGAGACCCACGTGGTCACAGGGAGAACATACAAACTCCTTACAGAGGGCGTCGGAATTGAATTTCGAACTCCAACACCCCGAGCTGTAATAGTGCTGGGCTAACTGCCACACTCCCGTGGTGCCCCAGGGTGTGTTGGCTTCTGTTCATACCCCAGAGACATGTGGCTCACGTAAATTACCCCTAGTGTGTAGACAAGTGGTGGGATCTGGGGACAACTATTGTGCACATTGGGAGAATCAAAGAGGATTAGTGTGAATGTGAGCTGAATGAGTTGAGGAGTCTGTTTTGTTATAATAATGGGGTTATCTAAATACTTTGTTATGGTTACGAGCCTGATTCCTGCAATGGCAAACTTGTTCCATGAGGAGAGAACATGCAGACTGGGCCTAGACTCAATGGACTGGAGAAGAATAAGAGGTGATCTCACTGAATTCTATGGGGCTTGATGGTGGAGAAGCAGAGAGGATGGTTCTCTTGGCTGGTGTGCCCGGAGGCAGAGGTTACCGTTTCGCAATAAGGGTACAGAGATCAAAGGGAATCTTGGTAACAGAGTGGACACCAAGAAACAGACAGATGACACAAATCAGTGCCAGCTGAGGGAATGCAGTGAAGGCTTGTTACTCCCAGCTATTATCAACCTCGACCCAGTTTCTCCACCAAACCTCTGACATTCTTATGTTTCCACGCCCCCCTCTCCGTCCTCTTCCTTTGCAAGTTTACTCATGTTTCATTTATTTTGGGGTACAGTTCTGATGAGGGGGCATTGTGCTGAAACTTTACCCATTTCACAGATGCTGCTTAGCTTGTCCAGCATTTCCATTTACTGGTTTTATTTCAGATTTATGGCATCTGCAGCTTTTTACTTGTTGATTCTTTTCAAAAAGAAACTAGGGTTCACCGTTGACAATCCAGTATATTTTTTATTTAAGAGATAAACGTGGAACAGGCCCTTCTGGCCTACCGAACCACGCCACCCAGCAACCCACTGACTTAACCCTCGCCAAGTGACAGGACGACTTACAATGGCCGATTAGCTTACTAACAGCAACGTCTTTGGACTGTGTGAGGAAACCCAAGTGCACATGGGAAGAACAAACACATTTTCTTACAGAAGATGCTAGAATTGAGCTCTGAAACCCCGAGCTGTAATAACTGCTACTCTACCATGGTATCAAAAACTGTTGCAGTGCCTTTCCAGCGTGGATGCAAAAAAATTTCCTTCGGACCAGCACACAGGGAAAAAGGCACGAGAGTAACCCCCAGTACATTTAGACCCTGATCGGCTCTTTACCCTCCTGTTCCTTAGGGAACTGCACAAGTTGGCTGCTGGTTTTTATATATCACAGCAAAGACTACAAATTGAGTACAAAGCACTTTAGGTTAGTCTGTGGATGTGAAAAATGCACGTGTTTTTTATTACTTTTTTTTGCACACAAACCCAGACAGTGAAGCATAGTCAACTGCAGGGGGATTGCAGCTGTGAGCTGCACTGGCAGAAATAAGAATACTGCAGCCATTCCTCCAGTCAGTGACTCTCCAGCCCCTTTGTTACAAAGAGTGCACTAAGTTTCAGCTGGCCCTGTCCCAGAGAAATCCCCAGAAACCATTTACAACTCATGAGGCAGTGGGTTATCAGTCACCCTTCAATTTGTGAATCTGACTTAATGCTCCCCTACCGTTTCATTTTGTTTCAAAGTTCAAAGCAAGTTTACAATCGAAGTATGTATACATCGCCATATACTACCCTGAGATTCATTTTCTTGTAGGCATTCACAGTATAACAAAGAAATACAATAGAAACAAAGACTGACCAAAAAAAGTCCTAATAGGTCTCTGATGCACAAATGGTTGCTTCAAATAATATTCACAAGGAGGAAAAAAAGCAGGGCTGTGGAATGAATCCACATTTAAATTTGACTGAATAAAATGTACTTCATGACTTTAGACCATCCTAAAATGCCTGCAGGCAAAGAAGGAATGTAGTCAGGGTGGCAAAGTAAATCCCCAAACCAACAAAAATATAGAAGGATCACCAGATAATTTGTTTGAGGAATGCACTTGACCACAGTACCCAGGGTTGCACCCATATGCAACCCTTCTCCTTAAACCTTCTTGGTTACAGTCCAGATTCAGGGTGGAGCAGCCGATGAGTTCCTGCACACTACACTCACTGGGCATGCGTGGCTGTGGGAGTGTTAGAGCAGTTCTCACACACTCAGTAAGCTTGGTTGGGTTAAGTTGTTCTCCGATCTTGGCAATTTACTTGCAAATGTTTTGTCACCATACAAGGACTTGCCGTTAGCGCGTTGTCGATTGTGGAGTGTCCTCCGAATGCTTGGCCTTTATATACTTTTCAATCAGCTGATTGGCCGTCATTATGGAAACTCAATTGTGATGTGGGGAGGAAATCTCGTCGTCGATTGGTTGTGTGGTGAAGTTCGTACGTTGTGGTCTGGAATTTTGCCCGCATTGGCTCATAAATATGATTGAGGTCTACGTGTCTGTTTACAGACTTGTTCACGAAAAACCACGCTTCTAGGAATTTTCTTGCATGCTGCATGCTTGTTTGCTCCATGACTGTCACTGATGTCCAGTCAAACTTGTGCCCTTCTTGGGTAGAGACTAGGGAGAGTTGGTTGTACTGCTTTAGTTGACATTCATGATCGCTATGTATATAAAGGCCAAGCATTCGGAGGACACCACAATTAACAGCACACTGATGATGTCTCCTCGTATGGTGATGAAACGTTTGCAAGTAAATTGCCAAGATCAGAGAACAACTCAATCCAACCATCAACCTCCTGAGCTACAATTTTCTAAATTATTTAGTAAGTTTGTAGAGCAGTAATGTTTCTACTTTGAAAGTAGACATTGCACAAAACCAAAAGTACAATTTCTTTTAAAGAGAACTGTATGAAGGATTTTCTATTCAGTAACTGGCTTTCTGACCTGTTCACATTCCCAACACAATCTCACCATGATAACTTGCTACAAGATACTGATTGATCATACTAACATATCTGACCTTGCCTAAAATCAGCAGGTCTTTTTTCATGGACAAGCTCAGAACAAGTATTCACCGAATTGCAGAGGAGTAATGGCCATCTTTACAACCATTTGTAAATCATAGAATCTACAGCTACAGCCAAATCAGTGACCACCAAGTTCACCCTTCAGAAACTTCAGGTCATTCTGCAGCCAACACAGGGTTTCCTGTGGCAATGAATGCTCGTTCAACAATTACTCCAATTTTCAAATTTTCATTCCCCTGTCAACTTCTGTCAGAATTGTCAGTCTTTGTGGTTTTTACTGTTTCTAGTTCGATTCTTTTTTTTTCCTGTAAATGCCGGCAAGAAAATGAATTGCAAGGTAACACGCATTGGTAACATATACATACTTTGATGATAAATTTACTTTGAACTGGGAGTGTCCATTGTCTGCAATCTTCTTCAACCTCACTGACCTTCAAAATCGATGCGTTCAGCAAAAGAAAATCAAGGGCTTGATGATGAGATGAAAATAAAGGTACCAGAAATTTAAAAGTGAACAGGAATAAAACTATCTGCAAATATGGAAAGAAAAGAATAGAGAGAACAGAACAGGTTCCTCAGAGACAGGAATAATGGGGAGTAAAAAGAATGGTAATACAATTAAAGAAATACTTCACTTGTATCTTCATGGCGGACGGCACAAATAACTTCTGAGAAATGCAAGGGAACAAAGAGTCAAATAAAAAAGTGGAATTAAGGTAAATTACTCCCAGTTTAGAAAAATGTGCTGGAGTAATTAATACAATAAACGCCCAGGGGCATGTGAAGCGCTGCTGGGTACTAAATGTAGCAGCCATGGAAAGAGCAGATGCATGAGTTGTCATCCTTCAAAATTCTGCACAATACAGAACTGTTCCTCCAGAAGGTGACAAATACAAGCCTACTATTTAAAAGAGGGAGAGAAAAAGCAGGAAACTGCACATCAATTAGCCCAACATCAGTAGTGTGGCAATTCTAGAGCATTTAACGATGGGTGTGATAGCAGGACACTTGAAAAATACCAACAGAAATATAAAGTCAACATGGATTTATGGAAGAGAAATTATGCTTGACAAGTGTGCTGGAGTGTCTTTTGAGGATGCAACTGTTAGAATAGATAATGCAGAACTGGTGAATGTGGTGCATCTGGATTTACTAAAGGCCTTTAATAAAGTCCCACATAAGAGGTTAGTATGCAAAAGTAAAACATGTGTGATTTGCTTGGATTGAAAGTTAGTTGGAGGATGGGAAACACAACAGGAACAAATGGGTCTTTCTTGGGTGGTAGCTATCAACTAACAGTGTACTGCAGGGGTCAGTGTTTGAGCCCCAGCTGTTCACAACATACACCAGTGAGGGAATGAGGGAACTAAACGTAATATTACTGAAATGGGCAATTACACAAACCTAGGTGGTCCTGTATAGAGCATGCAAAAACTTCAAGGTGGTTATGACAAGTTGGGTGAATGGGCAAGTACAGGGCAGATGCAGATAAATGTGTAGTTATCCAGTTTAATAGGTTAATCAGAAAGGAAGAACATTATTTAAAAGGAGAGACATCAGTTTATACAGTGTAGGGAAGTGTATGGACATGCTCTTTGGTCGAAGGAATAAAAGGGAGCAAATTCAGAAATCAGAGGTGCAAAGGAACTTGGAAGTCCTAATGTAGGATTCCCCCAAGGTAACTTGCAGGTTGAGTCAGTGGGAAGGAAAGCAAATGTTATATTAGCATTCATTCCAAGAGCACCAGAATATAAAAACAAGGATGTAATGCTGAGGCTGTACAAGGCATTGGTCAGACTAAAGAGTATTGTGAGCAGTTTTGGGCCCTGTATCTAAGGGAGGATGTGCTGGCACTGGAGAGGGTCCAGAGGGGGTTCACAAGGATGATACTGGGAATGAAAGGGTTAATCTTTAGCTAGAGGATGCTACAGATGGCTGTGGAGGTCAAGTCGTGGAGTATATTTAAAGCAGATGTTGATAGATCCTTGATTAATAAGGGTGTCAAAGGTTATGGTGAGAAGGCAGAAGAACAGAGTTGAGAGGGAGAATGAATTGCCCATGATGGAATGACGGAACAAACCTGACGAACCAAATGGCCCAATTCTGTTCCTAGGTTTTGTGGTCGTTTGGTACAAAGGGACCTGGATAACTTTGGACGCCAGTCACTAGACGCAAACATGCAAATAGCATGCTGGTGTTGATTGCAAGAGGCTTTCACTGCAGGAGAAAAGAAATCTTGCTGTGATCATACAAGGCTTTTGCAAGATTATAGTTGTGTGCTGGTTGGTCTCCTTTCTTAGAAAGGATAAACTTGTCACAGAGGGATTGTAGAACTGGTTCCTGGGGTGACAAATAGTGTCATTTCAGATACAATTAGATTGATCAGACATATTTGTCAGAATATTTGTCAGTACTGGACCTCAAGAGAGAGAATTTGTAGAATGTCTAAGGGATGGCTTTTTAGAACAGCTTGTTGTTGAGCCCACGAGGGGATCGGCTGTGCTGGATTGGGTGTTGTGCAATGATCCAGAGGTGATAAGAGAGTTTAAGATTAAGAAACCTTTAGAGAACAGTGATCACAATATGATCGAGTTCACTTTGAAATTTGTGAGGGGGAAAAATAAAATCCAATGTATCAGTCCTTCAGTGGAATAAAGGAAATTACAATGGCATGAGAGGGGAACTGGCCAAGGTTGACTGGAAAGAGACACTAGCAGGAAAGACAGCAGAGCAGCAATGGCTGGAATTTCTGTGAAAAATGAGGGAAGTGCAAGACAGATATATTCCAAATAAGAAGGAATTTTCAAAGGTAAGAAGGGATTTTCAAAGGGAAGAAGGATACTACCGTGGCTGACAGGTGAAGTCAGAGCCAAAGTAAAAGCAAAAGAGAGGGCATCCAAGGAAGCCAGAGCTAGTGGGAAGATAGAGGATTGGGGAGCTTATAAAAACTTGCAAAAGGAAACTAAGAAGGTCATTCGGAAGGAAAAAATGAATTATGAGAAGAAGCTGGCGACTAATATCAAAGATGATACTAAAAGCTTTTTTAAGTATATAAAGGGTAAAAGAGAGTCCAGGGTAGATATAGGACCAATAGAAAATGACACTGAAGATATTGTAATGTGCCGCAGAGATGGCAGAGGAACTGAATGCATATTTTGCATCAGTCTTCACAGTGGAAGACGTCTGCAGTATACTGGACATCCAAGAGTGTCAGGGAAGTGAAGTTTGTGCAGTGAAAATTACGACTGAGAAGGTGCTCAGGAAGCTTAATGGTCTGAGGCTGGATAAATCTCCTGGACCTGATGGAATGCACCCTTGGGTTCTGAAGGAAGTAGCTGGAGAGATTGCGGAGGCATTAACAATGATCTTTCAAGAATTGATAGATTCTGGCATTATACCGGATGACTGGAAAATTGCAAATGTTACTCTGCTATTTAAGGAGGGTGGGAGGCAGCAGAAAGGAAACTATAGACCTGTTAGTCTGACATCAGTGGCTGGGAAGTTGTTGGAATTGATTGTTAGGGATGTGATTACGGAGTACCTGGAGGCACATGACAAGACCGGCCAAAGCCCGCATTGGCTGGTTGGCAGAAAACAGAAAGTGGGAATAAAAGGATCCTATTCTGGCTGGCTGCTGGTTACCAGTGGAGTTCCACAGGGGTCGGTTTTGGGACCGCTGCTTTTTACCATGTATGTCAATGATTTGGACTACGGTATTAATGGATTTGCGGCTAAATTTGCCATTGATACAAAGATAGGTAGTGTTGAGGAAACAGAGAGCTTGCAAAGAGACTTAGATAGTTTAGGGGAATAGGCAAAGAAGTGGCAAATGAAATATAATGTTGGAAAGTGTATGGTCATGCACTTTGGTGGAAGAAATAAATGGGCGGACCATTATTTAGATGGGGAGAGAATTCAAAATGCAGAGATGCAAAGGGGCTTGGGAGTCCTTGTGCAAGATACCCTAAAGGTTAACCTCCAGGTTGAGTCGGTTGTGAAGAAGGCGTATGCAATGTTGGCATTCATTTCTAGAGGTATAGAATATAAGCGCAGGGATGTGATGTTGAGGCTCTATAAGGCACTCGTGAGACCACACTTGGAGTATTGTGTGCAGTTTTGGGCTCCTTATTTTAGAAAGGATATACTGACATTGGAGAGGTTTCAGAGAAGATTGACGAGAATGATTCCAGGAATGAAAGGGTTACCGTATGAGGAATGTCTGGCTGTATTCCCTGGAGTTCAGGAGAATGAGGGGGGATCTCATAGAAACATTACGAATGTTAGAAGGTCTGAAGAGATTGGATATGGCAAAGTTATTTCCCATAGCAGGGGGGTCTAGGACAAGAGGGCACGACTTCAGGATTGAAGGACGTCCATTTAGAACAGAGGTGTGGAGAAATTACTTTAGTCAAAGGGTGGTAAATCTGTGGAATTTGTTGCCATGAACGGCTGTGGAGGCCAAGTCATTGGGTGTATTTAAGGCAGAGATAGATCGGTTCTTGATTAGCCAGGGCATCAAAGGGTATGGGGAGAAAGCAGTGAAGTGGGGATGACTGGAAGAATTGGATCAGCCATGATTGAATGGTGGAGCAGACTCGAGGGGCCGAATGGCCTACTTCTGCTCCTATATCTTATGGTTATTAATATTCAGTAGATTTTAGAATAATGGGAGATGGCTAAACAGATTGGATTGAGGAAGGACTTATCCAAGAATGTTGGAGGAGGGCTAAGTGAAGGAGAGGGTCTAGTCTCCTGATACAAGTTAAGACATGGATAAAAGAGACAAAAAAACCTGCAGGTGCTGGAAAGAAGGAATATACAAAAACTACTGGAGGAACTCAGCAGATCAAGCTGCATCTATGGAGGGAAATAAATAGTCTATGTTTTGGGTTGAGACCCTTCATCCAGACTGGAAAGGAAGGGGACAGAAGTCAGACTTAAAGTTTGGCAAGAGGGGGAAAGAGCAGGTGCTGACAAGTGGTAGGGGAAGATGGGTGGGTGAGAAAGGGAGAAAATAAGAATCATGTGAGAATTTGGGAGGTGACTGGTGGAAGAGGCAAAGGCTGAAAAAGATGGAATCTGATGGGAGAGGACAGTACACCATGAAATAAAGGGAAGGAAGTGGGGAAGCAGAGAGCGGAAGGTGTGGGTGATGCGCTTCAGAAAGGGAAAGAGAAGGGGTATAGAGGCCAGAGGTATAAGGGAAAACAAAAAGTGTGGGGGAACACAGGAGACGTCAATGTTGTTGCCATCAGAGTGGAGACTACCAAGATGAAGTATGAGGTGCTGTCCTTGGATCTGCACCTATCGTCAACGTGGCAGTAGAGAAGATCATGGACATACAGAGGAGCTAGTAAGTTTGTGAACCCCGTGGAATTTTCTCTATTTTTGCATAAATATGACCTAAAATGTGATCAGGTCTTCACTCAAAATGCAGTAATTGATGCTCGTGGAGTCACATGTTGCCTGTTTGGAGCTTGAATATTGGTGAGGGAGGAGGTGCAGGGGCAGGTGTAACATGTGGGAGGGTTGCAGGGATAAGTGCCTGGAGGGGTATTGGCGGGGAGGCATGAGCAGACAAAGGAGTCGCAGAGAGCACAACCCGTGAAGATTGTGGAAGTTGTGGAGAATGATACATTGGACGCAGAGGCTTGTGGAGTGGTAAGTTGGAGGGTGGCATCTGCTTCCTTTTACTCCATGGTCCACTGTCCTCTCCCATCAGATTCCACTTATTTTTCAGGCCTTTGCCTCTTCCTCGATCATCTCACAGCTTCACACGTCATTCCCACTTCTCCACACCCCTTCCACCTACCCAGCTTCCCCCCCTCTCCTGGATTCACCTATTGCCTGCCCGCAGCTGCTCTCTCCCCTGCATTCTTCCTTCCCAATCCTGATGAAGGGTCTCAGCCTGAAGTGTTGACTGTTCATTTCCCTCCATAGATACTGCCTGACCTGCTGAGTTCCTCCAGCATTTTTTGTCTGTTAAGCCGTAGACATTTAGGACTGAGATGAGGAGATATTCCTTCAATCAAGTGGCTGGTGAACCTCAATTTCTCCAACATAGAAAATGCTACAGACCAATTCACTGATTAAACTTAAGGAAAAGATAGACTTTTTTAAAACATAAAATACATTGTGGGATTTGGGGAGACAACAGGAACATGGTGATGACTAACACTGCTTCTATTTTCCGCATTTCTATTCTGAGAATTCATAATTTTAGGAATTCCGGATATCTTCTTGCCAAATCATCAGCTATGTCCTCAGCCTCATGTTCCCTTGAAAGAGGGCATTCTGCCAAACAATTTGAGGTTGGATTGTCCTCGTATCTACACTAACAAACACCTTCTGAATCTTGAGGATCTTTCACATCTCAGCCATTTGGTTCAAGTGCTAACTTGTTCAAACTAAGCTTTTTATCAAGTACATGTATGTCACCATATACAACCCTGAGATGCATTTTCTTGCAGGCATTCACAGTAAATTCAACAAACACAATACAATCAATGAAAGACCACACCCAACAGAACAAACAGTGCGAATACAAAAAGAAAAAGAAATAGTAATAAATAAATAAGCAATAAGTATCAAGAACATGAAAGGAAGAGTCCTTGAAAGTGAGTCCATAGGATGTGAGAACAGTTTAGTGATGGGGCAAGTGAAGTTATCCCTTCTACTTCAGGAACCTGATGGTTGAGGGGTAATAACAGTTCCTGAACCTGGTGGTGTGGGCTCTAAAGCTCCTGTACTTTCTTCCTGATGGCAGCAGTGAGAAGAGACCGCAGCCTGATGGTGGGGGTCCTTGATGATGGATGCTGCTTTCTTGTGACAGCGCTCCGTGGAGATGTGTGCAATGGTGGAGAGAACTTTACCAATGATGGACTGGGCTGTAGGCTTTTCCATCCAAGGGCATTGGTGTTTCCATACTAGGCCATGACGCAACCAGTCAATATACTCTCCACCACACATTTCTACAGGTTTGTCAAGGTCTTAGATGACATGCCAAATATTTGCAATTTTCTGAGAAAGTAGAGGTGCTGCTATGCTTTCTTTGTAATGACAGTTCCGTGCTGGGCCTGGGACAGATCCTCAGAAATGTTAACACCGAGGAATTTAAAGTTGCAACCCTCTCCATTTTTAATTCCCCCTGATGGGGACTGGCTCATGGCCTTTCATTTTCCTTCCTCTAAAGTCAATAATCAACTCCTCGGTCTTGTTGACGTTGAGTGAGTGATATTTCAATCTTGCTCCTACATGCTGATTCATCATCACCTTTGACTCTGCCTACACGCTGATGTTGCCAGAAATCTAAAATATGGCAGTCATTGGATCCGTGATTAAAGACTAGTGGAATATATATGTATGTGTACTCGTTGATTAGATTAGCCAGTCGGGATGTTGGAGGAGCTGGCTTGGGTACAAAGAAGTTGGCCTGGCTGCAGACTATGTTGCCGCCTGCTACACAGAAACATCGAAGATGGTGCAGTATAATTGTGGGAAATTGTCTTGAACATTTCACTTGCAATTGAAAGACTCTGTTGGACAGTGAGAATGCAAGTCATCACAAGCCTATTACCATTGTCTGGTGGAGGAACAGTCGACATGGGAGCTGTGCAGCCTCGGTCGTAGTGAGAACTAGGCCTCAAGCCTCGGGCTTGCCTGCTGCTGCAGACCAGGTGAGGGACGCGGAAAAGCTACAGTGTGGTTGAGCTTGGCTGGGAGCTGGCCGCTCCTGTCAGTGCTGTCCTCCTGTGGTCGAGCAGCGGAATGACAGGCTGGATTGCAGGTGTCTGTACACTGTACCATCAGTTGCTGGACATTGTCGCTCAGGGTCTTGGACTATGTGTTTTTGTTTGAGTGAATATGCTTCTTTGCTCAATATTCTGAATTATGTAACTCGTTATTTTGGAATGTTTGCTTGCTATTTTGAATGTTTTGCACCTTGGACCCAGTGGAACGCTGTCTTGTTCAGCTGTATCCATGTATGGTTTGAGTGATAATTAAACTTGATTTGATTTTATGATGGTTATAAGGTCAGGTGGAACAGAGGAAAAAACAAACAAACATTTACATTCTAAGATATCCATCACTTTAAACCAAACACTGATACGCCTCTTTTCCTATTCATTATCCTCCCTGACTCTCTACATCGTCCAGCAGATTCAAGCCAGTGGGACTTTTCAACTCCATCTGTTTTCCCTTCCTTTCCTATACTATAATCCGCATTCCTCTCTTCTCAATGAAACGCACCTCCTTCATTGTCACCGTTACTCATGGCTAAGTACCTGTGTGCCCTGCTAGATCAGACTGGGACCAGCGCAACGTCACATGCACAGGTGTCACAGCTTTCTTGCCGCAGGCGTCACTGCAGCATTTACTGTGAAGCCCTTGTTTGCCTCAAGATGTTGGGGGGGAACTGTTTCCTTGCATTGCTGCAGTCCATATCCGCAAAAACGGTCTTTTTTTTTTGCAGATTCATCTGCTCCACTAGAGGAAACTTAGCAGTCATCCAAATTTCTTCTGGCGGCTGTTAATGGATGATGGAATCTCTTCCTCAAAAGACATTAATTACCAAGTTGTTGTTCCAGATTTATTTAAATAAATTTGAATAGCCCAGTTGCCAGATGGGGATTTGAACCCATGTCTCTGGACTATTTGTTCACACCATTGGATTATTAGTACAGTAACATCATTTCACATTTGCAAATTCTTTGTTCTTAAAATTATTCTTAATTAGTAAGGGTGTCAAAATTATGGGGAGCAGGCATGAGGATGGGGTCGAGAGGGATAATAAATCAGCCATGATGTAGGAACAGACTTAATGGGCTGAATGGCCCAATTCTTTTCCTACGTCTTATGGTCAAATACATATGTCAAGTTGCATGAGTGTCAATTAATTCAATTTATTTTTATTTCATGCCTCCTTTCCATGAATATTTACTCTAGGCTTCGTATACAGTGGATTCTGGGCCATCAGTTAATCAGGACAGATGCTTATTTGGGACAATTCATTGAGAAAATTGTCGGGATTCCCTTCATTAATTTGGGACACTACGCTGCTTAATTGAGGCAAGAGACTGTTGCTGAACAGGTTCGAACTAGTGCCAGTTACAAACGTTTGTACGTGCACTTGTTTAGCCGTTGGATACAACACTGTGGTTTGAGTGAAGTTTTTAAAATAGCGTCAGATGCATGTTTGTGTTCAAAAAAGCAGTGATCTTTGTCACTGATAGGTGGCAAGAAATAAACAGCAAGACAATTCAGAACTGCTTTGCTCACTGCAGTTTCAAGCATCCAGGCTTGGAGATGCCAGAAACAGCCGGGAATGAAAATGACACAATTTCACTACTTCAACAAGTTAGAAACTATGAAGAATTTGAAGATGTTGACGACCATTTTGAATATTAAGATGGAAATGAAGATTTGGAGGATGCAACTGTCAACAGCACTGCATGAAGGCAGTCCATGATCTGTATTAAGTGTCTGCGCTGATTTTGTTCATTAGTCAGAAGAAAGCAAGGTGGATGAATTCCTCTGTCGGTAAGTATCAGGAACTAAAACACAGTTTTACAGTACAGCAGTAGCATTTGTAGTGTTCTAATTTGTTCTGTGTTCATTTATTTACATAATTTGTTTCTCATTTTGTCTTTTTTTAAAAAAAAAATACCTGTTTAACTATTTCCATGAAACTTCAGCTAATTGGGGCAGACACTTAATTAGGCCAAAATGTTCTGCTTCTGATGTGCCCCCATTCACTGGAATCCACCGTAGTAAAATAATCTGATTTGGATTTGAATGCAGAATCACTTAGGTAACTTAAGCAGCTGGAGTTTACATGCATCAACATGGTCTGGAGAAGGAATGGGCCAACAGGCAGCCAGTTTTGAGGAGGATTGTTCCACAGTCTCTCTCGACTAATGGAATCCAGGGCTTTATTGAGAGTTAAAAAGACTGTGTATAGTGTCTGATGCCCTGTATTTCCCAGGAAGTTGAAGTGCTGTGAAGATCATGTCAGTTATATCGCCAAGTGGACAGATTTTACACTACAATATGTGGAGCAGCTCCTCAGCGACTGAGTAATGGACGTAAAGAATATTGGTCATGACATTCCCCCAGCAAACAAATGGTTACTGCAATTGGACTTCTCTTCTTTCTCGAAGATGGTAATAATGATGATCTTTTGTAGTTTTTTTCCACAAGTACAAATGAATAAATATGTTGAGGGGGGGGAAATAAACCTCATAAAGCAGGAACACTAGTGCTAGACACACAATTACTGTGACTCTGCCCAACTGTGCACTATCCAATATCCAGAATCTTATCCATTCAGTCACGCATTCCCATTGCCCCACCACAAATCCAAACGATACCAATTCATTGCACTTCAGTAAACAGAAGGCAATGATTTCAAAGCCCTCCATGGAATCCCCTTCTCCTGCCTATTAAAATTAACCATATTAAGGGACGCAGAAGAAGGCTTCTGTATTGCCTCCTTTCTCATCACTGAATCTTCTTTATTTGTACATATGGCAACAGAAAAACTAGAGCAGAGGCTTGTGGACTCATGTTTGAGACCAAACATTCAGAAGTGGAATTACTCATACAAAGGGAGGTACAACTTTTGAGCTTTCTTCCTGAAATGTAGTTTAGCAAGAATGGGGGAATCTCAGTGAACATGGAACCAAGCAAGTGGTGTGAAGAGAGAGATAGTCATGAAGTTATTGAATAATAGACGAGGTTCTACACTCCAACATCAATTGTCTCTGTTGTACCACCTCCAGTCGCCACTCAAACCCACCTTTAGATTCTGTGTCTATGACCGGTGTGCTGGCTTCCCGCTGGTCTCCCGAGTCCACCGAGATGCTCCTTTCCCGCTTCACCTTCCCTTTCAAAGCTCCCAAGCTTGTCACAGAGTTCTGGGAGCCTTTTAGTCCAGAGTTTCCGGGAGAAATCTGACTTGATTTTCCACCGTGACTACTTGCTCCCGTGGCCTTTGACCCCAGGCCGCAGGGCGTTCCCTGGCTTGCATTTGGGGGCGGGGCATTGCTATTGACCGGCTTGCCGTGGTTCGGCAGTTTACTGTCCGGGTGCATTTGATTGGTCACGGCTTTTGGCGACGGGACCGGGGGAATCCGGATTTCTGTCTCGTGTTTGATTTTCAAACTGTTTTCAGAAAACCTGCCAAGACAGAAAAAGATGTCAAAATTAAAAGAAATAAAATGCAATTTTGCAAATGTCTCACACTAATCACAATCCTGCCTATTCCTATCAGATGCAAACACAATTTCTGGTAGATGCATGATCAGTACAGCTTGCAAAGCCACAACTTACAAAGCGGTCAGAAGGTACAAGTTCCTAGACTGAGTCTGGCTGGCTGAGAAGGCAAAGGCTGTCATTTAGCCTCGAGGCTATTCTACTGTTTAAAGTGTCATTATGTCTGATGTAATTCTGCGTGCAGTTATATATATCAGCTGGTGGGGACTTCTCCTCATCAGATGCTTCTGGGTTCAAGCCCCGTCTCAGGTGTGTGGGCATGAACATCTTCGCTGGGAAACCTGTAAACCAGAATGGGCCTAGCTCGTTGGAAGTGTATCCTATAGCTGGAAGTTTAAACCAAAAGGTCCATCAGGTGAAAGTAAAAGTTCAATGGGCCAATTTTGAAGTAGAGCAGAGATATTCTCCTGATACTCTGGTTAATAATTACCCTTCAGTTACCACTTAAACAGATTTTCGCAGTTTTTGTGGGAACTTGCTGTGTATAAAATGCGACTTTGGGCAAGGATACACTACTCACGTGGCAAATGGGATTACTATTGATGGGCAGGGACATGTGGGCTGAAGGGCCTGTTTCTATGCTGTACAACTCAATGCCTCCCTAAAATAGTTCTGTTTAAAAATATCGTCAAGGGCAACTAATTCTTCCTGTGCAAAGCAATATCTTTGTGTGTGGCAAAAGTATATCAGCTGCAGATTTTGAATTTTTAGTTTCCATTGCTCTTTATGCGCTAATGTCCACAATACGAAGAAATGTTTTCTTCCTGAATTCTTAGGTTCGAATTTTAAAATTCTACCTTGCTGCTAAAAACCTCTGTATCCATGGAAAGAGTTTCTCACTACCTACACAATTAGTTCCTTTCAAAATCCCAAAGATGTGAAAGAAGTTATTCGTCAGTCATCTGTGTTCCATTGGCCTAGTTTATATAACAAGGCCAAGAGAGCATGGGAACCATAGGACCCAACATGCCCAGGCTGAACATCGTGCACCCAGTTGTATTAATCCCATTTCCCAGCACTTGGCTTGTAGATTTTATACCTTGGAAATTTAAGTGCTCCTCTAGATACTTCGTAGATGTTAAGAGAGTCTCTGTCTCAGGCAGTTTGTTTTAACTTCTAACCACCAACTGATTGGAAACATTTTTCTGCAGAACCCTTTAAAACTCTCACCCCTTTCTTTTAATGCCATTTTTAAATTCCTCTGTTGGGAGGGTAAAGTTTTATACTATAGACTCCCCCAGAATTTTGTACATCTCAATCAGGTCATTCCTCAGTCTGTTCCACAAACCCAGCCTATGCAGTCATAACTAAAATGCTCCTTCCCATGAATATTGAAGTGAATCTCCTGTGCATCCTTTCCAGTGCAATCACATCTCTTCTTATAATTGAGGATCTGAAGTTCATAGTTCATCAGCACGTAAGCCAAACAAAGAGTCTTCAGGTGAGAAGAGGGCACTAAACACATAGAACAGTACAATCTATTCATTTCCTTCCACAAAGCCCTCCATTTCAAAGTTCAATGTTCAAAGTAAATTTATTATCAAAGTACACATAGGTCACCCTATAAAACCCTGAAATTCACTTTCTTGTGGGTATTCACAGTTAATACAAAGAAACACCAGAGAATCAGTGAAAAACCATACACAGCAAAACGGACAAGCAACCAATGTGCACAAGACAACAAACTGTGCGAATAACAAAAAAAATAACAACAGTAAATAAGCAATAAATATCGAGAACATGAGATAAAGAGTCCTTGAAAGAGAGTCCATAGGTTTTGGGAATAGCTCAGTGATGGGGCAAGTGAAGTTGAGTGAAGTTATCCCCTCTGGTTCAAGAGCCTGATGGTTGAGGGGATAATAACTGTTCCTGAACCTGGTGATATCTGTAGAAGTTTGTCAAAGTTTTAGAGGACATGCTGAACCTGCGTAAACTTCTCAGAAAGTAAAGGTGCTGCTGTACTTTCTTCATAATGGCACTTACGTGCTGGGCCGAGGACAGATCCCCTGAAATGATAACACTGAGAAATTTAAAGTTGCTGACCCTCTCCACCTCTGATCCCTGATGAGGGCTAGCTCATGAACCTTGTGATAATAGTCATGGGAAACATAGCAGCCAATTGTGGGGAAGGAGATCCCACAAAAAGACAGGAACTGTCCACTGAAGGTTACAAAGTAGAATCTTTCTTGGAGAATTGGCATGTACAGCTTTGAGAGAATGAACATGGGAAAATCACTAACTAGTGACTATGATTAGCAGATGGCAACAGGTCTCGTTCCAAAATCATCCACATGCTTTAGAGCATCAATTCAACCAAGCAATTCAGCACCGAGCGGTGATGATCACGATACTTTATCAGGGAAAGCTTCCACGAACAGAGAGGTCACAGTTAACTGCCATTTAGGTCCTCCATCTTTGGCGGTGTTCAGGGCTTCCTTCATCATGGCAGTAGCTTCTTCTCCGTTTTCACTACTGTCAGCCATGCAAGTCCTAGGTGGAGACTCAGGAATACTGTCGCACTCAGATGTAGGAGGATTCCTCATTGTAGTTTCCGTAACAATTTTGTTTGACCAGTCAGGGTTGTTGGTCCTGAACAGAATCCCCAAAACTGGAGGACCAATGGACCATTCGTAGTCTGGCCTTTACCTTTTGACCTGTTTGGGCCGGGTGACCCTACCAACCTCCAAACCCCATGACAATGTTGTGGCCCCCTTGGAGGTTACAGCAGCCAACTTTCCAACCAGCATACGGACCTCACATCTGGCCACAGCACACCTGATCAATTCTCACTTGCACTTAATAGCGAGTACTTGGAGGCTGCGATCATACATCATCAGGCAGAATACAGAACTATCCTCTGGCCAGAGGACACTTGAACCCAGTGACTGTGCAGAGCACACCTGGTCACTGCAGTTATAGACTCTCAACCTGCACAGAGTTTGGATCTGGCCTGTGCACAGCCACTGCCTGTCCCCACACAAGCTTCTGTTCAAAATCTCCAGAAGCACATCATTTACATACTTATCCAGTTATTAGAATGCATGGTGACCTGGGACTGTCAATAGTGCACAGAAAAAATTAAAACCAATTCTTTAATCTACAAATCACACCAACTAAATTAACTATTAATATGTCAACCTAAGAGAACTGCCTGGTTAACTTCAAACAAGAATTCTCTCTTTTAAATATTATGAACAGAGATCACTCCTCCAGTTTCACTCCTTTTGTTATACAAGGCTCAAGGCATTTTTTTGTACTCACCCAGAAAGCAGGTTTGTCTCACAGACCTAGAATGTGCACTACACCAACACAAGGCTCTAAATGTCACCGATTCCTCCAGCATAAGCTTGCCATGGTACAATAGGTGGGCGATATGACTCCAATCGGCCGCCTGCTCCTTCCCCTCTACGTTTACAGAACGGGGCTTCAATCCTTGCACCTACATTGCTTCCTCCCCTCAAACTTAGCTCACTTCAAACGAAAGCATGACTCATGCCCAAAACCACAGCCTGTCGCTACATGATTTATATGTATGGAATTCAGCTCAGACCCTTGCTCGTAATCTCAGGCATAAACAAAAGGCCCTCGTTCATCGTTTCTCACAAAACACTCCAACGTGCAAACGCGTTGTCCTCTCATCGACTTCACCTTGACCCGACAGAAACTGTCCTTGGCACACAGCACAACTTGTTTCCCTTTCCACAATGCTCCCTGGCCTGCTCAATTTCCTGTTCTAACTCCCCTCTCCCCCAATTCACCTCACAGCCATCCTCTTCACGTCTCCACCTTGTGCATACCCTACCAAAATTTCAAAATAAAAGACAAAAATTAAGTTTAAAATCGCTCCAATTCAATGAATGATTTAGAAATTGTTACTCAAACATCATGCCATCTCACACAGTGACACACACAAAATGCTGGAGGAACTCAGCAGGTCAGGCAGCATCTATGGAGAGGAGTAAACAGTCGACATTTCGGGTTACAACCTTTTATCTTCCAGAGTCCTGATGAAGGGTCTTGGTCCAAAATGTATTTATTCTTCTACACAGAATTCCTCTAGCTGAGTTCCTCTAGCATTTTCGAACATAGAAGAGCACAGTGCAGGAACAGGCCATTCGGCCCACACTGTTGTGCCGACCCAGCTAAAAAGCAAATCAAAAACACCCAAACACTAATCCCTCCTACCTACGCCATTGTCCATATCCTTCCATCTTCCTTACATCCATGTGCCTATCCAAATGTCTCTAAAAAACCTCTAATGTACTTGCCTCTACCACCATATCAGGCAGTGCATTCCAGGCATCCACAACTATCCTACCCCAGTCATCTTCAATGCATGCCCTCTGGCATTAGACATTTCAACCCTGGGAAACAGATACCCTCTGTCCACTCTATTCGTGCCTCTCATAATCTTGCAAGCCTCTATCAGATCTCCCCTCAGCCTCCGACGATCCAGTTTCTGTGCGAGTTACTCTTTTGTGTTTGTGCCATCTCACAGAATGGTACAGGAGTGGGACTGTACAGGTCCTCTACCTCTCATCAGCCAGTGATATTGGGAAACATCAACTGCTGCTTTCAACACAACTAACAAGGCCACAGCCAAGCAATTAGGGAGACAGATTGCTGTTGGCAAGGGGCTCACCTTAGATCACTGAGGTGCCTACCAGTGAGGTACTTACTTTGGAATGCAATCAACTGACACAAAAATAATGAATCACAGACAAATAAAGAAATAATTCAGCATGTCAGAGACACAAAGCTTGAGACGGTACTAGATGAAATTCTTAATGTACTGGGGGAAATTGCAGGATTGAGATATGGTTCTTCCCTGGTAATTGTGAGGTGGTAGGGCTCCAAATTTTCAGGATTCAAAGTAGAATTAAATTTGGTATGTTTTCACAGAAACTAACCTCAAAGAACCTTCTCTGGGGTTCTCTATGAAGAATTTCTGAATGAGGGTGGAAATTGAGATTTCTTTTCCTTCCACTTAAAAGATAAGGATTTGGGGTTAGCTGCCAGATACTAAAGTTGAAGATAATGTTAGAAAAGCATCTAATGCTTCTGATGATGGGACGACATGATGACGAGGGAGAGATGAGGTGGGGCTGACAAGTGGGGAAAAGGGGCAAGCTGAGAAGTCTGGGAAGAAAGTAGAAGGGGGTAAATGATGTGCCGAGAACAGTGGTTGGTTGAAGGGTTGAAGTGGATGCAATAGGGGCCACTACAGACAAGGTGGAGCTGTGGAATATGGGGAGATGATAGAGTTTGGAGGCATAGGAGCCAAGTTGGGCATATGGGTAAACAGGGCAATTGAGGAACGAAGCTGCACAGGGGTAGGAAAGAGGAATGGATTGGTCAATTCACAGACAATGGATGTATTACTGGCATAGAACTCCAGAATCTCTACAGTCTGGTACAGGGTGACTTATTAATCTCATCAAGTATGTAACCCTTCCTAACATACATTGGATGCCTTCAGTATGTATAGTTTGTGAGTGACTTTAGGGGATGACAAGGGACTAGAAAAATCTGCACTCTGCTTGCTTGCTCACACAGAGGTGTGAGACAGGGTCAGTGAATTACAGAGGGGAAATGCCCTTTTCATTTTTCTACCTCTTTCCCACAGTACACTTTCCAGGAACACCAGAAGCCTCGTCCAATACAACGAGTTCAAGAACAGCCGTATGCAGGCTTAGATTGGATGAAGCTCACATAAGAGGTTAAGGGGAAGGTTTTCTATCAAAAGTGCAAACAGACATTAAATGGCTGAGAGCTACAGTGTGAAGGAACTAGAAAAAATATGAGTATGCAGATGGTAGAGATTGAGGGCGCACAAACAAATGTGATCTTTTTTTAAAAAAAACACAACTATATATAAAAAAAATCACAAGATACTGGAATATGAATTAAAAATAATTATTACATTTAAGAGAGGTTTAGATACATAGGTGTGTCTCAAATTGCCTCTGACAACCAAGTCCAGCTCCTGGCCTTAACATGTGGCTTAGCTACTAAGCCCAGAGGAACCGTTCAGAGTTCAATTCCGGCCCTGGAGTCTCTGTACCCCAGGGGATGCGTGGGTTTTCCCCCAGGTACTCTGGTTTTCTTCCCACAGTCCAAAGATGTACTGGGTAGGTTAATCGGTCATTGTGAATTGTCCCATGATTAGTTTAGGGTTAATCTGGGTTGTGGGGTTGCTGGGGGGGGAGGGGGGAATTGCTCAAAGGGCTAGAAGGTCCTACTCCGTGTTGTATCACTAAATAAATAAATAAAACTGTTTCTACTGACAGAAGGGGTAACAGTGGGTTAATGGCGTCTTAAAACCAGTCGCTTCAGGCTGGTCAGCTGTGGTTGGCAGCTCATCTAGGAGAAGGAAAACTCTGATCTCAAACCTCCACTTGCAGCTATATCCACTCATGGGAGTAAACCCAGAGGGAAAATCCGGAGTTGGGGGTCCCTAAGGCAGTCCTATGTTGAGTTGGGTTCAACACTGACTGGTCTCTGCTGTTTTTTTTTTGAATCATCAGCTGCCAGGGCAACAACTTGCTCTCCATATCATACTGCCCGGGCTTGCGTACTGGCACGTAGACAGCCAGGACCCAACATCCACGGTCGACCTCAACCAACGGAGGGCCTCCGAATAGGTACGTGGATGGGAGGGGTATCGAGGGCACTGTCCAGGGTAAATGGGACTAGGCAGAAAAACAGGTGAAGAGCCTGTTTCTGTGTGAACCTTACGACAGCTGGAGGCTTGGAAAGGAGAAACAGAACGGAAAAGTGAATAGGTCTGGCAGCTTTATGGAAAGAGGAAGAGGGTTAATGTTTCAAACTGACAATCCTTTGTGCTGATGAATGGTTTGGGCCGAATGGTTAACTCTTTCTTTTTCGCAGATACTATCCAACCTGCTGAATATTTCTGGCGTTTACCATTAAAAAGCAAATGGATCATAGAAACTAAGATCTTGTATAGTTAACCCTCAGAGAGATGCAAAGTCTACAGTAGATACTCACCAACTTGTCATTAACAGATAAGCTTTCACAAATTCACAGCTATCTGCTTTAGGAGCACCTCTGGAACCGGTAGTAATCTCGGTTAAAGATGATGGGCTTAATGACAAAGGTCTGTAATTCTGTTGTAAAACTACAAGACAGAAGGGCAGAATTAGGCCACTCGGCCCATCGAGTCTGCTTCACCATTCCATCATGGCTGATTTCTTATCCTTCTCAACCCCATTCACCTGCCTTCTCCACATATCCTTTGACACCCTGACTAACCAACAACCTATCAACCTCCACTTTAAATATACCCAATGACTTGGCTTCTACAGCCAAATGTGGCAATGAATTCCAGAGATTCACCATCCTCTGGCTAAAGAAGTTCCTCCTCATCTTGGTCCTCAAGGGACGTCACATCCAAGTCTAGAAGGATAGGAGCCTGGAAATAATGCTTAAACTGATCCTGCACCTGAGCAGGCTGATGCGAGCCCGGGCCTGAGGAATGGCGGCTGCTTATTTCACCCACAAGTGGGAAACTTGGTTGCATTTACAAAACTCCCCTCTCCCTCAGAGAGAGTTTCCTCAACATCTCCTCTCCAACTTCTGGAGAGCAGTACCCATCTGGATCTCGAGCCTGTGGAACGGTGCCGTTACGGGGGCTAGCATACAGAACTGTAGCTCACTGTGAGTCTACGGCTGTGTGCCTATAGCCCAGAAAGAGGATGGTGTCTGTAGCATTATCCCTTTGGGAGAAACGATTCCTTTGAAGGTGCATGAGAGAAATGGGGAAAGTACAAAAACAGGATAAAAAAAGACTGCGTTTGACAGGATGAGAGAGGAGCTGGGTGGTGAAGTGCAGAGTACAACCTTCGTGGGGCAGGCTGGAACTGAGCGAGTGTGCTCCTGCATGCCTGCACACAAGTACTGGCAAGATGCACCCATCTGCTTCAGGATCAAAGAGCTCCAGATTGACTGAATGGAAACGTCAGCAGACTGACTGCGATTCCAGATCGGCTCTGTTCGGCTCATAAATCGCAGTTAGCGTGGGATGTCAGAAGTCGGTTTTATTTTACACACAGATTGCACTGCCTGGAAAGGCTGATATATTAGAAACCTTTAAGAGACTCTAGATAGGCACATGGATGATAAATCAATAGAGCACCATGAGGAAGGGAAGAGTTAGATTGATCTTGAAGTTGGTTGAAAAGTTGGCACAATATTACGGACTGAAGGACCTGTACTGTGCTGTAATGTTCTACGTACAACTCAGCTTTGAGTTTTAATCCTGGTATTCACTGAACTATGCAATATATTTTGAGTACTAGGATTATGACTTCACCTGTGGTTCAAAACATCAGCTCCCCATCCATTTCTCACATAGGAAAAACAAAAATCGAAGTTTATGGGTCGTGTAGGAGGGAAGGGTTAGATTGACTGTGGGGTAATTAGACCACAAGATATAGGAACAGAAGTAAACTATTTGACCCATTAAGTCTGTTCCACCATTTCATCATGACTGATCCAATTTTCCTCTCAGCCTCGATCTTCTGCCTTCTCCCCGTATCCCTTCATGCCCTAATTAATCAAGATTGAAGGGTTGGCACAACATTGTGGGCTGAAGGGACTGCACTGGGCTGTACTGTTCGATGTTCTATCACTAAAGTTCCCATCAAGTCGTGTGTTACCCTTCAGATGACAACTTGTGCAGACAAACACAAGTAAGGGCAAATCAGGAATCCCTACCAAACTCTATGACTTCAATCAGTCAACATTCAAGATTACCTCCTCATGCATTCCTACCACCACAGAGGCTGCTGGACAATAGCTATGTTTTGGAGAGATACTTGGACAAATGAACAGATTTGACTTGAGAAATCTGAAAGCTGAATTGAAAGGATGCACATCAGACAGACTTTTTTCCTAATAGAAATGAGGCTGGGAGTTGACCTTTTAGGACTGTTATTATTAAATCAGTTTGATAGCATAGACTCACACTTGACATTTCCATTTTTGTACCGGAGGACTAGAATTGGGAGTCATCAATAAAAAAAATCTGAACTAAATGCAGTAGGAAAGTCAGGTTATTCTGGATTCGTCCCCTGTCCTTTCCAGTCCTGGTGAAGGACCTCAGCCTGAAATGTTGACTGTTTATTCTGCCTGACCTGCTGAGTTCCTCCAGCATTTTGTGTGTGTGTGTTACTCAAGAAATTCAGTAATGAAGGCATGTTGAATGATCAAAAGTAAAAAAGACGGTAGTTTTTAAAACCAGTCAGGTTCTTGAGGGAGAAGGAAACAGTAAACATTGACAAATGATTATGAAGAGACGAGCAGAGGTTCAGGAGGAACATAAACACCAATGGACAGATTACATAAAGGTCCTCCCCAGTTTACAAAATGCCCAACTGTGTACTAGCGTTTGGCAGACCGATAAAATGGATTTATTGGCTGCTGAAGGCATCTTCTGCCATTTGCAACTGCCTTTACCAGTTGTGATCTGTGTAGGTCATAAACAGTTCACAGAAACGGAACCCTGGAAAGAGCCTTTATATGTATCACAAGAAGAAACTAATTGTGGAGCAGGTTCTCAGTGGCCAGTCCATGGACAGGAAAGCATACATATTTAAAAAGGCAAGATAGATTCAAACTGAAACTGAAGTGAGGAAGAACCGCGTGGCCTCCATTTCTTTAGCAACTTTTAGAATGTCAGGAAACCCTAAGTACTTTACAAGAAATACTGTATTTAGTGTAGAATAGTTATTCTTACAGTTCAAGGCATAAAACAAGCAAGTTATGCACTGCAATGTTTAACAAACAGCAGTGCGATAAATGGTCAGATAGTCTCCACACAGCTTCCATCCACCAACCCCATCATTCCAAACTGCTCCATTTAAAAATTACAAAATTATTTGGAAATGTTAAAAAAAACATTTGTGTGTGTTTTGTTTTTAAAAAAGCACACATTCCTGTGGTCTCTCCCAGTGGAAAGTACCCTGGTCTATATGCAGTTCCAGCTGTTAGAACCAAGAAATTTGCTTTTATATTGAGGATGGCAAATTAAAATAGTTGCTCTCCAACTGCAGCCAACTCTCCTCCTGGAATCCAGTAAAACTAAAATGTAATTAATAAAGCTACATCTTTTCACCTGGTCTATCATTCCCTTTATCCTCTCTTAACTTCTTTACCTCAGGGACAGGTGAACAATTAGTTTCTGCCACAAGCCAACAGATTCCCATTGCAAACTTGACTACACTTCTTGAGCCCAGCTTCCTCGAAGGTTTACATCGCAGCTTCCCCCATCTCTGCCAGCTCCACCATGGGTACTTGCCTCTTCAGCACCTAGAACACCTTCAAAGAACGATGCCTCAAGAAGGTGTCATCCATTATTAAGGATCCCCATCACCCAAAACATGCCCTCCTCTCATTGCTACCCTCAAGGTGGAGGTACAGGAGTCTGAAGAGACACACTCAGCACAAATTAAAGAAAAGGATGAGGTAGTGTTCACGATTTTATTGTCCATTCAGAAATCAGATGGCAGAGGGAAGAAGCTGTTCCTGAAACTTTGAGATTCAATTCAAGATTCAAAGATTCAAAAAGCTTTATTGTCATTCGAACCGTACATCAGCTCTGCAGGGCATAAAGCATCGACTCTGAAAGAGGTCTTGGACAGAAGGTAGGGAGACCCCAATAACCTTCTCTGCTCCCCTAACCACCCTCTGCAAGGCTTTTTTGTCGACTGCACTGCAGCTGGAGTACCAGGTTGTGATGCAAAAGGTCAGCACACTCTCAACCACACCTCTGTAGAATGTGGTTAAGATGTTAGTGGGGAGTGATGCTTGTTTGAAGCTTCCTCAGAAAGTGCAATCTCTGCTGGGCCTGTTTCACAATCCCAGTGGTGTTCCTGGACCAGGTGAGATTGTCCGAGATCTGCACCCCAAGGAACTTGATGTTTTCCACTCTCTCCACTGTGGAGCCGCTGATGCTGAACCCTGCAGAGCTGATGTACGGTTCGAATGACAATAAAGTTTTTTGAATCTTTGAATCTCGAATTGAATCTCAACGTTTCAGGAACAGCTTCTTCCCTCTGCCATCTGATTTCTGAATGGACAATAAAATCATGAGCACTACCTCATCCTTTTCTTTAATTTGTTTTTGCACTATTTAATTTAAATTTCCTTTTTTTATACTTACTGCAATCTACAGTTATTATGTATTGCAATGTACTGCTACCACAGAACAACAAATTTCACAGCGTATAGTATGCCAGTGACATTAAACCCGATTCCGATTCTGATGTCCCCGCCCCCACAAATGTACTTCTGATACATTTGCCATTCTCTTCAACCATTGCTTCCTTTCGAGACCCCTCCTTGCACATAGAACACAGATAGAGGTTTCCATCCATCAGCCTCTGCATTGAACAGATTATTCTCAGCAATTTCTGACACATTTTCCTCATTCCCCCCCCCCCACTTTCAGCATTCCAAAGGCACCACTCCCATTGTGAACTCTGATCCCCTTTTCTGTCTCCAGCAATAGCCACTTTCATGACATCTTCTCAGTGGCTGCTCTTTTACCTCCTTGCTTCCTAACATCCAGGGACCAGAAAACTCCTTCCAGGTAAACCAATGTTTTCCTTCCCAATCCGACTCCTTAATGCAGCTCAAGACCTCCCCTCCCAACTTGGTAAATTACACAACTTCCACGACATGACAATGAATTCAACAGCTTCAAATGATCAGCCATTCCCGTCTTCCACCTCTCATTTCAAATATTTAGTTTTCTTTTCTTGTATACCCCTCGTATCTAATAAAGTAGCCACTGAGTGTATGTTTGTGATCTTCTGCTACTGCAGCCCATCCACTTCAAGGTTTGACATGTTGTGCATTCAGAGATGCTCTTCTGCACACCGCTGTTGTAACGTGTGGTTATGTGAGTTACTGTCACCTTCCTGTCAGCTTGAACCAGTCTGACCATTCTTCTCTGATCTCTCTCATTAACAAGGTGTTTTTCACCCACATAACTGCCACTCACTAGGTTTTTTTTTGTTTTTCACTCCATTTTCTGTAAACTCTAAAGAACTGTTGTGCATAAAAATCCCAGGAGATCAACAGTTTGGGAGATACTCAGCCAGCTTGCTTGGCACCAATAATCATTCCACAGTCAAAGTCACTTAGATCACATTTCTTCCCCATTCTGATGCTTGGACTGAACAACAACTGAACCTCTTGACCATGCCTGCATGCTTTTATGCATCGACTTGTTGCTACATGATTGGCTGGTTAGGTACTTGTACTAATGGGCCTAATAAAGTGGCCACTGGAATCGGGGATGTAGTGCCAAAGTAAAATGTAAGCCTTCACATCGAATGGTCAAGCAAATGTAATGGGTTGAATGGCATATTCCTCAGTCGTGCTCTCATTTCAGATATCCTTCATTGTCTGCACATCTTCACGACACACCATTCATTATTCACCAGCCCCTAGCACTCTGTCAGCATCATCAATCTGTCTTGGCTTTATCTTCTTGCAGCCATCCTTTTTGTTCTGTCCAACACTATCCCTTCCTCCACTGTAACACAGACAAAATGCTGGAGGAACTCAACAGGTCAGGTAGCATCTATGTAGAGGAATAGAGTTGACGTTTTGGGCTGAGACCCTTCATCAGAACTCGAAGGGAAAGAGGAAGCCAGAATAAGAAGGTGGGGAGAGGGGAAGAAATACAAGCTGGAAGGTGATAGGTGGAAAAGGACTGAAAGAAGAGGAATCTGATAGGAGAGGAGAGTGGACCAATGTCATCCATCCATTGCAAGTGTAATGTGACTGGAGTGTTCTGGCATTGTGAAGCTCTTTATTTTTCTAATACTAGTGAGTTGCTGGCTGGAACCTAGGTTATTGATCATTCACATATCCAGAATTTGACATTCATGTTTGAAACTAGAAGTCAAGCAAGACTAAAATGCCAACACAATCTTCAAAAACAAGAAAATGACAAAGTGATCAAGGGGGCACACGGTCAGATTGTAAGGATCAAGCAACCCTGAGAAACTTGGACAAGATATGGGAAAGGATGGTTAGAAATGTGGAATGCTGACTGAAGCAGTGGGTCAGCATGGACTGAAACCATCAGGGATTTACAGCGATAAAAAGCCTGGGCAAACTGAACTGGTAACACAGAAATTGTTAATCACTTTTCAATTACAACTTGATGTATTCTTAATAGGGCAAAATAAAAATAACTTTTATCTTGGGAATGAGGCGATTCAATTAACCCTCAATTAGCTCTACACAGCTTTCCACAGGAGCTTTATTATACCATTCTCTGGATCATGAACCAACACCGTGAGGTTAAGTAGACCTCGGCTCAACCTAACAGTCCCAGTCACTTGGAATTTCCAAACACGTTGTAAGTTTATGGGGGCTGTTAGAATTGAATTAACTGAGAGAATGCGCTATGAGACAGCCAATCATATTTGACTTGAGTGATCCCCAAGGCCTCTGGGGAAACTTAAAAATATAATTGCCACCAAAAGGAAGCTAGCAGCTGCAGGCAGAATCAATAAAGTCTCCTTGTTGCTCTCTGCTGCTCTACAGAATCCAAATTAGAATCTGAAGTGAGACAGAGAAGTCAGGAGAGCTTGCACCAAGTTAAAAGTGTCCATGAACTCAGGTCCCTTCGAGCACTGCAAGATTCAACGGCTTTCAGATTAAACAAAAACCCTTTTGGATTCTTTAATATTTGCCTGGGAGACAGGCAAAGTGAGGGGAGTGCCTGTCAGATACTTTGTTTGCTAATTCTTTTTAATGCGCTGCCTGGGGAATTTTAGGGATTCAAGTTTAACAGCTCTGTTAGTTGATAAAAGCAAATCAGCACTCAGCCAGGAGAATCCTAATTTAAGCAAAATACGAGCGCTGAAATTCTGATAAACCATTGGTGTAAAAACACAAAACGTCCCATGCCCAATGACACTGACCCTACAGAGTAAAATAATAATTTGACATCCAAACCTTGTCCTAAATGAGGGACGTCAAATGCCTCCGTCAGTATCTCTCCAACTCAGCACCCAAATAGCTGATGTATGGCAGAGCTAGTGAGTAATAATGGGGGCTGCTCATTGTTGAACATGATGATGTAGCACTGAGCTTTGTTGCATCACACCTGATGCATGCCTGTAACTTTTAACACAGTACAAATTTTTCCTAGCCCAAATTTTCCTGACTTTTAAGAGATGGTAGGATGCTTGGAGACATAGTGTAGAATTTTCCATGGGTGCCCCATGTCCAAATTCATTCATCGGCCATATGGGCAAACTGGTACTGTCTGGGAGACCCTAACCTGCACATTTTGCCTGGCATTTTAAATTCAAAATGTAATTCACTAGCTGGCTAGCAACTTGGGATGTCCCAAGTCATCCACTATTGAAATGTACTCAAAATTTAGAGAGGAAATCAGATCAGTTGATGGAGTTGATGGTACAGCTTCCAGTGAGAAGCAATGAGAATTGGAGATGCACAAGAGGCCACAGTTGCTACCTTTCCAATGGCAGTACCTCTCCCCCAATAAACTCTTAGATTTCCTGCCTTCCCCACTCACTTATCTCTCCTTCAATTATTTTATACTCAATATTAACATTTTGGTTACAGTCTCTGCCTTATCTGACTGGGATGCATCATCAACAATGCTGATTCCCATAGTCATAAAAGGAGGCAGCTCTTGCAACCATTTCACTCACCACGTGGCATTACGAAAACGCAGATCTGAGAGGGAGGTGGGCAGTGGAAGTTAGTGGAAATTTGAACTGATTAGCGATTACCAACATAGATTTAAAGTATAAGAACAGATTTGTTTTTTTTTCACCTTGGATGTTTAATGGTCTTTGTGTGCTTTTTTTCATGAATTCTATTGTGCTTCTTTGTTTTGTGGCTGCCGGCAAGACGAATCTAAAGGTTGTATATGGTGCACATATTTTGCTAATAAACATATTTTCAACTTTAATAAGTAGAACTGCATTGTCTGAAACAACTACAGCAGAATCTCTCAATGGGTATAGCTTATATGACATGAAGGCATTAAATATAATTCTGCATTACAAAAATGAAGGTGAATTATTGACCTGGTTAGACATTTGAATACAGTAATGTTAATGAGCATGTCTTTAAATTAGATAATTAAGGTGCTTCAAAGTACATATTGCCTTTTCAATTATTCACTATATTTAACATGACTTGGGTGAGAGTCATATATTGCAATCTGCCAACAACTTAAGCATGGGTAGTATGTAAAGGCATCTTAAAATATGAAAGAGTTGGTTAACTAATTGTATGAATCTGTGGTAGATTGTAAGTGTAAGGTCAGCATTTACATTATATTTCCAAATATTATTTCAATGATGAGGAACCAAAATCAAACACAAAATGCTGGAGGAACTCAGCAGGCCAGGCAGCACCTATGGAAAGAAGTAGGCAGTCGATGTTTCGGACCGAGGCCCTTCATCAGGGCTCTTTTGGGATCTATTGATACAGATCAATAACGTGCTGCACTTAAGCATAAAATATAATATAAAAAACTATTGGAATGTTAGTCTTTATAATGAGGGAGAAAGAAGCCTTAAGTTATTTAGGATCTTTTGAAGTCATTTCTGAGGTACGTATACACAAAGGGGAATTGTGGGAAGGCTGTAGAGGCCTTAAGTGCAGATTTATCAGGAATGCAATGATTAAAACATTCAACAGTTCAGCACAACACAGGCGCTTCAGCCCACAATGCTGTGCTGACCTTTAAATTACTCCAAGATCAGTCTAACCTTTCCTCCCATCCCACTTATTCCTCCATTTTTTTTCGTCCATGTGCCTAGCTTAGAGTACCTTAAATGTTCCGAATGTACCTTCCTCTGTCACCACTGCGGGCAGTGTTTTCCATGCACTTACCACTCTATGTGTTAAAAAACCTATCTGATATTCAACCCATCACCTTTTATATTAATCATTGCCACCCTGGGAGAAAGGCGTTGGCTATCCACTCTATCTATGCTTATCATCTTATACACCCCTATCAAGACACCGCCCATCCTGCTTCATTTCAAAGAAAAAAAAACCCTACCTTGCTCAACCTTTCATCATAAGACATGCTTTCCAATCCAGGTAGCACCCCAGTCAATCGCCTCTGCACCCTCTCTAAAGCTTCCACATCCTTCCTATAATGAGGCGACTAGAACTGAACACAATGCTCCAAGTGTGGACTAACCACCACAGAGTTATAGTGGGGAGGATTCCTTGGTGAAATAATGGGAAGGGAGGCTGAAAGATGTTGGTTCAGAGAGATCGTGGTATCCACATAAAGAAATCACTAAAAGTTAACGCAGCAAGCAATTTGGAAGGAAGAAAATTACATTGGTCTTTATTACAGAAGGATGAGTACGTCTTCAAAGACTATACGTTGACTAATGTGTATTGTATGCTTTCCCTACTCAAGGAAGGATATATTGCAATACCAGATTGATGTACCAGATTGATTCTGAGGATGTGGGGTGTGTGGTGAAGACAGTACAACTTGTCTCATTAGGAGGCTTGCTACATACAGTTTATATGGAATATCTTGAGGCATACAAAAGTCTGAGTCATTGAGGCATATAAGTGCAAGAATAATGCCTCTGACAGCTTCAAAATTTGGGACAGGGATGGGAAGAACTTTCTTCACCCAGAGCATTATGAATCTTTAGAAATCCCTGCTCAAGAGTACTGTGGAAGCTCAGTCACTGAATACGTTCAACATCGAAACAAATTTTCAGGTACTAAAGAAATCAAGGAAAAGAAGGTTCAAGAAGCCTAGTTACAACTTCCTGCTTCTGTTTCCTAAGTCCTGATAAAAATTTGTGAGATGATTTAACTGAGGGTTTGGGACTTTGAAAATAATTAGGTGGAAGAAACTTCTTTGCCCTGCTGAGAGTGTCGAGGATAAAGGGCCCAAAACTCAGAGCCAGGGGATTCAGATTTCAGAAAATACTTCCCAAAAACGGATGTAATGAGGTGAAGAAGTTCTGGCAGACGGCGAAGTTGCAGTGAAAGGAAAAGGTTGAGACAAGTTGGATGCAATTCTTTTTAATGTTGCTAGGTGATCAAGATTCTCTGGGGGAAACCCCCAGAGGAAAGGGAAGTACGCAGCAGCTGCAACAAGCATCAGCCCACTGGTTCCCACAGCGGGGCTGAAACTCCGAGAGCTTGCTGCTGGACACCCCCACAACCCACACATCAGACACACGCTGCGACTGTGGAAAGACCTTCCTCAGAACTAAACAGCAAAAGCTACCAGTAGTCAATTGTGTTTACAATGGCTCTTGAAAAGTGCTAACCAAATGGTCTCAGCTCTCCTGTGCGTTTACCATGACCCTGCAAAATGCTGTCATTCAAGTACATTTATTCACTTGCCTTTTGAAAGTTCTTACTGAATCCGCTTCATCTGCTCCTTCAACCACTCCATTCCAGACCAAAAGAGCAGAGTGACTGAAAGGTAGCATTTCAATTCTACCATTTGACATCTCAATTCTGCTCCGACATTCAGTAGGGTTACAGCTGATTAGAGAATTCCTTCCTTAACTCCTTAAACCAGGATTCTTCTATAATTCGTCTATCTCAGTCTTGAAAATACTTGTGACCCTTACAAGTCTCTGGGTAGAGAATTCAAAAGATTCACAACTTTGAGGGAAGAAATTCCTCACTTAGTCTGAAATGGTTGCCTCCATTTTATGACAATACCTGAGCTCTAAACTCTCCACCAGGAGACACAATCACAGAATTTGCTCTGTTAAACCACTTCAGATTACTTTCAATTTAATCGGATTGATGCATGAACAGCCCCCCCATCCCCCTTCATTTCTTCTTTGGTTTAAACAATTGGCAACTGAAGCAGTTGTCTTTTACCCACGTCTGGTCACTGCACTGTAAACACTTCAAAGCACTTTTTATAATGCTGTTTACACGGTAAATATTTTATTCCATATCTGTACTTCTAACTTTACTTTTATATAATTCTTTATTGTGTATAAATGTTCCATGCTGTTTTTGTTGCGTGTTGCACCAACACAACACAGCAATTTCCTAATACATGTAAATGTACATGGCAAAAAGATAATCCTTAAACCACTGGGTAAAAGGGGGCAGAGAGGGAGGGGTGGGCAGCTGATGACACAAGACAACTAGAAACAGTTTATAAGAAACATCTAATATCACAAGTGGCATTTAGTCAAGGGTGACACCCAATGACATCAGCAGCAGCTGTCAGGTTGAATAGGAAGTTAACACGTCACTTCATCAAAAACATATTTCTGTATTACCAATTGTGAAATTCCCCAGAACGATGAGTAAATGTACCACCTACACACTCAGCCGCCATCCAGGTCTGAAACGGCAATGCAGAGGTTCCCTATATAAGCACGGGTGAGAATCCAGGCAGTTCTCTTCACCAAACACCTCCTCACAAATGTGGGCGTGCTTCCTCACAGGGTTTGAGGCCAACTGGCTCAGAGAGAAGAGGTTGAACTTGACATCAGTACTACTTGTCTCCGCTGTTGATGGGTTTGAGGGGAGCTTTGAGAGCAGCATTAAAGGGGGTGATAGTCAATCCCTCGCAGACCTTTTGTGCCTTTAGCAGCTTCTGATGATAGTTAAAGCACAAGAAATAGCAGGTACCCAGTAATCAGTCCAGGGAAGTCCTGAACCTGCTGATTTTGTTCTCTAGCTCTGACTCTGTAGCTTTTCACCAACCATTGCTTGCCGATGGACCAAATCATTTGAACCCATGGTCACAGAGTTACACATACAGAAGTCATGGAATCGTTGAAAGAGCCATTCAGCCAACTTGTCCATGCCAATCCGTTCACAACCTTCTGCATTTTATATCCCATCACCCAGCAGTTGCTCCATAACCTATGTTCTCCCAGCATTTTTTTTAAACGTATAAACTTAATGCTTAATGTCTTTTGTGACCCCTCTTAGCCTTCTGAATTTCCTTTTTAAGCAGCTCCCTCAACTTTTTTATACTTTTGACAGGCCTTCTCCATCATTAGATCTGAATACTTGTCGCATGTTTCCTTTTATCTTCTTCATCCAAGCATCACTATTGCTCAAAATTCAGGATTCTCAATCCCTGTCACTGTGGCTTTTAGCCTTACAGGAACATGTTGGCCTTGAACTACTGCTGTCTCCACAGAACTCAAAGGAGATGTAGACTTACCTGCCTAATCTACCCAGCTCCTCCCTTATGTCAATGGAATCATTTCTCCCCCCCCCCCCAGTTTAAGACCTTCATTACTGGTCCATCATCATCCTTTTCCAGGATCCTGACAAAGGGTCTTGGCCCAAAATGTCGACAGTACCTCTTCCTATAGATGCTGCCTGGCCTGCTGCATTCACCAGCAATTTTTATGTGTGTTGCTTAAAATATCACAAGATCACAAGACAAAGGAGCAGAAGTAGGCCATTCGGCCCATCGAGTCTGCTCCGCAGCTCCCCCATGAGCTAAACTATTCACCCATCTAGTTCCAGTTTCTGGTTTTTTCCCCATATCCCTTGATACCCTGACCATAGCTTCAAAATATGAAGCTATGGTTTCCAAAATGATCCCCAGCTGACACTCTGTCCACTTGACCAACTACATTCCCTGTGATGAGGCCTAGTGACGCTCCTTCCCTTGTTGGTCAGTCCACATTCAGTGGGAAAAATTTCTCCTGGACATACCTCAAAAATTCCACCCTCTCTGAGCCTTTAAAGCCAAGTCAACCCAAATTCATAATTAGTGAGATTGAAATTCCACCACCCCTAGTATGATTAAACCTATTTTTTTATTGCATCTCCCTGATATTTGCCTAGATATCTGTTTCTCTGTCTCCTGTTGACCGATGGGGGGGTCTGTGAGGTACCTGCAGCAAACTGATGACAGCCTTTTTGTTTATAATCTCTACCCATGTGGGCATGAGAAACCTTCCAAGATTGCTCCCTGAACAATGTAATAATGTAATTTTTGACTGACAGAGCACTATCCCCTTACCTTTTCTGCCCTCCTTCTCTCTCACCTGAAATTTCTATAGCCTGGGATACTGAGTTGCCAGTCCTGCTTAACATTCAACCATGCTTCAGTGAAAGGAACAATACTACAGACCCCCATGTTAATTAAAGCTTTGAGTTAATCTACTTTACTTTTGATACTCCTTGCATTATAATAAATGCAATTTAGCATTGAATTCTCTTGACAAACACTCACCATTTGTTCTATCCATTGGACAAACAAACTTTTTTACCTTTTCTTTGCCCTTCTTCCCAAGTAGGGCACGTAATTTCTGACACCATATCCTCATCATCCTCCGAGAAGACCACAACCTCATCACAGGGTTTGGAGATTTGTGTGCTTCAATGACCCGGAGAGCTATGTTGCCTGGAGCCAGGGCCTTGTGCTTTGGCTTTTGGTACGGTCACCCATGCCAAACAGGTCAAAGGTTAGAGGACAGACCAAGAGTGGTCCATGGTCTATGGTGCTCCAGGTTCAGGGGCTCAGCTCAGGGTGAACAACCCCGACTAGTAAAACAAAATTGTTATGGAAACAGCAATGAAGAATCCGCCTACATCTGTGTGCGACAGTACAGACAGAGAGGGATGGAGGACCTTCATTGCTGCCCTAAACGCCAGCGACGTAATGGCCAGTAAGTAAATATATCTTCATCCTCAACAAAATCATTAATTGGACAGTCAACAATAATTGTGGCGAAATAGAATTGGGCATCATTAATCATTGGAATCAATTTCTACCAGTAGCAATTTGTTCACTATAACATTACACTAATGGTGAATTATACATGCTCACAGTAATTCTGCTTACTATCAACCACTATTTCATGACACATGCCAGTGATAATAAACCTGATTCTGATTCTATTACCATAAATTAACTGCTTCATTTAGTCAAACTTGCATGCTCACTTTAGCCTAACCGTACTAAAGCATCTCCTTACTGAAGTCCAGCTGTTCTGACACTAACTGCTTACAATAGTCCACTCTGCTGCCTCTGGTTTGTACAGCCCAACTAGCTGTTCTCAAATGGTTCTGATAGAAACTGACACTGCTCTGTCCACAATAGCATATCTGTGCTGCAGTGGGTCTATCTGCTGTCCAGCTGTGCTGAAATTAGTTTAGTGTTGTCCAGCCATGCAGTCAGAAGTCTATTTCATCTGGTCCAACTGTGCAGCCACAGGTCTGTTCACTCTGAAGCAGCTCGACTGACACAGCTCTGCTCATTATCGGCTAGCTCTACTGCCACGTGCAGTCGAGGCTTCTGCCCGAGACAACTGACTGGACCCTCTTCTGGGGTTACGTCCGTGCCTGGGTGTCCCTCAAGAAGGGGCACGTGGTATCCACAGGTCAATGAGGATTTCTGCGACCACTGGGCTTGAGTGTTTTCGGATGAGTAATGACTGTGTTGTAATTTGAAACTACTGTACATAGGGTGCATCATGAAGTATAATAGTATTGTATTCCTGCGATACTGAAATCACTGAATAAACCACCTTTGGAAAAGGATTTTAAAAAAAGCTCCAATGTCATTAGCTGTAGTGACACTGGCAAGTTTACTTCAGTCCAACTGTACCAACATTAAATGTTTACCATAGGGCAGCTTTGCTAACACATGCTCATCCAACAGCATCTGATTTGTTGAAAATGGTGAACGGTGTAGTTGCTGTCTGTTCACAATAACCAGACTGTTTTGGAATCAGTTCACTTGTCTGGCTGCACTGCCACAAGTCTGTTCACTATGATCCAGCTCCGCACACACTAACTCAGCAGTATATATAAACTCAGTTCAGTGCAACCATGTTGCTACCATTCAGTTCAGTCTCTGGTCTATTTGCACTGATGCATCTGCTCACGTTTGTCTAATTGCATTGCTACAGTTCTGTCCAGCAGAATTACGCTGTGCTGAGAATACGTGATCGGTTTTGTTGGATCTGACTGCTTAATTCTTAGATTAGACTCTTTCATTCTTATTTTCTTTGCAGCTTAATAATTAATTATTTGTTTGTATTTTTTTAAGTCTGTCCCGAGCCTTGTGGCCCATCAGGCCGGTGCTTATGCCGGTTTCTGTGGCGTGAAGCGACTGAGAAAGTACGAGACTCCCCCCCCCCCCCCCCGGGTAGGACACCAGTCTATCGCGAGGTTAACCCCCAGCATTTTTGCCGGTACCCATTCTAGCTGGGTAGACTGGAGCATTGTGTGGTTAAGTGCCTTGTTCAAGGACACAACACACTGCCTCGGCCGAGCCTCGAATCCAAGACCTTCAGATCACTAGTCCACGTGCCATACTTGCTTGTATTTTAAGTCATTCTTATTTGTATGTAACAGTTTAATATGCCTCTAAAAGTTATACAAAGTATAATTCTAGAAAGCTCTGGAAGTTCATTTGTTCTGCGTTACTTGAATGTTCAAAGTACATTATCAAAGTATGTATACTATAACCAACCTTCAGATTTCTCTCCTTACAGGCAGCCACAAACAAACAAACAAACCCAGTGGAACCCATTAAAAAGACTGCCAAACATCCAATATGCAGAAAAAAAAACTCGTGCAAACAATAAAAGTAGGTAAAGCTCACAAAAGTGAGTCCACAGCCATAAAGCCGGTCATCACTGCAGTCGATTCAGGAAACTGTTAGTCGCAGGCCACAGCCTCAGTTCAGCTCAGAGGCCTTCATTCCTCGCTCTTGGACACATGCCCTGCTATTTCAATACGCTCTTGGTCCAGGATCCGCTGTCTCAATTCAGCCCAAACGGGTGCCATCTTAAACCGCGTAGAGAGGGTCTGTGGGGCGCGGGCCCATAGAGGTGTGTGGAGGTTGGGGTGTAATTATGCGGGTAGTGGGGAAATTATCCCTCTTGTGTTTCTTGATCTTGTTACTGGAGATTTAGTGTTACGACCCTGCCACTTTGATCTGGCCACGCCTAAAATAACCTGGTCCAACACTACTTGCCTTTTTTGGGATCTTTCTCCTTCTTGCCTCTATCTTATTAAGGTTTAGGGTTATGAACATGCTAAGGGTTTGTGGGGGTGGTAGGGTTATTGCTTATGATTGGTGTTGGGATGGGTGGGTGGATTGTAGGGAATGAGCGCTGGGGTTGGTGGGTGCGGGCTAGGATTTGTGGGGGATGCAGGACAGGGTTTGTAGGGGTGTGGAGGTTATGGTTAGGGGATTGTAAGTGAGAGGCTGGAGGAGAGAGGGCTGTGGAGGTTAAGATTAGGGGTAGGGTTGGGGGATGGAGGCGAGGGCCTGGAGGGGAGAGGGGGACCTGGAGGTGCTTTCTCATTGGTTAATTTGAATCTGCAGTATTGAATATGCACTTTCTAATTAGGTAATTCTTATCCACAGATTTGAATGGAATTTTCTTCATCTCTGCATTAAAAAAAGAGCTGTTCTACATGAGGCACCTCCATCACCGTCTGTTCAACTTCCCCTGTTCTATCAACTCTTAATTAAACAATCATGAAGCAACAAGTGTTGTGCCTCTTTCTGGGCCTCTGGTTGTACTGCCACTAGCTGATCAACACTAGCCTGTTCACTATGGTCCACTGTAATGAAATGAGTGTTGACTACAGTCCAACTGTGCTTCTTTTAGTTGAAAAATGATTTAGTGCTTTCCTGGCGTATATGATGAATAAACTCTTCTCAGGCTTCCAGCCGGGTCCAGGTATCGATTACAACCAACGTTTCGATGACAAACTCTGCCATCTTCATCGGGGATAACGCCTAGGCACGCCTAGTCCGGTGGTATTTGTACCCCCATTGTCCGACCCTCATGTTTGGTTAGCCCTCATCTAATGCTGTTCCACCTTGCCTACAATCAAATGTACAATCAAATGCCCAGCAGAGATTGCACTTTCTGAGGAAGCTTAAACAAGCATCACTCCCCAGTAACATCTTAACTACATTCTACAGAGGCGTGATTGAGAGCGTGCTGACCTTTTGCATCACAACCTGGTACTCCAGCTGCAGTGCTGTCGACAAAAAAGCCTTGCAGAGGGTGGTTAGGGGAGCAGAGAAGGTTATTGGGGTCTCCCTACCTTCTGTCCAAGACCTCTTTCAGAGTCAATGCCTCCAGAAGACACGGTACATCATTAAAGACCCCTCACATCCTCTCCATGAACTGTTTGTTCTTCCGCCATCAGGCAAACGTTACAGGAGCATCAAAACTAAAACCACAAGGCTACTAAACAGCTTCCTCCCACAGGCAGTCAGACTGCTAAATAGCTGCTCCACCTGACTCTGCTTTGGACACTTTTAACTTGCACTGGACACTTACAAGTTGATTTTAAATGACATGTGGCTGTTGTGTTTTACTATTTATTGTTATGTTTATTATTTAGTGTTGCGTTTGTTATGTTATGATTGCACTGCTCCTGAGAAATGCTGTCTCATTCTGCCCTACAGAGCTGATATACGGTTAGAATGACAATAAAGTTTTTTGATTTTGATTTGATTTGATGTGATTGATTGAAATTCTTCTTCTTAATTAGAGCGAATGGTTTCCCTTTCTCTCCACAAACGTACTGCTGCTGGCCTGCTCACTGAACGTCTACACTGAAAGTTGCTCTCTGTTCAGCACAGCCACCGATCTGTCACCCATGTTCCCGTGCTTCCATTTAATCTACACACAATAGTCCAGCTGCAGTGACAAAACATGGTCCACTGTGGCCCAGAAATGTTCACATTAGCTTCCTCACTCTAGCTGAGGCAGGCTGACACCAATCTGTTCAATATAGTCAACTTGTGTTGTTACTTGGCTGTTTATTCTCATCCTGTGAGTTCGGTACAATTATAGTTCAATACAACTCTTCTTTATTAATGTTTGTCTTCAGAATAATACAGCAGTACTCCTTTTAATCTGTTCACTCTAGTCGAGCTATATTTACACTCGGCAGTCCACTACAAGGCACAGGTGTTTCCAGCTGCGCTGACACTTGTCTGGTTACCCTAGTTCACCTGTACTGCCACTATAGTACTAGTTCACTTGTACTATAGCCCAACTACGCTGCTCATGAGAGGCACTGGTTCAACATTACCACATGCCCTCCAGTGGAAGCAAGTGAACATTGTTGCACTGTGCACCTCTGTCACTAACCTACTCTATGAATGGATCTCCAGTGCTTGAGCTGCAGGGCACAATTATGTATTCCTCATTGTAGATGGCCAATGCTCTGTAGTATGACTCACTAATATTTTACAATAAACACAAGACGCCAGACAGCGAGGGGGAAAAACCCTGTTTGCAGATGGCTGCATTTGCATCCAATCAAAAAATCTTTACATGCAACTGAGTGGGCAGGCAGGGCTAATGCCTCCTCCTCCCTGGGTCCTTTCTTTACTCAAAACTTACAATTCACGGCACAAAATTTAAAACACACCAAATTCAACAACTAATACAAATCTAACTTCTATTCAATAGCTGCAAATTAGCGGCAACTTTCTTTCAAACACTCAGCATTGGCCCTTCAGCAACAGCGATACAGATTAAATACCTTTGGGTGTCGGTTAGTGGGGGGCTCTTCAGACCCCGAGGCTTGGAACAGCCCGAATGAAGTGTGCCTGGGCTGTGGGACATCATGCCAGGTGAGCCCGGGCTCTTTAAGTGCTTGTTGGGGCTCGAGTTTTTCTGGGCTCGGGCTGGCTTCTGTGAGCCAGCCAACATCTTACTGTCTGCCAAACAAGTCTTCTCCTTCTTGTATTTCTTCTGACAAACAAACTGCTCCAGGATGGGGAGCTCCTGTGGCACGGAGAGTATCCGCTGAGGGTCAGCCTGTTCTTGCTGCCGGTACTCTCTCATCTCCTGAGCTCACTGAGGGAAAGGAAAAGAAAGGCATGTGAAATTAAATATCAGCCGAAGAAAATAGGAAAAAAATCTGCCAAAGATGCTACCCAGAGCCAAAAATATAAGCTGGAGCCAAGGAACTTGCGAATTCTAGCAATATTTACTTCATAGTCATCAAGCCCCCGTCAATAAGGGCTACATTCCATTCGCCTTCATAATCACTCGCCACACTGACTTGCAAGTTCTCTGTCTTGTACAAAAGCACCTTAATCCCTTTAAAAAAAAATGAAGTCACTGATCATTTAAGTAATTTTGTTTTTCTATACTTCCTACCAAAAAAGACACCTCATATTTTTTCATTATATTCCACCTCCCTTACTCACCAAGTCCCTTTGCAATTACTTTACATTCTCCTCACAAATTACTTCAACAACCACCTTTGTGACATCTGCAAACTTTTATACATTATGAGTAGCCCCTTCATATAGACTGCAACTAGCCGAGGCCTCAGCATTAATCCCTGAGGCAAGTCACTGGTACAGCTTACAACTTGAAAATAACCTATTCATTCCGATTATCACAACATACTGTATGTCAATGATAATAAACATGATTCTGAATCTTTGCCATCTATCAGCCAGTCCTCTGTTCCAGGTGAATGTCACTCTCAACCTTACAAGTTCTTATGCAGTTGTCTTTCCCGTGCCATGTTATTGGAAATACATCTATTTGCTCCCCTTTATTCACCCTGCCAATCAAAATCTCAAGGTATTCCAATAGCTTTAAAATTATTTCCCTTTCATGAATATCATGTTGACTGCACCCATGTTATACTTTTCCAAGTACTGTGCTGTTACTTCCTTAATAATGGATTCCTACATTTTCCTCACCCCTACTCTTTCTGTCCAGGTAAAGTGCATCGATCCAAAACATTAACTGCCCATTTCCTCCCACAGATGCTGCCTGACCCATCAAGTTCATCCAGAAGTTTGTTTGTTACTCCAGATTCCAGCATCGACAATCTCCCGTGACTCCACTTTCCCAGCTTCTGATATTAACCTCATTGGTCTGTTCTTCTGTTTTCTCTCACCGTCCTCCCCAGAGTGACAGTAATTTATTGATTGATTGATTGAGATACAGTCTGGAATAGGCCCTTCCGGCCCAGCAACCCCTGATTTAACTGTAGCCTAATTATGGGACTATTTACAATGGCCAATTAACCTACCAACCAGTAGGTCTTTGGACTTGTGGAGGAAACCCACGTGGTCATGGGGAGAACGTACAAACTCCTTATAGTGGCACAAAATGAACTTGGGTCGCTGGGACTGTAAAACATTGTGCTAACTACTACCAGAGTTACATTTATTGTACTTTTTGAAGATCATAAACAATGCACCCACCATCTCTGCAGCTCCCCATTTTAGAATGGTAAAGAATATTGCTGGAAATCTGAAATAATAGGAGAAAGTGCTGGGAATGTCTGACAGTTCAGACAACAAAATGGAAGATGAAAATAGAGTTAGGTTATTAACATGAAACTTTTCTTCAGAAATAATTCTGATGAAAGATGGTCAGCTCGAAATGTTAACTCTCAAAGTGAATGGGAAGTTTGGATCATATTCCACAGAGGATCTCTACTGAGATTAACTAATTAATCCTGTTTTATTACACATTTCCACAACCAAAATAGCTTGCTTGTTGATCGGGTTCAGAAAATATTGTTCCAGGAATTGTAAGAAATGAATTCCATGACCTCATCTGTTGCTAATTTCATTTCACCAGTTTATTTGAATGTGAAAGTTCTCCAGCATTGTGAATTATCACCCAAAATGACAATCATCTGAACTGCAGATCAAAACCTTTAAAGTGGGATCATACTGATTAGTTTGTTTGTGCTAAGAATGAACACCATCAGCTGAACAGCCAGCTGTAGATTTCTATTGTTCTCTGACTTTGGACCTACAATTTCTAAAGTTTCCCCGCCTAGTGCTTGGGGCACAGATAGATAATAATTGCCAGCATTTGTCGACTTCAATAACTAATGGGACAGTAGAAGGTAAACTCAGAGATTCTGGCAATACCTTCGTCCAGTCATTGTTACATTCCCGTAAATGCAATTCCAACAGAAAAATAAACACAGTAGTGCCACATGCTGAAACTACATCTGCAAATGTGTTCACAACACTGCAAAACTGACAAAACAGGGTCCTGAAGAAGGCTGTCAATTCATTTTCCCTTCACAAATGCTGCCTGACCTGCTGAGTCCTCCAAACTGACAAGAAACCTATACTGGCCGTCATCCCTGTCCACTTTGTCCTGATGCAGGGCTTTGACTGACTCAAAACATTGACAATTCCTCCCAACCTCCCACACAGATGTAGCTGAGTGCTTGTTACAAAACAGTGTCACTGAGATGACAATGCAGCACCCAAGAACTTCTATCCGCTTCAACATATTGCATCCAGCAAATGCAGTCTGCGCTTTTACAGAAGCCATGGTCCCAAAACTAGGAGGCAGAGAAGGTGTTTGCACCTGTCATTGTGGCAGTGAGAAACATGACGGCATGCAGCCCTTTGGCCTCGTGTTCTTTTTCAAGGAGGTTTGCTAAGATTGCTAAAGATTCAGGCCCCTCCCTCTTTCAAATCTCTTACTAGCTCTTCCTTCAGTCAGTCCTGACGAAGGGTCTCGGCCTGAAACGTCGACTGTACCTCTTCCTAGAGATGCTGCCTGGCCTGCTGCGTTCACCAGCAACTTTGATGTCTGTTGCTTGAAATTCCAGCATCTGCAGAATTCCTTGTGTTTGCATCGCTAAGATTGCTGCTGTTCTGAAACCAGGAACAGTTTCTACCAGCAGGACTTCTCAGGACAGCGGTATTTCGATGTTATCTTTGGAATTCCTGCAGAATGCTTAAAGCTGTGGTCATCCTTCTGGGACAAGTGCATTGTCAGTTCTGAAGTCAGAGCCTTTGTTTACCCTCCTGATGCAGGAAGAGCAAATGTTCAGACCCCTGACCAGATCATATTGCATTGACATAAACAACCTGAGAGCTGGAGAAGGTTAAGATTACGTTTAAAGCCATCGTCCACTCACCAACTATTTCCCACAATCAGAGAAAATTATGGTCACATGATTATATGGAGGACGATTCAGAGTGTGCCATGTGTGCAGCAAACTTGTACGTAGGTCATCTCAATATAACACACTCAACTCTTAAAAACAACGCAGGAAGGCCAGCAGACCCAGGATTCCACAGAAACCATTAGGGAGGCAGACCACCTGTACAGGACCTTCCTCACAGGTTCTTTTACCTATGTACATGAACCTCTCCTCCCCTGTCAAGGCTTCAGCTGAGAATGTGCCCAATGAAAGGAAGGAAGGTCCAGCAACTTCGAGCTGCCAAACTCCAGCTGTCTATCCCTGGCCTCTTCTCCAGGAGACCATCCTGGCCCTCCATCACTGTTGTCTTCTCTATCTACTTTAGGTCTTCTCTAAAGGCAGACAACTACTTAAATGGAAAAAGACTGCAGATGAGTGAAGTACAAAAGGACTGCGGTGATCTTGTGCATGAAGTACACAAAGTCAGAAAGCTGTGGTTTGGAAGGTAAATGGCAATTGGTTTTTATTGCCAGAGGGCTGAAGTGTAGAAATAGGGATGCAACATTACAATGACCTCCATGAGGCTACACATGGAGTACTATACCCAGTTTTGGTCTCCTCATTGAGGTAAGTGGATACTAGCATAAGAGGCGATCGAGATTCACAAGGCCAATTCTTGGGATGAAAGAGTTGTCTTATCACAAGCCAGTAAATAAATTAAATCTATACTCTAGAGCTTGGAGGAATGAGGATAATCTTACTGAAACAGAGGATCCAGTGGTTAAGTGCTGAGTTCTCTCCACTAGTGGGAGTATCTGAAATGAGGGGACACAGTTGTAGCATAATTACAGGGGCAGTCATCCAACAGCGAGCTGCATAGGGACTTCTTGCAGGGGATGGTGAATCACTGGAAATCTTGTGGAGATCAGATCATTGAAGGTGTTTAAAAAGGAGGTAGGTATTTTTTAAAAGATCAGAAGGGTAGGGGAGATGGTACAGGAGAGATAAGGCCAGGAATATGATCAGCCATGGTGGTGGATCAGGCAGGAGAGGCCAGTGACGCCCCTGCCCAATGTCCTCATGTTTCCATGTCCTTGGATTTGCTGACAAATTCGCTCCACTCCTTTGAGATGAGCAAAACATCTGGAAGTGACAGTTCACTGGCTGAATTGTAGTCAGCTCTGTGGGACTAAATGGGCGCAGATCAGTTGAAAGTGTACAAGACAATGCTTTTACCTAGCAGAATGTCAGAAGCCATGAGGAAGGGCATCATCACTCTCATTTACAAAGGAGAAAGGGAGGAGATAAAAGAATTAATGATGCAAGATTCTGCCCAAGGCAATTACTAGTTTAATCAAGTCCCCACCCAGACGGGCCTGTATTGTACCCGGAAGGAAGATCTCTGACTGCCTTAGGTTGTTTAAAGATGAGATAACCTCTATGCAAGATGAGGAAGCAGATAGTTAATTGCTCAGTATGGACCAGAATAACCCTTTGACAGAATAGAGCATACTTAATGAACATGCTCCTCAACTTTGGGTAGTGAATCTATAACTGGAAATAACTGCTCTGCACAGATATCAATGCAGTCCAAATCAGTAGGTGAAAGACAAAAAGCTTCCTGATCAAATCTGAAATTAGACAAGGCTGCATTATCCCCTTTGTCTAGTGATGAAACTTGATAAATCCACCAGAAAGGAATAAAGCAAAGAGTGATATTGCGTCCCCCAAGATGTCCACAACCTTGTCATGATTTGGAGGCTTGCGTGCTTGAAAGACCCGGACAGCTATGTTGATTGGAGTCAGGGCCTTGTGCTTTGGCTGTTGGTAGGGTCACCCATGCCAAACAGGTCAAAGGGGAGAGGTCAGCTAAGAGTGGTCCACCACTCCCCCAGGTCCAGGGGTTCAGCTCAGGGCTAACAACCCTGACTGGTAAAACAAAATTGTTACGGAAACAGCAATGAGGAATTCTTCTAAATTCTTCTGTCGCACTCCAATCTAGAAGAATTCTTCATTGCTGTTTCCGTAACAAAACAGTAATCCCGAGTCTCCACCCAGGACTTGCATGACTGACATTAGTGAAAACTGAGAGGAAGCTACTGACAAAATGAAAGAAGCCCTGAGCACAGCCAGAGATGGACAACCTTCATTGCTGCCCTGAATGCCAACGCCAGTGGCAGGCATTAAGTCAGATGATCCCCGGCAATGGGGGCTCTGAAGTTAAAGCCTTCCTGTAGTGAACAGCATAGCATTTTCTGCACCAACGCAATATCGCTGCAGATCTATCAGCATCTGCAGCCAGTCTGAACTGATCTCAGAGGCCGGAGTGGATCACAGTAAGAGTGATGCCATGTTCTTTAGCAACCAGTCTGACCAAGTTTCAGCCTGAAACGTCGACTGTGTACTCATTTCCATAGATGCTGCCTGACCTGTTGCAGTCCTCCAGCATTTTGTGCATGTTGCTTGGATTTCCAGCATCTGCAGATTTTCTTATTTTTCTGGTCTGAATAATCTGTTGTCTACTTCATTATAAAATTTGCTATTTGAGGGTGCTGGGAATCTGGCCCAGAGGAGCTAGTGTACGTAGCAACAAACGGCTGAAGCACATGGCCAAGTTGGGAATGTGGGAGTAGCTCTCTCATTCACAGGGAAGAAGCAGGCCACCAAGTTCGAGGTGCCACTGTTAACATGGCGCAGGTATGACTCATATCTTTGCCTTGAGGCAGTCTTCATGTGAAGCTCACATGGAGTTGTTCCATTCAGGTCTCCAGAGAAAGTGGGTTAGGTTGGACAGTACCTAACGTTAATCTCATCCCGACTGAGACCTTTCTGTATGGCCACATAAAGCTGTCCACAGAGTCGGAGTAAGCAAAAGCCAAGTATGGCTACACACCGCAGGTCCGTCTGCCCCTGGTGTTGTGAGAAATAATCCTGGCCCCTTTGCCACAGATTGTTCCTTTCAACTTAATGCCTCTTGTAGAAGTGCTTCTGTAGAACATTGCCTTGATTATGTCAATCAGGTAGTGGTGTGGGTGGGGTATCCCTGAGGTCCTGTGGGAGGAGATGGCGGATTTTGCTGAAAGATTTTCCAAGCACTGTTGATATTATTTGGTTGAACGCTACATCACCAGAGCTCATATATAGGCACCAAGACCTCATGTGGCTGGTGATAGGAAGGCCTCTCCTTGTCAGAACCAGCACGCACAGCCAGAGTCTCAATCCCACCACATCCTGCCTGGCAGGAAGTTACACAGAGGATGACGTGGCTACCATGGATACACACTGAGACAAAAATCAACTGAAGAATGTACTTTGGTTTGTCCAAAACTTGGTGGCCTTTCACTGCAAGGAAAAGCCTGCAACTGAATGCTGGGAATTGCCACAGCCCAAGCTGCAGAGGTACTTGTGAAACAGGGTGCAGCCATTTTAAGGCTCTACAGTGAAAGATCAGTCTGGGGTCCTGCCACCACTAAACACCAAGAGACTGGGTCCTATTGAACAGCCTCTCAAATGTTTAACTGATGCAATTCTTGAGGGTCACACACTAGTGACATTGACACATTGTAAGAGAATGCACTGAGTTGCTTGGCACTCTGTATTACCTCATATTTTAAGAATGAATTACATATTTTTGAAAACTTGTTGATTCTATTGGCCTGACATCAATAACATAGCTCCCAACCTTCACAGCTGCCTATCGATAACTCCTCTCTTGTATTCACATCGTCCCAGCCTACACTCTTCTCCCTCACAATACTTACTACCTTTTCACAATATCTCGGCAGCCATTCACCATCTCACTGTTCCGTACCTCATACTTAGCACCAGGGCCCATTTTTCCTTGCCTCAGTGCACACACCATGTCCTCAATCTGAACAAGCATTCACTCCTGCTCACGTCACCACATGCCCTGCCAACTTCCCCTTTAGGGCTCAGCACACACAAAATGCTCAACTCCATCCCCATTAGACTGTCTTTGTGCCCACACTCCACTGCACCAACCCGGCATCCACTCCCCCATCCCTATCTCATTTGTCTCAAAGCCTACTCCGTGATTACATGATCTCCATGCCAGCTCCCCCATGGCACCACACCCAAAACTCAGTTCTCTGAGATTAAATGAAAACCAGCCACTCACTATCATCAAGAATGGTGCAAAAGCCAATTTCCTACCCAGAGAAACAACTACACACAAGGAACATCTGCAGCTGAAATAATTAACTGAACTGCCAAAAAGCAGGGCTGATCTCATTGCCAATGGGACACTACCCATTCCCCTCACCCATTCCCTAAACCCATCCCAAGATCTATTCCAAAATAAACTCTCCTCAAAACCAAAAGCCAAATACATGTCCTCCCAAGTTACAAACACCCAACTTACGTGTACAGTCTGTATACGCGAATGAGTGTTTAGGAGTCAGGCGGAATGGATTTGCCAGTGGTGGTTGCTTTCCATGGCCATAATTCTGTGTTGTAAACTGTCCGGGTTACGGACAGTTCACAGGAATGGAGTACTGACTAAATAGGACCTGTAATGTACTCACATTAATTTTGCTTAGGAAGGGGACACTGGGTCCACAATATGCTGGCTAGCAAACAGTCCCAGCAGAACTATCCCTACTCAATGCTGTGCCAGACCAGCTGCCCATTGCACTGTGCCCAAGCTCAGTTCCCTATCAGACCACTTAATGCAATTTCCCCATCTCCTTAACTAGTTTAACTTTAATCTAATTAAGATCCTTACTGAAGATTCTCCAATCGGCAGCTTCTTATGCAGTTGGAAAGCAAGCAGCGACCAATGAGAGAGCCTGATAGTAAAACATTCCTGTTCCTTCCACAGTATGTTGGATCAGCACTTTTCACTGGTCTGTGAAACAAAACAGAAAGAATATGAATGAGTGACACTGTTTACAGCTTAACTGAGAGACACCAGCTATTGCAGAGTTAGTCTACCAGAGGGAGCTCCAGAACCTATCCTCAAGCACACAACTAAACTCCAATCAGCTGTATCACTGTCAGTGGTCAGCTGAAGTCTCCACTGCCAACAGTGATGTCTACATAATTCAATAATAACCAGATTGTTTTTCACTCTCGACCTCACAGGACAGGTTAGGCTTATGCTAGGATGTGTCTGTTAAGCTTTAGAAGTGTATGAGGGGATTTAACTGAGGCATACAAGATCCTAAGGAGTCTTGAAAGATGGAAATGGAGAGGATGATTTCCCCTGTGGGAAGATCTAGAGACTGCTGATCCTCAGGCAGCATCCATGGAGGGAAAGTCAACTTTCCATTTCAGGTCAAGACCTTAAGACATAGGAGTAGAATTAGGCCATTCAGCCCATCGAGTCAAAACCATCTGGCCTCGGTCTAATTGAAGCATCTTGATCAAAAATGTTGACAGTCCATTTCCCTCCATAGACGCTTCCTGACCCACTGAGTTCCTTCAATGCTTTGTGTGTTGTTGCTAAAAATATGTGCTTACCTGTTTAAGGTGGAGATGAGATGATGTTTTTTACAACTCACTGAAAAGTTTTAAAACCGAAGCGGTTATATATTCTTGATTAGCAAGAGGATAAAATGTTACCTGAGTGATGGGAATACAGAGCTGAGATTACAATCAGGTCTTCATCACCATGTTAAACTGCAGAGCAGGTCCAAGGGGAGGAGTAGCTTACTCTCATGTATAATGCAGCCTTAGAATTGACCGGCAGGGAATTACTGGGTCTGCTGCAATACTCCTGCATCTCGAGGGGTAGCAGAGGAAACAAACAAGAATGCAACAATAAACGATCTGGTGGAGAAACTTAGCAGGTGAAGACACATCCGAGGGGTAAAGGATCAGTCAATCAGTACTAAGGGTAGAGAAAGAAGATAGCCAGTATAAAGAGAAGCGGTTTGGTGAGACAGGGACTGGTAGGTGATTGGTAGACTAAGGAAAGGTGAAGGATGATGGACATATCAAACCAGTAGGGTAGGAGGAGGGGTGGAGTTGGAAGACAAAGGCACGTACAAAAAAAAGTCAAATAGAGCTGGAGAAGATGGAGACAGAACCTGGAGGGTGATAACAGGAACGCAAAGCCCACCAGGGCTGGAATCTGTGCAGTAAGGAAGGGGATAATGGGAACCATGAGGGGCAAGGTGAAGGGCAAGACTGAATCAAATGGGGGTGGTGAGAATACAGAGGGTAAAGTTTGTGGGTGGTAAGCGGATGAATCTAGGAAGGAGAGAGGATAAAAATGGGTGATGTAGCACTGGAGGACGGAACAGAAATGTAAAGACCAGAAGAAAAATTGTGTGTGTGGGGGGGGGGCAGCAGAGGAAGAGGGCAAGAAGCATACAAGAGGTGAAGGTTAGCTGTATGTGGAAAGTTCAGAGTTCATCCCATTGGGCTGTATGCTACCCATGCGAAATATGAGGTGTTGTTACTCTAGTTTGCTTTGGTCTCGGCAGTGGAGAGGGTGGATACATTAGTGTGGGAATGGGAAGGGGAATTGGAATGGAACTCGAAGCTCAGTGAAGCCGTGGCAGGTGGAGCAAAGGTTTAATGGCACAACATATGGAACTTTGCCCCAAAGTACCACTTCCATGAGGAATGAAGGGGCAAATGGAGGGAGAAGAAACATGAAGACATTGGTAGGTTGTTATGGAGAAGGGAAGATGGTAGTTGACAGCCCACAAACTGAACATCTCTACGTATGCCATTCTCACTTGCTAATCTCCTCCTACATCACTGTTGACCATTCTGGTGTTTGCTACCTTGGTAGATAAATTTCTAGTACAACATTAAGCATGGCAATTGATACCTGGCATCCTCCAGTCTTGATACTGAAGAATCACTTCCCTCAACCCACCCATCACCAACTCCCACAATGGTCAAGAAAACATTCTAACCTACTCCTAATCCAAGGAGTTAAGAAGATACCCAACACCTAACATATCCAAACAAGCTGAGGCTCTTTACTCTAGATATGAAGAATGACTTGATGGATGTCTTTTGAACTATTCCGGGTCTTGGTTGAATAGGTCTGGAGAAGATGCTTCCACTCTGCCAAGTGTATGAGCAATGTAACTAAATCTACAAAATGGTGAGACTTACTGCCACAAAGAATAAATGCAATGATGCACTCAGGAGGAAACACAAGGAGGGAATGAAACGGTATGCTGAATGGATTTGATAATTGAAGGAGATAGGAAGTATGGGCCCAGATGGGTCAAATGGCCCATTTCTCCTGGGAAATCTATCTTAAAGTTTTTTTTCTGATTTGGATGCAGAAAAGTCAGAGTAATGTTTCAAATCAGTCACATTCCTGCATCCAAAACTTTAGCTTGTCCTTTCAGTCTCACCTGCTTTTGTTTACAATGATTACTTTGAAAGAAGCCGAAGGGAAATTCTTGCATTTATATAATGATTTCACAACCTCAGGATGTCCCAAAGAACCATGCAGCCAATGAAGCCCTATTTGAAGTCTTTTCACTCTTATCATATAGTTCCTGTACTTTGAAGTGCAGGAACTCTTGGTATGTGAAAAGAAAATCTCATTAAATTGTTACGGTTTTTTGGCAATGCTGCTTCAGGTTGGACTTTTGGCCTTGGGAACACAATGAACTTGCTCTTCTTCAAACAAGCGCTGTAGGAGTTTTGTAAATTCACCCTAGATGATGAAGGAGCCCTGGACAGCAAAATCTCAGAACCACCTTTCTGAGAACTTTTCAAACATGCCTCAATACTGCGCAACTGACAATGCAGAGATCCCCTCCCTCAGTCATACCCCCCTCAGTATTCCTCCCCTGATATCATGGTATTCCTCATTATTTTCCCCTCCAACAGCACAGTTCTCTCACTGTTCCACATAAATATCAACAACCTGTTACCGAATGGCTTCACCTTCAATCCTGCTTGACTACATCACCATCCAGGTAAGGGATTCACGTGAACCAGAACAGGACTCCAACAACTGCCAGACTATCCTCTGCCCAATCTATCCATGTCATCTTCACCCACCCCGACTCCTGAACACTGAAGGCAACAAAACCGTTGCTGAAGGCTAAGCAATATTGACAAAATCAATGAAACCACAAAAAGGCTTTAGATGCAAACAATTCATGGATAAGCTGACTATACCCAACCAACAGAAGCCGCAGATAAGGTCCTGTCCACCCTGATTAGCATAGTTAGCACCTATGGAGAGACAAAAAACACAAAGGCTGATTTGGTAAGGATGAGCAGAAGATCTAGAAGCATATACTTGTTCGTGGTCTTCTGCTGCTGTAGCCCATCCACTTCAAGGTTCAATGTGTTGTGTGTTCAGAGATGCTCCTCTGCACATCACTGTTGAAATGCATGATTATTTCAGTTACTGTCATCTTTTTGTCAGCTTGAACCAGTCTGGCCATTCTCCTCTGACCCCTCTCATTAATAAGGCATTTTCGCCTACAGAACTGCAGCTCACTGGATATTTTATTTGTTTTTTCACACCATCCTCTGTAAACTCTAGAAACTGCTGTGTATGAAAATCCCATGAAACCAGCAGTTTCTGAGGTACTCAAATCACCCCGTCTGGCACCAACAATCATTCCACAGTCAAAGTCACTTAGACCCTATTTCTTCCCCATTCTGATGTTTGGTCTGAACAACAACTGAACCTGTTGACCACGTCTGTATGCTTTTGTGCACGGAGTTGCTGCCACATCATTACCTGATTAGATATTTGCATTAACAAGCAGGTTTACAGGCGTACCTGATAAAATGGCCATGGAGTATACATCGCCAGTATAAGGCTAAAAAGCACCATCCATTATAACTCCCAAGAGTTAATACAGATATCCACAGGCATCTGTCATCCAACAAAATTTTTAAAAATGGATGGTGGATGCAAGTGCAGAGAGATCCAACAACCATAATATGTGTGGATTCTTCAAAAGTATCTATGGCCTTTGCATCAAGGAATCACCCATTAAGACCCAAGAATGGAGAACAGCTGGCGCAACACAGAACTGATGCTTCATAGCTTTAAGGCTTGGGTTTGACCCCGACTTATGTGCTGTCTGCGTGAAGTTTGACTTCTCTTCATGGGTTTGCTCTAGGTGCTCAGTGTTCTTCTCACATTCCAAGGTGTGTAGGTTGGTAAAAATTTCCCACTGTAAATTACCCTTAACTAGTATGCTAAAGGCAGAATCTGGGAGGAATGTGAGGAGAATTAAACGGGGTTTGTGTAAATGATTGCTTTATGGTCAACACAGACTTGGTAGGCCAAAAGGCCTGCTTCCATGGCATTTGACTCCGAGCTCACTTCACTGAGAAGGGTGAAACTGACGAGGCCAAGATGACACCGGAAGAAACAGAGAAATAAATTTTGTTGTTTTTATGGGTTCAGCATATACAACTGGATCGCACAGGCTTGTAGAAATCACTTTGGACTGAACAGATTTGAGTGAAACCATCTGCTCCATAGTGGTTTCAGAGAAAGGGATCAAGGACACATCATGACTTGCCTATCATTCCCGCCCCCCCCCCGCCCCAACACCGAACTTATCCTTCCACAAACAACCTCTTCCAAAACAAACCTTGCTGATTCTTCATGGCCAACCACCAAAGCTCAAAGTAAATTTACTATCGAAGTATGTATATGTCACCATATACGACCCTGAGATTCATTTTCTTGCAGGCATTCTTTGCTTTTCTTTATTTCTTTGTTCTATTGTGAATCAATGAAAAACTACACACAGACTGACAAACAACCAATGTGCAAAAGAAGACAAGCTGTTCAAACGCAGAAATATAGATAGATCCCTTGAACAACTAATTCAAAAATTTGGCAACATGAAACTGGTAGGGTTCGTGAATTGTGAGGAAGATCCAGGGAGGTTTTAAGCAAATGTGGACAAATTGAGTGATTTGGCAAACATAGGGCAGGTGGAGTATAACGTGGGGATAACTATTTACGCAGCAAAAAAGAAGAAAGGTGATAAACTATTTAGGTGGCGTACCTAAAGATTTAGGAAATATACAATGCATTGTACAACACTGTATCCTTGTACAACAGACATTGAAAGCAAACGGTATGTTGGTCTTCCTGGCAAGAAGTTCTGAATACTGGAGCAAAACATGGTCACATTCCACCATCTCAGAATAGGGTTCCATTCCTCATGCCCAATCTAATATTACAGGAAACACATCGTCAAGCTAGAGAGGGTGCAGAAGAGATTTAGGAGGATGCTGCCTGGACTAGAGGGCCTGAGGTTGACCACACTGGATCTTTATTCCTTAAGATTGCAGAAGAATGAGGGGTGACCTCATAGAAGTCTATAAAATAATGAAGGGTGTGGATAAAGTAGGTGGTCATAGTCTTTTCCCCAGGGTTGGGGAGTCCAAAGCAAGAGGACAGAGATACAGGATAAGAGGGGAGAGAAAGAGAGGAGGTGCTCAAGATGGGTGCAATTAAAGAAGCATTTGGATAGGTACATGGAGGGGAAGGGCTTGGAGGGCTATGGGCCCAATGTAGGCAACTGGGCCTAACGGAGGATACTGCAGTTGGCATGGACCTGGTGGGCCACAGGACCTGCTTCCACGCTGTATGATTCTATCCTGCAATCATACAGGGCCACAGTGAGACCAGAAAACTGTCTGCAATTAGAGGTCTCCTTACCCCAGGCAGGATGTACAACAGTTCCCCAAGACAGCTAGATTGATTCTGTTATGGTGGACATGTGCCTGTGAGATTTGGTTGGCTTGGCCTGGACTCAGAATGAGAGGGGATCTCATCAGACCACACTAAATTCTGACAGGGCTCCTCGGTATACAGTGAGTAGGTTTTCCCTGACTGGGGTGTCTGGAACAAATAATCTTGGGATGAAAGGGACAAATAGAGGAAATAAGTAAATGAGTAATTTCTTAACTTCATGGGTGATGAACTGGTAGAATTCTCTATTTCAGGAGGTGAATGCCAAGCTGCTGAATGTCCCCCCCAACAGGAAAGAGATTAACTTCCAGACACAAGAGGCATCAAGGTACATGGGAGAATGGGAATATGGCCCTAAGTTAGAAGAACATCTGAGTGATGGAACAGGCTTGAGAAATATTTTCTATGTTTCTGTGTTAAAACAGACCACAGTTGAGGACTGGTGGCAGAAGAGACTGCAAATGCTGGAACCTGGAGCAAAAAACAAACCAGGCCCTGACACAGGGTCACAACTCTTCCCCTTGCCCCAGAGTTCCACCAGCAGTTTGTGTTTCTTTTCCACTCTGGGGTAGAAGTTCCTGAGGCATCTGGGTATGTCAGTGCTCTCAACTCTTGCACTACATTTGAGCACGTGTTCAGATCAAGGGTGGTTGTAGTTCACATATCCCACCTTGCACTCAATCGCCGCTACCCTGGACTCTCATTCTCTCTCTCTAGCAACTTATAGTAATTTGCTATGTCACTAAACTAATTTTCTGATTATGTCAGTGGCAGTAAACCTGACTCTGATTTTTCCTACCTTTGCACCTGACAGGGAGAAAGAGAAGAAACTTCCTGACAGGTTTATCCAGTCCTTTCAGAACAGGTACCTTTCCTATGATTAGCACTCAACAGAGGAAACACTCAGCTAGGTTCCCTGCAGCCCAAACTTCTCTTCCACTTGGCAACTTGGAAGACTATCGAATGCCTCTTTCTGAGTGGCAGCACTCTAGCCTCACCTCAGACTGCTGGTGTTGTGTTCCTGTCGCTGATTGCAACGTGCTTAGATCAAGGGCATGCAACAACAGCTTCATGTAGAACAGTGTTGTAAGGTGATAGAAAACAGCCCAACCACACAAAATCTCACACAAAGCTCTTCAAGGAGATTTTACTACAGGTGACGAAACATATGGTCACAGAGAACGCTGGATGAACTCAGCTGGTCAGGCAGCAATAATAGAGGAGAATACACAGTTGATGTTTCGAGCTGAGACCCAGCTCTGAAAGGTTCTCAGCTCAAAACGTCAACTGCTTATTCCCCTCCATAGATGCTACCTGACTTGCCGAGTTCTTCCAGCATTTTATGTGTGTTCCTCAAGTCTTGCAGCATCTGCTGAATCTATTGTACATATGGTCACAGTGCTAGATTAAAGGAGGGTTGGGAAGAACAGAAATAGAGTGACTTAGGGAGATAAAAATACCCTTGACAATGATAGAATAATTAAGGTCACACCACACAAACACAAAACCATGTGGAAACACAGAGACCTACCTGGTACTGGGGGGGGGGGGGGGAGACAGTAAACTGGACTACATGCATGCAGCTAACAGCAGTCTGGTACTAGTTCCTTTCACACTCTCACTGACTCAGGTTGAGTAATGAGTAAGAGATGACATTGATAATAGAGCAAATCCAATCCTAGCCACAGAGCTGGCACTGTGACTGCGACCCACCCTCCTAAACCCACCCCACCCAAACCCCAACACACTGTAGACAAACAAGAGCCACCACATCTTAGTCTAGAAACAGTTAAGATGGGAATTCAAGCTATTCACCGTGGGTAAACTCAGGAGTCAGCTGAAACGGCGCAGCCCAGGAGAAGGAAAGCAAGCCAGGGTGCAAGGAGAGCATGAAGGAGACAGAGTTGAGTCGTTATGTTGCTGAAAAAATGCTGGAAATGTCATGGGTTTCAGAGCAAGTGACAGTCTGAATGCATGCATGCACACTCAAATATCCAAGGGTGTGAACGTCTGCACATCCACATACATGAATTTGAACCCCTTAGGGGAGTGTACGTACGCACATATCCCTCCCAAGATAATTCTTCGAAATGAGCTGAGAGCACTTGCTGAGAAAGACAGTACCCATTCATTAAACCCCACCACAACAATACCCTGGGTATATTCCTGAACCATTAATAACAAACTGTCTTCGTTTCTCAATACTCATTTGTACAGTTATTACCCTACAACCATCAGGCTCCTGAACCCACACGGATAACTTCATAAACACAAGAGATTCTACAGGTGTTGGAAATCCAGAAACCCTTCATCAGAAGTTCACTCACCTCAAATCAGGGGTTCCCAATCCTTTCTATGCCTGGACCCCTACCATTAACTGAGAAGTCCGTGGACCCCAGGTTGGGAATCACTGATCAAAAGAATTACTTTCAAGGACTCCACAACTCATGGCCCTAGTAATATTTATTTATTTTCTTTATTTGCACATTAATTGTTTGTTAGTCTTTATGCATAGATTTCATAAATTCTATTGTTTCCTTTATTTTCATGTGAAGGCCTGCAAAAAAATGAATCTCAAGGTAGTACACATTTTGATAATAAATTTACTTTGTACATTTCCTACCTAGCACACAGTAACTGCACTTCATCGGGTGAAACTTGTTTTGGGACATCCTGATGTAGAATAGAGAAACACAAGTCGATTTATTTTATTGTGCCTAAATGGGCATATCAGGCACACCTTAGTTCGGTGGTTTTTGCCTGTGACATTTTCTTGCTCTTGCCTAATGTAGAACATACAGTATTTCCAGTGACACATTTAGAGATTGATTTGAACACTGTGCAACTTGCTAATAAACAAGTTAGATCAGAGCACTAACTTTCCACTCCCTTATCTGTTGAAAACACTGACACTCACTGCCTCTGACTAAAGGAGGGTCCTGTGAACACTGATTCACCAGGCAACAGATCAGCTGGCACAGATTCACAAGGGAACAGATCTGAGGGCACTAATTCCCAAAGGAGAACAGTTTCACAGGCAACAACTCTCACTGAAGAAGAATGTCAGGCACTAGTATCAGAGGGGAAAGCAGCGTCCATATTTTTAGACATAAAACAGTTACTACTGTTGTCAATTCCCCATCCCAACTTGTCTCATGCTATGTTGTAAACAGGTCTGTAATTTTAAAAAGCAGAAATTTGCTGAATAATAAGCTTATAATGTTATTTTTTTTAAATAGCCACAGAGACAGGGCCTAATGCACAAAACCCGAAACATGCCCTGGGCCTGTTCAATCAGGCCCAGCCTCACACAACTTATTCACAGGAATTTTATGTAAGTTTTCATTCAGGTCTGTCATTATTTACAGATGGGAAGTCTGCCCTTCCAAGAACTCCCTTAGAAAGCACCAATCACAAAGTTTCTGTGTAATTTCAAACAGCCCCGTTTATTCAGCAGGGAAACTGTTAAATTTTCAATTAGGGGCCCAGCCTGAGAGAGGGGGCAAGGCAGAGAGGTGGAAACAGCAGTTGAGAGATTGGGGAGAAATGGGGGGAGGGGTGGGGGGGAGAAGAAAGCGTGTGCAAGGGATAGAGTGGAGGGAGGACATGAGGAGGGAGTGTGGGAGTGTGGGGAGGGAGAGAGTGAGGGAGGATGGGCAAAGAAGAGCATGCAGGGTAGGGATATGGGGAGAAGGTATGTGGGGGGGGGGAGTGTGTGCTGAAAGAAGGGAGCAGAGCAGGAACACCTTAGAACTGAGAGAGGAGGAATGTCTTTAGCCAGAGGGTGGTGAATCCATGGAATTCATTGCCACAGGCGGCTATGGCAGCCAGGTTATTGAGTATATTTAAAGCGGAGGTTGACAGCTTCTTGATTAGTCTGGGAAACAAAGGTTTCAGGGAGAAGGCAGGAGAATGGGGTTGAGAGGGAAAATAAATCAGCCATTATGGAATGGCATAGCAAACACAATGGGCCGAATGGCCTAATTCTGCTCCTATGTCTTATGGAGTGTGGGAGAGAGAGGGAGAGAGGGAGAGAGGAAGGAGTGAGGAAAAGGGAGCAAGGGCACGTTGGAGAGGTGGGGGGAGCGAGGGAGCATGGGGGAAGAAGGAAGAGGGAGATATTGGAGGAGAGGGACTGACGGAGTCAGATTGTGGGGTGGGAGGGAGAGAGAGGGAGATTGCGAGGGAGCTCGGGAAGGCACAGTGAATGAAGAAAGCCACTACAAGAATGGCAGGTGTAAATGAAAATGGGAGGGAGTTGGAGGAGGGGAGGAAAGAGTCATGTAATGAGGTGGAGGACTAGAATGAGAAGGAGTGAAGCAGTGGTGGGGGGTGGGGAAGCACAAATCCAAAGCAAGGGAGTAGAAAACAAAAATACATGAAATTAATGTCAGATGTGAGAAGGGATGAAGGGATGAGATACAAAGTTAAATTTAGTGAAATGGAAGGAACAGGACAACTGATGTAATAATTGCAATCTGCATTAAAGGAACATATTTCAACAATCATAAATCAAATCCCTGAAGGCCTTATTGTCACAGAGGTCATTAAATGTCTGCTATTAGCCTTATGGATGCTGCCGCCCCTTCCTCAGACTCCCAGGAGACTTGTCATTTCCTTGTAGATGTGGAACGCATTCCTGGGCGTTAACATACTGGATGACCAGTCCTGGGCCCTGCACATAGATGCAACCATAAGGAAAACCAATAGTGTCTTTACTCTTTCAGGAGGTTTGGTTTATCATCAAACACTCTCACACTCTTCTACAGACGTACTGTTCAAAGTATCATGACGGGCTGCATCATGGTAGAGTACACCAAATCAAACGCTTGATAATGTAAGAAATTGTAGAGAACAGTGGGCTCAGCCCAATAGATATGGGCACATTCCCCCCCCCCCAGCACTGGTCATATGCACAGGAGGCGCTGCCTCAAGAAGGCAACATCCATCAAAGATGCCCACAATCTTTCTGCAGCTACCATTAACAAGGACGTACAGAAGCTTGATGTCTCACGCCACCAGGTTCAAGAACAACCTGTTCCCTTTAACTATTCGGTTCTTGGGCCCTAATCCATAGGAGCAGAATGAGGCCATTCAGCCCATTGAGTCTGTTCCACCATTCCATCAAGGCTGATTTATTGTGTTCATAACCCCATTCTCCTGCCTTCTCCCCATGAAACTGGCAAAACTCTACTCACTACAGTTTAACAACACTATGAATGCTTTGATCACTTTGCACTAAAAATAGATTCTTTTAAATCATGTTTTCTTATATAAAAGAGTGCATAATTTACATTAAATTTATGTTTTTCTTTTGAATGCTGTGATGCTGCTGCGAGTAAATTTTACATTGACCCTGTACGTACTGTACTTGTGCATATGTCAATAAACTTGACTTTGGCTTGATGAAAGGGTGACACGAAGCTGCTACAAGCTGTTTAAATTGATATTACTAAGTTGCCATTCTGCCCCATTCTAAAGCATCTGTTCCAATCTGAGGCAACATCCAAAGTAGATAGTAGATTGCAGTTGTACATCCAAAGTAGGCATACACACTTACTCAAAGGGAGCCTAGAGCATGAGGCAGGGGTGGGGTGGGGTGACCTTTGCAAATGAAAGGCAGAAATGGAGGGCCAAAAGCAGAGAAGCACCCCTCTCCCACTGGTTCTCTGGTTCTCGAGAAACAGAAAGGCAAAGAACTGTTGCTAGTAACACTATAGCCAATTAAATGACAATCTCTGCTTCATCATATCTGGGACTCAATTCACCATCCTGATCTCACCTGTAACTTGCCAGTTTGTACTCCCCCCTCCCCCCACCCACCTTATTCTGGCTTCAGCCCCTTTTCTATCCAATCCTAACAAAGGGTCTCAGCCCGAACCATTGACTGTTTATTCCTCTCCATAGACGCTGCTTGACTTGCTGAGTTCCTCCAGTATCTTGTGTGTTCTGCTTTGGATTTCCAGCATCTGCTGAATGTTATGTCCACAATTCACACTGCTACTTACGAACATCAGAATCTAAACAAGCAAGTGAGGCTCATTCAACAGCTTTGAAAGAACCCACTTGCCAACTTTTCGTCCTCATTTTGTCACAAACCTTTCCCTCAGATCTGAATCAAAAGCTTTTTGATTGGTGCTTATTACTAAGTTATTATTCCCACCTCTAAATATCAGTCCAGCAGCCAAAAATGCAAGGAGAATTTTTCCAAAGTTTGGACAAATTCAGTTCTCATTTGTGAAAGGCAGCACAGTCACTACTCACATTTCACAAAGGCTGCTTTGACAGATGCCACTGGACCAAACCTATCAGTCCCAATGTGCATGTTTCACACAAGCTTCCTTCTCATCTCATCTTACTAACACGTCCTATATGGATTTCTGCCACACTTATTTATTAGCTTCCCCTTAAACATATCCGTGCTACACTTCAAATGTTCCTTGAACAGAGAACAGTACAGTACAGGCCTTTTGGCCCACAATGTTGTGTTGACCTTTTAACCTACTCCTTTTCCACATCTCAAAGTTCAAAGTAGATTTATTATCAAAGTACATATATGTCTCCATATACAACTCTGAGATTCATTTTCTTGTGGGAATACTCAACAAATCTATGGAATAACTATAACAAAACTAACGAAAGACCACTCAACTAGGGCGTTCAACCAACATGCAGAAGACAACAACCTGTGCAAATGCAAAAAGAAGAAACAATAATATAAATAAATAATAAATATCAACAACATGAGATGAAGAGTAGTTGAAAGGGAGTCCATTGGTTGTGGGAACATTTCAATGATGGGGCAAGTGAGTGAAGTTATCCCCGTTTGTTCAAGTGCCTGATGGTTGATGGGTAGTAACTGTTCCTGAACCTGGTGGAGAGAGTCCTGAGGCTCTTGTACCTTCTTCCTGATGCCAGCAGCAAGAAGAGAGCATGAATTGGATGGTGGGAGTCCCTGGTCTGCACTACTCTTCAGGCTTTAGCTGTGATATGATGCACAGTGGGTTTTCACCTGGCTTCAATAAATATTTTGAATGCTCCCCATGTTTACCCTGATGGGCAGCAGCCTCCTTTCTTTTGGGGGGAATATTGTAACAAATTCCACACCCTCTCATTGAAGAAATTCTTCATCTCAGTTTTAAAAAGACACACCTTTATGCTGAGGCTGAGCATTCAGATACTAGACTCTGCAATGGAAGTATCCTCTACAGGTCCATTCTATCCAGCAGGTTTCCTACTCGACCCCATTTCTTAATTTCTTAAATTCTGCAGTGAAAGATGATTAATTTCAATGTCCTCTTCCTGCAGTGTTTTCAATCAAATATTTAATCATTCCCATGAGCATCACCATCTGGTGTGGAGGGGCCACCCACAGGATCGGAAATGCTGCAGAAAGTTGTGAACTCAGCCAGCTCCATCATGGGCACTAGCCTCCCCAGCATCGAGGACAGCTTTGTGGGCTGAAGGGCCTGTATTGTGCTGTAGGCTTTCTATGTTCCATCTTCAAAAGTGATGCCTCAAAAAGGTGGCATCCATCATTAAGGACCCCCATCACCGAGGACGTGCCCTCTTCCCGTTGATACCATCAGGGAGGAGGTACAGAAGCCTGAAGACACACACTCAATGATTCAGGAACAGCTTCTTCCCCTCTGCCATCAGATTGTTGAATGGGCAATGAACCCATGAACACTACCTCACCTTTTTTGGCTCTCGTTTTGACCTATGCTTTTAATTTAAGTTTTGATTTTTATTAAGTATTGCAATGTACTGAATGTACCAGTGATGTATCCTGGTGATATACAATGCCAGACTGCTGCTTATTGACAATTGAAACAAATTTCAGGTGCAGACTAATTCTAGTGCAAGTGTCTCAATTTACCCCTCAGAGTTTTTCCTGTCTGATAAGATAGACAGAGTTTAAAAACTTCACGTGAAGCAGAGCATTGCAGAGATCATACTGACAGTATGTGGTACCTCCAGCTTCTTCAAGCCATCTGTCAGCTGCAGTACAGGGATGGAAACACTAATGTCACGGAGTATGTGCTGAGTAGTCGCCTACCAGCAGGGAGTGCCCAAGGGCAGGCTGGAATGAGCTGTTATTCCCTTGGGAAATGTCTGGGTCACAGTTCAGTCCCGCCTCTTCCCTCCTCTCTGTCAGCTCCGATGAGATCGGAGTTCACCATTTGGAGATTCATTGTCAGTATCCCAGCCCAGTTCAGATCCTCAAAAGCAAGGCAGTATTTTGACACATCAACAACTTGTATTTGAGGATGCCATAAGAGCCTGAAAATTCATTTTTCTTTTAAAACAAGAAAATAAATGTTCCAATATCAAGACTTCGTAGTGACTGAACTTATCCTGGAACAGACCATATGCATTTTAAGGTGCTCTTGGCATTCTGAGTCTCATCTCCAAGTTAAATTAAATATTTTCTCTTATCGGGTAAAGACCAAGAAACAACACAGCAAATCAGTCAGGGCCTGATCTGCAAAAGCTATGAAGCAGTGAACCTAAAGCACAATACACCTCGAGACAGAGAATTGTGAATTCCTGCAGCTTGAGAGCTGACTCCCAAACCTGTACTGCAAGTTTCTCTCTCTCTCTCTCTTCCCCCCTCCCTCTCCCCTCCTCTCTGTTGCATACACACTCACCACAGCAGAGACTGTCAACTGAATCTGACGCCAACAAAGGAATTCTCTTACTAGTGTTATTCCAGTAGCTCGGACAGCCAGCTCAGGAATCCGCCGAGACACCCCTTCCTCTCAGTCACATCCTTGTGGTGTTGAGAGCAGACTTGCAGTAGTTTCTCTGCAAGGCAGCCGTGAGTCACCTGGGCCAACGTGACACAACAGGGCGGGACACAACTATCAGCTTGGGTTACCTGGATACACACAAGCACTGTACTGGCACTCTCCTGCCCACACTTCACCCTTGGTGTTTCGTTTCTTTCTCAACCTAGCTCATCTACTTTCTCCTTTAGATTGCATTCTTGCCCGCTATTACATAATCTCCTGCTATGCTCTCTCTGTTCCACTCACATTCCCTTTCCATTACCTTACCCCTCTTCCCATCCCGCCCACCCTGACCCAACACCCCCACCCAGGGGTGAGATTAAATAACCTATCCAGTCAAGTGAAACCCCTGTCAAGATGGCAAGAGATTGTGTCTGAGGGAGTGGAGAAGGAGTAACAACAGGAACAGGGAGCTGAAAGGTGATGGAGTGAGTGAGGGTTGAGGGGAAATGGCAACTGTGACGGAGGGGGAAGGGAAAGAGAAAGTCGGAAAGGTGAGTGGGAGCAGAAGCAGGAAAGAAGGGGTAATGAAAAGAGAGCAAAGTGGAAAAGGCAGTCAACCAGTGGCGGGAAAGGGGAAGGGAAAGAAAGGGCAGGGGAGAGAATAAGAAACAAAAGGTTAGGAGGGAAACAAACAAGTTGGATAGACTTGGTGCCTCTTCCAGATCGAGTGGAGTGAGGAAAGGAAAGGAGAGAGGAAAGAGAAGCAGGTGGAAGGGATGGTGCGGCAAAGTGCACTACGACAGCCTACTTGCTGACATGTCTGAAACACTCAGTGGTAATTCCCCTCATTCCTCTGCCCTTGGCTTTGTTTCTCCTGCGTCACCTGCCTTCTGTTTCCATTTCAACAACGGTGGGCGAGACATTTGGCAATGCAAACATGGACAGTATTTTTACTCATCTCTCATCTACTTTAGCTTTGATCTACCGACATGTTGAGCTTAATTCATAAACTGGTGCTCAAATCCCTCACTAATCTCAACCTTGTTGACCTCTCCCAGCTCTAGAACCCCAAATCCCACTGCAAGACGTGTTTCCGTAATTATGTCCTTCCTCATGAGTGTCCCAAGTTTTAAATCGCCATTTGTGACCACTCTCTCATGTGCCTGGGCCCCAAGCTCTGGAATTCCTTTTGGTGACCCTTAAATCCACTTCTTTAACTGGCCTTTTCATCTATATTCTTTGTGTTTTGTTGTCACACTTAATTTGATTTGCATACCTCAGAAGAATATTTTCCTACATTAAGGCAGAACATAACACAACTCTTGAGAAACAACACCACCAAATTTGAATCAGTTCTTGTTGCCGTCCACACTAAAGGGCTCCTTGATGACAGTTACAAGATAATAATCGCGACTGTGATTAACTTTCACCCCACTCACCTGAAACAGGAGAGGTTGGGGTCTGTTGTTCTTCCCTTCATTATGCAAACTAGAGGACACGATTACAGAAAAGGTTGAATAGGTTTAGACTTATTTCCTTGAAATGCAGCGGAATGAGAGGAGATCACGTGAAGTACGTACACAAAATTATGAGGAGTATAGATAGGGTGAATGAATGCAGGCTTTTTCCCCTCAGGTTGGGCGAGACAAGAACTAGAGGTCATAGGTTTAGGGTGAAGGGTGAAATGTTTAAGGGAAACCTGAGGAAATTCTTCACTCAGAGGGTGATGTGAGTGTGGAATGAACTGCCAGCAAAAGTGGTAGAAATGGGTTCAATTGTAACATTTAAGAGAAATTTGGATAGGTACATGGAAGAGAGAGCTGTGGAGGACTATGGTCCAGGTGTAGGTAGATGGGACCAAGCAGCATGGACTAGAGGGGACAAAAGGCCTGCTTCTGTGCTGTAGTGCTCTATGACTTTATTTTACCCATTGTTATTTTAGACACCAAACAGAATCCAAATTTGCTTTTTTTCTCCTAAAAGCAACTCCCCCCTCTTGTGCCTCACTGCACAGTTTAACACCAATTTTAAGGATATGGCCCCTTGTTCTGGATTTCTCTATCAAAGGAAATAGTTTATCTTCATCAAATCCTACCATGATTTTAAACACCTTGATTAGATCATCCCATAATCCTATAAACTCCAATAAATACATTAAGTCTATTTTCTTTGCTCAGAGTTTAACCACTAAGGCTCTGGCATTATTCTGGTAATCTGTGTCTCACAAGCTCCATATATCTCCTTGATCTTTACATTAAAAAAAAACGCCAGTATTTCAAACAGGTCCTGGTCAAGCCTATCATAAATACCTCACTTAAAAGCAACCTGCTTTACGCAAACACACGAGAAGCTGAAGAACTTAATGGGACAGACAGCAAATACAGAGGGAAAATGACAGAATCAGGTTTATTATTACTGACATATGTCATGAAATTTGTTGTTTTGTGGCAACAGTACATTAAAATTATTACAACTCTCAAAATAATAATGCAAAAGAATAATGATGAGGTAATGTTCATGGATTCAGAAATCTGATGGCAGAGGGCAAAAAGCCTTTCTTAAAATGTTGAATATGGGTCTTCAGGCTCTTGTACTTCACCCTCGATGTGAAGAGGACATGTCCCGGATGGTGAATGTCTTTAATGATGGATACTGTGCTCGTGAAGCTTCACCTCCTGAAGATGTCCTTGATGGCAGGGAGCATTGTGCCCATTATGCAACTCGCTGAGTCTACAACCCTCTTGTAATCTGCGCATTGGGTGCAACCAGATAGAAGCTCTCTACCATACATCTGTAGAAATTCGCAAGTCTTTGGTGACAAATCTGAAATTCTAATGAAGTACAGCTGCTGGTGTGCCTTCTGCATGACTGCATCAATGTGCTCTCAGGGGCCATCGTCCAGGATCGCGAAGGTGCTCAACCTTTCCACCGCTGATCCCCTTGATGAGGACTGCTGTGTCTTCTTCCCAACTTCCCCTTTCTGAAACCCACAATCGATGTTGCCTGACCTGCTGTGTTTATCCAGCTTTATGTGGGTTATTCCAAATCCCAGCATCTGTATTTTTGTGTTTCCACTCTAAAGACCAGTACTTCATCTAACACTTAGTGTGTTAAATATTAGATACAGAGTAAAGCTGTATCTCAAAGATTCCCAACTATGTTAATAGGTTAATTACAAAACAAAAAGTTCCTTCTGTAATGACCAAATAAAAGAATACGAGACAGGTACAACATCAGACTAAGATGCCTGATTAATTAATCTGGTTGCAATGATTGAGGGGATCGCTAACATGGTAATTAAGAGAATGTCTACAGGGATAGTCTATCCAAATTTTCAGAAGTCATACAAGAACTTACCATCAAAAATAAATGTATATCAACTTTTGAGACAACTTTGGGAAATGTGAGCTGCACCACAAGGATTAGAGATAAAAGTTGTCTACCCTTGTTGATAAGATGTAATCAAAGTTTTCTCAAATTCCCGGGTCTTCAATATACAGTGGATTCCAGTTAATTGGGCCAAATTAAGCAGCTGCGCCAATTAGCTGAAGTTTCATGGAAATAGTTAAAAAGGTATGAAAAAGGGAAATTACTGTTTAACGAGTTATGTATTTAAATCAAATAGAGAAGAAATTAGAACACTATCAATATTACTACAGTACTATAAAACAATATTAGTTACTAATTGTTATCAATGCAGGAATTTATCCAGTGTATGCTGCTGTGTTTTGATTGACTGTAAATGAACAAAATCAGCCGACACCTAGTGCAGATAATGGATTACAATGCTTTCGATGTTTGAATAATCAAAATCTTAATTTTCGTTGTAACATTCAAGATGATTATTGATATCTTCAAATTCTTCGCAGTTCCTAACTTGTTGAAGTGGTGAAATCGTTTCATTTTCACTCCTGGCCATTTCTGGCATCAGTGAGCAAACCGCAGTGAGCAGAACAGCTCAAAATTGTCTTGTTGCTTATATCAGGAAAAAAAATCTCTGCTTTTTGAACACAAGCACAGACAACTGATGCTATTTAAACTGTTTGCTCTAATCGCCACGCAACTGGCGCTAGTTTACAAAACTGTTTGGCAAGTCTCCTGTCCCAATTAAACAGCAGTGTCCCAAATAAATGAAGAGAATCTCACCTATTTTCTCAATTCATTTTTGCTCTTTTGTCCCAATTAACCAATTAATGGAAATCCACTCAGTTTACAATTTAACCTGATGAAGCATTAAAGAGCTGCATACTGAAGTTTGAATACTACAACAATTAACAACTTGTATCAACAAAACATAAATTAGACCATTTTCTTAAGGGTGAGAAACAAGGAAACAATAGTAGATAAAATACATTAAGGTTTGGATGCCCAAGGAAACTAAAGTGAGTCTTTTATGCTCCTGTCCTGCAGAACATTGATCAACCATCACCTGGACAACTGTATCCAATTTGATGAGCTCTCCCCAAGTAATGACACATTAGCGCAGGAGGAGGGTTCAATGCAAATTCACATCAATGAATAAGGGGGGGAGATGAGAGGGGGGGGGAGAGGGGAGAGGGGGAGGGGGGAGATGAGAGGGGAGGGGGAGAGGGGGGAGAGGGGAGAGGGGGGAGAGGGGGGAGAGGGGGGAGAGGGGGAGAGGGGGAGGGGGGAGAGGGGGAGAGGGGGAGAGGGGGGAGAGGGGGGAGGGGGGAGAGGGGGGAGAGGGGGAGAGGGGGAGAGGGGGGAGGGGGGAGAGGGGGGAGAGGGGGGAGGGGGGAGAGGGGGGAGAGGGGGAGAGGGGGGAGGGGGGAGAGGGGGGAGGGGGGGAGGGGGGAGGGGGGAGGGAGAGGGGGGAGGGGGAGAGGGGGGAGGGGGAGGGGGGAGAGGGGGGAGGGGGAGGGGGGAGAGGGGGAGGGGAGAGGGGGGAGGGGGGAGGGGGAGGGGGGAGAGGGGGGAGGGGGAGGGGGGAGAGGGGGGAGGAGGGGGGAGGGGGAGGGGGAGGGGGGAGGGGAAGGGAGAGGGAGGAGAGGGGGAGAGGGGGGAGAAGGGGAGGGAGAGGGGGAGGGAGAGGGGGAAAGGGGGGAGAGGGGGGAGGGGGGAGAGGGGGAGGGGGGAGAGGGGGGGAGGGGGGAGGGGGGAGGGGGGAGGGGGAGGGGGAGGGGGAGGGGGAGAGGGGGGAGGGGGAGGGGGGAGAGGGGGGAGGGGGGAGAGGGAGAGGGGGGAGGGGGGAGGGGGGAGAGGGGGAGAGGGGGAGGGAGAGGGGGAGGGAGAGGGGGAAAGGGGGAGAGGGGGGAGGGGGGAGAGGGGGGAGGGGGGGGGGGGAGGGGGAGGGGGGAGGGGGGAGGGGGAGGGGGAGAGGGGGGAGGGGGAGGGGGAGAGGGGGAGGGGGGAGAGGGAGAGGGAGAGGGGGGAGGGGGGAGGGGGGAGAGGGGGGAGAGGGGAGAGAGGGGGAGAGGGGAGAGAGGGGAGAGAGGGGAGAGAGGGGAGAGAGGGAGAGAGAGGGGAGAGAGGGGGAGAGGGGGAGAGGGGAGAGAGGGGAGAGAGGGGAGAGGAGGGGGAGGGGAGAGGGGGAGGGGAGAGGGGGAGGGGAGAGGGGAGGGGGAGGGGAGGGGAGAGGGGAGGGGGAGGGGAGGGGGAGGGGAGAGGGGAGGGGGAGGGGAGGGGAGAGGGGAGGGGGAGGGGAGGGGGAGGGGGAGGGAGAGGGAGGAGGGGGGAGGAGAGGGGGAGAGGGGGGAGGGAGAGGGGGAGGGAGAGGGGGAGGGAGAGGGGGAGAGGGGGAGAGGGGGAGAGGGGGAGAGGGGGAGAGGGGGAGAGGGGAGAGGGGAGAGGGGAGAGGGGAAGGGGAAGGGGAGGGGAGGGGGGGAGGGGAAGGGGAGGGGAGGGGGGAAGGGGAGGGGGGGAAGTGGAGGGGGGGAAGGGGAGGGGGAGGGGGGAGGGGGAGAGGGGGAGGGGGGAGAGGGGGAGAGGGGGAGAAGGGAGAGAGGGGGGAGAGGGGGAGAGGGGGAGAGGGGAGAGAGGGGAGAGAGGGGAGAGAGGGGAGGAGAGGGGGAGGGGGAGAGGGGGAGGGGGAGAGGGGGAGAGGAGAGGGGGAGGGGAGAGGGGGAGGGGAGAGGGGGAGGGGAGAGGGGGAGGGGAGAGGGGGAGGGGAGAGGGGGAGGGGAGAGGGGAGGGGGGGAGGGGAAGGGAGAGGGAGGAGAGGGGGAGGGAGAGGGGGAGGGGAGAGGGGGAGGGGAGAGGGGAGGGGGAGGGGGGGAGGGGAAGGGAGAGGGAGGAGAGGGGGAGAGGGGGAGGGAGAGGGGGAGGGAGAGGGGGAAAGGGGGAGAGGGGGGAGGGGGGGAGGGGGAGGGGGAGAGGGGAGGGGGAGAGGGGGAGAGGGGGAGAGGGGGAGAGGGGGAGAGGGGGAGAGGGGGAGAGGGGGAGAGGGGGAGAGGGGGGAGAAGGGAGAGAGGGGAGAGAGGGGGGAGAGGGGAGAGAGGGGAGAGAGGGGAGAGAGGGGGAGAGGGGGAGAGGGGGAGAGGGGGAGAGGGGGAGAGGGGGGAGAGGGGGAGAGGGGGAGAGGGGGAGAGGGGGAGAGGGGGAGAGGGGGGAGAAGGGAGAGAGGGGAGAGAGGGGGAGAGGGGAGAGAGGGGGAGAGGGGGGAGAGGGGAGAGAGGGGAGAGAGGGGAGAGAGGGGGAGAGGGGGGAGAGGGGGGAGAGGGGGAGAGGGGAGAGAGGGGAGAGAGGGGAGAGAGGGGGGAGGGGGGAGAGGGGGGAGAGGGGGAGAGGGGGAGAGGGGGGAGAGGGGGAGAGGGGGGGAGAGGGGGAGAGAGGGGGAGAGAGGGGGAGAGGGGGGAGGGGGAGAGGGGAGGGGAGAGGGGAGGGGAGAGGGGAGGGGAGAGGGGAGGGGAGAGGGGGAGGGGAGAGGGGGAGGGGAGAGGGGGGGAGGGGGGAGAGGGGGGAGGGGGAGAGGGGGGGAGAGGGGAGAGAGGGGGAGGGGGAGAGAGGGGGGAGAGGGGGAGAGGGGGGAGAGGGGGAGAGGGGGAGAGGGGGGAGAGGGGGAGAGAGGGGGAGAGAGGGGGAGAGGGGGGAGGGGGAGAGGGGAGGGGAGAGGGGAGGGGAGAGGGGAGGGGAGAGGGGGAGGGGAGAGGGGGAGGGGAGAGGGGGAGGGGGGAGAGGGGGGAGGGGGGAGAGGGGGGGGGGGGAGGGGGGAGGGGGAGAGGGGGGGAGGGGGAGAGGGGGGAGAGGGGAGAGAGGGGGAGGGGGGAGAGGGGAGAGAGGGGAGAGAGGGGGAGAGGGGGAGGGGGAGTGGGAGGGGGAGAGGGGGGAGAGGGGGAGAGGGGGGAGGGGGGGAGGGGGGAGAGGGGGGAGAGGGGGGAGAGGGGGGAGAGGGGGGAGAGGGGAGAGAGGGGGGAGGGGGGAGAGGGGAGAGAGGGGAGAGAGGGGAGAGAGGGGAGAGAGGGGGGGAGAGGGGAGAGAGGGGAGAGGAGGGGGGAGGGGAGAGGGGAGAGGGGGAGGGGAGAGGGGAGGGGGAGGGGAGAGGGGGAGAGGGGGAGAGGGGAGAGAGGGGGGAGAGGGGAGAGAGGGGAGAGAGGGGAGAGAGGGGAGAGAGGGGAGAGAGGGGAGAGAGGGGAGAGAGGGGGGAGAGGGGGAGAGGGGGGAGAGGGGGGAGAGGGGAGAGAGGGGAGAGAGGGGAGAGAGGGAGAGAGGGGAGAGAGGGGGGAGAGGGGAGAGAGGGGAGAGGAGGGGGAGAGGAGGGGGGAGGGGAGAGGGGGAGGGGAGAGGGGAGGGGGAGGGAGAGGGGGAGAGGGGGAGAGGGGGAGAGGGGGGAGAGGGGGGAGAGGGGGGAGAGGGGGAGAGGGGGAGAGGGGGGAGAGGGGGGAGAGGGGGGAGAGGGGGAGAGGGGGAGAGGGGGAGAGGGGGAGGGAGAGGGGGAGGGAGAGGGGGAGGGAGAGGGGGAGAGGGGGAGAGGGGGAGAGGGGGAGAGGGGGAGAGGGGGAGAGGGGGAGGGGGGAGAGGGGGAGAGGGGGAGGGGGGAGAGGGGAAGGGGAAGGGGAGGGGAGGGGGGGAGGGGAAGGGGAGGGGAGGGGGGGAAGGGGAGGGGGGAGGGGGAGAGGGGGAGAGGGGGAGAGGGGGAGAGGGGGAGGGGGGAGAGGGGGAGGGGGGAGAGGGGGGAGGGGGGAGAGGGGGAGAGGGGGGAGGGGGAGGGGGAGAGGGGGGAGGGGGAGGGGGAGAGGGGGAGGGGGGAGAGGGGGGAGGGGGGTGAGGGGGGGAGAGGGGAGAGAGGGGGAGAGGGGAGAGAGGGGGGAGAGGGGAGAGAGGGGGGAGAGGGGAGAGAGGGGAGAGAGGGGAGAGAGGGGAGAGAGGGGAGAGGGGGAGGGGAGAGGGGAGAGGGGAGGGGGAGGGAGAGGGGGGAGAGGGGGGAGAGGGGGGAGAGGGGGGAGAGGGGGGAGAGGGGGAGGGAGAGGGGGAGGGAGAGGGGGAGGGAGAGGGGGAGGGAGAGGGGGAGGGGAGAGGGGGAGGGGAGAGGGGAGGGGGGAGGGAGGGGGGAGGGAGAGGGAGGAGGGGGGAGGAGGGGGGAGAGGGGGAGGGAGAGGGGGAGGGAGAGGGGGAGGGAGAGGGGGAGGGAGAGGGGGAGAGGGGGAGAGGGGGAGAGGGGGAGGGGGAGAGGGGGGAGAGGGGGAGGGGGGAGAGGGGGAGAGGGGGAGAGGGGGGAGGGGGGAGGGGGGAGGGGGAGGGGGAGAGGGGGGAGGGGGAGGGGGGAGAGGGGGGAGGGGGAGAGGGAGAGGGGGGAGGGGGGAGGGGGGAGAGGGGGAGGGGGGAGGGGGGAGAGGGGGAGAGGGGAGAGAGGGGGGAGAGGGGAGAGAGGGGGAGAGGGGAGAGAGGGGAGAGAGGGGAGAGAGGGGAGAGAGGGGAGAGAGGGGGGAGAGGGGGGAGAGGGGGAGAGGGGGGAGAGGGGGGAGAGGGGAGAGAGGGGAGAGAGGGGAGAGAGGGGGGAGAGGGGAGAGGAGGGGGGAGGGGAGAGGGGGAGGGGAGAGGGGGGAGGGGGGAGAGGGGGGAGGGGGGAGAGGGGGAGGGGGAGAGGGGGGAGGGGGGAGAGGGGGGAGGGGGAGAGGGGGGAGGGGGAGGGGGGAGAGGGGGGAGGGGAAGGGGAGGGGAGGGGGGGAAGGGGAGGGGGGAGGGGGAGAGGGGGAGAGGGGGAGAGGGGGAGAGGGGGAGGGGGGAGAGGGGGAGGGGGGAGGGGGGAGGGTGGAGAGGGGGGAGGGGGGAGAGGGGGAGGGGGAGGGGGAGAGGGGGGAGGGGGAGGGGGAGAGGGGGGAGGGGGGAGAGGGGGGAGGGGGGTGAGGGGGGGAGAGGGGAGAGAGGGGGGAGAGGGGAGAGAGGGGGGAGAGGGGAGAGAGGGGGGAGAGGGGAGAGAGGGGAGAGAGGGGAGAGAGGGGAGAGAGGGGAGAGAGGGGAGGGGAGAGGGGAGAGGGGAGGGGGAGGGAGAGGGGGAGAGGGGGAGAGGGGGAGAGGGGGAGGGGGGGGAGAGGGGGAGAGGGGGAGAGGGTGAGGGAGAGGGTGAGGGAGAGGGGGAGGGAGAGGGGGAGGGAGAGGGGGAGGGAGAGGGGGAGAGGGGGAGGGGGGAGAGGGGGAAGGGGAAGGGGAGGGGAGGGGGGGAGGGGAAGGGGAGGGGAGGGGGGAAGGGGAGGGGGGAGGGGGAGAGAGGGAGAGGGGGAGAGGGGGAGAGGGGGAGGGGGGTGAGGGGGAGGCGGGAGAGGGGGAGGCGGGAGAGGGGGAGGGGGAGAGGGGGAGAGGGGGAGGGGGAGAGGGGGAGAGGGGGGAGGGAGGGGGGAGAGGGGAGAGGGGGAGAGGGGGGAGGGGGAGAGGGGGGAGGGGGAGGGGGAGAGGGGGGAGGGGGGAGAGGGGGGAGAGGGGGGAGGGGGAGGGGGGAGAGGGGGGAGGGGGAGGGGGGAGAGGGGGGGAGGGGGAGGGGGAGGGGAGAGGAGGGGGGAGGGGAGGGGAGGGGAGAGGGGGAGGGGAGAGGGGAGGGGGAGGGGGGAGGGGAGGGGGAGGGGGAGAGGGGGGAGGGGGAGAGGGGGAGAGGGGGAGAGGGGGGGAGAGGGGGGAGAGGGGAGAGAGGGGGAGAGGGGAGAGAGGGGGGAGAGGGGAGAGAGGGGAGAGAGGGGAGAGGAGGGGGAGGGGAGAGGGGGAGGGGAGAAGGGGAGGGGGAGGGGGAGGGGGAGGGGAGAGGGGAGAGGGGAGGGGGAGGGAGAGGGGGAGAGGGGGAGAGGGGGGAGAGGGGGAGAGGGTGAGGGAGAGGGTGAGGGAGAGGGGGAGGGAGAGGGGGAGGGAGAGGGGGAGGGAGAGGGGGAGGGAGAGGGGGAGGGAGAGGGGGAGAGGGGGAGAGGGGGAGGGGGGAGAGGGGGAAGGGGAAGGGGAGGGGAGGGGGGAGGGGAAGGGGAGGGGAGGGGGGAAGGGGAGGGGGGGAGGGGGGAGAGAGGGAGAGGGGGAGAGGGGGGAGAGGGGGAGGGGGAGAGGGGGAGGCGGGAGAGGGGGAGGGGGAGAGGGGGAGAGGGGGAGGGGGGAGAGGGGGAGAGGGGGGAGGGAGGGGGGAGAGGGGGAGAGGGGGAGAGGGGGAGAGGGGGAGAGGGGGGAGGGGGAGGGGGGAGGGGGGAGAGGGGGGAGAGGGGAGAGGAGGGGGGGAGGGGAGAGGGGGAGGGGAGAGGGGGAGGGGAGAGGGGGAGGGGAGAGGGGGAGGGGAGAGGGGAGGGGGAGGGAGGGGGGAGGGAGAGGGAGGAGGGGGGGAGGAGGGGGGAGAGGGGGAGGGAGAGGGGGAGGGAGAGGGGGAGGGAGAGGGGGAGGGAGAGGGGGAGGGAGAGGGGGAGAGGGGGAGAGGGGGAGAGGGGGAGGGGGGAGAGGGGGGAGAGGGGGAGGGGGAGAGGGGGAGAGGGGGGAGAGGGGGAGGGGGGAGGGGGGAGGGGGAGGGGGAGAGGGGGGAGGGGGAGGGGGAGAGGGGGGAGGGGGAGAGGGAGAGGGGGAGGGGGGAGGGGGGAGAGGGGGGAGGGGGAGAGGGGGAGAGGGGGAGAGGGGGGAGAGGGGGGAGAGGGGAGAGAGGGGGAGAGGGGAGAGAGGGGGGAGAGGGGAGAGAGGGGAGAGAGGGGAGAGGAGGGGGGAGGGGAGAGGGGGAGGGGAGAAGGGGAGGGGGAGGGGGAGGGGGAGGGGGAGGGGGAGGGGGGAGGGGGAGGGAGAGGGGGAGGGGAGAGGGGGGAGGGGGGAGGGGGAGAGGGGGAGAGGGGGAGGGGGGAGGGTGGGAGACGGAGGGAGGGGGAGGGGGGAGAGGGGGAGAGGGGGAGAGGGGGAGGGGAGAGGGGAGAGGGGGGGAGGGAGAGGGGGAGAGAGGGGGGAGAGGGGGGAGAGGGGGGAGAGGGGGAGGGGGAGGGGGAGAGGGGGAGGGGGGGAGGGGGAGAGGGGGAGGGGGAGAGGGGAGGGTGGGAGGGGGAGAGGGGGGAGGGGGGAGGGGGGAGGGGGAGGGGGGAGGGGAGAGGGGGAGGGGAGAGAGGGGGAGGGGAGAGGGGGGGAGGGGGGGATTGGGAGGGGGAGGAGGTGGGATTGGGAGGGGAGAGGAGAGGAGAGGGGGTGTTGGGCGTAAGTATGTGCTGGTGCAGTGACAAAGTGGAGTAGGGCGACGGGCAAGATTCAGGACTGAAATCAGAAGGGCTCCAGTGCATGGAAAATAGAGAGCAACTGCACTGCACCACTCAACACTTCCTCTCCATTCAATCTGATCATGGCTGATCTGCCCCAGTGCTCATTTCTTCTGTGCACAAACAACACATTCCTGTATATTTTGAAGTATATGTGACAAATAACAGTCATCTTTCATTTGGGCACGCCAGAGGGCCTTCACATGTTCTCCCCTTACTCCAGTTACCCTAATTTCAGAAGAGTCCCTTTAGTAACTGAACCAAGACCAAGAAAGGTCAACGTTTGAGTTGTTGTATGTTGATCTATCTCCTCCGTATTGGAGGTAGTTACTGTAAACAAGCCCACTAGCTGGGGCCTATTGTGAGCTGGATTTTGAAACTGTGATTGTATGATTCTCGCCATCACCTTGTCCTTTCAGAACATAGTGCCATCGTGCTGAACTATGCAAAGTTTAATGATGAAATAAAAATCAGGTGATCATGTTCTGGGAAAACATTCACTGGCCCTGAACAGAGACCTTGAAAGCATCCAGCCATCAGTATCACACTGAATCTGTGCAATCAGGGGCGGTCCACATCTCAGTTATTGCTATTAGTCTACCATCCGTTAGTTCCTGCCCACATTTCCCCTTTGAACACAGAAACAAACTGCACAGTAGGCTATCGTGTCTGTGCAGGTTCTCTGAAAATGATGTCCCTGACACTCACTTTTCCCTTCTCAGTTTCTTTAGAAGAGTTTCCATGGAGTGTCTGTCATTCCCTTTTCAGCCAGTACACCGTAACTCAGTCACTTAAAATAATACTCATCTTCTCCCTGTTTATTTAGCTAATAATCTCCTGGTAATCTGTGTCCTTAAATTACCAACGTCCCTCCCACTCAAAGATGCTTCATGATTGTACACGCTTATTTGCAGTAGAACACAGCCCATGATATTTTGCTGACCTTTAACATACCAAGATCAATCTAACCCTTCCCTCTGCCATAGCCCTCCATTTTTCTATCATCCATGTGCCTATCTAAGAGTTTCTTAAATGCCCCTGATGTATCTGCCTCTACCAAGCAGGGTGTTCCACACACCCACCACTCTCTGTGTAAAAAACTTACCTCTGACATCCCCCTATACCCTCCTCCAATCACCATTAAATTATGCCCCCTCATATTAGCCATTTCCACCCTGGGAAAAAGTCTCTGGCCCTCCACTCGATCTAGGCCTCAATCTTTCCTGTTCTAAGGCAAACAATTGTAGCATTCGTCGCTCCATACAATAACATCACTAAGTCAGAGTAGATTAATTAAGTGAAAACATGCCAATGGCATTCAGGGAACCCTTTCCCATCCAACTCACATGATTCCTTCAAACAGAGAATGTTTGAGAACCAGCCCGCAATCATTCCCGGGGACACAAGTTCTTCCTCATCCCTCCCATGCATTAAAGTATAACTATTCTCAATGTCAAGCCAAAAACACTTTGGCAGCACCCCAGCACAGTCAAAAGTCACATGGTGGAAGGCCTTTTTAATGTATTATGGGATAGTGATGAGTAGCAGGAATCCAAACTGAGTTCTAGAGTCCTTTCCCCAACCTAAACCTATAAATCCTCACGTTTGGTTTCAAACCGTATTCCTTCCCCCTCCCCATGCCCTGTTCCTTCTCATCTCAGTAATCTCCCCCAGCCCCAAAATTCTCAGATATTTGCACCCCTCTAATTCTGACTTCTTGTGCTATTTTCACAGCCCTATCTCTGGAGGCGATAACAACTGACTGCATTCTGGAAATCCCTCTAACAACCACTCCACCCCTGTCTTCATTTAAGACCCTGCTAAATGTTTAGATCAAGCTTCTGAATGTCTCCTGATGCACCGGGTATCAAGTTTTACTTAATAATACTCTAGTGCAGAGGCGTGGGATGATTTACCATCTTAGAGGACGGCTGTAATACACACACTGACGTCCCAATTTTTTGGGTAAACTTGGCAAGAACCTCTGGGAGCTCAGGATAGAGCGTCTGCAGGGATAAACAGACGTGGTGTTCTGTATAAAGCCTTTCTCCCCAGGGGAAGGCAAAGTGAGGAGGTTAATTGCTTCCGTTGGGATGATAAATGACTGTTTACAAACATACTGGAGGCTCCCTGCCTGGCACTGTGAGAAACATGCCAACATCCGAGGACAGGAAATCAATGGCGAGTGCTTGTGAGTGGTTAAAGGCTAGTCTGAGGAGGTTAATGAGCTAGAGGCTGCAGCTTACTGCACCCAGGTGAGAGACTGCTTCAGGTAACACCCTACACTCGCTGACTTGGATCTTTCACAAATCCCGATTCCTTTATAACCCGAGGTTTGAGGTGGGTCTGTATGTTTTTAATCAGGCGCTCAGTACAGCTGCTGTTGAGCTGTAGTTTTGATAGAATCCCTAATGGGGGACAGATGAGGCCAAGATCCAGAGGAGGGGTGGAGGGGTGGAACTTGGGTGGTGGGGGACAGAAGCTGGAGGCTTGTGGTGAGGGGTGGGAGGTTTACTTGTCTGGAGGAGAGTCCTACCTGGGACAGTGGAAAGATGGGGCAGGTCAGGTTGACAAGCAGAGGAAAAGGTGAAGGCAGGAAGGTAGTGCAGGGGAGCCTGCTGGGGCGGGGGTGGAGGTACAAATCAGGCCGAGAGGCAGGGCCCTGACAGCAGCTCAGGCAGTGTTTTTGGCTGCGGCTTATTCTGCAGGCTTCTCACTTGTTCCATAAATAGCTGCAGGGTCCTGTCACGTGACATGTTGGAGGAAATGCAGAGTGTAATGTGATCAGTCAGTATTGGAGCTGCTGGTCCCTCAAAAAAAACGAGGGAGCCTCTGTGCAAAGAAAGCATAAAACTACAATCTTAAATGTCACTTGATTTCTAAACACCATCTTGTGTTACTGAGAAGGAACAATGAACACTGGCCCCCTCTCACAGCAATGACACGCCTTTCAATCTGGCTGCAATCATTTAAAAAGGCATCGCCCACCCCCTCTGCTGTAGGTGTTGCTTCTCGCAGGATACACGCCTCCTCCTCCCTTGAAGGTACTGAGTCGATGCTCCCTCAGCTCCTAAAACACCAATGCAGGTCCAGGCCCCTACCAAATGTGCCAAGTCTCACTGGAGGGCAGGTCCCCTCTCCTGTGGCAGCCACCTCCTTCACTGCAGTATAGACCCCTTCATTCTTGACGCCAGTACCTCACCAAGATAAGGACAGCATAGACTGGGGGAAGATTGTCCATCAACCCAACTCATTTACAATTGCAGCATTTCAGAGGATCATGCCATCTTCTCTTCCTACATGAGGGAGATAAGGCTGTTCACGTGACTGAACATAGAACAATACAACACAGGAACAGGCCCTTTGGCCTACGCTGTTCGTGGCAAACACCATGCCTATTTACGTTAAAATTCTCTCTGCCTGTATATGATATATGATACATACATATTCCTCCATTACCTGCATAGTTTCCGGATTAAGATGGCGGCAAAAGCAACTATTACTTAGTTTATTAATCATACTTTTTCTTCGGAAAATCAATAGCCTGTAACTTCCCTTTTGGAGTCAACCTCGTATTTTTGTGGTGTGAAATGAAGTCTCGAAGGTGCAGGATGGTTGCGGCTTGGTGCGTACAGGCTGAATTGAGACAGCGGGACCCAGGCCTGAGAGCAGGGAAGTGAGCCAATTTGGTTGCTGAAGCGTACTCGGAGGCCATTTGAAGCAGCATAACCGATGTGAGGCAGAGTCGAGGCGGTCAGGCCTGGGGCAAAGAGTGATGAACAAGCTGACCGATTTAAGGGCTGGGCCGAATTGGAAAGGTTGGGTGTGGTACAAATCAAGGCAGCAGGTCCCAGGCTCGAGAGCGTATTGAAGCAGCAGGGCTGGGTCTGGGAGCAAGGAAAAACCCGCTGCTTGGCCGAATGAAGTACCAGGCCAGATTGAAAAGGTCAGGGTGTCGGGGCTGAAGGCGAGGAATGGGCCAATGTTCAGCTCACTGCTGCACAAGGTTCACTCATCTCTGCGCTGACCTGAGGCTGTGGCCTTCAACTAACAGGCTCCCGGATCAGCTGTGGACTCACTTTCGTGAATTTAAGTTCTGAATGTCATTTGCTTAATTGTATTCTTTCCACAATTCTTTTTTTTTCTGCACATGGGATGTTTATTGGTCTTTTTTTAAAAAAATGAGTTCTATTGGGTTTCTTTTTGTGGCTGCCTGTAAGGAGACAAATCTCAAAGTTGTATATAGTATACATATTTTGATAATAAATGTACTTTGAACTTTGAAATTCATGTGTCCAGCATATTAAATGCCTCTATCATATTTGTTTCCAGCACTTCCCTGGTGGCTCATTCCAAGAACCCAATGTACTCTGTGTAAAAATACAGACGATGCAAAGACAGGTAGTGTTGAGGAAGCAGGGAGTCTGCAGAAGGACTTGGACAGATCAGGTGAATGGCAAAAAGTAGCAGATGGAATTTAGTGCAGGGAAGTGTACGGTCATGCACTTTACTAGGAAGAATGAAGGGATGGACTATTTTCTAAATGGTAAGAAAATTCAAAAATCAGAGGTGCAAGGGGACTTAGGAGTCCTTGTGCAGGATTCCCTAAAGATTAACTTGCAGGTTGAGTCACTGGGAAGGAAGGTAAATAAAATGTCAGCATAATTTCAAGAGAACTAGAAAATAAAAGCAAGGATGTAAGGCTGAGGATTTATAAGGCATTGGTCAGATAGCACTTGGAGTATCGTGAACAGCTTTGGGTCCCTTATCTAAGAAAAGATGTGCTGGCATTGGAGAGGGTCCAGAGAAGGTTCACGAGAATGACCCCAGGAAAGAAAAAGGGAGTTTAAAAGAATGAGGGGGATCTCATTGAAGCAAATCAAATACTGAAAGACTAAGATGGAGTGGATGTGGAGAGGATGTTTCCTATAGTGGGGGAGTCTAGGACCAGAGGGTTCAGCCTCAGAATAGAGGGACATCTATTTAGGTCAAGTCATTGGATGTGCTTAAGGCAGAGGTTGATAGGTTCTTGATTAATCAAGATGTCAAAGGTTATGGGGAGAAGGCAGGAGAATGGGGTTGAGAGGAATAATAAATCAGCCATGGTAAAATGGAAGAGCACAATTGATGGGCCAAATGGCCTAATTTTGCTCCTATGTCTTATGGGAAGGAACAAAGAACACTATAGAAATGCAATAGTGCATGTATCAGAAGATCTGTGGACTAAGAAGATGAAAACATTTTTACAAGAACTGCTCTTTCCACCATGGTTTCCTATTATTTGTCTCAGGGCAAACAGAAAGTCAAAACTGGGCAGTGTTGAACCAGGCAATCTGCCCATCTGCTTCCCTCTTTCACAGTTCCTTGTTTCTCTTTCTCTTCTCATCACACAGGGCTCTGATCCTTGCAGGGCTACTGCTCGAGGTGTGGTCTCACCAAGGTCCAGTATAACTGTAGTGAGATACCCCTACTTCAATCTGCCTTATTGCTTGTAATGAAGGACACAGATCATCGACATTTTCCAATCCCTTGCCATTTAAAACACACTCTGCTGTTATCTCTTCCTACTGAAGTGGATAACTATCACATTTATCTGTTATTGTGATGTATTTTCCCCAATCACACAACATGTCTAGTTCACCTAACTCACAATCCTACCCAGTTTCATGTTGTTGGCCATCTTAGAAATGTGGCATTCACATCCCTCAACAAGTCATTGAACAGTTTGACTAGATCACTGAACCCTACAGACCCCAATGGTCACCATCTACCACCTACGAAAGCCAATGATTTCTACTTTGTTGTCTGTCTGACAACTAACTTTCAGATTGTGTAACCATTTTACCTCTAATCCTATGTGCTTTAAGGTCTTCTGAGGGACTTAGTCAAAGGCCTACTAAAAATCCAATTACAGTGCATCCACTGGTTCTCAAGGACATCCTCAAATACACTCCTGTAACTGGCACCAGTTTTCATTGTGCGAGAGCACTAGTTTTCACTGTTCCAGTGGCACCAACATCAATAGGTCATCCTTACAGTGAAACTGGCTCCCACTGGCCTACTGTTACAATGGAACCAGCTCTCACTGGGCCACCATTCTAGTGGCACTGATTCTCACTGAGCCACTGTTCCAGAGGCACTGGCTCCCATGGGGCCATTATAACTATTTTCACCCAATATCCACAGCGCCTAAAAAAAATTGAGAGGTTAATTGGTAGTTTCAGTCTTTTCTGAGGTGACATAGATTTAGTGGACATGGCCCAAGGGGTAAATGGGTCAAACAAGGGCACATAACTTTAAGGGGATTGGAGGAAAGTATGGGGGAGGTGGTATGTCAAAGGGCAGTCTTTTTCATACAGAGATTAGTGGGTGCAGAGAACACCCTGCCAGGGCTGGTGGTAGAGGCAGATACATTAGGGGCATTTGGAGACTTTTTGATAAGCACAAGCACGATCGAAAAATGGAGGGGCTCTAGGGGAGGGAAGGGTTAGATTGATCTTGGCGTAGACTAAAAGGTCAGCACAACATCAAGACGCCAAACGGCCTGCACAATGCTGTACTGTTCCATGTTCAGCACAGCAAAAGGAAAAAAAATTGGGTGAAGCTCAAGGGAACTTTTCATGATGTCTCAATCTCCTTAGTGGGAAGGAGTGGCAGGCATTGATACACTTGTGAGAGGGCTGCTCAGATCGAGCAGATCAAGGTGCAGTCACTCAGTGTCACTCATCAATCACACCATCATGGAGTGAAATGGTCCCACTGACACAATGTGCAACGTGCAAGTCTTGCTCGAGTTTGCCCACAAGGATGACCAAGAGATAGTGAACTGGTGCTGGGAAAAGGCAGACTCTTCCGTGACACCAATGTACCAGTCTGCAGTCAATGAGTGGGGAACTGTGACCCAGTAAGAATGGAGGTATGTTGAAAAACAACAGAGCAGATGACATAAATTAATAGTGGGCGTCAATCTGCTCTGAGACTCTGGTGCTAATCACCCAACCCTTTGCTCCAGAAAATACCTTCCTCTACTTCAGCTGTAACTACAAATCAGCAGGAATCAAGGAAAGTGAAGGCACAAGCAGGCAAACAAAAACAGAATCTGCGAGCTGCCACTTGGACTGGCCTACCACTCCCCCCAGCCCCACGCCCTTGTAATGCCTCCCTGGTCCAAGCCCTGTCATGCCAACCCCCTTTGACCCAGAGCCTAGACTGCCTGCCCTTTAGCCAGCCCGTGACTGGTACACACTTTGATGCAACAAGCCTGGGCCAGCCCCAGGACTGGCCATGCTCAAGCCCACTATTGTTCAAGGGGGAATAGAAACAGCCCACCCAGCTGGAGAGCGGAAGTTTACTGCTTTCTGTAATCCATTCCCCACCCCACACCCCCACCCCCTGCCCCAGATTGTCTTACAGCACAGGAAGCAGTTGGGAGGCATGCATCATACTGAGGCCAGGTCAACACCATCTCCTGTAACATCGACAGAATTAGCCCACTACCATCCCAAGAATATCGTCTAAAGATGGACTTCCTGCCTATCCAACTGCTCCATGTTGCAGCATTGCCTGTCTGACTCAGCAGCTGTGTACTCTGCAGTTACCACTCACTCACACACGCAGCTAAGAACCTTTACATTTACATATCACCTCTTACAATCTTAGGTCATCCTTGCAGCCCATGAAGTACTTCTGAATATGTTTTCAATATGTTCTCTAGCTGAACTGCCAGAAGAAATTAGCTACCAACTCATACCATAAGACGGAGAAGCAGAATTAGGCATTTGGCCCACTGAGACTATGTTGCCATTCCATTATGGCTGATTTATTATCCCTCTCAACTCCATCCTCCTGATAACCTTTGAAACCCTTACCTAATCAAGAACCTATCAACCTCCATTTTAAATATACCCAATGACTTGTTCCCCACAGCCATCTGTGGCAATAAATTTGCTTGCAGAAGGACTTTGGTGGTAGTCACAGCACTTCAGAGCAATAGACACGGCAGGGTCCAGCGAGTTGCATCTCACAGAAATATCTCCTGGTCTGTTCTCAGTCTTTCTTTCATTGTAAGAGTTTCTGCCCTTTGAGAATCACACCAGGGCCCAATTAGATAAAGATTTGCTTGGAGGGAGAGCAGTGGCAATCCAAACGATGCCGTAACAGGCAGGAGGTGCTAAACAGCTATTACCGAGGCCCTTAGTTTGCAAACACCAGCTCATTAATTTTGCGTAACCTGAAGTGAGTGATTTGAGTGCATTCTCTGCTTCCAGCTACTCCAGTGTGAGAGTGTGAAGCTAAAGAGCCATGTCTGGCATAAGCAATTCATCAGCAGCCTCGACGTCTCCCATTCTGACACCTACGCTATTTAATCTTCCATTGACTCACTTTCATTCCCCAGACTCAGGTTGTTAATTTGAAACACCAAAGACTCAAGTGCAGATTTGAAACTCTCAAGTAATGTTGATCATAATGATTGGTAAATCATAAGTTTAGATTCAAACACAAAAGATCCTGCAGATGCTGGAAATCCAGAGCAACACGCAATACACACACACACTTTTTGAAAAACATTGATTGTGCATTTCAAGTCAAGTTAAAAGACCATCAGACATAGGAAAAGAAATTGGCCATTCAGCCCATTGAGTCTGCTCTGCCATTTCACGTTGGCTGATTTATTATCCCTCTCAACCCCATTCTTCTGCCTTCTCCCCATAACCTTTGACACCCTTTCTAATGAAGAACCTATCAACTTCTGCTTTAAATATACCCAATGACGGCCTCCACAGCATCTGTGCCAATGAATTCCACAGATTCACCCACCTTTGGCCTAAAGAAATTCCTCCTCATTTCTGTTCTAAATGGATGTCCCTCTATTCTGAGGCTGTGCCCTCTGGTCCTAGACTCCCCCATTATAGGAAACATCCTCTCCACATGCACTCTATCTAGGTCTTTCAATATCTGGTAGGTTTCAATGAGATCTTCCCTCATTTTTCTAGACTCCAGCAAGTACAGGCCCAGAACCACCAAAAGCTCCTCATATGTTAACCCTTTCATTTCCAGAATCATACTTGTGAACCTCCTCTGGATCCTCTCCAATGCCAGCCCATCTTTTCTTCAATAAGGGAACCAACACTGTTAACAATATTCCAAGTGTGGTCTGACCAATGTCTTACAATGCATCAGCCTTACATCCTTGCTTTTGTATTCTAGTCCTCTTGAAATGAACATTGACATTGTATTTACTTTTCGCATCAATGACTCAACCTGAAAATTAACCCTTAGGGAATCCTGCACAAGGACTCCCAAGTCACTTTGCACCTCTGATTTCTGAACTTTCTCTCCATTTAGAAAATAGTCTACATCTTAATTCCTTCTACCAAAGTGCATGACCATACAGCTCCCAACACACTGTATTCCATTGCCACTTCTTTGCCTATCCTCCTAATCTGTCCAAGTCCTTCTGCAAACTCCCCACTTCCTGCCCCTCCACCTAACTGCATATCATCTGCAAACATGGCCACAAAGCAATCAATTCAGTCATCCAAATCATTGCCATATAACATGAAAAGAATCGGTCCCAGCATAAACCCCTGTGGAATACCACTAGTCACTGGCAGCCAATCAGAAAAGGCACCCTTTATTCCCACTCTTTTCCTCTTGCCAGTCAGCCAATCTTCTATCCATGCTAGTATCTTTCCTGTAATACCATAGGCTTTTACCTTGTCAAACAACCTCGTGTGTGACACCTTGTCAAAGTATACAACCTCTCTTTTACTTGAAATAGCTGAAAAAAACTTATGGTATCCTCTTTTATTGCCAGCCCGTGGTGTAGTGCATCAGCACCGGACTTCAAGGCAAGCGGTCCTGTGCTTTAATCTGGCCGGCTCCTTACATGCTTTCCATCCGTGCTGGGTTAAGTGTCGAGCTAGCAACTCGGTCTCATAAACAACAGACAAAAATGCTACAGAAATGGCAAGATTGCCAGCCGATGCGCCATGAGGCGTGGAGAGCAATAACAATTCTCTTTTGTGTTATTGGTTAGCTTACCTTCATATTTCTTTTTTTCTCTTAATGGCTCCCCCCCCCCAGTTGTCTTCTGTTGGTTTTTAAAAGCTTCCCAATCCTCTAATTTCCCACTAATTTTTGCTCTATTATATGCCCTCACTTTTGCTTTTATGTTATCTCCTTGGTGTCCTAAAAATGCATCAAACTTCCCAACTAACACCTGAAATATAAATAATCTGTTGCTGTTTGTGGGTCTCAGCTGTACAGAAACTAGCTGCTGTGTTTTCTATGGTACCTCATGGATGTGGAACTAGTTCTCACTTTAACAGTTCAATTGTATTACCATTCAATATTTTTCACTAAAGAATACAAGTCTTGATTCATTGATACTTTAACTTTTTTCCACTCACTGACTTCCTCCAACCTAGTTTACTGCAAGTGGAGCTTTCAACATGGCCTCCTCCACATCAGCGAGACGAAGCATTGATCAGGTGACTGTTTGGCAGAGCAATGACCTGCCTGACCTTGGTCTTCTTCATTACCACAGTGAAGCCAAGTACCAGCTAGAAGAAAAACACCCCATATTCCACTTGGGTGGCCTACAATATTCAGATCTTCCTTTACCACTTCCCCCTTCCACCCAGGCTCTCAGTTTGTTCACCTTTCCCATCCCATCTCCTGCCCTTATTCCCAGGGTCACTGCTCATTACCTATACACATTGGCTTCTTCTCCCTTGGTTCTCCTTTCCTCTCCCACCTGGTTTCATCTGCCCATTATCTCCCAAGAACCTGGTTCCACCTATCACCCACCAGCCTGTCTCAATCTCTCCGTTCATTACTGATCATCTTCCCTCTACACTCTCAGTCCTAATGTAGGGTCTCCCTGTGAACTATTTCTTTACCTCCACAGGTAAGACCCCAAGATCATAACACGTAGAAGCAGAATGAGGCCATTTGGCCCATTGAGTCTGTGCCACCATTCCATTATCAACAAGAGAAAATCTGAAGATGCTGGAAATCCAAGCAACACACACAAAAATGCTGGAGAAACTCAACAAGCCAGGCAGCATCTACGGAAAAGAGCGAACAGTCGATGTTATGGGCCAAGACCTTTCATCAGGACTGGAGAGAAAATATAAGAAGTTAGAGTAAGAAGGTGAGGGGTGGGAGAGGAGAGGAAGAAATACAAGGTAGTAGGTGATAGGTGAAACTAGGAGAGGGGGCAGGGATGAAGTAAAGAGTTGGGAAGCTGACTGTTCCACTTTTCCACAGATGCTGTCTGGCCTGCTGAGTTCCTCCAGCATTTTGTGTGTGTTGCGCCATTCCATTATTGCTGATATATTATCTCTCTCAACCCCATCCTTCTGTCTTCTCCCAGTAACCCTGTCGCCCTGACTACCCAAGAACCTCTCAACCTCCGCTTTAAACATACCCAATGACTTGGCCTCCACAGCCGCCTGTAGCAATGAATTCCACAGATTCACCACCCTCTGAGAGAGGAACCTGGGTAAAACTGAGACGAATAGGAATTCAGAGAAGTACTTGTCCCCTAGCTGAAATCATATCTGGCACACTGAAACATGGCTGTGATTGTTCTGAAGCCTATTATGCCACCCATAAAAATCACTGCACAAGTTCTCAAGGGAAGTGTTGCCAGCCCAACAAACTTTATTTCAGAAGTTCAAAGTACATATAAAATATACAACCTTGAGGTTCGCCTCCTAACAGGCAGCCACGAAACAAAGAAACTCAAAAGAATGTCAAATACCCAATGTGCAGAGAGAAAAAGCAACAAATCATGCAAACAATAACCGCAAGCAAATAGTGTTCCGAGCTGAAGAGAGTCCGAGACCCATAGTTCAGCGCCGAGCAAGTAAATGTCACAGAGCAGCAAGCTGACCAGCCCGCCGAACCAGCCCGCCCTCACCTTGGGCCCTGACACCCTGACATTTTCAATCTGGCCTGGCGCCTTAATTGTCGTCCAAACATCGGGTTCAATCACCTCAATACACTCTGGTGCCTGGACTCAGCCTGTACCTGAATTTTCCGATTCAGCACGGCACTTAAAATCGATCAAACCTCAGGTCTTCCTTGTTCTCGGTGACAGGCCTCGGTTTCGCAACATCGAATTGCCTCCAAGTCCAAAGGGAAGTTACAGACTATTACTTGCAATGATCATTTGCCAGAAAGTATTTAGTTAAAAAAAGGATCTAGTGCTTAGTATTTAGTGTTTTCCTTCTTTCATTAGCCAGCAGCCAGAAGTTGCTGAGATTCATCAGTGCCAGTACTGATGGTTGAGCAACTTTCAATTCCATTAATAAGTCATAATCTAACCATCTGTGCACAATATTCAGATTTGGAAATACCAGGAGGCCATGTTATTCCTGACAAGCAGTGACTATATCCAAAAGAGTATAACCACCTTCCCATGACATTCATAAAAACAGTCCATCTCCTAACAACATCAAGGGGCCACTACTCATTCCACCGAGATGCAACACAGAGCGTCATAGGAAGTCATTCCTGCCTGTGGCCATCAAACTTTACAACTCCTCCCTTGGAGGGTCAGACACCCTGAGCCAATAGGCTGGTCCTGGACCTATTTCATAATTTACTGGCATAATTTACATATTACTATTTAACTATTTATGGTTCTATTACTATTTAATTATTTATGGTGCAACTGTAACGAAAACCAATTTCCCTCAGGATCAATAAAGTATGACTATGACTATGACTAACTAGGGATAGAACGACAAAGAACTAGATGAATAACAGAGCTACAGGAGCAAATTGGTTGTGGGAATTTTGTAACTCAGCTCCTGATTCCCCAAAGCTTGTTGTCATCTACAAGGCCCATCAGGAGTTTGATGGAATACCCTCCACTTATATGGATCAGAACTGACCTAACAAGTCTCAAGTGGTCCTACACTATCCACAGCAAGGACATTACTCGATTGTCGCCCAATGTTTCAGAACAATTCTATGAAACAACTTAAGACTTCAGTAAATGTTAAAATGGATACAATGAGGAATTTTCTATTGTAAATTCCAATAACTATGGAGTTATGGAGCAACCCAACAGCATCACCAGGGTGCCCGAAAATCCTGCCTTTACAAGAGGTGGTGTCTGAGTAGAGGTTCTATGAGAGACAAATTTGTAACACTACTTTAAGGTTAACTTTGGCAGCTGGGTGCTGGACTTAAAGTACTGCTCACACAAATTTAAAAAGTCTGACCCCTAGCTTAAGTGTATTCAGCCAACTTAATGTTACCGGTAGAAGTTGGAAAAAGAAACCAAAGCCTGACAGGCGGAGACAGTAAACCAAACCACAGCAGTCATACAAGGTTCAAACTTATGAATGCTAATTTAGCATGCATGATCAGGAATTCCTCTTCACACAAAGAAACACAAGCAGACTGTGCCTTTCAGAATTTAGGGTGCCCCAAAATGATTTACAGGCAAGCAGATGACTTTGAAATGCAGTCACCACTGCAATCTAGAAAGCACGAAACTGACCAACTAGGAAAAGGGAAGTTTAAAGAGTAAGACCTCAGACCTAGTACGAAACTAATGATCTACTGGATAGCAATAAATCTTCACTCTTATATGCTTCTGGTCACCTATAGCAGGCACTTCCAAGACACTCAATAGATACTGCTGTCTCCTAAAAATCCACTCTTAGGCTAACATGCCTAGAGCTGAGGCCCAGATTTCACTCAGTCAGCTGCAATGCACAGACCAAGTCATTTGCACTCCTGGAATCATAGAGTCATGGAATCGTCAAGCATGGAACCGGGATATTTATCACAAAGATTCCACACTGACCAGTGGGCACCCTTCTGTATTAATCTCATCTCTGAGCACGTGGTCCATTGTCAGCCATGCCACTTGAGTGTTCATCTTGACACTTCTTAAATGCTGTCAGCAACCCAACTTCAACCACTCTCTCTGGCAATGCATTCCAGGTACTTACTACCTGAGTGAAGGTGATCCACCTTATAGTCCTTCAGATCTCTTCCCCCTTACTCTAAATCTATGCTTTCTAAGTTTTTCTACCCCTGAGCTCCGAAAAAGGTTCCCTGCAGTACTGTATTTATTATTGTCCCTCTCCACACCTTGTGCCACATCGGGCAGCAACCTTGCCGTTTCTATAGCGTTTGCCTATTTTTTTTTTAAATATGAGGCCAAGTTACTAGCTCAATGCTCAACTCAACGTGGATGGAAAGCACACAAGGAGGCAGTCAGATTTGAACTCAGGACTACTCACCTCGAAGGCTGGTGTAGACGCCACTACACCATCGACTGGCTACCCTACCTATACCCCACACAAATTTAGATACCTCAGTCAGTAATGGCATTAGTTTATTATTGTCACATGTCCAAAGATACAGTGAAAAACATGTCTAGCATACTGTTTGTACAGATTAAATCATTACACAGTGCATTGAACTAGAATAAGAAAAACAGTAACAGTACAGAATAAAGTGTAAAAGCCACCAACAAAAGAATACAGTGCAGTTAAACGAGGAAGTGCAAGATCATAACAAGGCAGATTGTGAGACCAAGAGGTCCATTTAAGAGTCTGATAATAGTGGGATAGAAGCTGTCCTTACGCCTGGTGGTATGTGCGGTTGGGCTTTTGTATCTTTTGCCCGATGGGAGAGCAGAGAAGAAAAAAATTTCCAGGGTAGTTGAGGTCTTTACTGAGACGGTGAGTAGTATAGACAGACTCCATATAGGAGGCTGGTTCCTGTGACGCACTGAGCAGTTTCCACCACTCTCTGCAATTTCTTGCGGCTACATCAAGCTGTTGTGCATCCAGACCAAACGCCTTGAATGGTACATTGATTTAAAAATTGGTAAGAGTCAATGGGGACATGCCGAATTTCTTCAGCCTCCCAAGGAAATAGAGGCATTGGTGAGCTTTTTTGGCCATAACATCAGTGTGGTTGGACCAGGGCAGGCTATCAGTGACGTTCACATCTAGGATCTTGAAGCTCTCAACCTCAACACCCTGAATGTAGACAGAAGCATGTGCTCCACTCGCCTTTCTGAAGTCTATGACCAGCTCTTTTGTTGACATTGAGGGAAAGGTTGTTGTCATGACACTATATCACTAAGCTCTCTATCTCCTTCCTTTACTCTGACTCATCATTATTTGAAGCGTAGCCCACTACAGTGTATTGTCTGCAAATCTGTAGATGGAGTTGGAGCAGAATCTGGCAACAGTCATGAGAAGCAATTGAATAGAGTTGGGCGCTGAGAAGACAATCTTGTGGAATGCCAGTGTGTAGAATAATTGTGGCAGTGGTGTTGCTGTCTATACTTATTGCAGTCTGTTGGTCAGAAAGTCAAGGATCCAGTTGCAGAGTGAGGCATTAACTCATGGGTTCGGGAGTTTGGTTCTGAGTTTGTTTAGAATAAAAGTATTGAAGGCAGAACTGAAGTCGATAAACAATAGTCTGACTGGGTGTGTGCTACTGTCTTGAAACTCTAGAGATCAGAGCAGGGATAGGGAGATGGTGTCTGTTGTAGACCCGTTTCAGCGATAGGCAAATTGCAATGGGTCGAGCTTGTCTGGAAAGCTAGAGCTGCTGCGTGCCAGGACCAGCCTCTGAAAGCACTTCGTCAGTAATTATGTCCCCTCAGGGAGAACAAACCGAGCACTTCCATTCTCTCAGAACTGAACCACTCCATTCCAGGAAACATCCTGGTGAATGGGAAGAGATTACCAGCTGGACAGAGGAAAAGTTTGGTGGACGCACTCTTAAAGAAATGCAGCATCTCACTGCCTCCTGGGGAACTCTGGAAAACAGCAGCCCGAAGTGGAATAAGAGCAATTGGCCTGGTTTTGATTACCTCGTCCATGCACTGGGAGCTCACAGATGCCCCGACTGAATGGCAGAAGAGGTGCATTACTCACTCTCCACCCCCCCCCCCCCAATCAGTCAGGTTCCTCTTGCTCCATTTGTGGTCGAGTCCACCACAGCCCCAATGGGCCTCTTCAGTCACCTGAGGGCCTACAAAGCCTATGTGGAAGGCAGGCAGCTTTGAGCCCAAAGTACTGCCATTTCCAATATTCAGCAGTATTACAAATGTTGAATAGATAAATATTCAGGAGGACAGCAGGAAGAACATCCTCGCTATTCTTTCAAATAGTGCCATGGTATATTTTATATCTACATAAGATGGAAGGCAGTTCATTCAGTTAGTATCTCATTTAAAGCACAGCATCTCTGGCCATGTCGTACTCCTTAATGTTCAGCGAGTAACAGCCTGAATTAGATGTTTAGATCTCAAGGATGAATATGTGAGCACATGGGATTTTCGGAGGTGGTCAATGTGCTAACAGTTTCTTACTCATGCACGCACTGCTTCCAGCTTAAGCAAGTTAACTGTTGAAATTCTCATCCATTTTATCAACCCTTTCCATAACCTCATTCTTCCTAATCTTGATCATCAGCTCCAAACCTACAAGTTCCATTTCTGGCTTCCTCCACATCCCCAGTTTCTTATTCCTCTCCATAGATACTGCCTGAGCTGCTGAGTTCCTCCAAAATTGTGTGTGTTGTGTTGCTCCAGTTTCTTCTGTTCCACCTGTGGCCACACCTTAAACTGCTAAATCCAAGGCTCTGGGATTTCCTCGATAATCCTCATCACCTTCTCCTAAAATGCACCTCTTTGACCTAGACGAGTCAGTTATCTACTTACATTCTCAGCGTTACACTTAGTTTGACAGCAAGTTATTCCTGTTGGTTGTGAATTAATTAGGCAGTAAATGGTAAACAGATCACACAAAGAGGATCGGATGCAATCTGAGCTGGAAGGAGTTAAATGCAACGTAAGACTACCCAGTTGGTCCCAGCCGTGTCTGCTCTTCACCCCACACCATCTGTTCCATTCTTGCTGTAGTAAATGACATCAGCAGCACATTCCACAGCTAGCACAGACTCCCAAAATAGCCGTGGTGCAATCAGCCTTCCTGCTTCCCTCATTGCCTGGGCTGAAGCACATTCATCACCAGCTCCTGGCTATGCTGCAGACTGTCTAACGCTACTTGAGGCCGTCCTATAAAACCCACGCTGTCTCCCTCTCCCCCAGTTGAATCTTTGGTTCATTAACTCAAAGATTCTAAAGCATCACTTTACCCTGGAACTTCGGACTGACCAAGAGACTCACATGCTAATAAAGAGACAAGTTAATATCAATGGAAAAATGTTGGGCTCTGGATGACCATAGGGGTTTCTGTGGTATCTTAACACATCCAACTTTCAATAGCTCCTGAGCCCCATGACAGTTGTACAATTATACCGCAGGGTTTATTTATTTATTTTGCGATACAGCACAGAGTAGGCTCTTTGAGCCGCGCCAGCCCGGCAACCCCAATTAACCCTAATCCAAGCACGGGACAATTTACAATGACCAATTAACCCACCCGGGATGTCTTTGGGTCGGTGGGAGGAAACCGGAGCACCCAGGGAAAACCCACGCATTCCACGGGGAGGATACAGACGGAGCTGGAATTGAACTCTGAACTCCAGAACGCCTCGAGCTGTAACAGCATTACGTTAACTGCGGCGCCCAGCTTTATGATGGACACTGAGATGCAGAAGATGTATTGAATGAGAAACACTGCAAGTCTGAAATGAAACTTGAAAGTTGCTGGAAATATCGCTTCTGTAGAGTGAGATTACAGCATGGATCCACCTCTCCACATACTAAGGCACACTGAGACACCGATTGTAAATGAATGGAGATTGCAGTTCTCCACATACTAACACCACGTTGCAAGTCACTGTGCACCATGCACCACAATGTGTGCAGCTCAGTGCAGTATATATGAGAACTATCAAACTGTAACGTACAGTGTTTGCAGAGTCTGACCCCTGATCCTTCACTGCGGTACTTTATTCAGAGGCTTTATTCAAATTACCTGATAACTAAATTTTCATAGTACAAAGTCCCTACTTAGTTGTATTACTCATAAAGTTTAATTCAGATTATTAAATCATTGGCACTTTCAGTTTAGCAATAAGTCTGAATTCAAGCAAGTTTCATGATCCCACCAGCAAGTACAAATACACTGAGGGTTGGAACTTGGGTCAATTTGCGATAAAAGTAACAATGAATTAGTGGCATAAACACAAAACACTGAGAGTTCGCCTAGCCTAAATGTTAAAAGGTTTGAAGTTTGGAGTCATGGAGTGGGTGAAAGATTCAAGCAGAGACATTTTACATAGTGTGAGAGGCCACGTTTTCTCCAAAGGAACTTCTGTTTATTTGCTTCCACCCACAACTCTGGTGAGGTTTGGAGGCAAATGCAGTTCAGCTTTCTTAATAACCTCAAACCCCTTTCTCCTCCTCTGGATTACAGTGAAAAAAACATCATACGGTAACACTAGAAATGTGGCCAGGCTCAAGAAGTTGAAGGTCTTTTCTTTTTTCTTTATTTGCACAATTTATCTTCTTTTCAATATTGGTTGTTTCTCAGTTTGTGTTTATGTATACACTCAGTGGCCACTTTATCAGGTACAGGAGGTACCTCTTTATTATGTTTGTGGTCTTCTGCTGCTGTAACCTATTCACTTCGAGGTTCGACGTGTTGTGCGTTTAGAGATGCTCTCCTGAACACCAGTGTTGAAATGTGTGGTTATTTGAGTTACTGTCGCCTTCCTGTCAGCTTGAACCAATCTGGCCATTCTCCTCTGATCTGTGTCATTTTGTTTGTGAAGGGTCTCGGCCAGAAACATTAATTGTTTATTCATTTCCATAGATGCTACCGGACCTGCTGAGCTCCTCCAGCATTTTTTTGTGTGTGTTGCCTTGGATTTCCAGCATCTGCAGAATCTCGTGTCTCTTATTAACAAGCCTTTTTTGCCCACAAAACTGCCACTCGCTGGATGTATTTTTGTTTATCGCACCATCCTCTGTAAACTCTAGACCCTATTATGTGTGAAAATTCCAGAAGATCAGCATTTTCTGAGATACTCAAACCACCCTGTCTGGCACCAACAATCATCCCACAGTCAAAGTCGCTTAGTTCACAGTTCTTCCCCATTCTGATGTGTGGTCTGACCAATTGAACCTTTTGACCATGTCTGCATGCTTTTATGCATTGAGTTGCTGCCACATGATTGGCTGATTAGATATTTGCATTAACGAGCATGTGTACAGGTGTACCTAATAAAGTGGCCAATAAGTGTACAGTAACATATGCATACTTTGACAATAAATTTATTTTGAACTGTGAAAAGATGATCTGACAAAAGTTCCAAAATGGTTCTATAGAGTAGCTGCTCCCAACTGTGTTGGGGGAACCAGATTTAAATACATGACACATTCCAACAAATCCAGGAGAGAATCCAGAAGAAATTAGAGAGTGGCAAAATATTACCACTTTGAGGAGAACAGCATTGGTGCATTTAAGGAGAAGCTAGGTAATTGAATGAAGAAGAATGGAATAGAAAGTTATGTTGTCAGCCTTTAATGAAATAATAACAGAAGTATAAAGTGAACCAAATGGATCAAACTTCTATCAACGGGAATGCTTCACAGACTATCAGGCTTAAAACAGCAAGAGCAGCACAGTGAGGCCGCACTGACTGATAGACACACCCAGTTGCTACTCCCTTTCTGCTAAGAAATGAAAGGGACCGAGGAAGTGGCGGTTGCCTTGGTGACAGTACAATTACATAGTCTTTCAGCAAACATGTTCAAGTTCATCTGCTGTTTGCTGAGTAAAGAGGCTAGAGAGGAGAAGCTATCAGTGAGACGCCACTCCCAGAGCCCACTATTTTACCCCTTGGCCATGCACAACTTTCTAACTCCCTCATTCTCAGACACCTCTCAGGCTTCGTCTCTGTATTCGGTAGATCAAAGTCACAACTGTCCAGTAAAAGTAACCAGGAAGGTGCAGTACCTAATAACATCTGCTTCACTAAAGTCCTTGAGGTAAGGAAATCTGCAATTCTTACCCATTCTGTTTCATGCCATAACAGCGTAATTGACTTTCCTGTCCTCTAAAATGCCCGAGCAAGTATCAAACTGCTCCAAAACAGAAGAAACCCAAAAAGGTTACTTAGCATTAACCTAGACACCATATATAACAAGGAAAATCCTGCACAACTCCACAAAATTCTCCAGACTAGTTGACTCATGGGAATAGTCAAGGCAACAGTCTGATATAGTTATTTTCATGGCTGCACTGCGGTGGACAGGAATACTCTTCCCAACACATCACTGACACCAGTCTACCCGTTATCAAGGACGTATATACGGAAAGGTGCTGGAAAAGGGTCGGAAACATCATGAAGGATCCCACCCACACTGCTCATGGACTGTTTGTCCCACTCCCATCAGGGAGGAGGCTACGTAGCATCCACACCAGGACTGCCAGACTCAAAAAATAGTTACTTTCTCCAAGCAGTAACGCTGATCAACACCTTCACCACTACTTTACATACAATCAATGTATAGAAACTATGTATTTGTACAGTATTTGTTTTTTTTAATATATTACTATTATGTTCTTAATCTTTAAAGTGTTTTTTTGCACTGTATTGGATCTGGAGTAACAATTATTTTGTTCTCCTTACACTTCAAGCTTCAAGGTACATTTCTTATCAAAGCATGTATACTATATACAATCTTGAGATTCGTCTGCTTACAGGCAGCCGCAAAACAAAGAAATAAACTAGAAACCATTGAGAAAGCAGACCGTCAAGCACCTCTACTTTCTTCGATGTTTGTGCAGATTCAACACGTCACCTGAAATTTTGAAAAAAAATTCTGTAGATTCACAGCCCTTCAACCATCAGGCTCCTGAACCAGCGTGGATAACCACTCAACTCAACACTGAACTGATCACTCAACACAAACTATGGACTCACTTTCAAAGACTCAACAACTCATATTCTCGGTATTTATTTATGTAATTGTTTATCTTGTATTTGACCCTTGGTTGCTTGTCAGTCTTTTTGCGTAGCTTTTCATTGATTCTCTGTTCTCGGTTCTAAGTGCGTTTCTCTGTTCTAACTGTGAATGCCTGCAAGAAAAATGAATCTCAGGGTGATATATACATGCTTTGATAATAAATTTACTTTGAACTTCGAATTCCAAAAGGCAAGTAGAGAGTTATTCCCTTGATTTCCAACTAGCATGTGACCTCATGTAGCAGTAAAGAACCTTAATAAAACTGAAGAACAGAAATCAAAAGGAATAAAAAGTTTCCACTAGCTAGTATCAGATTTTAGAAAAGAGGACATAGTGTTTACTACAGGCCAATTACCTCAGTATTAGGACATCACTGCATCTTGTGACATTGTTCTGAGGTGTCACTGCCTCATCAATAATCTATTCATCCTCAGGTCAAAACTTAGAGGGTGAGGGAGGTGGTGGGGGGGGAGGAAGTTGGACTAGTGATTGCATAACATCAATTTCTACTGACAAAATGCTTCTCTCTATGAATGGGTCTATGTTTGCATTCTGCAAGACCTGTTTTTGTCTGAGTGGCAAATAGATTTACAAATCCGAATTGCCAGGTGATTAACATTTGAACACAAAATTGCTTCCCAACCACTCCCGTCCTCCTTAATATTCAAAGGCATTGCACTGCTGAATGCTCCACTGTCAACACACTGAACGATCACTATTTGTCAAAAGTTTTCATGAACTTGCCGCATAAAAACTGGCTGCATGAGCAGATAAGAGAATTGGTACTAGTGAATGACTCACCTCAACTCCTTAAAGTCTTCTCAGTGTACAAAGTACAAGTCACAGGTGTGATGCAATGTTCTCCACTTTTCTATGAAACTGCAAATACAAGTTGGGACGTTTTAATTCACCCAAAACCCCAAATATTTCAACTGAATATACACTCATTGGTCACTTTATTAAGGCTGATTTATACTTGTGCGTCAAATGTACACCGTAAGTACTGCGTAGCCTACACCATAGGGTGACGTGCACCTCCCCAAAAATGTAACTCACGCATCACGGCGACGCAGACCGCAACAACTGTGATTGGTCCGCTTGGTAGCATCGCATTTCCCCCTACGCATTTCCGGTTGCTTTTCTCCGCCATGTCTGTACACTGACGCGAAATACATGGTTGGAGACGATGAACCAAATCGTCAAATCTACCTGCCAACATCCGAAAATATTTGAAATGCATTTCCTTGTCCATGTCTCTCGCGAAGAAACTCAACACAGTGGCATAGAAACCCCACCACCAACTAGCGTTTTGGCAGTGAATTGTAGAACAATGCAGGCACAACTACGCATGCTTGCTACAGCGTAGGGCTATGCAAATGTATAAATCAGGCCTACAGCGTAGCCCGTACGCACAAGTATAAATCGGCCTTTAGGTACACTTGTACATCTGCTCGTGTGGCAGCAGCTCAATGCAGACATGGTCAAGAGCAACATGTGCAAAATGCAGAAGGAACTCAGCAGGCCAGGCAGCATCTATGGAAAAGAGTAAACAGTCAATGTTTTGAGCTGGGACCCTTCATTAGTCCTGATGAAGGGTCTCGGCCCAAAAATGTCAACTGGTTACTCTTTTCCATAGATGCTGCCTGACCTGCTGAGTTCCTCCAGCATTTTGCGTGTGTTACTTTGGATTTCCAGCATTTCTTGTGCTTGTGAAACATGGTCAAGAAGTTCAGTTGTTGTTCAAAACAAACATCAGAATGGGGAAGAAATGTGATCTAAGTGACTTTGACCGTAGAATGATTGTTGGTGTCAGACAGGGTGGTTTGAGTAACTGCTGATCTCCTGGGATTTACACGCACATCAGTCTGGAGTTTATAGAGAACGATGCGATAAACAAAAAAACAACAGTGAGCGTCAGTTTTGCGGGCAGAAGCGTTTTGTTAATGAGAGAGGTCAGAGAAGAATGGCCAGACTAGTTCAAGGTGACAGGAAGGAGACAGGAACTCAGAGAAATGCGTGTTACAACAGTGGCATAAAAATATCTCTGAATGCACAACATGGTGAACTTCGAAGTGGATGGGCTATAGCAGCAGAAGACGACAAACATACACCTAGTGGCCACTATATTAGGTACAGGAGGTACTCCCCATTCATCTTGATATTGTAGTTGGCACTATAAATGTACACGAGCCCCTTAAAACCTATAGCCCAAGGCCAAACTAGCTAAAAGGATAAAGGCTGCAAACTCACAAGAATGATATCATTAGCAAATTCCTCTTCTGGTCACACGAGTGCAGTCAAAATCCTGGAACTCCCTCCCAACAGTAACAAGGAGGTTCTACCACCACATGGATTGCATCAGACACAAATGGCGACAGGCCACACTGGCTTGCCTCGCCAGTGATGTCTATATCCCTGTGAGAAAGCATGAGGAGAAAGAAAAAAATGTCTCCTAAAGACCCCTTCAACAGAAGCCATTAGCTGCCTATAAATTGAGAGTTAAAGTTTCAATCTGAACACTTTAAAAATCAAAACTTTCAAATGCATGCTATACTGAGTGAACACTGTTCTAAAGACAAGACCAGTCTGCTCTCTTCTGTGGATGTAAAAGATCCCATGGAATTAGTTTTTAAAAATCCCTGATGTTCTGGTATATATCCATTATTAAACAAAACAATGTTAAAAATCTGAATGTTTTCTGACTGATGTTTGTAGGAGCTTAGTGTGTACAAAGGTGCTGCCTTACTTCCTATACTGCAGCTGCGACTACAATTCAGAAAGTACTTCATTGGTTGCAGCATGCCTTGTGATGTCCCAAGCTCATGAAAGGCTCCGTATAACAGAAAGTCTTCTTTCTATGACCTAATTTTAATGACATATTAAGTGTTGTGCACACTGTGTTCCCTGCCTACACACAGCTGACAGGCTTAGACCTTTACACCAGAAAGAAATCTCAGCAACAAGCCCAAGCTCAATTAGACATCTGGTCTCAGATGTACAAGGAGCGCGTCAAACCTGCCGTCATACCCAGTCCCCCGGCTCTTCTCATTCACCATCAAGCGTCAACACTTGAACAAATAACAACCTCCAACCATTTCCTGTTTGGGACATTATTATCCACTTCCTGTTTCAGCTGTGAAGTAAAATTCTCAGTAAAGGTTGTCATTTGAGTCACAACCTGAAAGACTGGGTAGTCGGCTGACAAACTTCTGTCCCTAACTATCCAGAGTGGGTAGATAACCAACTCCTAACCTTTTGCATTCAAACAGATCTAATCCCTAAGGGTGTGAATCACGCAGTAAAATCAAGTTGAAACTCTGCTCTGTTTGTGCCAAAACAGACATCTGGGGCTGATACCGTCTGAGTCCCAGAGAGCACGAATGAATGATGCTGAGGGTTTAATAGGATATGTATGGGATTAAAGGCTCTCTCTCTCTCACTGATGGGAAGAAGGGGCCTTGGCTAGATTTTGATTGAATGTGAATGGTCAAGTTTCTAGAAGCAATTCTGCCAACTCCTAATCTCATCGAATTGCAGCAAGTAAAGAGATCACAGACTGGTGCTAAATCTCAGGACCAATGACCAGCCTCAGTTTATTTGGGGGGGTGGGGGGGTGGAATAAAGGAACAAGTTTCCTGTTCCCAATCACCAAACAGCCTGCTGGATCAGGTTGTCCACACTGTCAACTCTTTCAGGTAGTATCGGACTCAAGTTGTGATCCATTTCCTGGTCAAATGTGCTGTCAATACTCATAGATTCAACAACCGTGGAAGATGTAATCCAGTTAATTCAGGACCCACAGAATGTACACTTCATGCAAAGCTGTTCCTGTACAATACGTATCCTCAGTAAAATGTACCCCAGCGAGTAGCAAGTAGCAAAAGCCAACAGGTTATCAAGCAACAGGGAAAATGGTCATGGGGATCAAACAGTTCGAGATAATCTGAAGATACAATTTGTGTAAGGTAGATAACTAGCCGGGAAAGTATTGAGATAATGAATGCAAAGGTTACAGTTGTGGAGAAGGGAGTCAGCCAATGGGCTGATGTGAGGACAGAGACAAATGACGTTATACAAGTCTACTCCAAAAATGCAAGGCACCCTCATTAGGGACCCTGCTGGAACATGCACCAACAGGTATATCACTCAGTCACAGCAACCAGCAGGTATATTTCTCCTATCAGACCCTCCCAAGGTAAAATTCCCTTATATATGTTGTAGCATTTGAACTTCAATCTGAATATTAGCTTAGTTATCCTGGGTACTAATTCAGTAAGGTAACTAAGTATGACCTTACAAAGTCACATTTGTGACAACTTTAGGAAGTACTGTGTGCTTAAAGTCACTGCAACCCCGATGTCAAACCCTCCCGCCCACTCTACTTTCAGTCTTGCAAATTCGTTCTCCATCCCCCCCCCCCCCAACCTCATCAACTTTTATCCAATTCTGTTTTTAACACGCTCACTGAACTTACATCCACCTTCTTTTCAGGCAGTTCATTCCAGTTCAGATTTCCCGATGTAGAAAAACTTTCCTGTGTCTCCCTAATGTTTATCTTACTGATCATCTTGAATCTTAGTCCTCTGGTAACTGACCCTATTGCCAGCAGGAACAGCTTCTTCTTATTTACTCTGTGGAAATGCCTGAGGATTTTTAACGTCTCTGTTAAAACTTTCTTAACCTCTGCTCTAAGGAGAATGATCCTAGATTTTTTTTTAAGTCTCTCTGCAGAACAAAAGTCCCTCAATGCCAGCACTAGTTCAGGAGAAAATCTCTCTCCAGGGTGCACTCATTGCAGGTTTTATAAATGACAATCACATTTTAAAAGCTGAATTTAATCTCATTTTAAACCTAATGGGGAGTGATGAGGAAACCAGAGAGAGTGCCCAGTTCTGGTTCATTAACAAGCTTTCTCCCCTCTCTCATTCATGTTCCCATCCATCTCTCCCCTCCCCACTAGAAAAAAACTAATCAGGGGAGCCGAGAGGAAATAAGTAATTTTCATTCTCAGTCAAAGTGGGAGAGAGGACAGGGAGCAGGATGATTAGTCAGTGTGCAAACATGGAGAGTTAGCATGTTATTTGGGGTTAAAGGTGAATGCTTCCCTATCCCCTCCCCCAAGGAATGCTGCAATGGAGCCAAGTAGAGCAAGCAGCAAGAGTAAGTTCACATTTCGCAATCCATCAGGAATCTACAGGCACTGCTGTTTAAAGAGACAGTCCCCCACTTTGTGTGGCAAAGGAAGCAAGCTCAAAAACACTTTTCTTCAGTGGGAGACAGCAGAGGAAGCCGTGTCTTATGTTTTGTAACTCCATAAATGAACCGAAAGAAAAAACATGAGAGACCAGAATAAACGTGTACATTTCATTTTTTTTACTTTAGTGAGGCGTGCAAATACGACATGATGGCATAATGATATTCGCCATTCACATACTTTGTACATATAACCCGTAATGAATTATGTAAACAAAGAATGCTCAAAAAATATTACTCAAATATTACTGAAATATTAAATACACAACACTCCTCTCTGCTTAGGTCAAAACTCCAACTTAACATAGAATGTATCTCAACACACACACATATATATTATATACACATACATACACACACATATATACTTATGCATAATATATACAGTATACTATATAGTACAACTACTATATAGACATCCAAAGCATAGCAAGTTTTAAATTGTCCCACTCAGGCCTAAAGATTTAATCACTGTGGAGGATTTCTTACTCTTGTAGATAATGGGGGGCGGGGGGGGGTTAACTCTGCTTGGCAGGTGAGACCTGTGGTTGTGAAACAATCTCAGAGGTGTTCTGGGGCCTCCTCCATGATGGTTGTAGGAGTTGACTCTGAGACTGCAGGAAGTTGGTCTGACATCTCTGGACACCTTTCTTCTGGAACAATTGACTCTGCTCTCCTCAACTGATCGACGTGTCATCTCCAGATGACATCAGATGTAATCTCCACTGTGTAGGAGAGTGGTCCAGTTCTGTCCTGAATCTTCCCAAGTACCCACTTTTGATCAGCTCTGTAGTCCCTCGCCAGGACTGCTTATCCAGGAGCGAAATCTCCTTGTTGAGGAGCCCTCAATCTGTCTCAGCTGTTTGTCCTGCATACTCCTCCTGAGACTGGGTTTGAGGAGATCCAAGCGCGAGGACAAGGGGCGACCCAGGAACAGCATAGCTGGTGAGTTGTTGGTTGTGGAGTGAGCTGCATTGCGATGTGCAAAGAGAAAATTAGTGAGCTTCAGGTTCAGGTTCAGCGTAGTGTGTTCTGCTGAAATTGCTTGCAGTGTGTTCTTTAGACTCTGGACAAATCTTTCCGCCAAGCCATTTGTAGCTGGGTGGTATGGTGCAGATGTAATATGTCTTGTTCCATTCATTGTCAGGAATGAGTGAAACTGTTTCACAGCAAACTGTGGTCCATTGTCACTGATTGAGTGTTCTGGAACGCCAGGCCTTGAGAAGAGGCTTCTCAACACATCGACAGTGTGTGAGGCTGTAGTGGAGGCTATTGGGAACACTTCCGGCCACGTTGTGGCTGCATCCACTACTACCAGGAGATTTCTGCCGGCAAAATCCACATGAATCGTCTGCCAGGGCAATGCAGGCCATTCCCAGGGATGGAGAGGCGCTAATTTTGGCATCTTTAGATGCACTGGCATCGCAAACAGTGTATGGTAAACTGCTCAATCTACTGATCTATCCCAGGCCACATGACAAAGCTTCAAACCAATGCTTTCATTTTGACCATTCCTAAATGACCAGCATGTCACTCCTCCAACACCTACCTCTCAGTCTGGATGGTACAATTCTCAATCCCCATATAAGGCAACCCCTGTCAAAGGTAAATTCATCCCATCACTGGTAAAAATGGTTGAACTGGGTTTTCCGCTGCACATTCCAGACATTTTGAGTGGTCATGTAGGCCTGAGACAGTGTGGGGTCTTTTCTGGTTTCCCTTTGGATCATCTCTGCCATAATAGGGCATTAGATACATCAAGAGGAGTGTCCTTTTTGTAATTTTTCAGGTATTTCCTTTCCCAAGGGTAAACGGAAAAATCCATCAGCATTTCCATAATTAGTTGTCCCCTTGAATTCAATCTTGTAATTGTGTTCTCCAAGAAACAGAGCCCACCCCTGCATTTGTGCTACTGCTATTAGTGGAACAACCTTCTGCGGATGGAAAATGGACAGCAGTGGTTGATGATTGGTAATGAAGGTAAACTCTCTCCCACACAAGTATTGGTTGAAACATTTTACACCTCAAACCAGGTGCAAGGCTTCTCTGTTAATCTGTGCATAATTTTTCTCTGTAGCAGGAAGGGAACATGATGCAAAGGCTATGAGGCATTTACTTTCATCACTCATAACATATGGTATTGGTGCATTTATGTCATAAGGTGAGGCGGTACAGGCAAGCTTTACTGGATGACGTGGATCGTGTGTGAGTAGCCAAGTTTGGCAGGAACTTGTTACAGTCATTGACAAATCCTAAAGAGGACCATAACTGTGACACGTCCTTTGGCCTTGGGGCATCCACCGCTGCTTGAATTTTCTCAGCACACTTGTGTAATCCTTGTACATCAATGATGTGACCACAGAAAGTGATGCTTGGTTTACAGAATTCATGCTTGTGTCGTCCCCTGAGCCTAAAATTTTCTAACCTTTTTAACACCGTCTTGAGATTTTGCAATGTTCCTGATCATTCTCACCGGTAATAATGATGCCATCTAGGTAACACTGAGTGCCTGGGCAGCCTTGCATCACCTGGTCCACAGCTTTCTGCCAGAGTGCAGGTGCAGATCCTATGCCAAAAATAAGGCTATTATAGTGATAAAGCCCTTTGTGAATGTTTATGGTGAGAAGCACCTTTGGACTCGTCTTCCATCTTCATCTGTAGGTAGGCCTCCGCTAAGTCCACTTTGTTGAAGTGTTTTCCTCCAGAAAGGCTTACAAGGATATCCTCTATGCTGGCTGAGGATCTACTTTCAGTATTGGGTTGAGGGTGACCTTAAAGTCACCAGAGATCTTAACAGACCCATTCTTCTTGGCTACTAGGACCACTGTCATTGCCCATGGACTCTACTCAACTTTGGAAAGATTCCTTCAGCCTCCATGCGATCTAGTTCACTGGCTATGTTATCATGGATGGTGTAAGGAACTGGATGAGACTTGTAAAACTTGGGTGTGGCATTTTTATTTAACACTATTTTACCCTTGATACGTCAGCTGTGGCATCATCCAGTACTTTTCTAAATTAGCTTTCAGTTAACTCTATTGCAGGGGATGTGGCGTGCAAACAGTGGATGGATCTCCAATCATGCTGCAGTTGTCTCAGCCAATCACATCCCCACAACGCTGGCCCTCCTGTTTTTAACCACATACAAGCCCAATGTGGCTTGTTGGTGGTTGTATTTCACTGTTACAAATGTCATTCCCACAGTAGTCATCTTTTCTCCAGTACAAGTTCTTAGTTGGATATCTGTAGGCTTCAGATCAGTATTTTTAAAATGCTGTTCAAGCTCATTTTGTGCAACGACTGAAACAGCTAAGCCGGTGTCCAATTCCATTTTCATTCATTTGGTGTCACTTCTGGTGCAAGTCATATTGCTGGTCTCGTGTTAGTTTTCACGTTGTAAATCTTGCCCAATTGTAAGGCTACCCAATCCTGTGTCATTCTCATCATTACAGACATCCCACCCTGCAAAAACTCATTTCGGGGAGGTAGCACCATCCCGGGAGAGGTTGGATGTCTGCAATAGAGTAGCTCCTTTGCAGCCAGCCAGCTAGTTTAAATAACATTAACTATGCTAATGAACAAATGACACCTGTTAAACTCACCTCAACATGTCTTTTACAGTCTTAACCCACCATGGGCAATAGAAAAGTCACTGTTGCAAACAGTGCAGCGAGCAACACTGTCATTATTTTTGACCCCTATTAGGCAGGGGTACACTTTAGTGTAGTCTGGGGTGACGTACATTTTATATTTTCTTTTTTTGGAACACTCTGCCACTCTGACTTTTTTGGAACTCTCTCGCTCTATCGCGCGCATTCACGCTCGCTCTCTCACGCTTGCTTTCTCGCTCTTGCTCTCGCTCTCTCTCTCTCGCACGCTTGCTTTCTCGCTCTTGCTCTCTCTCTCTCGCTCATGGTCGCTCTCACTCGCGCTTGCTTTCTTGCTCTTGCGCTCGCTCTCTCGCTCTCAAAAAAATCAATTTCCGGGACATTGTATATAATTTGCGGGCATCAGGGAGCCACTATTAATATGTGGGAGACTCCCGGAACTTCCGGGAGAGGTGGGATGTCTGTCATTATCAGATTTTTCATCAGCAGAATGAAGATTAGTGCTCTTTTTGAAACTGCAACTTGACTTTTTATCTCCTTCTCTTCCCTGTGCAGTCCATTTACTTTTGTCTGCCTGACATGCTCTTTGTATGTGTTTTCTTGCATCTTTTGCAAGTTTTATTGCATTTTCTGCAAGTTTCACCTTTAAACCTGCATTGGTCTGGTGTACGTGAGCCCCTGCCACAACGATAACCCAATTTGTTTGGCCAGCTAGGTTTCTACTTGGCCATTGCAATTTTGTTCACACTCACTTTCATTCCTGACTGCAACTCAATTGCAACTCTGGCTGCTGTTTCCATTGAGACAGCAATTTCAACTGCTCTTTTAAATGTGAGTTGTGCTTCTGTTAGGAGCCATTCTTGAATGTTTCTTGTCACATTCCACAAGCTAAATGATCTCACAGTGCATTATTAAGCCCATCATTGAACTGACAATGCTTGGATAATCTTTTCAATTCAGCCAGCTAAGCTGTAATGGACTCGTTTTCCTTTTGACTCCACTTTTGAAACCCAACGGTTTCTGTGATTAACAATGGTTCCCATTCTAAATATTCCTGCATTGCTTTCATGATACCAGTGAAGCTCATTTCAGTTGGTTTGGTTTGAGCAGTCAAACTTTGAAGAAAACTATATGCTTTTCCACCTAATGCCCTCAGCAAAACTGGTACTCGCTTTTCAATTTCTAACTCATTTGCTTCAAAATACTGCCCAATTCGCTCAGTATACAAAATCCAGTTACCTATTGTTCAATTGAACAAGTCTATCGTTCTGATGTAGCCAGACATTTCTGCTGTTTTTATTTATTATCACCTAGTACTCACTGTTTATGGACCAATGAATTTTGTCTGTTTTCTGCCCTTTGTTTAAACTCGACTGTCTTTGTCCCTTCCCGAAGTACGTGTTGCTTTTTAAAAAAAAATTTGGCTGTTTCTCTTCTCTTGCGAGGAAAGCATGCTCCACGCTTTTTTTTTAAAACCTCCAACACCTCGCTGTGCTTCAGCAAGTAGGGAGTCATCTCGGTTCTGTTTCAAAACTTACCAGTCCCCACTGTTATGTTTTGCAACTCCACAAACTAATCAAAAGAAAAACAGGAAGACAGGGATAAATGTGTACTTTTGTTTTTTTTAAACTTTAGTGAGGCGCGCAAATATGATGTGATGGTGTAATGATGCATGTCGAGTTGACAACGGGCCGTGAGCACCGAGACACCCGGCCGAGGTCGAGCCGACACTGGGTCGTGGGTGCCGAGACACCCGGCCGAGGTCGAGCCGACACCGGGCCGTGAGTGCTGAGACTCCCGTCCGAGGCCGCCAAACTGACACTGGACCTATTATACAGGTATAAGGAGAGGCGGCGGCGGGCGGAGGGGGCGAGGCCCGAGGCCTGGAGCTGGCCTGCCGCTCGTCGTGACCGCCGCCGCCCGCCCCCGCCGGCTGGTACGGTCGGGAGCAGCTGCAGGACCCGGCGAAGGTGGAGCAGCTAGCGGGCGAAAACAAGTGAAGGGGTGGTGTCATTACCACACCACTAGGTGATCATCCCAATGGCGGAGCAGGCGGAAGAGGAGACATCTCCCAACGGCTGCAAAGGCGGATGAGGATATCCACCAATGGGTAGGGAGGCTTGCAAGCACGCCACAAGAACTGCCGTAGACCCACAACACTCAGGGCTTGTCTACCTAGCGTGTGAAGCCTGGATTCGGCGGACTGCGCGGAAGAAACCATCACTGGTTCAACGGGCAGAAAGGCGATTCTCAGCAATGTGTTGTGGAGCACTAAGAGGGCACAGTGAGACACACAGAACACTGCTGGCCATCCACTGCATCCTGACCTATCTCCAGCCGTCTCGACTATGTCTTGCTACTGGGTCCAGATAGGCCAGGACGAGAGAGTGAGGCTGACGACCTGCGCAACTCTCCCTCACTTTAATCCAAGTCAAGCGCAAGTCATGGCTTCAAACCCAACGCGGAAGAAAGTGATGGTGCTCAACCTTGGCACATGGAACGTGAGAACTCTGCGAGATAACGTCAAGGCAGACAGACCAGAGAGAAGAACTGCACTGGTTGCAAAAGAGCTAGCTCGCTACAACGTGGACATAGCAGCTCTCAGCGAAACGCGTCTAGCAGACAAGGGCCAGCTGACAGAACATAGTGGTGGATACACGTTCTTCTGGAGCGGTCGCAGCAGCGCTGAACGACAAGAAGTAGGCGTGGGATTTGCCATCAATTCTAACCTCGCCCGTAAACTCACCAAGCACCCAGAGAGCATCAACGACCACCTGATGACACTTCAGCTCCCACTTGCAAACAAGAAGAGTGCTACGCTGATTAGTGCCTATGCTCCCACCATGACCAACCCAGATGACATTAAAGACAAGTTCTACGAAGAACTCGACGCCCTCATCTCAGCAATCCCAGAGTCAGAGAAGCTCATCGTTCTCGGGGACTTCAATGCCAGAGTAGGGACAGACTACCAAACCTGGGAAGGGATCATTGGAAGACATGGCACTGGCAAGTGTAACAGCAACGGCCTTCTGCTCCTCAAGACGTGTGCCACACACGACCTTGTCATCACCAACACCCTGTTCCGCCTACTCACCCGTAAGAAGACGTCATGGATGCACCCACGCTCGAAGCACTGGCATCTGATTGACTACATCATCACCAGGAAGAGGGACAGGATGGATGTCAGAGTGACGAGAGCCATGTGTGGTGCCGACTGCTGGACCGACCATCGCCTCATTGTGTCCAAGTTCAGGCTTCGCATTCTGCCCATGAGAAGACCCCAAGGGCAGAAGACTGCAAAGAGGTTGAATGTCTCCAAGCTGAAAAGCAGCAGGGCTGCATTTGCAGAAGAATTCGTCGATGACCTTGAAGGCAGACTGCCAGACACACCACAGGAAGACAGGACTAGTGTTGAGGAACAGTGGACGGCCTTCAGAGACGCTGTCTACACTACCGCCCCCGAACATCTCGGACCAGCAACCCGAAGAAACCAAGACTGGTTCAATGAGAATGATGAAGAAATACAGGCACTACTAACGGAGAAACATCAACATTACAGAGCGCATCAGAACGACCCCACGTCGCTAGCCAAGAAAGATGCCTTTACCAACGCAAGAAGAAAGGTGCAGAAAAAACTTCGTGAGATGCAGGACAGCTGGTTCAGCAAGAAGGCCGATGAAATCCAGGGCTATGCAGACAGCCACAACATAAAGCGCTTCTATGATGCGCTTAAGGCTGTATACGGACCCCAGTCCTCCGGCTCCTCACCCCTCCTCAACGCAGATGAGACGCAGCTGCTGACAGAGAAGAAGCAGATTCTGGATCGGTGGGCTGAGCACTTTAACAACGTCCTTAACCGCCCTGCCGACATCAACAACGAGGCCATTGCCCGCCTGCCCCAGGTAGAGATCAACAAGAACCTCGACACCCTCCCCACGGTAGATGAAGTCAGGAAGGCAGTGAAGCAACTCTCCTGTGGCAAAGCGCCAGGACCCGATGCAATCCCTGCTGAGGTATACAAAGCAGGAGGCCCTGTCATGATGCAAAAGCTGACTGTACTCTTCCAGTCCATGTGGAAAAAGGGACAGGTCCCGCAACAGCTGAAAGATGCCAGCATAGTCCACATCTACAAGAGGAAAGGCAACCGCCAGTCTTGCGACAACCACCGAGGCATCTCCTTCTTGTCCATTGCGGGGAAGGTTCTGGCCCGCGTCCTGCTCAACCGCCTTCTCCAACACCTTGAGCAAGGTCTGCTCCCAGAAAGCCAGTGCGGCTTCCGTGCTGAACGTGGGACCGCGGACATGATTTTTGCTGCGCGCCAACTCCAGGAAAAATGCCAGGAGCAACACAGCGACCTCTTCGTGACCTTTGGCGATCTAACCAAGGCTTTCGATACGGTCAGCAGAGAAGGCTTGTGGAAGATCATGGAGAAGTTTGGCTGCCCCAGCAAGTTCATCACAATCGTCCAGCAGTTCCACGACGGTATGATGGTGAAAGTTCTGGATGACGGCGACAAGTCGGAGGCCTTCCCAGTGACAAATGGCGTCAAACAAGGCTGCGTTCTTGCCCCGACTCTGTTCAGTATGGTATTCTCTGCCATGCTGACAGATGCCTTCTGTAACTACGAAGAAGGAATCCACGTCAGGTACAGGACTGACAGCAGGTTGTTCAACCTTAGGCGCCTGCAGGCAGTTACAAAGGTACGAGAGACTGTCATCAGAGACTTGTTGTTTGCTGATGACTGCTCACTCAACGCCAGCACAGAGCAGGAGATGCAGCGTGAAATGGACTGCTTCTCACAAGCCTGCGACAACTTCGGACTCACTATCAGAACCAAAAAGACCGAAGTTATGTACCGGCCTGCCCCAGGAAAGCCATACCAGGAGCCGCGCATCACGGTGAAGGGCCAGAACCTCCAGGCAGTCGACAACTTCACCTACCTGGACAGCATACTCTCTCGCGCAGTGAATATAGACGCTGAGGTCAACAACAGGATTGCCAAAGCCGGCGCCGCCTTTGGGAGACTCCGTGAGAATGTCTGGGAGCGGAGAGGACTCAGCCTTACCACCAAGCTGAAGGTCTACTGTGCAGTGGTCCTTACCACCCTCCTTTACGCCAGCGAGACCTGGACTGTCTACAGCAGACACGCCAAACAGCTCAACCACTTTCACCTGAGCTGTCTCTGCAGACTCCTCCACATCAGGTGGCAGGACAAAGTCCCCGACACGGAAATCCTGGAATGAGCTGGGCTCTGCAGCGTCTACACCCTCCTGCTGCAAGCCCAAGCCAGGTGGGCTGGACATGTGGTCAGAATGCCAGACAGCCGATTGCCTAAGCAGCTGCTGTACGGAGAACTGTGTCAGGGCAAGCGCTCAGTCGGGGGGCAGAAGAAACGTTACAAAGACTGCCTCAAAGCGTCCCTCAAAGGCCTGGGTGTCGACATCAACACGTGGGAGACGCTTGCCCTCGACCGTCCAGCTTGGCGCAGCAAGATCACCACAGGAGTCTGTGCAGCTGAAGTCAGGCGCATCATCGAGGCGCAACGAAAGCGTGCTGTGCGCAAGGCCCGAGCAGCATCCACTGCCACGACAGCACCCACCCACTTGTGTCCCACATGTGGGCGAGCCTTCAGGGCCCGGATTGGCCTCATCAGTCACCTCTGGACCCACAGCCACCAATCTCCCATTTGACTTTGAAGCCATGGTCATCTTCGACTACGAAGGACGAACAACAACATGCATGCCTTTCATATACTTTGTACACATAACTTGTAATGAATTATGTAAACAACAAAGAATGCTTCAACAATATTTTTACAGTATTACTCAAATATTATTGAAATATTAAATACACAACATCGAGGACACAGTTTGCACTACAAGATCCCCCAAAACCAATGAATCCTGAAATTGATTATTTTGTTGTTAGAAGATGCTAACTATCCCCCAGGTTTCTTTAAGGTCTGGAAAATCTTCAGAAAGGGTGGGGGAAAAAACTAGCATTCTTTTCTGCTTTTGTACACATTTTTAAAAATTGTATTACACTCCTCAGCTACAAAGTACAAGTGGAATACTCCTGATATACTTCCATTCTTGAGCAGACTTCAACGGCAACTCACAGCACAGTAAGGAGACAAACATGGATTCGATAATTCTGCTGCAATCTGCGCTCTCTCATTGCCAATGGCAGTCTCTTCCTAAATGTACTGAATTTGTCATTCCAAATTTAACTTATCTGCAGGAGTTGGAAAAATACAACTTTCTAAACTTGTTTTGGATATTTTGCAAGGTGTGAGAAAGACCTAAAGGAAACTACAGCAAGCAAGCCAGGGGCAAGGGGATGAGACCAAGGGGTTGGACATGGCATAGATTAAGATTACATCAATAAATAAATCTTGCAGTCATATTGCCTCATGCTTCCTAAAATAGACTACATTAAATTCAGAAATGGGCAGATAATTATGATCCAAGAATGTAGAAACAATGGAAAGTCACACAATTCCCTCCTGTGCAATGACTGGTCGTTCAGAATCTTAAATTACATTTCTTAGAGTTGAGATAAGCCTCAGTAAATCTAACCTCCTAGAGTCACAGTTCCATGTAGTCAAGGCACACCATCAGTGACAGCCTCCTACCACCAACAGAGCTGAGCTGATGTTCACCATGAAGTCTTACAACATAGGTGGCTGGCCATTTGGCACTTCGCCCTGTGTCTGTTCTTTCCAAATGCAGTTAAACTCAGTCTTACACATTTCTCCTTTAAATATTCATCCAAAATCCTCCTTGGTGTGATGATTAAATCTGCTTCCACCCCCCTTTCAGGAATTGCATCCAAAATACTTGCATTTTTAAAGAAAATCTGTTTGTCTACCTTCTGGTTCTTTGGCTAACAATAAATCTGTGTCCTTTGGTTACTAGCCCTTCTGCCAGTGGAAAGTTTTTTTTACGCTCCAACAAAACTACTCAATATTGAATACTTCTATTAATGAAGGCAGAACTTGCCAACAGTTCTCAATAAGAGTTCGGACATTCTAAAATACACACATCTAATGAGCACTACATGCATACATCACTATCATGATTCCATACAAACCTGAATGCTGAGTGATTTTACCCCGAGATTTGACGAGTCGAGTAATCCAGACGAGTGCCAGACTCACTACAGCAGGACTTTGTTCAGACCTCACCACAAACACCATTCCCTTGCCATAGCTACCACCTCCCTCCCCTGGCTATTGTCTGAAGCAAATTCTTTGTAGTCTTCTGGTCATATTTTACACTGACACAAGCCTTCATTTACATATCTGAATCAGAATGAGGTGTCATGAAATATGCTGTTTTGTGGCAGCAGTACGGTGCTATACATAAAACTAAATCGTGCAAAAAGAGAGCAAATCAGTCAGGTAGTGTTCATGGACTTTTCAAAATTCTGATGGCACAGGGGAAAAAGCTGTTCCTAAAACATTGGGTGTGTATCTTCAGGCTCCTATACTCCTGCCTGACAGTAGTTATGAGAAGAGGGCATGTCACAAACGGCGAGGGTCTTTAATGATGGGTGTTGCCTTTTTCAAGCACTGCCTTTTGTAGGTGTCCTGGATAGTGGGGAGGCTAGTGCCACTGATGGACTGACTTAGCCTACAACACTCTGCAGCTTTTTTTTTTCCTGACCCTGAGCACTGGAGCCTCCACACCAGGCACAGAGTCTGGCCCCGTGGCTCAGAAAGGTAGAGAAAGAAAGAGGATGGCAGTAGGGACAGGGAACTCTATAGATAGGGGGCCAGACAGGTGATTCTGTGGATGCAGGAAAGAAACACAGTTGGTAGTTTGCCTTCCGGGTACCAGAGTCCGGGATGTCTCTGATCGCGTCCACGATATCCTGAAGTGGGAAGGAGAACAGCCAGAGGTCGTGGTACATATTGGTACCAATGACACAGGTAGGAAAGGGGAGGAGGTCCTGAAAACAGACTACAGGGAGTGGAGAAGCAGGACCTCAAAGGTAGTAATCTCGGGATTATTGCCTGTGCCATGTGACAGTGAGTATAGGAATAGAATGAGGTGGAGGATAAATACGTGGCTGAGGGATTGGAGTAGGGTGCAGGGATTCAGATTTCTGGATCATTGGGACCTCTTTTGGGGCAGGAGTGACCTGTACAAAAAGGACGGGTTGCACTTGAATCCCAGGGGTACCAGTATCCTGGCAGGGAGGTTTGCCAAGGCTATTGGGGAGAGACTAAACTAGGATTGCTGGGGGTTGGGAACCGAACTGAAGAGACGGAGGAAGGGGAAGTTGGCTCACAAATAGAGAAAGCTTGGAGACAGTGTGAGGGAGGATAGGCAGGTGATAGAGAAGAGATACACTCAGACTGATGGTTTGAGACGTGCCTATTTTAATGCAAGGAGTATTATGGACAAAGCGGATGAGCTTAGAGCGGGGATCAGTACTTGGAGCTATGATGTTGTGGCCATTACAGAAACTTGGATGGTCAGGGGCAGGATTGGTTACTTCAAGTGCCAGGCTTTAGATGTTTCAGAAAGGACAGGGAGGGAGGCAAATGAGGAGGGGGTGTGGCACTGCTGATCAGAGATAGTGTCATGGCTGCAGAAAAGGAGGAAGTCATGGAGGGATTGTCTACTGAGTCTCTGTGAGTGGAAGTTAGGAACAGGAAAGGGTCAATAACTCTACTTGGTGTTTTTCTATAGACCACCCAATAGTAACAGGGACATTGAGGGAGACAGATTTTGGAAAGATGCTATATTAATAGGGTTGTCATGGTGGGAGATTATAATTTCCCAAATATTGATTGGCATCTCCCTAGAGCAAGGGGTTTAGATGGGGTGGAGTTTGTCAGGTGTGTTCAGGAAGGTTTCTTGACACAATATGTAGATAAGCCTACAAGAGGAGAGACTGTACTTGATCTGGTATTGGGAAATGAACCTGGTCAGGTGTCAGATCTCTCAGTGGGAGAGCATTTTGGAGATAGTGATCACAATTCTATCTCCTTCACCACAGCATTGAAGAGGGACAGGAACAGACCAGTTAAGAAAGCATTTAATTGGAGTAAGTGGAAATACGAGGCTTTCAGGCAGGAACTTGGAAGCATAAATTGGGAGCAGATGTTCTCAGGGAAATGTATGTCAGAAATGTGGCAAATGTTCAGGGGATATTTACGTGGCGTTCTGCATTGGTACGTTCCAATGAGACAGGAAAAGGATGGTAGGGTACAGGAACCAAGGTGTACAAAGGTTGTTGTAAATCTAGTCAAGAAGAAAAGCTTATGAAAGGTTCTAAAGAACTAGGTAATAATAGAGATCTAGAAGATTATGAGGCTAGCAGGAAGGAGCTTAAGAATGAAATTAGGAGAGCCAGAAGGGGTCATGAGAAGGCTTTAGCGGACAGGATTAAAGAAAACTCCAAGGCATTCTACAAGGATAAGACATGAGAGAATAAGACCAATCAATTAGGACACTGGAAAAGTGTGTATGGAACAGGAGGAGACAGCAGAGGTACTTAATGAATACTTTGCTTCAGTTTTCACTATGGAAAAGGATCTTGGCGATTGCAGGGATGACTTACAGCAGACTGAAAAGCTTGAGCATATACATATTGAGAAAGAGGATATGCTGGAGCTTTTGGAAAGCATCAAGTTGGATAACTCACCGGGACTGGACGAGATATACCCCAGGCTACTGTGGGAGGCAAAGGAGGATATTGCTGAGCCTCTGGCGATGATCTTTGCATCATCAATGCGGACAGGAGAGGTTCTGGAGGATTGGAGGGTTGAGGATGTTGTTCCCTTATTCCAGAAAGGGAGTAGAGATAGCCCAGGAAATTATAGACCAGTGAGTCTTACTTCAGTGGTTGGTAAGTTGATGGAAAAGATCCTGAGAGGCAGGATTTATGAACATTTGGAGAGGCATAGTATGATTAGGAATGGTCAGCATGGCTTCGTCAAAGGCAGGTCGTGCCTTACGAGTCTGATTGAATTTTTTGAGGATGTGACTAAACACATTGATGAAGGTAGAGCAGTAGATGTAGTGTATATGGATTTCAGCAAGGCATTTGACAAGGTACCCCATGCAAGGCTTATTGAGAAAGTAAGGAGGCATGAGATCCAAGGGGACATTGCTTTGTGGATCCAGAACTGGCTTGCCCACAGAAGGCAAATAGTGGTTGTATAGTAGACTGGTCACATTCTGCATGGAGGTTGGTAACCAGTGGAGTGCCTCAGGGATCTGTTCTGGGACCCCTACTCTTCGTGATTTTTATAAATGACCTGGATGAGGAAGTGGAGGGATGGGTTAGTAAGTTTGCTGATGACACAAAGGTTGGGGGTGTTGTAGATAGTGTGGAGGGCTGTCAGAGGTTACAGTGGGACATTGATAGGATGCAAAACTGGGCTGAGAAGTGGCAGATGGAGTTCAACCCAGATAAGTGTGAGGTGGTTCATTTTGGTAGGTCAAATATGATGGCAGAATATAGTATTAACGGTAAGACTCTTGGCAGTGTGGAGGATCAGAAGGATCTTTGGGTCCGAGTTCATAGGACACTCAAAGCTGCTACACAGGTTGACCTTGTGGTTAAGAAGGCATATGGTGTATTGGCCTTCATCAATTGTGGGATTGAGTTTAGAGGCCGAGAGGTAATGTTGAAGCTATATAGGACCCTGGTCAGACCCCACTTGGAGTACTGTGCTCAGTTCTGGTCACCTCACTACAGGAAGGATGTGGAAACCATAGAAAGGGTGCAATGGAGATTTACAAGGATGTTGCCTGGATTGGGAAGCAGGTCTTATGAGAATAGATTGAGTGAACTCGGCCTTTTCTCCTTGGAGCAATGGAAGGTGAGAGGTGACCTGATAGAGGTGTACAAGATGATGAGAGGGCACAGTTTTAAGGTGCTTAGAAGTAGGTACAGAGGAGATGTCAGAGGTAAGTAGTAGTAGTTGTTTTTTTTAAAAATGTGGAGAGTGGTGAGTGCATGGAATGGGCTGCCGGCGACGGTGGTGGAGGTGGATACGATAGGGTCTTTCAGAGACTCCTGGATAGGTACATAGAGCTTAGAAAAATAGAGGGCTATGGGTAACCCAAGGTAATTTCTCAGGTAAGGACATGTTCAGCACAGCATTGTAGGCCGAAGGCCCTGTATTGTGCTGTAGGTTTTCTTTGCTTCTATGGTTCTATAACATTTTTGCCTCATGTCATCTGCTTCTGAAATACTGATGTAATTACCATTTGCAACGTTTTCATTCTGGCCTTCCACTTTCCACTGTCCATAAAATTACCGCAGCAAAATTACTAATCCCAAAATCCTACAGAGACATGAAACCCAGCTTACTTTTTATCCCTATGCTTGCAGATAGGCATTTACACATTATCCCAATATCTACATTTGGAAACAAGCAGGAAAATGTTTATATGTCCCTGTCTTCTCCATCAGTGTAACCTCCACCAGACCTATAAGCTACAGGATTTCTGTCCTGCTCCAGTTCTGACCTCTTGCTGATCCTCGATTTTAATTTCTGGTTCTAATGGCTGCAGAGCCTTCGGAGGCCCAGGGCATTGGTTTGGGAATTCCACCCAGAGACTCTCCATCTCTGTCTCTTGCTATAAAATAAATCTCCCCCGAATCTATTTATTCATTTCCATAGATGCTGCCTGACCTGCTGAATTCCTCCAGCATTTTGTGTGTGTTGCTTTGGATTTCCAGCGTTTGCAGACTTTCTCACGTCCCTAATCTCAAGCTTTCAGTTACCTGTTCCAGTATCTCCTCGAGCGGCTCAGCATCAAAATACGGCAGGCTAAATGTGTGACAGCATAGTGGTCAGTGCAATGGGTTTAGAGCGCCAGTGACTCTGGTTCAATTCCGCCGCTGTCTGTAAGGAGTATGTACATTCTTCGTGTGAACGTAGGGATTTCTTTTGGGTGTTCTGGTGTCCTCCCACATCCCAAAGATATATGGGTTGGAAGGTTAATTGGTCACATGGGTATAATCGGATGGAGTGGGCTCGTTGGGCCGGAAGGGTCTGTCACGGTTCCGCATCTCAAAATTAAACATACTTGTGAAGCTCCTTTGTACATAGACTTAACGGTTCTTTATAAACCAATATGTAGTTGACAGTAGAGAAAGAATAAGAGCACGAGAGAGAAAGGGCTCGTTAATGAATGGGAGAAAGGGCAAGAGCAGAAGAGCGCATGTGCAACCTCCCGCTCTTGTGGAATGCACATGTGCATATGTGCACAAACACACGCATGCAGATTAAGAGATGGCGGGTGCAGCTGCATAGCTGCCAATGAGTCCTGTCAGTCTCTGAAAGATGAGTCAATTCAGGTGTCGGGAAACTAATTAGGTTTTTCTAGCAAAGTCCCGTAAGGGCCTCAATTGTGACTGCGCTGAGAGCAAGAAGGATGGGATTGAAGGGGTAAGGGAAGATGGAGGGAACATGGGTGCTCGCCAAAGATCACTAAGTAATGCCTCATAGTTTAAATCTGTTAAAACTTCATTCACTCTGATTTCATACTAAATCCACTCTGAGTACAGGACATGGAGTACATACATTGCTGAGTCAAACATTCATCATGCTCAGTGATCATGAGTAAACCCAGGAGATGAATCAGAATGTTTGGGTAATGGCCCCATAGAATACGACAGCACAAAAGAGGCAAACCATAGCAAGACCGTAAACTCTCAGCAACAAGATGTTCCTTGTTGGGCTGAGGATCAACACAGGACAGGAAGAATGGGATTTGGGAATTCAAGGCAGAGAAATAGCAAGATGTCACAATTTCAGGGACAGAGGAAAAATGGGGAAAGACGAGAAAAACAGAGGAGCTGTGGGAGAAGAGGGGAGGGGGCAGGTTGGATGGCATGGGCGATGGGATAAGGTGGGGGAAGAGAGAGGTTGAGAGAAGACAGGAGACTGAGTCTATTTCAAGAGCTGAGGAACAGCAAAAGTTGGAAGAAGACAGGGGGTGAAGAATAGAGAGTAGAGAAATAAAGGAGCAGGGCAAGGACTGAGCTGAGGGAGAGAAAATGTGATAGAATAGTAGGAAATAAGAGAAAGAGAATGTGCCCATGGTGTGTGTGACGTTTACAGTTTTCTGGAGCCACAGGAGGATTCGATGCATGTTGTCAAGTGAGCTGGAATTCCCCCAGTAATCAGAGATGACATACTATCTGGACACACAAAATGCTGGAAGAACTCAGCGGGTCAGACAGCATCCATGGAGCAGTACAATGGAAATGAGTTGATGTTTCAGGTCATGGCTCTTCATTGGGACTGGAAAGGAAGGAGGAAGATGCCAGAATAAAAAGGTGGGGGAAGGGGAAGAAGGATAAGAAAGGTGATAGGTGAAGCCAGGTGGCTGGGAGAGGTAAAGGGCTGAAGAAGGAATCTGATAGGAGAGGAGAGTGGACCATAGGAGGAGAGGACCAGGGGGAGGTGATAGGCGGGTGAGAAGAGATAAGAGGCCAGAATGGGGAATAGAAAAAGAGGGGAGGAAGAAGGATTTTTTTTAAACCGGAAGGAGAAATTGATATTCATGCCATCAGGTTGAAAGCTACCCAGAAGAATACCAGATGTCGCTTTCCTGAGGGTGGCCTCATCTTGGCACAAGAGGAGGTCACAGATTGACATGTCGGAATGGGATTAGGAATTAAAATACAGGGCCACTGGGAAGTTCCACTTTTGGCGGATGGAGCGGAGGTGCTTGATGAAGTGGCTCCCCAATTTACGACAGGTCTCACCAATGTAGAGGAGGCCGCATTGGGAGCACCTGACACAAAAGACAACCCCAGCAGACTGGGGCCTTGAATGGAGGTGAAGGAGCTGGTGAATGAGCAGGTATAGCACTTAAGCCACTTGCAGGGATAAGTGCTGAGAGGGAGATTAGTGGGGACGGACGAATGGACAAGGGAATCATACAGGGAGTGATTCATGCAGAAAGCAGAGAGTGGGGGTTGGGAGGTAAAGATATGGTTGGTGGTAGAATCCCTTTGGAGATGGTGGAAGTTGTGGAGAATAATGTGTTGGATGTGGAGGCTCATGGGGTGGTAGGTGAGGAAAGGAGGAACTCCATCATTGTTAAGGCAGCGGGAAGACAGGATGAGCGCAGATGTCCAGGAAATGGAGGAGATGCGGGTGAGGGCAGCATCAGTGGTGGAGGAAGGGAAACCCTGCTCTTTGAAGAAGGAAGACATCTCTATTGTCTTGGAAAGGAAAGCCACATCCTGGGAACAGATATGGTAGAGACAAAGGAACCAAAGGAGAAACTGTTGAGGGTGAAGACCAGTTCTGCCAGATGGAGGAGGGTGGTGGTGGCGGAGGGGAACTGGTTGGTTCTTTCATTGAGAAAAAAGTGGAGAGCTTTAAGGCTTTCTTGATGGGGGAATAGATGTGTATAGGAACTGGTCATCCATGGTGAAAATGAGGCATTCAGGGCCAGGGAATTGAAAGCTGGTGAGGAAATAGAGAGCATGAGAAGTGTCGCGGATGTAGACAGGAAGGGGCTATCTGAATTCCTACAGAAAGCATGGCCACTCAGTGTGTGGGATAGGGCTGAAACCAAAGTCTATGCAAACCACACCCAGTAGTAGTCAGCAAAACCACCACAAAAAGTTGGATTTTAAATAAATATTCCTACAGCACTGAATCACCAATGGGTTTACTTATCTTCCTCAAGGTCCCTGCAGTCCCAACAGGTCACAAGCTTGGGCCTGGGCTAACACAAAACTGAACAAAGGGTTAACATGGATTGCCTGTAACAGACAGAGCCTGGCTGTCTTGGCAGAAGGCCAGCTGCAGGAACAGCAGGTCCAAACAGCTAAAGCTGGCACACGGCAAAGGAAATTCCGTCCTGTTTCTTCTGGCAGAGCCGAGAGATTCCAGCTTTAGCAGCTCATAAAAAAATAACAAACACTCAGCCATCTGAACCCAGAGTGTAAACAGCCAGTAGTTGAGCTCCTGGAGAGGGCTACTCACAGTCCACAGCAAGCCTCACAGCCATAGCTACACACTCTCACTGACTGGGGCTCACTCTTACCCCTTCACCTCGCTGCACACTTAGTCCACACACTCGAGGATTACTGCACACACTCACTCAGACCAATATGGGTGAATATCTTGTCAGTAATCAGTGCTAAGGCCCAAACACAAGAATGAATTATGTGTATAGCTTATTGGAAACACCAGCAAGAGGTGGCCTCTCCAGGACAGAAGGGGACTGGTACTTTTGTGAGAGTTGAATTCAGAAGGAGCTGCAAGGAACCTGAACATGCCAGATGTTAACTAATGTGGCAACTTTTGATTTACTATGGTATATGACCCTCAAATCTGCCATATTAATAAAAAGATTAAACTGATTTATTAGCACCCTTTAGTGATAGAAACCCCTCTTTGGTCTGCCATGCAATGACTCCAGCCCCATCTCAACATAGTCTTCCTCTGAACATGGATCATTGACTTTGTCACCACTAGCCAAGTAAACTGTGTACATAAAGCTCAAGGATAGTTGAGCATAGGGGAGAAACTGAGAAAATAGCTGAGAAAGTCTTAGGACCTAGTTTAAGGATTTTTCCTACCACAGGTCCAAATGTTAATACAATATAATTACGCTTTAGTTAAAAATTCGTGAAACATTTATAGCTACTTAGGTGACGTGTCACTGGTTGCAACCGAACACGCCAATTCCTGCACAGGTTCCAGGACACTCGATATGAAAAGGAAACCAACGGCTAAGGAGAGGAGGCACCTTCCTCTCCAATGAGCAAGGGCGCGAGGAATTAACCCTTACCCTGCTGAAAACTCAGTAATTGCGCATAGTTTGGCAGAGTGATCGGGGTTCCCATCCTTTTTTTTACACCACAGACCAACTCCATCCATGAAGCAAGAGGTCCATGGACCCAGGTTTGGAATCCCAGCTCTAAATAAACAATGCTTCTGCACAGTTAGATAGTGAAGAGCCATCATCCTCAATGAATAGCAATTCTATACTGTTCTAGAGAATAGTACTTACCTTGTAGAATGATTATGAGCAGTCACAATGTGCAATCCTTCCTCTGAATAAACAGCAACTGTGAGATACACCTCCAAGAGGACCAAAACCTTGCTGTGATATGGAGGCTTGTGTGCGTCAATGACCCGGAGAGTTATGCTGCCTGGAGTCAGGGCCTTGTGCTATGGCTCTTGGTAGGGTCACCCATGCCAAACAGGTCAAAGGGTAGAGGGCAGACTAAGAGTGGTCCACCGAACCTCCAGGTTCGGGGGTTCAGCTCAGGGCTAACAACCTGACTGGTAAAACAAAATTATTATGGAAACAGCAATGAAGAATCCTTCTACATCTGAGTGCGATGGTATTCCTGAGCCTCCACCCAGGACTTGCATGACTGACAGCAGTGAAAACAGAGAGGAAGGTACTGACACAATAAAGGAAGCCCTGAACACTGACAGAAATGGAAGACCTCCTTTGGTGCCCCAAGTGTCAGCGGCAGCAACAGGCAGTAAGTAACTGTGTAATTTAGGATAAAGGGGAGGCTTTCTAGCCCTCCAACCTGTTCACCCATGCAACTAACAATGACTAAGGAATACCTCCTCACTTTTGCACCTTAATATTGCAGCCTGCCCTCCTTTTACAGAATAAAATATAATCACAGCTTTGGGATGTTCTGTTTCCTCCAGCCTTCATACTTCAGGTTTCACTTTGATTGTACTTCTAAGGGGTACAACTCCAATTTTTAAATTATGCCCCCTTGTTTTGGATTTATATTAGGAAAAAAAATCAGTCTGCACACTCATGCATTAATTCATACTTTAATAACGAGCATTAAAAAAAACTTACAAAAGACCTCTACATGTCTGCCATACTCAGTTGCATCAACCCCCTTCTCCTGCAAGTATATTTACAACCTGATCATTTTCTACAGATTACGACTCACCACAGGCAGAGGCCATTCAGCCCATTATGCCTCTGCCAACCTTATAGCAGAGTTATCAACTGGGTCTTGTTCTACCCCCACACCCCCCCCGCCTTTCCTTATGCTTTACAAAATTAACCCTTCAAGTGCAACTCCATTTCCTTTTGAAAGTTGCCAATGAATCTGCTACTAACAACCTTGCTGGCATTCCAGATCATAACTCCCTGCATAAAAATTGTTTCCTCATGTTGCCGCTGGCACTTTTGCCAATTATTTCAGCCTGTATGCTTACCGACAATTTTAACATGGAAGCAGTTTCGTTTTACTTATATAAAAATCCTTCATGATTTTGAGCACCTCTTTCAGATCTCCTCAACTGCCCCGGTATCTGTGTTTCTGGATAACTGAACTCTATTATCCCAGAGTTCTCCTCTAGTAAACGTTTCCCACACTCTAAAACCTTGATGCTCAGAAATAGACAAACTCTTAAGCAATTTTTAAAAAAATATTGAACAGCCATGATTGAATAGCACAGCAGAATCGATGGGCTGAACAGCCTAATTATGCTTCTTCCACCTTGTGGTCTAAAATTGAGTGCCTTTGTACTACAAGCCTGAAATAATTATGCCAAAAATGTTCAACCTGTAACCTTCAAAGATTTATGTTAAATTCCCTTGGTCTATCGGTTCCTGCATCCCCTTTAAATTCGCACTATTTTGATAATGTTGTCTCTCCCCACTCTTAGCAAAGCAAATTAGCTCACTGAGTAATTTACCTGCCACACTTTTGTCACATTACTATTCTGCCTTTATTTCCTTGAAACCTATTACGACCCCACTTGTATTAAAGCACATTTCCAAATTGTAATCCAAACATCGAAACCGTGCCCTAAATATGCATGAGTCATTAAAATGCACTAAAAAGAACAGACATTCTCATGTCAGACCCAGATAAAACACCAACATATGCGTCCCTCTTCTGTAGAAAACAACCTCACTACTACACTGCTTTCCTGTGATGAGGGGGAACTTCTTGCATGGCAGCTCACTCTGCATTCTGATGGCTGTCTACAGGGAGAAGGTACAAACACGGATGTAGGTCAGTGACCACCCCACAGGCATGTTAGTTACATCTGTATTTTTAACATCAGGAACGACTACAACCCTATCCTGGGGTTGGGTGAAGAAGGATGGCAGTTACCAGTCGGAATATTAAACCCTGACCACAAGTGTTGTCGACCCGAACCAAGAACTGTACAAGTCAAATATAACTGAAGCACATTTCAAAGCCATTGCCAGAAAAATTAATTTTCGCTATACTTAACAGAGGCCCAGGATATCTCTGCTGATTTACCCAAGACTCCAGGTGGTATGAAGCTCCTTGGCTCTATTTATTTCACACTTACTAATACTGGTATCACATTTGCCATTTATACACTTGACAGGATTCACTGTTTTATATGTCTCTCAGTATTAATAAAACCCCAAGAAGTAAGGACTATTCCCAGAAATTCCACCCCTAATCTCTTATGGAGAAAGTTAGAAAAAAATGTGATGCACTAACCCATAAAGAGTTCCAATTCTCAAGATGTCTACAATTCATCAGAGTGCAAGTTTCAGCAGACAGCACATGTCTCCGGCAACAGGACTATCCCTACAGGAGACTACTTTTCACCATTGATTTCATTTAAAATGGCACCAGGATCCCTTGAGTCCTTAATGCAGTAACTACTGTATATATTATTTTCTTGCTTTATAATACAAGATAAGGTCATTCCATCAAGTCTATATCAGCTCTCAGAGCATACTCATCAATCCCATTCCCCCATTTATTTCCTTGTAATCTATTCCCTCTCACGTGCTCATCAATTTTTCCCTGTTGCTGAAACTACACCAAGGATAATTTACAACAGCCAATTATCCTACCTGTGCATTTTTGGGATGTGGAAGCAAATGAGAATCCTGAAGTGAGGATTGTGGTGCTGTGTTCTGGGATTCTGTTCCAAGAGAATGGCTCTCTATACAAAATGGAGGCTTCTGGTTTTCACTCATCAGCTGTTCTCCAAAACAGCCTGAATTTCCTCCACAAAAATCGCAAGGCTTTCAGCTGGCCCCAGACTGTACACCCACTATCTCCCTCCTCCTCCAGTCCAGGAACACAAGTACATAGCTGTCTCCCAACAACAAACGCCCCACACACCATCGTTAGAAAGTCAACAGCCCTCCCACATTCTCCCCTCAACCACTCCATCCACCTTCTGGGAATGTAAGTTCATCACTCACCCCTCCCCATTACTACCCTTCCCTCATGCTGGGCTGTGGGTACCCAGTACCCCCAAAGCCCCAACAGGGACAAATGCTGTGTTTGTGTTAAACCCCGATTATCTGATTTTAAGATGCATGCTAATCTGGATGGACACGTAGAGGATGGAAACAGGTCCTCATATCCATTAGGCCAATGCTGACCAAGATTCCAATTTAAACTATATCTCTCTAAATCTTTCCCATCCACATACCTGTCCAAGTATCTTTTCCAATGCATTAATGTATCTGCTTCAACCACTTCCTCTGGCTGCTCATTCCATATACAAGCCACTCTCTGGGCAAAAAAGTTGCCCCTGAGGTTCCTATTGTATCTCTCCCCTCTCATGTTAAACCCCTGCCCTCTAGTTCATGATTCCCCAGGGAAAAGGGCTGTGTATTGATCCAGTCTATAATCCCTCGTGATTTTATAAATCCCTATATGATCACCCCTCATTCTCCTGTGCTCCAGTGAAAAAGTCCCAACCTACTCAACCTCTCTCACTATAAACCTGTCCCCTCGAGTCTCATCAGCTTAAGCTTCATCACTACTTCGACTTGTCACACACTACATTGAACCCTTGGGTGTAAAATTTTACACTGACATTTTAAAAAAGGAATCTCATCTTCCAATAACCTTCACCAAACATTTGATAAACCACGTACCATCCAATGCAGTAAATATGATAAGTTGCCTCATTGGGTCATAGTCATACAGAATGGAAGCAGACCCTTTCAACCCACTGAATGAACTTTCAGAAATTAAACATCCAGCTGCAATGATCCTGTTTTAATTTCTCCAGATCACCATCAAATCCTCTTAGATTCTACTGACTGCCTGTACAACTAACCAACCAGCCTGCATGTCTCTGGAATGTGAGACACAGGAACAGGCTCTTCTCATGATGCCTGTGCTGAGTATGATGCCAAATTAAACTAAACCCTTTTGTCTGAACACATTCCACACTCACCATTCACTAGATATTCACATGCCCATCCAAAGCCTCTTGATCACCACTATCCTATCTGCGCCCATCACTTCTATATCAGAGTGCGATGGTATTCCTGAGTCTCCACCTGGGACCCACATGACAGACAGTAAACCAAGAGGAAGCTACTGACATGTTGAAGGAAGCCGTGAACACTGCCAAAGATGGGGGACCCTCAATGTTGCCCTAAGCGGCAGCAGCAAACAAAAGTATACCCCAGTAAGCTCCTCATAATTTTATATACTTCTACCTCAGCACATGGAGGGTACCTACGTGATCACAGGGAGAATGTACAGTGGAGGTCAGGATTGAACCTGTGAGGAAGCAGCTGGACTGACTGCATAAATTGTGGTCTCTTTGTCATCTTAGTCTTAACATGAACCTAAATGCAAGAATGCGCCAGCTAACTTGCCATAGGAGTGTCACATTCACATTGTACTGTCCTTCCTCAATGTTACTATATAGTGAACCCCACAATGACCTAAGCCACTCAATATGGCTCCCAAAACAGGATTTAACAAGGCACAAAATGCCCTGGGACTAAACCATGACGCTCACTCAGTACCACAGTTGTGGTAACTCCTTCTGTAAGGCACTTTATAATATATTCCTAACCGTTTTTATGCCATGGACCCCTACCATTAACTGAGGGGACTGTGGACCCCAGACCACAAGTTGGGAACCCCTGCTTTATACGGACATCGGATTTGCAAAGCCTCACGGAGCTGTACCATCTGCCAGGACTCACCATCACAGGCCACACTCAGTCATTAGAATGAGACACTGGGGACCCTCCACAAGACCAAATGTCAGCAGGAGGCAGTATCTTCAGTGTTGTGTGTGGGGGGGGGGGAGAGCAGGAGGGAATCTTAAGACCAGTTCAGGACATAATGTTGTGAAAACCCTTTAACCTACTCTAAAATCATTCTAACCCTTCCTTCCTTCAATAGCCATCCATTTTTCAATCATCCATATGCCTATCCAAGTCTCTTGAAAGCCCCTCATATATCTGTTCCTACAACCACCCCTGGCAGTGTGTTCCACACACCTAGCACTCTCTGTATTAAAAAAAACCTACTGCACCCCTGACATTTCCCCTTACTTTCCTCTCCACACCTTAAAATTATGCCTCCTCATATTAGCCATTTCTGCCAAGGGAAAAAGACTGTCTACCCACTCTATGCTTCTTATCATCTTATACACCTCTATCAAGTCACTATTCATCTTGGTAAATCTCCTCTGCACCCTCACTAAAGTTTCACTGAAAGGGGGTTAGATTTGACATTTGGTAGATGAGTGGGAACCAAGTTCTCATTTCCAAGGTTCTTCTAACCCAACCGAAGATTTTTTTAAAATGCAAGTTTATATCCCTGTCAAATGTCCCCCTACTCCAGGATTCTACCAAATGCCGATCCTATCCTGAGGCATCCACATATTTATGCAGTCGTGCAGAGGGAGAGAGAAGAAAGCAGAGATGGAAAGCTGGAAATACACTCCCATTCACAAAGAGACACTGCGTAAGATCATACGGATAGATACAAATACACATATCCCCCCCAAATTAAGTAGTGTACATGCATACTGCTATACGCAGAGACTGCCACCATGGAGTTCTATCTGTTGGCACTACATTCAATTCTGGCATCAACAGTCCAAAAACACCCACAAACCAATACTGTTGCTGTGGGCACATACCAAGACCAGTCCCTTCTAGACACTTCAATGGCCAAGAAAGCAGATTCTCAGATTACTCCTCCAACTCTGCTGACCTGACTGCTCAGCTGTTAAACCATGCGAAGTATTCAACTCTCACAATTAAATTAGTTGTGTCAACTGGGATCACAGTGGTTAGTACAGGGTCAGTGCAAGACATGTTAAAATACGACAGCTACTTTCCTCCCCTCTGTTCCACCACTACAATGTCAGATATCACACTGTATTTCATGTTGTCTGAGTGAGACAACCAGATTAATGCCAATTCGCACCAAACTGTGGGCACCATGGCATGGTGCCAATTCATTTCAGAATTTATGTCGACCAGAAAGGTTCACCAGACCAGCTGCACTTGAAGCCAAACGCAAGTGAAAACAGACCACCTCAAACAGTGCCAGTGCGAACACTGTACCAGCTCAACTCACCACCATACTTAACCACCAATTCCCTTTCCTGCTCTTGACCTCACAGTCAACCCCACTCCCAAGCAGTTCATATTCTAATCAAAGTTCAAAGTAAATTTATTATCAAAGTACATATATGTCACCATTTACAACCCCGAGATTCATTTTCTTACAGGCATACACAGTAAGTACAAGAAACACAGTAAAATCAGTGAAAGACCACACCCAACAGGATGGATAAACAACCAATGTGCAAAAGATAACAGACTGCACAAATACAAAAATAAATAAATAAATAAATGACCATTAAATACCGAGAACATAAGATGAAGAGTGTTTGAAAGTGAGTCCATAGGTTATGGGAACAGTTCAGTGACGGGGCGACTAAAGTTGAGTGAAGTTATTCTATCTACCACTAATAAAGGGAAGATTGCATCTGAGGATTCAGGTCAGGTAACAAACATGTATTTCTGCTTCATACAAGGTTCAGCAGCAAAAGCGGCCAGATAAGTTAACCATAAGAGCATCACAGCCAAACTCAATCGAATCCTTTATTGAACATAAACCCAATCCAATCCTCTATTGACAACACTCCTTTTTTCTCCAAGTATGGTGTTGCTTTGAAAGGCAATGCATCTCTTACTGGCATCCTGAGCAATAATCATATCTAACCTAATACCATTTCAAGCAGATTATCTGATCATATACTACATGGTTATGGAATTTTACTGTGTACAAATTAGCTGCTGTTTTTTCCTACATTAATACGGTATACTCCAAAAGAAACTGAGTATAATGCTCCCTGTGTTGTGTCCAAGATTATAAGTAGTGCAATAAAAAATATAGAAAGAGCTCTTTATTTAAAAAAACAAGATAACTGGTTAATATTGTACTTACCTAGTTTAAGGCATTGGGGCAAGAGAAGAAATAACGTCAGTAATTTAATCACTGCATCCCGCTTATCACTGATGTAATGAGAGTTGAAGATTGTCCAGCACTTAAAACAAAATGCCCCTTCACAATGGTCACACACACGTCACAAAAGCACCCATTATAGGGGAGAGGCCACTAAACTCTGAATTCGAACTTCAAGAACCTGTCCCACAACGATGAGTCAGATAATCTGCTAGCATTTTATGTGTAACACACCAGGAAAATAGATTAAAAATGCTTTGCAGTAAAAATAGATCATCATTTGAATATTCTCAAAAATGTACTTTTCATTACGAAACAAAAATTCCACAAGTAAAGTAATCCATCTGTGGGTAATTAAGGTCAAGGATAATATTAAAGTGATTGACTTACAATGTGGCCAAAAAAGGAATCAAACAGAGCACTGGGAGCAGCAACAATCAGGCAAAATTAAGATGAAGAAAGCAGATCATGAGAGTAAATTAGTAAATGTGAAAGAATCTTCTACAGCTCTGTAGAAAAGAATACAGTAACAAAAACTTGATGGTCCTTTGAAGATAGACAGGTGAAATTATGGGGAATAAAATAGTGAAGGAATTAAATAGATAGTGTACATCTATCTTCACCCTTGAGAACATGCAAGCGAAATAAAAGTGGAGGGAAACCAAGTGAGGAACTTAAAGTAATTAATATGACTAAAGAGACTATTCTGGAGAAATGAACGACACTAAAAGCCAGCAAATCCCTTGGACCCAAGGACTCACACCTCAGGGTTCTCAAAGGGAAGGGTTCAGAGACAGCGGATGCACAAGTTGTGATCTTCCAAAGCTCCTTAGATTCTGGAAAAGTGCCAACAGCTCGGAAGGTAACAAATATAACACTGCCACTTAAGAAAGTAGAGACACAGAATTTGGAATCTATTAGTCTGGAAAAATGCTAGAATCCATCATTAAGGAAGTGGCAACCAGACACTCTCTGATCACAATTAGAGAGAGCAAATGTGGTTTTAGGGAGGGAAAATCATGCTTGACAAATGTAATCTTTTTGTAGGATTCGAATGGCAAGGAGAGTGGAAAGACGAAAACCAATGAAAGCAGCACAAGTAGATTTTCAATAAGATACCACTTTAAAAGTTGTTACAGACAATGGGCTCATCCAGTTAGGTTACAACATTGGCAAAGAATAGAGGACTGATTAAAGGACAGTGGGAATTAAAAGACCTTCTTCAGATTGGTGCAGTATTTCTAGTGAAGTGCTGGTCACAATTTATGACAAGACAGAAGGTAACGTATTCAATTTGCTGAAATTTCCCATCTACTCTTCAATAAAATTATGGACAGACCAATTAGCTGAATGGACTGGAAGTAGGTAGCTTGAGTAACTTATAGGAAAATGCAAGCCTATATGCTTTGATAAAGTCAAATATGTTTTTAAATGGTGATGAGCAAGTAAATGTTTATGTACAGAAGGATTAAGTTCAGGAGATGCAAAAAGTAAACATGAAGCAATCAAAATGACAAATGGTGTTACTGCAAGAAATTTGAAGTATAAAAGTAGTGAATTCTTGCTGTGATTGTACAAGCCTTATTGATACCACATTGGGTATCTGTCGTATTGGTCTTCATTCCAGAGGAAGGATATGCTCACTGGCCTAGGGCAAGGCTACCACGTTACCTGGAACTTAAGAGGACACAAAATCTCACTGTAACATATAAGAGTCTGAATGGAAATGACATAGTCTGTTTATTGGAGAATACAGAAAGGGGTCATAGTTTCAAGAAAAGGGAACAATCATTTATTTGTAAGATGAGCAGATCTTTCACTCCGGAAAATATCAATATTTGGAATTTGCTAACTGTAGGTTCTCGGCAGAGTATATTCAAGGATGTGATGGATAGATTTTTGCACATCATGCTGATCATGGTAGGTGACGATTGGGCAAGAAACTGAACAAGGCACAGGATTAGTGAGAGTCAGCTCAGGAGTGTGAGCTACTCCAACTTTTTATTCTGTAGGTCTCACCTACACTATCAAGGTACCCAGCTAAATATCCAACTACCAGTCACAGAGGTACACCCATCAACAAAAACAAGATACATTTATAGAAGCAAAAAAAAACGCAGGTGCTAAAAATGTGGAATATAAAAACAAAACAGAAAATGCAAGGAATAATCAGATCAGGCAATTCCTGCGAAGAGAGAGTCTAAAGTTCAATATATATTTATTATCGAAGTATGTATACATTATACAACCTTGAGATTCGTCTTACAGGCAGCCACAAAACAAGAAACCCAAAAAGAACCCTTTTAAAAAAAAGACCAATAAACACCCAATGCACAGAGAGGGGGGGGGGGAACACATAAATCGTGCAAACAATAAAAGCAAGCAACAACATTCAGAACAAAGTGAGTCCATAGACATGAAGGCAGAACAGGCCCAGAGGCTCAGCTTATCACACAGCGGAGCAAAACGTCATGGAGCTCGCAGGCACAAAGCCCTGAGCAGCTGGAGGCAGTTGCGATTTCTCTCCCGACTCTTGATGACACCGTCTAACCTGAGTAATTCCAGCATATTTGGCTTTCTTTTTGCTTTTATATATTTTTAACCACAGTTGCAATATCTCAAGGCACATTATGGTTATATTATCAAACAAATTTCATTCTGCATCACGAAATATTAGAACAGGTGAGGCAGGTTTTCAGAAGGGTCATGAAACAAGAGAGAAACAGAGGCGAAAAGATTTCAAGGGAAAATTCTACAGTTTAGACTGCAGTAAACGAAAGGATGACCACCAACAAAGCAGTAATAAAAATTCAGTATCAGGGATCTGCAAAATACTGGGAATGAGGCAATATGGGTTAGAAAAAAAGGGATGCAGATGAAAGAAATGGAGAAAACAGTATTTGGCAGGTTCTAAATACCTTCATTCTGAAATTTAAGACAGGAATAGTGGTCCAAGTCACAAAGAATTCTATTTCAATTGATGCGTGTACAAATCACACCCCAATCCGCAAAATCATGCATCATTTGAATGAAAACGACGAGGTGAAGCAGGACCCCAGGACTACACTTTCTTACATTAATCAGTGAGTGGACATGAATTCTTTCTAGTTCAGACTGCAGCATTGACTACAGCACTTGCTCAGGTTTTGTGTCATAATCTATCATTAATAAGTATTTGATAACAATCTTGGGCCAACAGCCAATGGACCCCAACAATTTGTAACTGAACCTTGTAATTAATCAAACCTGTGATTGTAATATAACATAACGCATGAGCGTAAAGGTTCACGTTCCACCTCACCATTAAACAAAGACCAACAGTTTCAGCTCAGAATCAAGAATCAGGTTTATTATAACTTTGAAGGACTCTTCATCTCCTGTTCTCGATATTTATTGCTTATTTATTTTTAGTGTCTTTTGCACACTGTTTGAACGTCCAAGTTGGTGCGGTCTTTCATTGATTCTATTATGGATTTATTGAGTATGCCCGCAAGAAAAAGAATCTCAAAGTTGTATATGGTGATTATATGTACTTTGCTCATAATTTAATTTGAACTTTGAAATTAGTTGTTCTGCAGCAGCAATACAATGCAATACATAAAAAATACTATCAGTTGCTTAAGAAATATTAAAAAATAAATAAATAACACAAAAGAAGAGCAAAACAGTGAGGAAGTGTCCACGGGTTCATAGAACGTTCAGAAATCTGATGGTGGCGGGGAGGAAGCTGTTCGTAAAACATTGGGTGTGTATCTTCAGGGTTCCTTGTTGATCTCAGGAGTTGGAACATGTAGACAGACATCCAGTGATCACTGCACACATCCTGAGAATGCGAGCCTGCAAAAATTGGGCAATGACAAGACCAGATGACTGGGATGCATCCTACAGTGGAATAACATCAGAACTCATTCTTTAGATTCACAGATGAAGAGTGTCCTCTTGGCATTTACAGCCAAGAACAGTCATGAACTGCACCCAAGGGAATGTCAGGTACTGCAGAAGTGTGGTACAGTCACGAGAGGCTGCAGATTCTGGAATCTAGAGCAACATGCAAACGCTAGAGGAACTCAGCAAGTCAGGCAGCATCTATGCAGAGATAATTCTCACATCTCCACACATTGAAAATCTGGCTGAGTGGTGCCATAACAACAACTTCTCACTCAACGTTAGCAAGATTATTGACTTCAGGAGGAAGATACCAGAGGTCTATGAACCAGTCCTCACTGGAGGATCAGAGGTGGAGAGGGTTAAGAACTTTAAATTCCTTAGTGTCATTATTTCAGAGGACCCATCCTAGGCCCAGCACACAAGTGCAATTATGAAGAAAGCATGACAGCATCTCTACATCATTAGGAGTTTGGAAAGATTCAGCATGACATCTAAAACTTTGAAAAACTTCTAGAGATGTCTAGTAGAGAGTATATTGACTGACTGCATCAGAGCATGGTATAGAAACACCAATGCCTGTGAATGGAAAATCCTACAAAAAGCCCAGTCCATCACAGGTAAAGCTCTCCCCACGATTGAACAGATCTACACAAACCGTTGTTGCAGCATCCATCATCAGGGACCCCCACCACCCAGGCATGCTCTCTTCTCGCTGCTGCCATCAGGAGGAAGGTAAAAGTGCCTCAGGACTCTCACCACCAGGTTCAGGAAGTTACTACCCCTCAACCATCAGGTTCTTGAACTAAAGGAGATACCTTCACCCAACTTCACTTGCCCCATCAGTGAAATGCTCCCACAACGTTTGGACACTTTCAAGGACTCTTTGTCTCAAGTCCTCGATATTTATTATTTCTTTCTTTTTGTATTTGCACAGTTTGTTGCCTTTCGCAGACTGATTGAACACCCAAGTTGGTGCGGTCTTTCATTGATTCTATTATGGTTATTATTCTATTATGGATTTATTGAGTATGCCCACAAAAAAATGAACCTCAGGGATGTTGACATATATGTACTTTAATAATAAATTTTGTTTGAACTTTGAATATAGTTGACACTCAGTCCAGATAATAATGGGAATAATTGGCTTATTACTGCCACGTGTTCAGAGATACAGGGAAAGGCTTTGTTTTACATGTCTTCCAGCTAGATTATTCCAAACACAAGTACATCCAGATAGTATAAAAAGGAAAAACAATTAACAGAATGCATAATATATTATAACCAAACAGAGAAAGTGTGCAGTGCAGGTAGATAAGTAAACACAAGGGCCATGACGAGATAGACTGGGAGATCAAAAGTTCATCTTTATCGTACATGAGGTCCATTCAAGAGTTGAAAAATAATGGGATAAAAGCTGTCCTTGATCTTGACCAGAAATTATCAACTACCCATTTCTCTCCATAGATGTTGCCTGACCTGCTGAGTTCCTCCAGCATTTTGTGTGTGACTGCAGTCACTGTCATAAAATCTACAACATCTGCAGAGGAACAATTAAACATCACTCGTGAACGGAGAATGCAGGGTGATGGGGTTGAGAGAAATTGCAGTTTTCTAACAAATTAGAGACTGGCATTGAAATCAGGAATTAATCAGTTGTTACAAGCTGTGGCAAGATTGGGAAAAAAAAACTGCAGGCACCGTACCTGACAAAACAATCTATTGAACATACATGAAGCAGTTTATTTTAATTTCATAAAGTTCCTAAACTTTTGATTGCTATTGCTTCATTTTTATCATCAAGTATCAACACTCTCTGATCTTAACAACTCAGCATTACACTGCAGTCATCTCATTTCCTATACAAACTGTATTTATGTAGAGCCGTTAACAGTAAGAGATAAATAGGTACTTTGTAGGAATGTTTCAAATGAAATGTGGCACGAAACCCACAAGGAGGTATTAGTGCAAAACCCACAAGGAGGTATTAGTGCAGAAGAAAAATTTGGTTAAGGAATGGACTTCTAAAGAGCATAACAAAGGAGCAGAGAAAAAGAAAAGGGGTGAGGGAGGGAGAAAAGAGGCAGAGGGGGAAGCGAAGAGAAAGATTAGGGAGATAATTTAAGAGTTCAGGGTCAAACAACCATAACCTTCTGGGATACAGTTACAGAACTGCTTCTGAAAACAATAGTGCTTCCCAATTTCATTCCTGAACAGCCTAGCTCTAATTTAATTCTGTCCCTTGCTACGGATTTTCCCCACCAGCAAAAAGTTAGCTGTTTACCCCATCAAATGCTTGATTTTCTTCACTGCAGCAGAATCACCCCCTCAAACCTTTGAACTTGAGAAAATATGACAGTTTTCATTTATATTTTATATAAATATAATTTTTTCATGGAGAAGAAAAAATGTCTCCTGAGGTTTATGTGCAGGGTTTACAAAGAGTATCTTGATAAGTTAACTCTTTAAACTCTTGTATAATTTTGGTGAGTCTGCACTGTGTAGCTTGGGGTGTAGTGCCTTTAAATACAGATACTCCAGATGAGGTGTGAATGACCGCAAAATAATTTCTTTCCTTTGCATTCTGTACCCTTTGGTCCTCTGCACATTCTGGTCTTTCAATATTTTAAAATTGCTATCATTTGTCTTGCTTGTGTACAAAGAAGCTAATCTAGCTAACCTCACACTTTGCCACACTGAACTCCATTAGCTTTGCTCACTCATAACTGTATGGCTATGTCCATTTGCCACTTCCTGCTCTCATCCGCACAATTTACTGTGCTTGCTAACCACATCACACAGCCACTGCTGGAATAGCTCAGTACAGTAAAGAGCCCGTATTATTTAACAACACAGAAACCACCCTATATAGTAACCAAAGCTCCTCAAAGTTATGGGCTGAATCCCAACCCCAGTTGAAAGCACATTCATGATGAATACTACAATCTAGTACCTGAAGGAATGCTGCACTGTGAGAGATCAGTCTAGTGGACAGGTTACAAGGATCAGCCTGTGGTGTAGTTTGTGTATAAATTGGAGAATGTTCCCATGTTCCCATCTCTCCACTCACTCCAAAACTCCCATCCACCTCTTAGCCTGTAAATTCTTTGCCAGGTGGTACAAAAGGAGCTACACAAATGTGTAGCTTTTTTTTTACATCACCAGTCCTCATTTATTTAGAGCACAGAAGAGTACAGCACAGGAACAGGCCCTTCATCCCACAATGCTGTGCCGAACCAACTAAATTAGTAATCAAATGGCCAATGAAACAATGTCCATATTCTTCTACTTCCCTTACGTTCACGTGCCTATTTAAAACTCTCTTAAAAATCCTCAATGTATCTGCCTGTACCACTACCCCAGGCAGTGCATTCCAGGCACTCACCACTCTCTGTGTAAAAAAAACCTGCCCCCTCACATCTTCTTTGAAATTGCCCCCCTTTCACCTTAAATCCATGCCCTCAACCCTGGGCAAAAGATACTGTCCATCTACTCTCTCTATGCCTCTTATAATCTTATAAACCTCTGTCAGATCTCCCCTCAGCCTCAGCTGCTCCAGAGAAAACAACCCAAGTTTGTCCAGCCTCTCGTGCCCTCTAATCCAGGCAGCATCCTGGCAAATCTGTTCTGCACCCTCTCCAAAGCCTCAACATCCTCCCTATAATGAGACATCCAGAACGGTAGATGGGGCCGAGAGTTTTATGAAGCTGCTTTTTTTTCCTTCCAAAGCCAGATTTAAACTGCATGAACACTGATGTGCAAGACTGGAAAAATTATACACAGCTGCCACCAAAAAGCTGATATCCCTTCAAACATCTGTCCAACTCCCCTACAAAGGTTTAGTACGATCTGCCTTCCTGAAGTCTGTTCAGGACTGCCTGGGTAAACTTGATGCATATCTGTCTCCATATATCAAAAATAGAGGAAGAGGGTCTGTAGCATTCCTGCTCTCTAAACATTTAAATTAAGCTCAGATGGTTTAAAGAATATCTGGGGTCTGACAGATGCCTTGAGCACTTTGCAAACCAAGTTTGACATCATTCCACATTCACATTCCACACACAATCTTATTCCATTCGTTTCTGCCTGCTTCACCTGGAACCAGTCTACTTTGCTCCCTCAGTGAATGTGTAGTACAATGCTGCACAGGACTGTCCAGAATTCTAATTTCAGCTGAAGCGCATGGTTTCCATTCAATCTGTTGACTCTTTAGCGTGGAACTGATTCCTGGCATCTCCTGCAAGCTTGCAAACCTTGACTTGAGATCTGCAGTCCTGCACGCTGGTGTATTGGATAGTATTACCTGTGGTACACTTTAACCCATTCATAACCTTCATGCCCTTTAAAACCTTTTGCTTCCCCTCATTAAAGCATGATGGAATATTGTTACTCCTCAAAGCATTACACTTGTTTACACCCCCCACCACCCCGCAACATTCAACCAATTCTGCTCATATGGCAGATTTCACTCCATTGAAATCCAAGTGTGGGTTCAGGTCCCACAACAAGATACAAACCATCCAAACTTTGAATAAGTGGTAGCTATTACTTTCACAATATATGCTGTCTCACTTGGTGAGTACTTGGGCATTTTCAGACTTTAAACACAAGAGACTCTGCAGATGCTGAAAATCCAGAGCAACACACACAAAGTGCTGGAGGAGCTCAGCAGGCCAGGCAGCATCTATGGAAATGAATAAACAGTTGATGTTTCAGGCTGAGACCCTTCTTCAGGGCACTGATCCCGAATTTATCTCAGATTTCTAGTATCTGCAATTCCTTTGCCCATGGGTGATGTCCCCAGTGCAGTACCAAGTAAATGCAACTAATTATCAGAGATATTTGGAAAGAATTTCCCCGGCAAAATCTACTTATGATTCACTTAGAAAAATAGGGTATTTTAGTAAAGCCAGAAAATGTCTTGCAAACCAGGCAGCATCTGTGGAAACTGATTCTGTTGCCACTTGGTTAATCGTCCTTCCCCCCATATACTATTGATCCCAAATACCATCAGAAACTGATCACTGATACAACTACTATGAAACTTCATACAAAATTCAATTCATCTGCTTTCAGGTGCATTTATACTGCACAGTAACTATCTTTGGGCTGATTTGCCTCCTCTTTCTCATTTAATCAACGTACTTCCCTCCAGACACTCACTTTCAGTAATGGGATCCCACCGTGTACAAATCAGTGGCTGTTTACCTGCATAATTGAGATTGCACCTAACCACATGGATTGCCTGAGGAACTGTGAGGCATGAGAGGGAGCTGCTTGGTCACGTCTCTCCAACACTCATCTATGATTCACAAGCTCCAAAGGGCGAGGAATTTCACACACCTTCACCACACCATCCCACCAGCCCCCCACCCTCTGTCTGTGACGGTCAGATTCGTTCCATGGCACCACCGGACAACCTGGCCAAAGTCATTTGACCACCTTCAGGTGAGGTGCCGGACCCCCAACCGGACTACAACTCCCGAACCCCCTCCACAATCAACCATGCTCGACGACAAATGCCCCCGCCCCCCCAACTCTGATTGGCCAAATCCCGCATGGCAAACTGGATTCACCCACTACTGGTTGGTTTGATACCACGTCAATCATTCACCCCACACCCCCCCCAAACACACAAATCTCCCCAGACCGGGCAAAGAGTGACGGCCCGTCTCCCGAATGATGTTCGGTCGACATTAACAAATGCCTTATTTATTGTCAACAGAAAAATAAATGAACACAAGCTCCCACACACCGAAAGGTGAGTGGGGGTCTGACGGCGGCAGAATCCGCTCACACGGGGCTACAGCCCGGTCAAGACAGGTCCGAAGACAAAGGGTTAACAGCAAGGCAACAAAGTAACGGGCCGCCCGCGCCGATACAATGTTGCCGACCGCGCCGCGATCAAAGAACCCGCCGCCCTCACCTGTTCCCCCGCAGCACAAGCCGCACGTACCTGGGGCGCCGATGGCAAGTCGCCTCATGTTGCTCGCTGAGCGCGGCCTCGGCCTCCTCCACCTCCCGTGGCCCATGACCGGGGCCCCGGGCTCGGGGACAACTCGGCGGTGGCGGCGTCCCTGCTCCTCCTCCTCCTCCTCCTGCCGCCCCCACCTCAGCCCCAGGACAATCCTCAACCCGAACGTCGAGAGCAGCCCTGGCCCCCTCCCTCTCTATCTATCTATCTATCTATCTATGTATCTGTATCTCTCTCTCTCTCTCTCTCTCACACACACTCTCACTCTCTCTCTCTCTCTCTCTCTCTCTCCCGCTGCTCGGCGCCGCTGCTTCTCTGTTGTTGTCAAACGGCAGCGAGTATGGATGAGCGAGAGGAAGGGGCTGAGGGAGCCGCCGTGTCACAATAAGAGTCCCTACTCCCTCCCACAGCAGCTCCAAGCGGCACCAGCACTCAACACAGCCCACATCGAGCACAGCGTTCTCAGATCATACTGAGCGCACTAAACACACCCAGCACTGCTATGGCGAGTTCAACAACTGAATACACTGAACGCAGAGAGAGAGGCTGGCATTCACAGTCGATTACACAGATACACTGAGTACAGCCACATCAAAAGGACGTTCTAATTTAACTCACTGAAAGTCTTCAACCCAGCTCCTGCAACCTTGACAATTCGGACCACAAAGATGTAGAGTGTTGTACTGAGGGGCTGCTGAACTGTCGGAGGTGACGTATTTCGGTTAAAACATTAATCCAAAACTGTCCTCGTGCGCTTCAGTGGATGTAAAGTACTCCCTGATAAAATCTGAAAGAATTAGAAAGTCCCTCCAACTAAATATTGAAAAGAACAAGCCATTGACTTCAACCCCGGGTATCACTGTTCCTGTCAATTGTCCGAAACTGAACCAGAATAGCCTTGAATAATCTCAAAATAAACTCGGACCACATATTTGCTCTATCAAAGGTTACATTTCAGTCTTTATCATTACCAATTCAGACCTCAGCTCATCTGCCGATGAAGCCCCTCTTAGCTGCACAGTTTCCAACAAACACTTAGCCCGTTTCCTTTATTCTATCTTTTCGACACTCTGGGTCATTTAGATCTCTATTATTCTGCCCAATTTGCACCCAGGTTCAATTCCCTGAGTTTACCAACTCAAATTGTCTTCCAGATAGGCAACATCTCAGTTTTAACATTCCCATCTCACCATGGCCTTCCCCCTTGCCTTCTCCTGCAGTATATATATATATTTTTTTAAATTGTGGCCCCTCACAAAGACCCGATTTTCATTCTTCCGTCATTAGAGTGAGGGCTTCTTTCAAAACCTCCACATGTTTTCTACCTTCGTTTTGAACTGAGAAGAAAGGTTGGCAGTGTACAGCAGTAAAGGGGTAGGGGTATGTGAGAGGTCACCTATCGCCTATCAGTCTCTATCCCACCACCACCCCACCCCCAACTATACTGCTATACACCCGCAATCTTTCCTCTTCCCCTCTCAGTCATGATGCAGGGTCTTGACCTGAAATATTAAATTACACATTTTGCCTCCAGAGATGCTGGCTGACTGCTTATGTTCCTTCAGGGTTCTTTTTTTTTTGTTCCTTCTCCAGCAACTCCAAGTTCCTTTCGTTTTAAAACCTACTTCAATGACCAAGCTATTGGTCACCTGCTCCAATGTCTCACTCATTCATGGTATCAAATTTTGTTTGATGGAATTCCCTTACAAATGCCTTAGGTGTTTTGCAACGTTAAGTGCAACTCTGTAAATACATGTGGTGATGTTGCATCCAAGCTAATATATATTTACTTCTCAATTCACATGAATAAGCAACAAATGATTTGGTCATTATCATGTTGCTTGTGGGAACTTGCTCTGTGTAAATTTAATTCTATGCTTCCTACAATACCACAATAATTAATTTCATTGGTTGTAGAGCACATTGGCATGTTAGGGTCACAAATAGCACCGTTTTATCAATGCAAGTCATTCCTTTCTTTGACTGAATTGTAACACCTCATTGAAAACCAGCTATGTTTGCAGCGAGGACCAGGCCTTAAACTGAGATTTTGCCTGCTGCTGCAGTCCAGGTGAGGAGATGGCAGAGGTGGTCTGTGCTGGGTTGGAGGCTGGCCTCTCCCATCAGTGCTGCTCTTCCATGTTCAATCGGTGGAATGACAGGCTGGATTGTGTGTATCTGCATAATGCTGGGATACTGTACCATCAATTTGTGGGACATGTCACTCAGTGTCTTGGGCTATATATGTGCTTTTTTGTTCACTATTTTGAATGTGTTGTGTATGTTTTGTAGCTTGCCCCCACAGGAACAGTGTTTCGTTCGGCTGTATCCATGTATGGTTGAATGATACTTAAACTTGATTTGATTGGCCCTTGCATTAAGCTCAGTGAACACATTCAGTGTAAGATCACCATGTTGGGTGGATTGTGAACAGATTTGGGAGGGTCAGTCACGCTGTGGCAGGGTCACAGGATAAAAATGAAGAGCAGAATCTGCAGATGCTGGAAATCCAAAATGAAATCTGAAAGTGGTCGATGTAAATGCTCAGTAGGTCAGGCAGCATCTGTGGAGGGGAAAATGAGAGTTAACCTTGGAGGTTGATGACCTTTCATTAGAAGTAGGAAAAGTTAAGAAGCAGGCATGTTTCAATTTCCAGAGAATGAGGAAGAGTTGAAGAGAACAATAAGATGAAGACTCAAAAGAGGCTGAATTATGCAAGAGAGGATGATGTGTCTGGTTTGTTAAACTGCTGGGGAAGAGGAGAGAGAATACAGTGTCTGTATGATACAGAGAACTGCAGCTTATGAAAATGAAAGAATATCGAAAAATGCAACAGGTCAGGTAGTGTCTGTGGAGAAAGTAAAACTGAGTTAGTGCTGCTGTCATAGTGTGCACTCGCTGGACTGGACCCAAGTGCGGAGGAACGGCAGGCTCTCTCTGACACAGCAGCTGCTGGCACCAGCTCAGCCCAGGTGCGGAAAGCAGCCTCAGTCACAGGGAGCGCAGACAACGACTCGACCCAGGGACAGAGGGCAGCAGATTCCCCATGAAGAGAAGGAAACAAGAGGTTAGACATAGGAATACTAGCAGAGCCTCGGAGGAACGACTAAGTGACACCACAAGACAAACCATTCTCTCTAACACAATGACTCTGCTAAAGCACGAAACGAGAGTCCTCTTTAAATAGTCATAGAATGCGAGAAAACCCATGCCAGTCACAATTAACTGGCCAGATTAATCAGAAAGCAAAGGGTTTAATGATTCTCATTAAGACAACAATTAGTAAATACAGCTGCTCAAGAAACCTAGCAGCCCAACGTTCTACCGCAAGCCGCAGAGGCCTGCAGGCTCATGACAGCTCTAGGTTGCAATGGCCAAATCTGAAACAAAATGGGAAGACTAATTATTTGCAACCATTAAATTAACCGCTGAGTCCTGAGAACTATAATGTGTCAAATGGTGTTCCTTGAACAGTGAAGAGACAGTATAAGAGGCCAAAGGTTAAGAGGTCAGCATGGGAGTGGGTTTGAAAATTATAGTGACAGGTAATTTACAATTGAACAGAGCTCTGGTGCAAAGGGGCCACTTAATCTGTGTTTGATTCCTTCAAAGGTGAGGCCACGTTGTCAGCAACGAATACAGTACACTAAATTGGAAAAAATACAAGTGAAATGCTACTTCATCTGGAATAACTGTTTGGGAAGGGAAAAAGTAAAAAGGGAGATGTTGCATCTTCTGTGAATGCATGGGAAAATCTAATGCAGAGGACTGTGAGTGTTGGAATTGGAACATAGGACAAATCCATTAAACTCCAAAAGTTAACGGATGACAGGACTGTAGTTGGTCTCATCTCTAATAATGATGTGACCTGCTATCAAAGAGAGGTAGACCATCATGCAGTAAGGTGTGTTTGTAACAACTTGGAGCTTAATGCTATCAAGACAGTGGAGATGAGCATTGATTTCTGCCAACAACCCCCATCCCCACCCTTGGAAATTAATGGTCAGACTGTGTCAGTGGTCAAGTCATTCAAATTCCTGGGGACTATTACCATTGAAGTGGGATGAGTACGTTACTCTCATCATGAAGAAAGCCCAGCAGATTGTTATTCCTACACCAGTTTAGGAAACCTTACATCTCAGGGCGTTTCCTGATGAATTGTTACTCAACCATCACTGAGTGTTGTGAACACCTCTATCACCGTTTGGTTTCCTGCCACCTCCTCCCTCTCCAAGTCCAGGTTGCAGTGAGTGGTCCACTCAGGGAGAAGATCAGCTACCGACATTAAAAGATCTGTTCGTCGACAGAGTGAAGAAGAGCTGAAAAAATTACTGCTGACTTCACCCACCCTAGTAGTGACCTATTCACCAAATTGCCACCAGGGAGACGCTGCAAGTCCATCACCACCAGGACTACACATCACCTCTGAAGCTTCTTTCCTGTAGCTCTCCAGCTTCTCAACAAAACTCACTCAGGTGTAATACTCTAACTGTCCCTTAAATGGTCTTTCCTGCACTCCTTGTTCTGTTGATAACTATTGAGTATGTTTATATGTTCATACTACTATTGTCTTGTAAATAGTTGGTTGCTATTGTGTTGTCTGTTCTGGTATTGTCCTGTGTTTTATGCTTGGCACCGAAACAGAATCAATTCTGGTATGTTTCACATACTGGCAATAAAGTGATTCTCATTTTGATAGAACACTACAGCACAATAAAGGCCTAACAGCCTACGATGTTGTGCCAACATTTCCTTTCGAATGTTGAAAGGCCTAGGCAGAGTAGATGTGGAAAGGATGTTTCCCATGGTGGGAGAGTCTTGGACAAGAGGGCACAGCCTCAGGATAGAGGGGCGTCTGTTTAAAACAGAGATGCAGAGAAATTTCTTTAGCCAAAGGCTGGTGAATTTGTGGAATTTGTTACCACTAGCAGCTGTGGAGGCCAGGTCATTGGGTATATTTAAGACAGAGACTGATAGGTTTTTGATTGGCCAAGGCATCAAAGGCTAAGGGGAGAAGGCTGGGGAGTGGGGCTGAGGAAAGAAAAAGAAAGAATCAGCCATGATTGAATGGTGGAACAGACTCGATGGGCCAAATAGCCTCATTCTGCTCCTATGTCTTATGGACATTTTAACCTTCTCTAAGATCAATCTCACCCTTTTCTCCTACATAACTCTCTATTTTTCTATCCTTCATGTTTCTGTCTAAGAGTTTCTTAAATGTCTCTAATTTATGTGTCTCGATCACCACCCCTGATAGGGTGTTCCAGGCATGCACCATTCTCTGTGTAAAAAAACTTACCTCTGACATCCTCCTAGACTTTCCTCCAATCACCTTTAAATTATGCCCCCTGGTTTTAGTCATTTCCACCCTGGGAAAATGTCTCCAGCTATCCATTCGATCTATGCCTCATCATCTTGTATATCTTTATCAAGCTGCCTCTTATCCTCGTTTGCTCCAAGGAGAAAAACTCTAGCTCATTCAACCTGTCCTCATAAAATATCATCTCTAATCCAGGCAACATCTTGGTAAATCTCCTCTGCACCTTCTCTAAAGCTTCCATCTACTTCTTATAATGAGGTGGCCAGAAGTAACCACAATATTCCAAATGTGGTCTAACCAGGGTTTTATAGAGCCGCAACTTCATTAATTGGAGTTCAAGAGCTGTGGTTGGGATGGAAGGATGAACAAATGAACCAGGGTCATACAGGGAATGGTCCCTTTGGAATGCTAAAAGGAGAGGGCAGGGGAAAAATTACTGTTAGTGGCATCTTGTTGAAGATGACAGAAAATGCAGAGGATGAACCTCGAAATGCTGGGCTGGAAAGTGAGAACAGGAGGAACCTATCCTTGGTGTGTGTGGGAAGGGAGTGTGAGAGAACAGAAGTGTAGGAAAGGAACATGGTTTGAGATCCCACTCACGGGTTTGAAAGATTAGATGGTTGCTCTGTGCTGGTTTGCAGGACTGTATGTTACAGTGTAAATGTTCTCCATTATCACCCTGATGCAAGTGATAATGAATGGCCATTTATGATGTAACAGGTTCATTATTACTTGGAGAGTCAGGCACACTGTAGCAGAGATTAGATGGTTGATCAGAATTTGGCAGGATCATATGGTCACACTGTGAGAGTTAGGAATGGAAAATGTGTAAAGAGCAGAGAGATTGGTCTGGCAATTTCTTGACACAAACATCGTCAGGAAACCAAAAAGGAATAACATTTCTTCTGGTGGATAAATTCACCAGCACTCACAAGGCTGTTTTATTTATCCAATTTTCCGTGGACTGAGTGAGGGGTTTCCAGAACATTCTGCTTATTGAATTGGCGCACTCAGCTCATTCCATATGTGTCGGTAATTTACTCCCAGGGCCAGCAGTTACAGAGAGATTGGCAGCTGATCTGAACATAGGGTTGGCTTTGAGCTGCTGCCCTTTCTGAGTATTCCTCTCACTCTAATACACGACAACCTTTCCCTCAATGTTGCAAAAACAAAGGAACTGGTTGTGGATTACAGGAGGAATGGAGACAGGCTAACCCCCATACCCCCATATACACATCAATGATCTGGGGTTGAGAGGATAAACAGCTTTAGATTCCTTGGCATCCACATCACTGAGGATCTCACGTGGTCTGTACACACCAGCTGTGTGGTGAAAAAGGCACAACAGCGCCTCTTTCACCTCAGATGGCTGAAGAAGTTTGGTATGAGTCTCCAAGTCCTTAGGACTTTCTACAGGGGCACAATTGAGAGCATCCTGACTGGCTGCATCATTGCCTGGTATGGGAACTGTACTTCCCTCAATCACAGGACTCTGTAGGGAGTGGTGCGGACAGCCCAGCGCATCTGTAGTTGTGAACTTCCCATAATTCAGGACATTTACAAGGACAGGTGTGTAAAAAGGGCCTGCAGGATCATTGGGGACCCGAGTCACCCCAACCACAAACTGTTCCAGCTGCTACCATCTGGGAAATGGTACCACAGCATAAAAGCCAGGACCAAAAGGGTCTGGGACAGCTTCTTCCACCAGGCCATCAGACTGATTAACTCGCGCTAACTTGAGTGTATTTCTATATTACATTGACTGTCATATTTATTATAAATTACTATGATTGCACATTGCACATTTAGACGGAGACATAACGTAAATATCTTTATTCCTCATGTATATAAAGGATGTAAGAAATAAAGTCAATTCAATTCAATTCACTTTGAATACTGAGAGAAAGGCTACTGTGTGGGCTCAGACCCTTTCAAATTGCATTTCAGTCCCTGGGTTATCCCACTCATTGAGGAATAAGATTTACATTTATAAAGCACATTACACTTCCTGAAGGTCTGTATTGTCAAAGTGAGCTTTTCCACAAAGAGACAATTTGTGGACAGTAAGCTTCTCCCTCTGACAAAAATGATGAGTTAATCTGTTTCACTGTTAATGATTGAAAGGAGGAAAATTGACCAAAATTCTTAGAAACATGGTAGCATCCAAACTGATGGCATAAACACCGATTTCTGCTTCCAGTAATTTTCCCCTCCCTCTTCTTCTATTCTCCACTCTGGCCTCTTACCTCTTCTCCTCATCTGCCTATTACCCCCCTCCCCAGTGCCCAACCTCCTTTCATTCCTCCCATGGTCCTCTCCTATCAGATTGCTTCTTCTCCAGCCCGTTGCCTTTTCAAATGATCACCTCCCAGTTTCTTGCTTCATCCCTCCTCCCCCCACCTACCTGGCTTTATTTATCTCCTTCTAGCTTGCCCTCCTTCCCCTTCCCCCCACACCCACTTTCTTATTCTGCTACCTTCTCTCTTCCTTTTCAGTTCTGATAAAGGGTTTTGGCCTGAAACATCGACTGTTAATTCATTTCCATAGATCCTGCCTGACCTGCTGAGTTCTTCCAGCATTTCTTTGTGTGTGTTGGTATGGAATTTTGAATCTGTCCATTTGGACTTTAAAACAACTTCTGCCATTCAATATGATTATGGCTGATCATGCAAATTCAGTTTGAAGACACAAGAGGCTGCAGATTCTGCAGTCTGATGCAACAAACAAGATGCTGGAGGAACTCAGTGGATCAGGAAGTACTAGTAGAGGGAAATAGACTAGTTCAGATAAAGGATCTCAGCCTAAAACATTGATTGTCCATTTTCCTTCATAAATGCTGCCTGATCCCCAGAGTTCCTCCAGCACTTTGTTTGTTGATATAAATTCAGTATCCTGTACCTTCTTTCTTCCAATATCTTGATCCCTTGGCTCCAAGAACTATATCTAACTCCCTCCAGAACATACTTAATGACTTGACTTCAACTGCTTTCTGTGACAGAGACTACTGCAGAGTTCCCCAAGGATCTCCACTAAGGTTCCGGTAGATTGTTACCTTCGTGACTGGATGACCATTGGTTGAAAATCAAGGTGTAATTTTTGTTCAAAAAAACCTGTGTTCTGAGGAGACCTGATAAAGAGGTTTCAGATTAAAATAATGGATTGGGTTAATGACATTTTCTGCATGATGAGTTGGGAAATGAAGACAAGTATTCACTTGTAGAAAGAGGGGCGAGAATTTTGACTTGAGGATATTTAGGCGTGAATGTCTACAAAGAAAAAGCGTCAGAAGCAGGCCCCATAATGGAGACACAGGAAACTGAAGATGCGGAATCTGGAGAACAAAATCCAAAATGCTGGAGGAGCACAGTCGGTCAAGCAGCATTTGTGGAGGCAAAGGGATGGTGGATGTTTCAAGGCAGGACCATGCACAAATTGAGTTCCTCCAGCAGATGGTTTTCTGCTCCAGAACCCATGCTAGCTTCTAGAAGGGAAAATTTCATGTGTTCATGCATGACTAAGAGGATTTATAGCTCTTTCAGAGACTGTCAGAGAATTCGAGAGTCTCGCCACTCATATCCTGAGGTACACCTCGCTGAAACTTAAGCATTTTTTCTTTTGTTTAGGAACAGATTTTTCTTATATCAGCTTTGACTCAAACTCTAAAACTCTTATTTCCTGTATTTTCTTTAATGTGTGCACAGATTCAGTATGCCATCTAAAGGACAAAGTTCTATAGATGCACTGTGAACATAACATAACAAGCAAACCAAAAGGTTATGATCGAAATATCCAGTCATGGGAGCATCACAGCTGATCCGAATCTTGTCCTTACCTGATATACATGTATCTTCCAGTAGAGGAACAGAATGGAAGTCAGAAGCATGAACAGTGGCTAACTCCCCTTTCCTTGATGCCAGGACAAAGAATTGAGTTGTTGAGTCCTTCTGAGTTTGGGAGCAACTTATCTGGCCCAGATCCAGAATATCAATCTTATTAGGACTGGGAGGTGAGATTTACCAGGAGGTCAGATTATCTGATCATTACTACATTAGTAAACATAAGAGACTCTGTGGATATTGGAAATCCAGAGTAACGCACGCAAAATGCTGGAGGAACTCAGCGGGTCAGGTAGCATTTATCGGAAGAAATAAAGTGTTGATACTTTGGGATGAGACCCTTTATCAGGACAGTTGACTCTCTGTCATGCTTGAGTTCCTCCAGCTTCCTTGTGGAAGCTTGCTGTGCACAAATCGGATTCCCTATTTCCCATATTATAACCCTGACACATCTTCAAGAGAATTTCATTTACTATAGTGCACTTAATAAAATAAAAAAGGGCGTGGTAATGTAGCAGCTAGTGTGACATTTTACAGTGCCAGTGATCAGCATTCAATTCCCGCTGCTGTCTGTAAGGACCTTGTACGTTCTCCCTGTGACCATGTGTATTTCCTCTTGGTGTTCCGGTTTTCTCCCACAGTCCAAAGACCATAAGGTCATTGGAAATAGGAGCAGAATTAGGCCATTTGGCCCATCGAGCCTGCTCCACCATTTCATCATGGCTGATCCATTTTCCCTCTCAGCTCCAATCTTCTGCCTTCTCTCCATATCCCTTCATGCCCTGACTAATCAAGAATCTACCAACTTCTACCTTAAATATATCCAATGATTCAGCCTCCACAGCCACCTGTGGCAACAAATTCCACAGATTCACCACTCTCTGGCTAAAGAAATTTCTCCTCCTCTCCATTCTAAAAAGACACCCTTCTGTTCTGATGCTGTGTCCTCTGGTCTTAGGCTCTCCCACCATAGAAAACATCCTCTCTACATAAACTCTATTGAGGCCTTTCAAAATTCAATAGGTTTCAATGAGATCTCCCTCATTCTTCTGTCTGACACATGGGTTTGGGTTAGTAAATTGTGGGTATGCTATGTTGGCACCACAGGAATGGCAGCACTTGCAGGCTGCCCAAGCACATTCTCAGACTCCATTAAGTCATTGACGTAAACGACACATTTCACTTTTTATTTTGACATAAATGTGACAAATAAACCTAATCTTTAGATCTGTAATCTTTGAAATGTTCTGAAATGGATATGAGGGCATTCTGAAGATACTTGCTGGAAAGCATATGACATTTAAATAGTCAGTAGAATTACATACAGCACCTGTAGAAGTGGGGTTGGATGATTAAATAAGAAAACAGAGAGGAAGAAAAATGACAATTATATTTGCAGGCCTTGATTGTGTAATGATACTGTGTCTTTCCAACTATTTAACAAATGTTACAACCAACCTTCCTGTTTATAACAAAAAACAGACTGATGGAGGAACTCGTTGGGACAGGCAGCATCTGTAGAGGGAGATGGATAGCTGATGTTTTGGGTTAGAACTATCATAAGTGTATGAGACATAGGAGCATATATAGGCCATTTGGCTCATTAGGACTGCTCCTTTGTTCAATCACAGCTGATTTTTTAACCTATTCTCCTGCCTTTCTTGGTAACACTTAACCCCCTTTAACAATCAAGTATCTGTCAATCTCTGTACTAAAGACACCCAATGACTTAGCCTCCACAACTCTTTGTGGCAATAAATTCAACAAATTCCCACCATCTGGCTGAAGAAATTGCTCTTCATCTCAGTTCTAAAAGGACATCCCTTTATACTGAAGCTATGCCATCTAATGGACAGTTTTTCCCCACGTTCACTCTATCCAGGCTTTCAGTCAGTCAATTAAATCAGTGATGTGGGCAGTTATGTGTTCTAAGGGGGCCTTAAGGGAAATGAGGCACTGGAACACAGGAAGAACCACAGCTCTGCAGGCGGTGAGCACTTGTTGTCACAACGCGTCTGATACTCGGCAATTTGATCCGACCTTACCAACCTAACAGACATTATCGAGGATACATAAATTAGCTACCGGAGTTCCCCTTGACTTGTGGCATGGAACAAGTTCATGCAATTTAACAGTTGGTAAGCAAGTACACCCTCTCAACTTTCTCTACAGATCTACAGAAAACAGGTCATACAGCGATACAGTAGCTGGAACCAAACGGTGAAATAGAGCCAATCAGTGAACTTGCCGAACCCAAAGTTTCCTCCTGAGGTGTTCAAAGTGACCTCAGCTTTGTATGTGCAGTTAAGAAGCATCTTTGGGGATTAAGAGACATTGCATCAATAAATTAGTCAATCACACTTATTGGAATAGTATAAGGGTAGCTCGCCGAACACCAGCTCTGTCACAGCTAACATTCAAATTTCAATCTGAATCCTTATCAACATAACTTTTGCTGGTGTGATCATCTTCATCTTTGCCTCGCTGTTCCTTTGTGTGCTGCTACCATCGTTCCACCTGTGTCAACTCACTGCCATCGTCAATGTTCAATAGGCATTCCCAATCTGTGTTAATTTTTTATTTTAATTTAACCCCGTTATTGATGGATAAATATGTACATCACAATCTCTATGAATCTGAAGGTAGTGAAGCCTTGAATTCTGATCCTGTGACGAAACAGAAACTACAGAAAGTGCGTCAATACAATGTTAGATATGTGGAATACGGTCGTAGTCCGTTCCCGTCAGATCAGCAATGCCCCATGTGTCTTATTTGTAATACTGTACTTCTAATGAAGCCATGAAACCATCAAGATTGCAGGAACACTTCTGTAAAAGACATCCTGTAAAGGCTACTTATGATATTACTCAGTTCCAGAAGATGAAGGAAGCATTTGAAAAGTGTTGCATACTCAAGTCATCTGCCAGGAAAGCTAAAAATGACCTTGATAGTGGTGTAACACACATGAAAGTTGCTGGTGAACGCAGCAGGCCAGGCAGCATCTCTAGGAAGGGGTAAAGTCGACGTTTTGGGCCGAGACCCTTTGTCAGGACTACCTGAAAGAAGGGTCTCGGCCCGAAACGTCGACCGTACCTCTTCCTGGAGATGCTGCGTTCACCAGCAACTTTTATGTGCGTTGCTTGAAATTCCAGCATCTGCAGATTTCCTCGTGTTTGCGTTGATAGTGGTGTTATTGCTTCTTTTAACATTTCCAAAATGATATCAAAGTGTGGAAAATCTCATACAATTGGTGAAAGATTAATAATGCCTTCTGTATCAGAAGTGCTCACTACTGTTCTCAAAATGGATGCCAGTATTTTAAAATCAATTCCTCTGAGTAATAACTCTGTAGCTCATTGTATTGACGAAATGAGTGAAGACATTGAGTAACAACTAAGCACAGAGCTACAAAAAACAGAACTTGGAATACAACTGGATGAATTAACTGTGTGAGACGATGAGGCATTGCTAATTCATATGTATGGTTTATAAAAAATGGAAAAGTTTATGAAGAGATTCTCTTTTGTAAAAAGTTAAAAACAAATATCAATGGAGAATCAATCTACAATGAGCTTAAAATGTATGTTAAGGATAAAAGTACTCTGATTAGGAACTTGATTTCTTGTGCAACAGATGTGACAGGTCGCCATGCTGTTTTAGTGGCATTTATGAATAAAGAAATTCCAAGTCCATTTGCAATCTATTGTGTAATTGATTGTCAACATCTCACAGCTAAAAATCTCAGCCAGTGACTTTTTTTTCAAGCATGACTCTTGCAATGTCTACTATCAACAAAATTAAAGCTTATCCATTAAAATGCAGACTATTTTGCCAGTTATGCCTGGATAATGATGAAGAGTTTGAATGCTTGCTTCTTCACAATGAAGTGTGTTGGCTGTCAAAGGCTACTGCTTAAAACGTTTCTTTGATCTTTTTAACACTGTGGTTGAATTTTCGTTCAAAGTCAAGAGCTTTGGAAACAAGATAGAACTTCTACATGGAGATGCGGCATACCTAGCCGATCTGTATGACAAAATTAACATTCTTAAATATGAAACTGCAGGGTGAGAATTTCAATTCAACCCAGGCAAAAGTGCAGTGTCCACTTTTATTGGAAAATTGGAAATATATAAGGAAAACATTGGGAGAAGAATGTTCCCACAGTTTCCTTGCATGTAAAGTATGGCATTCTGCTTTCAGAGACAGTGATTTGCAAGAGTACTGCTTGAACCTGCAGTCACTGAGGAAAGATTTTCAGAATCGATGCAAGGATTTCAACGATCTGGAAATTCTAGACTGGGTAATTAACCCGTTTCTTTGCAAGGTGGAAGAACAGGAAGAGAGCTTGCAAGAAGAAATTATCAAAATTCAGAATGATGAAGAAACAAATATGCTTTTCAAAAATGTCAGCCTTTGTAGTATGTGGCTACACTGTCATATGAAGTTTCTTGGTCTTTGGAGAAGAACCAAACTGCTCTTCATTGTGTTTCCATCCTCTTACCTTGTTGAAAGAGGCTTCAGTGCATTGAACCACATACTCTCAAAACAAAAACAGAAACCACTTGGACGTTGTTACGCATGGGGACTTAAGGCTTTTGCTGTCACAACTTGATCCAAATATTTCAACTCTTGCTAAAAAGCATCAAGCTCAGGGATCACCTTGATATCGAAGCTGCTGTACAGCGCACAGGTACTGTGAAAGCTAGGCTTAAAGACAAATAAAAAATTAAAGCAGAATCATTTTTCTCATGTTAACATATGGTAGACATGTTTTTACACTATGGGGGTGCCGGAAAGTACATTGTGCCTAAGAGAGGCATTGGCAAGTATGAAAACGCTTTAGGGGAGCGTTGGGCTAAAAAAAGGTTGGGAAACACTGATTTAAATGAAAGGTTGTGACTTGAAATGTCAACTATCCTTTTCCCTCTATAGATGCAACCTGACCCACTGAGTACCTCCAGTGGTTTGTTTTCTCGCTCCAGATACCTGCAGCTGACACAGACATCCCTTCAACTCATAGGATGAGGATACTGCATTCTGGCATAACTAGGACAATGATTCAGGACCTCCCTTCTCTTACAACATGGGTATTTGTCCAATTATGGCTCTAACCATTCAGCCTCTTGCTGAAGTTCAACTCAAATAGATGCAAATCAATCAGGAAACAGCACAAAGACTCCAAACTCTAAGCATCATCTGAAAGTTTATTTACAAAAAGAATGGATGTGAAGGATAAGCACAGCCCTGGCCTCCAACTGTCTCATTTCGAAGACCTTCTGGTCATTAATGAGCAGGATTTTACCATCCAACAGCATGAGTGAAACACACTGATGTCATCGACCTTGCATTGACCAGCAAATGACCTTAAACATTTCAGGGAAGAGAAAATTCTTATATACTGACAAAACTCAGACTTTTTCCAAAACATCAGGAACTTTATGCAGAAGTAAATATAAGTTCACAACCTGAAGAAAGATAAATGTATGGAAAACTCTGCAATGTGTGTCTGGACTTATTATTGCATTGTATATGTGTCTGGAGGTAGATAGTGACAGAACTCTGCCTTAGCCAAGGTTATCTGCACATTCTCCAATCTGCAGCCTGACAAAACCAAGCTTGATGTCATCCAGTACAGTTTCCTCAGTCTACTGTGCTTTCCAAAGTTGTTGATATCTTTCTCCCAGAGCCTTGGCCTTTCACCTGGATTCACACTAATACTTCCTGATTTATTCAACCTTCATCAGCAGGGCAACCTTTACAAAAAAAAACCACTCAGACACTGAACAAGTTTCAGAAGTGTTCCACTTCTGAGATTTCTTCAGCTGTTAAGCACAAGTTCAAACACGACTTGATTGAAAGGTTTGCCAGTTTTCAGTCATCTTTAACTTGCACTTATAGAGCACCATAAGCATACTTAAATATCGCAAGCTCCTTCATAGAAGCATTCTCAAACAAAATTAACAAAATTTGACACTGACCACATGAGGAACTATCAGGATAGTCCTAGGCCTTTCTAGCTCGTCGAACTGCTCCACCGAGCAATCCCCCGATTTAACCCTAGCATAATCACAGACCAATTTACAATGACCAATTAACCTGGCAACTGGTGTCTTTGGACTGTGGGAGGAAACCAGAGCACCCGGAGGAAACCCACGCAGTCTCGGGGAGAACGTACAAACTCCTTACAGACGGCAGCGGGAACTTAAAGTTTTGGATGGTGAATGCATGACTTTATAACCATATGTCAGAAACGTCTTTCCTCATTTTCTATAAGATAACACAGTTCTCAGACCTCAATGTGCCTTGACTTTAGGTCAGTTTTGAACTGCTGAGATGTATTTAAAGATTACCCTTGTCAGTGAGCCATCCAGTTTGGGTTTGACCTATTTTGATTCTCAGTCTAAGTGGAATAAACTTAAAGGCTCGATCTACCTCATTATGTGTTTCACTTCCCCAGACAGCAAGAGCGAGAACATCAAGCTGTGTGCAAATGCGTGCATCTATACATGCAAACATGGCCAGTAAAGCCTCTTGAACAACACACATAACATGCAAAGTGCTGTAGCCTCTTGAGTAAACACTGGGAGAGCATACAGACAACTGACTGTGGACTTCAGAAAGGGTAAGATGAGGGAACACACACCAGTCCTCATAGAGGGATCAGAAATGGAAAGAGTGAGCAATTTCAAGTTCCTAGGTGTCAATATCTTTGAGGATCTATCCTGGACCCAACAGATTGATGCAGCTACAAAGAAGGCACGACAGTGGCTATACTTCATTAGGAGTTTCAGGCGATTTGGTATGTCACCACAGACACTCTCAAATTTCTACAGATGTACCATAGGGAACATTCTAACTGGCTGCATCACCGTCTGGTATGGGGTGGGGGTGGGGGTGGGGGGCGCTACTGCACAGGATCAAAATAAACTCCAGAGAGTTGTAAACTCAGTCAGCTCCATCACGGGCACCAGCCTCCATTGTATCCAGGACATCTTTAAGGAGCGATGCCTCAAAAAGGGAGCATCCATCATTAAGGACCCTCATCACCCAGGTCACGCCTTGTTCTCATTGTTACCATCGGGAAGGAGGTACAGAAGCCTGAAGGTGCATACTCAACGACACAGGAGCAGCTTCTTTCCCTCTGCCATCAGATTTCTGAATGGACACTGAACCCATGAACACTACCTCACTACTTTTTTATTTCTATTTTTGACTACTTATTTAATTTAACTGTTTATTATATATACTTACTCACATTTTTGTCTATTATTATGTGCTGCTGCCACAAAGACAACAAATTTCATGACATATACTGGTGATATTAAACCTGACTCTGATGCTGGGCAGTAGTTAAACTACCAGACCAGTAACCACAGACCTGGACTAATAATCCAGAAACCTGACTTTCTTTAAAAAAAAAAGCTAGTCATAAGTAATAATGACCACAAAACAAAATAGATTAATGTAAACTCCATCTGCAGATTACTCAGTTTTGATCTGGTTTTGTAACAGAGTTAAGTCTGCCGTCCTTATCTGGTCTGGCCAGTACTGTATGTGATTCCAGCCCCAACAAGTGAGTCTGACTGAAATGTCAAAGCAAACTGTTAAATTGTAGCATAGCCACCACATTCAAGCAGATAAAGAATAAAACTAGCTTGTTATCAATCTATGCACTCAATTCAAACGTGGTGAAGTGGCTTCCGGCTCACTTAACCTTGCAACATATGGACAATAGCGTCTGGATTGATACAGTTGTCTCCACATCCCAGTCAAGAAATATGGGTTGCATTTATGCAAGCCATTAGATTTATTCGTTATAATTCCCAGGTCCTCACCTATCTCACTGGCAGGGTGGATCAACTAATGGGTAATACAGTGCCTTGGTTCTGCAACATAGATTATTAACTTCATGGAATCAGTTTAGATATGAACAAGGAGACCTCCTCCTGTCTTTCCTCAGCTCTAATCTCAGTTCTTCCCTCCTTGTTGAACAACACTTTGGAGAAGCTTTGAAAGTATATCTTCTCCCTCACCTCCATTCAGGGCCCAAGCTGTCCTTACAGGTGAGACAACACTTCACCTGTGAATCTGCTGGGGTTGTCTATTGTGTCCAGTGCTCCCGATGTGGCCTCCCCTACAGTGGTGAATCCCGTTGTAAATTGGGGGACTGCTTCGTTGAGCACCTCCACATCATCTGCCAAAAGTGGGACTTACCAGTGGCCAAACATTTTAATTTCGATTCCAATTCCTGTCCCAATGTGTCAGTCCATGGCCTCATCTTGGCCTTCTGGTAAACAATTCCACCCCCCACCTTCCTCTATTCCCCACTCTGACCTTTTACCTCTTGTCACCTGCCTTTTACTTCCCCTGGGACCCCTCCTCCTTCCCTTTTTCCTCTGGTCCACTCTCCTCTCCTATCAGATTCCTTCTTCTCCAGCCCATTACCTTTCCCATCCACCTGGCTTCACCTATCACCTCCAAGCTAGCCTCCTTCCCTTCCCTCCACCTTTTTATTCTGGGATTTTTTCCCTTCTTTCTCAGTCCTAGAGAAGGGTCTTGGCCCGAAATGTTGACAATCTATTCTTTTCCATAGATGCTGCCTGACCCACTGAGTTCTTCCAGCATTTTGCATGTGTTGCTTTGGATCCCCAGCCTCCACAGATTTTCTCGTGTCGATGAAACACTGAAAGTAGCAAGAACGCAGAATGTACTCTAGGTAGGGACTTCAACATCCATCATTAAGAGCAGCTTGGTAGCCAATGCCACTAACTGAGCTGGCTGACTCTGGAATGACAGAGTTGCCAGACTGGTTTTGTGGCAATTAGTGAGAGAATTGACACAAGGGGTAAAAAAAAACCTATGACCATATTCCTACCAGCAATGCCAATGATAGTTCTGTAATGACAAGAGAGTGTATTTGGAAATAAAGCCTCTCTTCACAGAGAGCACAATTTCCCCTGTATGTTGTGAAGCAGGACAATGTTACCACACCATAAGTATCTCCAGCATGAGAGGATCTAACCACCTTACTTGACATTTGATGGCATTTGACGCTGCAGATTATCCACCCATCAATATTTTAAGAGGGTAACTATTGACTGGATTGACCACATAAATACTGTGATTACAAGAGCAAATCGGAGGCTGGATGGCTCACCACATTTCTTTATTCTCCTGTAAATACCGGCAAGAAAATGCTAGTATATGGTAACATATCTGTACTTTGATAATAAATTTTACTTAATGAACTTTGATTCTGAAACACCAAAGCTCGAAGATTCAAAGCTCTTCCACCATTCACAAGTCAAGAGTGTGTTGGACTCAGAATACAAGGACGTTCCTTTAGAACAGAGACGAGGAAGAATTTCTTTAGCCAGAGGGTGGTGAATCTGTAGAATTCATTGCCACAGATGACTGTGGAGGCCAAGTCACTGGGTATGTTTAAAGAGCAGGTTTTTAGGTTCTTGATTAGTAAGGGTGTTAAAGGTTAAGGGGAGAATGGGATTGAGGGGGATCATAAATCAGCCCTGATCTAATGGAGAGCAGACTTGATGGACCAAATGGCTGAATTCTTCTCCTATGTCTAATGGTCTTATAGTCTGCACTTCTCTGAATGATGGCAACCCAACATCTTTCAAGAAATGTAACACTACTCAAGGCAGAACAACATATTTAATTGGTACCTCATCCACCACCTAAACATTTATTCTGTTGACTATAGTTGCAGAGTGTCTACAGGGTACACCATCTATAAAAGGCTTTGCAGTTACATGCCTAGGCTATTCCAGCAGCTCTTCTCAAACTGACAACCAAGGACAAGGACTTCAGGCTCATGGGAACATTACCACTTGCAGTTTCCTCTCAATATCACATACCTCTCTTACTTGGTAATATATTGCTGATTCTTCATTATCATTATGTCCAAATTCCGTATCTACCTCCCTAACAACACTGCGTACCTCCACCAGGAAAGGCTGCAGGGAAATAAGGAGCTACCTCACCACCATCTTCCCAAGGACAATCAGAGGCAGGCAGGCCAGCGATGCTTAGATCCTAAAAATATGAACATAAAAAAATCCTCTAAGAGGATAGAAAGCACAGGGAAAATATAAAATGATACAGGTATTACAGAGGGAGAAGGGGTGAAAGGGAAATATTGAGAGTGAGAGTGGAAGGGAGGGATTGAAACAAAGAGAGGGAGAAGGAAGGAAGCAGAACATGGAGGAATACAGGTAGATACAGACTGACATAGAAGGAAAAGGAAGGATAGAGAGGTAGTGGCAGGGAAGAACAATGGATGCATGTGTATGAGAGAGAGAGAGAGAGAGAGAGAGAGAGGACTTTTATATTGCTGGGCTGAAAGGAGTCCAAGGAGTGGGGGAGGGGCAGTAGTTACTGTTACTGCACCTCCCTGCTCCTAGATTCCTAGTTTCCTATACACTGTAACAGCTACAGACAGCAATAGGATCAACCAGAAAGTTATACTACCTGAGGAAAAAACAAGATACTGAGAGAAAAATCTCTCTGAACACAGCTCCAGAAATAAACTTCAATTTTGGGCAAATCGTTAACACTGAGTGAATCCGACTACACATTAGGGCAGGGCTATATTTAGCAGGCATGTCCCAGCCAAGTGTAAGCAGCCCTGGGGAAAAGAATTTGAAAAAAAAGACTGAGAACGGAGCTGAAGTAAAATAACACCAGCAGAAGAGAGAAAGAGGCGAGCAGTATGGAGCGCGAAGGAGGAAAAGAAATGGCCAATTAAAGATTCTGAGAATGAGTTTAAAGCAGGCTTTGTGTAGATCCCACTCTGACGGACTGAGAGAAGTATTTGAAACAAAACATTTAGGCCAGTAAACTAAGAAACAACTGACACCCTGCAAATCATCTCTTAGTCAGTTGCAAGAGTCCCACTGAATCTTGGCTCCTTGCCCTCCTGCTCGATAGGAGACTCTACAGAGGCACATATTCTGAACATGGGAGGCAGAAAGAGATTGGAATGTAGGGTGGAAAAGTTATACAAAAATAGAAAAAAAGAAGTAAAGGCTCCAAATTGTTCTGCTGGATAAAACAGATTCCTCTGGAATGCTGGTAAAGTTAGCTGACTTAAGAGAAATGAAGTTAGTCATAGTATCATTGGGTTGGAGGGAAAATCAGACGAATTTTAGCTGTGTTAGGATTGGATTGCTTCAATCCTCATTCATCCCAATCTTCAATCTGTTCCTGGATGTGGAGGTAAAGATAAAGACTAAAGATTAGCTTTATTTGTCACAAATACCTCGAAACATCAAAACATACAAGTGAGATGCTTTGTCTGTCAAATCAAATCAGCAAGTATTGTGCTGGGCAGTGGTTAAACTACCAGACCAGTAACCACAGACCTGCAATACTAATCCAGAAACCTGACTTTCTTTAAAAAAAACTAGCCATAAGTAATAATGACCACAAGAAAATTGATTATTGTAAAAGACCATCTGGTTGGGAGTGTTGCTAGACTTCTGCTGCCGGCTTCGGAAGTGCACAACTCACTAACCCTAACCATATGCCTTTGGACTGTGGGAGAAGACTGGAACACCCAGAGGAAACCCCCACAGTCACGGAGAGAACGTACAAACTCCTTACAGAGAGCGGAGAGAAATGAACCCCAATGGGTGATCATTGGTGCTGTAAATTGATGTGCTAATGGCTGCCCTAGTGTAATTTCTGTCTCAGTCACTAGCCATGGAGGCAAATCCCACTCCCCCATAACTCAGTGTGTGATAATTCAAAGCTTCTCCCGACCTCTCTGTCACATCTCTCTTTGTGAGATCTACAGTTTCTTTTGATGCTGATGCTGGAAATGTCTATCCTGTCCTACCCTGGCATAGCTGCAAACGCTTCTGTTGTATTGCCCAATAACTTGAATTTTCAGGAAAAAAATGATGTAAGGATGTGCTGGGGGCAGCCCGCAAACGTCGCCACACATTCCGGCACCAACATAGCATGCTCAGCAGAACAACAACAACAACAGAACAAGACAACAACAGCAAAACAAGCCCCTTTGCCACCCTCCAACCCACCCACACACACACACAGACATGCCTCCAAGCCCAGGAGGCCTCCAGACCGTGCACCTGGACCTTCACACTTGCAGATATCAAGCCTCCAACCTCCAGTCCTTGGCACAGACTCAAAGTTCAAAGTAAATTTATTATCAAAGTACATATATGTCTCCAAATGCAACCCTGAGATTCATTTTCTTGTGGGCAATCAGAATAAATACAAGAAACACGATAGAATCAATGAAAGACCACACCTAACAGGACAGACAAACAACCAATGTGAAAAATACAGCAAAGTAAGCAATAGTTATCAAGAACATGAGATGAAGAGTCCTTGAAAGTGAGTCCATAGGTTGTGGAAACATTCCGCAATGAGTTCTGGTTTAAGAACCTCATAGTTGAGGGGTAATAACTATTCCTGAACCTGTTGGTGTGGGTCCTGCATCTCTTGTCCCTTCTTCTGAATGGCAGCAGTGAGAAGAGAGCATGGCCTGTGTGGCGGGGATCGTTGAAGGCGGATGCTGCTTTCCTGCGACTGAGCCCTATGTAGATGTGCTCAGTGGTGGGGAAGGCTTTATCCGTGATGGACTGTTGTATCCATGGCTGTATCCACTATATTTTGTATGCTCTCCACCACACATTTATCAAAGTTTGTCACAGTTTTAGATGACATACTGAATCTTCATAAACTTCTAAGAAGTTAGAGGCACTGCTGTGCCTTCTTCATAATGACACTCGTGAGCTGGACCCAGGACAGATCCTCTGGAATGATAACACCGAGGAATTAAAAGTTGCTGACACTTTCCACCTCTGATCTCCTGATGAGAACTGGCTCATGGAACTCCAGTTTCCTAATCAGCTCCTTGGTCTTGCTGACATTGAGTGAGAGGTTGTTGTGGTACCACTCAGCCAGATTTTCAATCTCTCTCCTATGGTATATGCTGATTTGTCACCACCTTTGTTTCGGCCAGCAACAGTGGTGTCCTCAGCAAGTTTACATATGGCATTGGAGCTGAGCTTAGCTTCAAGTATAAAGTGAGTAGAGCAGGAGGCTAAGCATACTGTCTTCTACTGCACCTGTGCTGATAAAGATTGTGGAAGAGATGTTGTTGCCAATCTGAACCAACTGGGGTCTACAGGTGACGAAATCTAGGATCCAGTTACACAAGGTGGTATTGAGGCCGAGGTCTTGGAGTTTTGAGGGGATGATAGTATTGAATGCTCAACCCTTGTAAGTCCTCAGTTAGAGGATTGTGTGCATTATTGGGCTCCATTCTGCTCGAAGCATATTGAGACCTCAGTGAAACCTCAGCACAAATTAACAGACATATTGCTTGCTATGAAGAAATACAGATACAAAGCAAGTAGTCAGCTGCTTCCAAGGCATCGGCAAGTTGATGGTGCCTGGAGGTTTATGGCAGGGAGTTTCTTCCTTTTGCCGCCTGCCATCGGGAACTCGGGAGTCGATCGACTTGGGGACTTTGAGACTTTTTTTTACCGTGCCCATGGTTTGTTCTTCATCAAATTATGGTATTGCTTTGCACTGCTGTAACTATATGTTATAATTATGTGGTTCTGTCAGTGTTAGTCTTTGGTCTGTCCTATTTTCTGTGATATCACTGCAGAGAAACATTGTATCATTTCTTAATGCATGTATGCATTTCTAAATGACAATAAAAGAGGACTGAGTGTTCTCATAATCTAAAAAAAACTGCAGTCAATGAAGAGCATCCTGATGTATGCATCTTGACTATTCCAGGATTGAGTGAAGAGCCAAATAAATGGGACCTGCTGAGGATCCGTTGTGCCGGTAGGCAAAATGGAGCAGATCCAAGTCGCTTCTCAGGCAAGAGTTGATATGTTTATTCGCCAGCCTCTCAAACTTGTAGACATTGGGTCTCTGACTTCCAGACAAGCTGACCCAGGGACTTTGCTTATCCAAGTAAATCTTGGGGAGATTTGGCCAGTCCAGAGACTTTTATTTCCGATAGGTTTGTACCATCTTGCATAGAGATATGTGAACATAGTGACTGACACTATTGTGTTTCCTGAAAATGATGAAGTCATAAGCAATGGAAAACAGAACAGACAGACTAACATGCACTAATTTTATGCATTTATGTAGCATTATTGCACCTCAAAATATTTTATTAACAAGTGTCGTTGCTTTTATTATGCAGGTAACATTGACAGCCATGTTTTCTAGGAGCATTGTGTAATGAATTGAAAAGATAAAGAACCTGCTTTCTGTTTTTGGAAGTACCCTGTCATTACGATATGGAAAGAGAGCACTGAGCCCAATCAGTCTCAGTTGGTGCTTGCCAAAGACTTGAGTAATAGTGTCAATCACATACAGTCAGCTGCTCTCATGCCTCCTCTTCTCCTTTCACTATACAATTTGATCTGAAATTATCTCAATTTCTGCCTCAACCATTCATTCTGGAAGATAATCCTACAGCCTAGGTCTGTGAGGTATTTCTCCTGCCTCCTTTGATAAATCTCTAATATTTAATTTTGATTCAATAACTCTTCATTCTCAGTTTCTCCACTACCAGAGGCCCATCCTTTCAAAATGTTAGGTATTTCCAGAACCGTCCCATAATTTGTATTTTATAATATGATAGTACCCAGCTGATCAATACTTGCTTTGTGTCTGTATTTCCTCATAGCAAGCAATATGTCTGTTAATTTGTGCTGAGATTTCACTGAGGTGTCAATATGCTTCGAGCAGAATGGAGCCCAATAATGCACACAATTCTCTAACTGAGGACTTACAAGGGTTTATAAAGACTTCCTGCCCTGACACATGTCTGTGTTTAGTGAAGCTCTGAATCACAGTGGCATTACATGGACTGAACAGCGCAAAAACAGACAAGGCCCCTCCTATCTAACCCTATCAACATAACCTTGCCTAACCCCATCAGTATAACCTTCCCCTCCTTCTCCCTCATGTGTTTATTTAGCTTTCGTTTACATGCATCCATTCAATCTGCTTTAGCTATTCATTGTGGTAGCAGGTCACATACTCTCACCACTCTAGGTAAAGACTTGTCTCATGAACTCCTGGCTGAATTTATTAACTACTTGTATTTATGGACCTTACTCCATAGATTCAAATATCTATAGTTCAGAATCAGAATCAGGTTTAATATCTCTAGCATATGCTGTGAAATTTGTTGTTTTGTGGCAGGACTATAATTACAATATATAAAAAATATAGTGAATTCCGGTTAATTGGGCCATTGGTTAATCAGGGCAACTGCTTATTTGGGACAACTATTAATGAACAAAAACTAATAGAGAAAATAGCCGCGATTCCCTTTGTTTATTTCCGACACTATGCCATTTAATTGAGACAGAAGACTGCTGCCAAACAGTTTCTAACTAGTGTCAGTCTTATGCACTTGTGCGACTGTTTGAAACTACACCGTGCTTAGAGCAAACACTTTTTAAAGCACGTCAGTTGCGTGTGTTCGTGTTCATAAAGCAGTGATTTTTGTCTCTGAGAAATAAGCAGTAAGACAACTCAGAACGGTTTTGCTCACTGTGGTTTCAAACATTCAGGCTTGGAGGTGCCAGAAGCAGCTGGGAGTGAAAATGAAACAATTTCACTACTTCAACAAGTTCGGCACTGTGAAGAATTTGAAGGTATCGATAATTATCTTGAATCTTACAATGGACATGAAGATTTAGAGGATGCAATCATTGAAAGCACTGTATGAAGGCAGTCCACTATCAGCACTAGGTGTCTGTGTTGATTTTGTTCATTTACAGTCAATCAAAAGAACACAGCAGTGTACACTGGATCAATTCTTCCGTCAATAATTATTAGGAACTAATACAGTTTTATAGTGCTGTAGTTCTATTGGTAGTGTTCTAATTTGCTCTGTATTTAATTTAAATACGTAATTTGTTACTCAGTTAAAGGTAGTTTATCTTTTTTATATCTTTTTTAACTATTTCAATGAAACTTTGGCTAATTGGGGCAACTGCTTAGTTGGGCCAAAATGTACTGGTCCCGATGTGTCCCAATTAAATTGAATCTACTGTATGTATAAAATTTAATTAAATAGGTAGTGCAAAAGAGAGCAGCAGTTCCACACTTACAAACAATTTCATAACCTAAAGATGTTTTTTTTTATCAAGTTACATGTCACAACCTGCAGAAAAAAAGCTACGTAACCTTTCTTTATAGCCTCAATTTTTGTATCATCCTTTCATTTTCTTTATTTTCCCAATGTCTTTTAAAAATATAGATACTAGAACTGTGTAGAGTACCCTGACCAGAGTTCCCTACAAATTATTCACTCAGCATGAGACACAACTGAAATCTGAGATAGTGATGGGCCTGACATATTGCATACTGTGCTATTGCAAATTGGGGAGGTTGAAACATTACATTTGGGAATTGGCAGGGATGGGACACCATATCCCAAGAATAATCCCTCTATTTAAGAAAGGAATTAGACAGAAAATAGGGAACTATTTTAGATTATAGACACCTGCCTTGCTAACATTGATGGTGGGGAAATTCCTGAAAGCTATATTAAATGATGTGATATGATTTTGACTTCAGTCAACATGGAATAATGAAAGGGAAATCATGTTTGGCTAATCTCTTGGAATTCTTTGAGGATGAGGGGAACCCGTGGCTGTGGTTTATTTGGATTTCCATAATGCATTAAATAAGGTCACAAGGAAACCTTCAGTAGACTCGGCCCTGTTTCAGGAGAAGACTGAGGAGTGACTTCAATGAAGCAGACAAATGTTTTCAAGGGCTCCATAGGGTAGATATGGAGAGGAAGAAGAGACTGAAATCTGGAGCAGGGAAATGCCCAGTTGAGTTTCTGGTTGAAACCTTTCCTCTGTACTGGGGAGGGTGAAGAGGGGGCAGATTTGGGAGGGTATTCCCATGGTGAAGAATCTAGAACTAGTCTTATTCACAAGATAAAAGGTAGACCAATTTTGGACTGAAATGAGAAATTTCCTCACTCAAAAGATGGCGAATCTTTTGAATTCTCTACCCTGCAGAGCTGTAGTCACTGATTACTTTCAAAATAGAGACTGATAAATTTCTGGGGTATGGGAGTAAAGCAAGGACATGGGATTAAGGTAAAACATGGTCAGCTGCATCTTCTGTTTCCTACCTGCTGGTATGTGAAAATGGTGAAGGATCACTTTCATGGTGTGAACAGTGTATCTGAAGAATGATATATAGGAGAGGGGGTACCCTCTCAGAGGAATGTGCAGAGTTGGGAGTTGTATATCACCTGGCAGAAATTTCTGTCCATTAACATTAGTCCCACCTTCTTCTCTGAGTTGCCTATTTAACTGTCTCAATGCTTCTTAGAAGTTGTAACTTTAGGGAGAACGTTCCATACATCAGCCACTCTTTGGATATGTATCTTGAATGGAAAACAAGACAGAAAGAAAATGAGATACAGATTGACATTGAAAGTTTAAAAATAGGCAGGGGTTGTTGGATGTAAAAGATTTGGAGGATTATGGGCTAAACGTAGGCAAATGGGACCAGTTTGCATAGACAACTTGGTTGTCGTGGAGGAGTTGGGCCGAAGGGGGTGCTTACGTGTTGTATCGTTCTAAATGGGGAAATCTTGAATCAGCCTGAGTCCTAGGACTCAAGGTTGCGCTGAAATGGGGGGGGGTCTGGGTGTGTATTTTTCTGCAGTTGGGCTGTGTTGGGATCAGATACACAATAATCGGTGAGCTGCTGAGATTAGAATCACCTCGTGTTTTATTGGGATCAATTCAAACTCAAGGTCAGCATTCGTGCCCCACGGGCACAAAGTGCAAGGATGAACTCAAGCGGATTTGGCGACAGAGGAGTTAATCCCCTCTGTAGCAGTAGTACGCTCGCGGTTTTGAGGCGGAGAAGAGGTTGGCGGAGAGACGGGACTCTTAATGTGAAGTCGAACATTTGGGGAAAAAAAACTGAGCAGACTGGCTCCAAATGCTAGCTCCGTGACACAATAAACGAGGATCCCTCACAGAAAAGCCGGTCAGAACATAAGAGGGGAGGGAATGATGAGAATGAGCCTGTTCGTTCAGCAGGCGTCTGGGGCTGCAGAAGCGGAGGGAGAACAGTCTGTTCCTCAGCTACATCACTCGGCTTCTTGTCCGGGAGATACATTTATATAAAAAACAATAAAGAAATGTGAATTTAAAGCTAACACACAGAGACATACACACACACGCGCGCGCGCACACACAGACAGACAGACACACTGCTAAGTTTAAGATATTTTCTCCTTGCTAACTCCTCAATTCCTTCTTTGTTATAAAAGAGCGGCTGGCTGAAGTCTGTCATTCCTCGGCTCCATTCAAATATCACTGCGCCTCGCAAAAGCGTTGGTTGAGATTTTGGAAGAAAAATTAGAGATGCCGCAATGGACCTCAGTGCCCCAGGCGGGGGTGGGTGGATGGGTTAGTGGGGGCGGGTTGGAAACCTATTTGTTAGGGTTCCAGTTCCTGATTATTAGCCACTGACCCCTACTGGAAAATCATCAAGGTGCAAAAAAATCATCTCTCTCTCTCTCTCTCTCTCCCCGCGCGTCGGAAATGTTCCAACAGAACTCAAACCAACCTCAGGCAACAGTACCATTTTAACAGCCACTCCCATTTCCATGAGGATCAAATGTAGTCATTTGCACCTCCTCTGGGCCCTTCTATTGTTCGTATGCATGTACCATTAGCACCTTTTGTCATGCATAGGATCTCTTCAGTCATTCAATCAGTCCTGCCTTCCACCCTCACAGATCTCACGGTTCATCACTCCCCCACCCCGTTTTTTTTTCACCCCCGGCACTGCAGTCGATGAGGAAAAAAATTCTTCCAAAATTCAAAACGGCTGGCCCATTGCAAATCCCATTCTACAGTAATTGAAAGACGCAGAAATGTGCAGATGCTGGAAATCCAAGCAACACACACAAAATGCTGAAGGAATTCAGCAGGCAAGGCCAGGACCTGATGAAGGGTCTCGGCCAGAAATGTCGACTGTTTACTCCATTCCCTAGATGCTGCTAAGTTCCTCCAGCATTTTATGTGTGTTGCTACAGTAATTGAGCGTATCTTTCTCCACTGAAATACTCTGACGCTGAGTCATGCATTTCCACGTCCTATTGATACTATAGTGAGGTTCCGACCCAGTAATTCTCTCTGTCATAAAAACTTCTTACCTTGCCTCAAACCAACTGCTGCTCACCCCCTTCTCTTCACTGTTCCTGCTCTTATTATCTGCCTATCACCTCCTCTAGTTCCTCACCTCCTCCCTTTTATTTCGTGGACCACTTTCCTTTCCTGTCAGATTCCCTTGTCTTCAGCCCGTTATCTCTCATCATGTCCCAGCCACTTCCATCCCCCTCCTTCACCCACCTCCTGGAATCACCTATCACCTGCCAGTTTGTACTCTTTCCTTTTCTGCCGCATTCTGGCTTCGATTCCCTTCCTTTCCAGTCCCAAAGGATGACGGGCCTTGGCCCACACTGTCAAATATTTCTATCTGTAGATGCCACCTGACTTGCTGAATTGCTCCAGCATTTTGTGTGTATTGCTGATGATGAAGTTCCTGGCCTTCCTTCATGATTGTTGGGTCTAACTCTTGAAATTCCCCACACAGCACAGATTATAGTAAGGCATTTGACAAGTCCTACTCGGGAGACTGATCCACAAGGTTGGAGCTCAGAGGATCCAAAGTATGTTCGCAATTTGGATCCAAAATTGGCTTGATGATAGGAGCAAAGGTTGCTAATGGAGGGTTGTTTTTGTGATTGGAAGCTTGTGACCAATGCTACACCATAGGGATTGGAGCTGGTTTGTCATACAGATTTGCTTATGAATATAGAATATATGATCAGTAAATTGTAGATGACAAAAACATTGGTGGTGTTTGTTAATGGTAATAATTAATCAGTTGATAAGATAGGCAGCGGAGAAATGGTAGGTGGAGTTTAAATCCTGATAAGTGAGAGGCTATGCACTTATGAGGATCAATAAGGATATGATATTGATAATGAATGGTAGGGCCCTAATGAGTACTGAGGAATAAGGGGTCCAGGGCTTCCTGAAGGTGGCAACACAGGTAGATAAGGTGGTGTAGAAAACAAATGGGGTTTTTGCATTTAATAACCAAAGCATAGAGTACAGGAGCAGGGAGGTTATGAAAAAACTTTGTAAAACACTGGTTCGGTCACAGCTGGAATACTGTGTCACACATCAAAGTTGCTGACGAAGGGTCTCGGCTTGAAACGTCGACTGTACCTCTTCCTAGAGATGCTGCCTGGCCTGCTGTGTTCACCAGCAACTTTGATGTGTGTTGCTTGAATTTCCAGCATCTGCAGAATTCCTCGTGTTTGGAGTACTGTGTACAGTTTTAGTTGCCCCTCTATAGGAAGGATATGTTACCTGAAGAAGGTGCAGAGGACACTCACCAGGATGATGTCTGGAATGAAGCATTTCAGTTATGACGGCTGAATTTGCTTCCTTTGGAACAGAGAATCCTGAATATAGAACATAGAACATTACAGCACAGTACAGGCCCTTCAGCCCACGGTGTTGCGCTGACCTGTTAGATTAGATTAGATTAGATTCAACTTTATTGTCATTGTGCTGATACAGATACAAAGCCAATGAAATGCAGTTAGCATCTGACCAGAAATACAAAGAATAGGGTTATTTACAAAATAATTGCGAATAAGAAGTAAGTGCTACAGCACACAAATATAAAAGTACTGAGACAGTACAATATGGATGCAATACTGCTTAGCGCTGTGATGTGAGGTTCAGCAGGGTCACAGCCTCAGGGAAGAAGCTCTTCCTGTGCCTGCTGGTGTGGGAGTGGAGGCTCCTGTAGCGCCTACCGGATGGGAGGAGAGTAAAAAGTCCATGGTTAGGGTGAGATGCATCCTTGATAATGCTTTTCACCCTGCCCAGGCAGCGTTTATGGTAGGTGTTCTCAATGGTGGGCAATTGGGTGCCCCTACTCCAAGATCAATCCAATGCTTCCCTCCATGTAGTCCTCCATTTTTCTTTTATCCTCGTGTCTCTTTAATGTCCCTAATGTACCTGCCTCTGCCACTGACCCTGTTAGCATATTCCACGCTGCACCATTCTCAGTTTAAAAAAAACTACCTCTGACAGACCCCCTATACTTTCTTCCAATCACCTTAAAATTATGCCCCCTCATTATTAGCCATCTCCACCCCAGGAAAAAGGTGCTGGCTGTCAACTCTATGCCTCTTATCATCTTACACACCTCTATCAAGACACCTCTCATTCTCCTTCACTCCAAAGTGAATAGCCCTGGATTGCTCAACCTTTCCTCATAAGACATGCTCTCTAATCCAGGCAACATCCTGGTAAATCTCCTCTGCACCCTCTCTAAAGAGGTATACAAATTATGAGGAGCATATATAGGGTAAGTAGGAGAAAGCTTTTCCCCATAGCAGAGATATCTAACACTAGAGGACATTGACTTAGACGAATGTGTAATTGGTTTAAGAGAGAATCTGAGGAAAAATATTTTCACCAAGAGGGCAGTTGGATCAAAGTTCAAAGTAAATTTATTATCGAAGTACATATATGTCAACATATACAATCCTGAGATTCCTTTTCTTGAGGGCAATCACCGTAAATACAAGAAACACAAAAGAATCAATGAAAGTCCGCAACCAACAGGGCAGACGACGACCAATGTGCTAAAAAAAATTCAACAGACTGTGCAAATACAAAAAGAAAGAGAGGAAAAAAGAAATGATGATAGTAATAATGATAAATAAGCAACAAATATTGAGAAAACGAAATGAAGAGTCCTTGAAAGTGAGTCCAATATTTGTGGAAACAGTTCAGTGATGGGGCGAGTTAAGTTATCCCCTCTGGTTCAAGAGCCTGATAGTTGAGGGATAATAACTGTTCCTGAACCTGGTGGTGTGTATCCTGAGGTTCCTGTACCTTCTTCTTGATGGCAGCAGTGAGAAGAGAGCATGACCTGCTGGTGGGGGTCCTTGATGATGGATGCTGATTTTCTGTGACAGCATTCCATGTAGATGTGCTCAATGGTGAGGAGGGCTTTATCCGTGATGGACTGGGCCATATTCATTACTTTTTGTAGGATTTTCCATACAAGGGCATTAGTGTTTCTATACCAGGCTGTGATGCAACCGGTCCACGTACTTTCCACCACACATCTTTAGAAGTCTGTCAAAGTTTTAGATGACATGCTGAAAGTCCGGAAACTTCTAAAAAAACTGAGGCGCTGCTGTGCTTTCTTCATAATTGCACTTACGTGCTGGGCCCAGGACAGGTCCTTGGAAATGATAACACTGAGGAATTTGAAGTTGCTGACCCTCTCCACCTCTGATCTTCCGATGAGGACTGGTTCATGAACCTCCAGTTTCCTCCATGAGAATTCAATGATCATCTCTTTGCTCTTGTTGACATTCAGTGAGAGATTGTTGTTGTGGAACCACTCAGCCAGATGTTCAGTCTGCCTCATATATGTTGATTTGGCCAAAGATAGTGGTGTCGTTGGCAAACCTATATATGGGATTGGAGCTGTGTTTAGCCTCACAGTCACAAGTATAAAGCGAGTAGAGCAGTGAGCTAAGCATACAGCCTTGAGGTGCACCTGTGCTGAGGGAGATGTTGTTGCCAATTCATGCTGACTGGAACCTTCTGCCTTTGTGGGTGGTGAAAGCAGGTACTCCCAGAATATCTAGGAAGTATCTAGATAAGCCCTAAAATCACCAAGGCATAGACTCAAAGGTGAAGAGGATTACTACACAATCAATTGCAGATGCTGTAACCTGGGCAAAAAAAAAACTATCTGCTGAAGGACATCAGTGTTTGAAGAGCATCTGCTGAGGGCTGCTGGAACGGGGTCTTGACCTGAAACATCATCCATTCCTTTCCCTCCACAATTGCTGCTCAACTGAGTTCATCAAGCAGTTTGCTTTTAGCTTTGGTGTAGGTGGGTGTTTGATGTTCTGAAGGGTCTCTGTCTATGACTCCAGCAGCACAGTGGTGCTACTTTCATCAGGAGGATTGCAACAGATCTCTTTACTCTGCCCCAGTTAATTCTTAACAATTATTATCGACGCACCATAGAAAGAGACCCGACGCAGACTGGGAGACCGCTTGAGACCCGACGCAGACTGGGAGACCGCTTTGCTGAACATCTACGCTCTGTCCGCCAGAGAAAGCAGGATCTCCCAGTGGCCACACATTTTAATTCCACGTCCCATTCCCATTCTGACATGTCTATCCACGTCCTCCTCTACTGTAAAGATGAAGCCACACTCAGGTTGAAGGAACAACACCTTATATTCCGTCTGGGTAGCCTCCAACCTGATGGCATGAACATCGACTTCTCTAACTTCCGCTAGGCCCCACCTCCCCCTCGTACCCCATCTGTTACTCTTTTTAATGCACACATTCTTTCTCTCACTCTCCTTTTTCTCCCTCTGTCCCTCTGAATATACCTCTTGCCCATCCTCTGGGTGTCCCCCCCCCCCTTGTCTTTCTTCCCGGACCTCCTGTCCCATGATCCTCTCGTATCCCCTTTTGCCTATCACTTGTCCAGCTCTTGGCTCTATCCCTCCCCCTCCTGTCTTCTCCTATCATTTTGGATCTCCCCCTCCCCCTCCAACTTTCAAATCCCTTACTCACTCTTCCTTCAGTTAGTCCTGACGAAGGGTCTCGGCCTGAAACGTCGACTGTACCTCTTCCTAGAGATGCTGCCTGGCCTGCTGCGTTCACCAGCAACTTTGATGTGTGTTGGTTGAAAGAATATTCTGTCTGGTTGCATCACGGTTGAGTCGGACAACTGCTCTGCTCCTGACTGCAAGAAACTGCAAACAAGAGTTGGTGGACACAACTCAGCACATCACAGGAACCCTTTATGGACTCTACCCACACGTCTCGCAACCTCAGTAAAGCAACCAGCATAATCAAAGATCCCAGCCACCCCAGATATTCTCCTTTCTCCCCTCTCCCACTGGGCAGAAGATACAAAAGCCTGAAAACATGTACCCCTACAACCAACTGGGAGCCCACCAATGGACAACTCCTTAGGAGAATACCTTACTTGACTTGAGTGATCACAAGTAGAAGACAGCTTCTATCCACTGTTATCAGACTATTGAACAGACCTTTTGTGCAATAAGATGAACTCTTGGCTTCACAATCTACCTCATTATGATCTTGCACTTTTTCGTTTACCTGCAGTGCACTTTGTCTGCAGCTTTTACACTTTATCCTCCACTGTTATTGTTTTACCTTATTCTAGCTCAGTGCACTGTGTAATGATTTGATCTGTACAAACAGTACGCAAGATAAGCTTTTCACTGTATCTTGGTGCATGTGACAATAATAAATCAATACCAAATCCAACATGAATACTTTCTCAAAGGCAATTTGTGATATGTAACACATTGGAAAATGGTGAAAACAGTTTCACACTGCTAACTTCACTAATGATAGCCAAGTGATGAGGTGGGGGCATAGGTGGGGATGTGTTGTAACAGAGAGATATGTTTAACAGTGCTAAATCATCATGAAGAAATTGAAAGTGATGAGGGGAAAATAACAGGAATTTTTGTGAGTCTAGTTGAAGAACAGAGTAAAGAGAAAGTCAGATTTGTCTTGTAGTTCTGTGTTTTAATTTCTTTCCCCCCTGAATGGTCTGGGATGAGCAAGAATACTTGCTTTTAGACCTGGCAAACTGGCACCAGCACAGGGATAAATCTCCTTTAATTATTCGATAACCTATAATTAACATCAAAGATTTGAGAGGAAGTGCTAAGTTTTGAAGGTCTGTGATCCCACCCATGCACTTCAATCACTTCTCCTTCCAATGGCTCCAATCCTGGCAGCAGGAGTCAAATCCTTCCTCAAATTAATTCACTGAAACTTTGAACTTTCAAAGCATTTACTATTTAGTAAGATTTATATTACAATTTATTTACTTTGTAATGCATCTGCAGTTCCACAGGAAGAGCTTTGAGTTTTCTGGCCTACACTTTGCCAGATGTCATTTGATAATGTTCTTCACGTTTCCTCGCAGAGAAGCTTGTTATTCAGAGTTTACCATCTCTCTTGATCACTCACCTGTCCGGATTTGTGAGAACATGTTTCAGATCAGTGCAGCACCATTGTATACAGCAGACACAAGCTCGAGTCACAAGCAGGAAAGCTGAGAGAGAAGCCACAAACTTGTGAGCAGTGAGCATTGGCATGGTCTCAAAGGGTAAAGCTTCCATTAGTGTGCATGTGAGAAAACATCATAATTAATCTTAATTTTTTGAGCAGCATTCACTTTTTTAAAAATCTGCCTGATTCAGCACCTAATTTCAGAAGGAGGCTAGCTCTGCATTAGTTTAAAAGATTAACCCTTCACGTCTTTTCTACCTGCCAAGTCTTTTCCCATAGCCATGTAATTTTATCATTTTCTGGAATGTAAGGACTTCTCTTTAAAGTTTGCTACAGAACTTTCTAGCATCATGTTCAAAATCAAAGGAACTTGCTATTCAGGAATAAACTCTTTTCATCTCTCCTCTGTTTATTGCCAATGATCCCATGTTTTCTGGTTGTTGCTTGTGGGAACAGTTTCTCCTTTTTTACCAAAACTTCTCGCATTTTTAAATGATTCCATTAAGTTTGCCTTAACCTCTCTGCTCTAAAAACAGCAATCCATTCAATACATGGACCTGAACGATTTGGAGAGGAGTCAATATGGAAGAGTTTTGATGCCAATCCACCTAACCTGGGTGCGAGGTTGAATCACTCCAAGCGCCAAGCTGAATTGGTGAGATTGAGAACGACTTCAGGATGTGTGGCCCAGTGTGTCGCTGTCCTACAGTGAGGCACTACCTGGTGCTCAGACAATTTAAACACCAGCCTAGACAGACTGGAAATCCTGAATGTAGAGGCGAGTGTTGGGCTGATTTCGCTCACTCTCCCGTGATGTTCGTTCTTCTCTTTGGTGGCTGTCGTCTCTCTGAATTTTGCAGTGTTTGTTTCCCTGCTAATATGATGAACTGAGATTAATGCTTGGGCCTACCACTCTGGCTGCTCTGCGGAGCGAATCTAAGGACTCAATCTGGTTCAGAATGCTGTTGTTTGCTTCTATTGAGAAGATGGCGGCGCGACGCAGTGTGTGCGGCTGCTCCGAAATGATATTGTATTTGTAAGTAGGATGCCATACACAATCCTGATTTGATGGAGGCAGCTGTGCGAAGCACGGAGGAACATCTGGAGAAACTTCTGAAATGCCCCCTTTGCTGCCACTACTACTGTGCGATCCAGAATCTCTGGAGGGGAAGGCCCCAAATCCTCGGCTTTGCCTATTGCCTGTTGCCGGGGCTGGGGTCGAAGTGCTTGGCAGAGATGGTGCTCGGTACTCGGTGTCGGAGGGCTGGTCGGAGGCTGGAAGTTTTCGGACAGACTCGAAAGTCGGCTGTGGCCGGGTGCTTCCAGGGTGCTGCATCGGCAAGTTTGCGGCGCTGGAAGCTCATGGCAGGGAGAGAGTTTCTCTTCCTTCTACCATCTGCATGAGATGATGGGACTTTCGAGAGACTTTGAGACTTTTTTTTTTACCGTGCCCATGGTCTGTTCTTATCAAATTACGGTATTTCTTTGCACTGTTGTAACTATATGTTATAATTATGTGGTCTTTGTCAGTTTTTCAGTCTTGTTTGTCTTGTGTTTCTGTGATATCATTCTGGAGGAACATTGTATCATTTCTTAATGCATGCATTACTAAATGACAATAAAAGAGGACTGCGTGTCCTCATAATCTAATCTATTGTTTGCATGATTATGTTTTTATTCCCTCTTTTTCAACACAGTGGTTATGGTCTTTCTTTTTTTTAACTGGGTTCTTTGAGTTTCTTGCTTTGTGGCTGCCGGTAAGCAAACAGATCTCGAGGTGTATAATTTATACATTCCTTGATAATAAAAGTACTTTGATTGATTTGAATACCACCATTTCTAATCCCATCCTAGAAGAGCTGCTGAATCAGGATCAGAATCAGGTTTTTAAAATTGACATACTGTATGTCATGAAATTTGTTGTTTTACTTCAGCAGTACAGTTCAATACATAAAATACAATAAGTAACAATATAAACAATGAAAATATAATATATAGTGCTCAAGAAGAGCAGAATAGTGAGGTAGTGTTCATGCGTTCATTGTCCATTCAGAAATCTGATGGTGGAAAGGAAGAAGCTGTTCCTGAAATGTTGAGTGTGTGTCTTCAGGCTCTTGTACCTCCTCCCTGATGGTAGCAATGAGAAGAGGGATGTCTTGGGGTGAGGGGGGGGGGGAGGAAGTCCTTCATGACGGATGCCACCATTTTGAGACACCACCTTCTGAAGATGTCCTCAAATGTGGAGAGATTGGTGGCCATGATAGAGCTTGATGAGTTTACAACTGTCTGCAGGTTTTTATAATCCTGTGCATTGGCGCATCCATACCAGACAGTGTTGCAAGCAGTTAGAAAGCTCTCCATGGTACATTTGTAGAAATTAGCTAGAGTCTTTGGTGTTCTTGTCAAACTCCTAATGGAATACAGCTACTAGCATGCCTTCTTTGTAATTGCATCAATATTTTGGGCCCTGGATAGATCTTCAGAGATATTGGCACCCAGGAACTTAAAACTGCTCACCCTTTCCACTGCTGACCCCTCGATGAGGACTGGCATGTGTTCCCTCGACTCCCCCTTCCTGAAGGGCACAATCAATTCCTTGGTGTTACTGACGTTGTGTGGAAGGTTGTTGTTGCAACACCACTCAACCAGCTGATCTATCTTGCTCCTGTACGCCTCCTCGTCACCATCTGAAATTCTGCCAGTGATGGTCGTGTCATCAGCAAACTTATAGATGGTGTTTGAGATGTGCCTAGCCACACAGTCGAGCCACGGGCGTAGAGAGAGTAGAGCAGCGGGCTAAGCACACATCCTTGAAGTGAGCATGTGCTGATTGTCAGTGAGGTGGAAACGTTATTTCTGATCTGCGCTGATTGTGATCTCCCAGTAAGGAAGTCGAGGATCCAGTTGGAGAGGCTCAGGTTTTGAAGCTCCACTGCAATTTATCCAGATGAAAGACACACATTGGATAATGTACTGATGTTGCTGGTTAACCACCCATCCCCTACCTCAGTGGAAACTCATTGCAATGAGAAGAATATTGGGTAGATACAACACCTGGTAAAGCTGTGGCTGGCAGTGCCCATGTTGGGCAGCCCCCATGCTAACACTTGAGCCTGCCTGCAACAAAATACATCTCAGGGTAGTATTTGGTGACATATATGTACAATGATAATAAAATTATTTTGAACATTGAACACCAGAACTTTGGCTGGTGATACCTTCCTTCTTGCTCTTTGTCCCATATTTATTCTTTTTAAAAGTGTGCCCTCAATCTGTTGTAGCAGAGCACATTCTCATCAGGTGTCATATAGAGCCTAGGATCAGTCTGGTGTGGGAATATGTCAAGATTTAAAAAAAATCAGTTATCCCTCGGACTGCTCTGTGTAGAGCAGAGATTGTTTAAGAGTCTGAACAGGTTCAGTACTGAATATTAACCAGCCTGGAAAGTGATCAGAATAGTTATGAGTGACTGGAGTTTACCCATATGCAGTGTTCTGATCACTGATCTCTGCAGCTGAAGCTGTTGGCTTGCAATCAGTCTCTGACAGGACCACTCAATCCCCTGGAGCCCCAACATTACCTTCAACCACCAGCTTTCATCAGAAAACAGTAAAACTGTTAGACAGGATTTGAGAGCGACAGTTCTCAGTATGATTATTTAAGATAATAAGATTATTTACGATACTTGAGGTACAGACATTGCTGGTAAGGCCTATAACATTATCCATCCCCAATTGTCCTTGAGAAGGTGATAAACTTCCCTTCTTGTGAGTTGCTACATGGTGAAAATACTCACGCAGTGCTGTTAAGTGGAGAGTTCAAGGATTTTGACCCTGCATTGAAACATATTTTGAGGTTAGAGAGGTGTGTGACTTGGAAGGATACATGGTGTACTGTACCTATATACTTGATGTTCTTGTCCGAAGAGATTGCTGAGATCCAAAAGCAAAAAAAAACATGCAGATGTAGGAAAACTGAAATAAAATCAGGAAACTCTGGGGATGCTCAGCAAGTCAGGTAACATCCAGCTGCAGCTTCTAACAAACCGCGATAAGGAGTTGGAGCTGGAACCGGATGAACTCTGGATCATTTGGGAGGCTGAGGGTGTGATAGATAGGAAATATAAAGAGGTAGTTATACCCAAGGTGCAACACACAGGAAACTGGGTGACCAGCAGGGAGGGGAAAGACGTTAAACAGGCAGTGCAGAGTACCCCTGTAGCCACCTGGTATATCACTTAACAACAGGTATACCACTTTGGATAGTGTTGGGGGGGGGGGGAATGCCCTAACAGATGAAAGTCAGAGTGGTCGGGTCTCTGGCACTGAGTCTGATTCTGCAATTCTGGAGGGGAGAAGAGGCGATCTGTGGTGATAGGGGATTCGTTAGTTAGGGGAACAGAAAGGAGGTTCTGTGGGCAAGAACAAGATTCTCAGATGGTATGTTGCCTACCCGGTACCAGGATCTGGGACTTTTCAGATTGAGTCCTCAGCATTCTTAAGTGGGAGGGTGAGCAGCCAGAGGTCGTGGCCCATTTGGGTACCAATGGATAGGAAGAGTGTCGAGGTTCTGCAAAGTGAGTTCGGGGAGTTTGGTGATAACTTAAAGGGCAGGATCTCCAGGATTCTGATCTCAGGATTGCAATCTGTGCCACATGCTAGTGAGGCCAGAAAAAGGAAAATTATACAGTTTAACATATGGCTAAAGAGATGCTGTAGGAGGGAGGACACAAGATTTTTGGAATATTAGGCTCTCTTCCAGGGGAGGTGGGATTTGTATAGAAGAAACAGTTTGCACCCAAACTGGAAGGAGACTAATATCCTAGTGGGAAGGTTTGCTAATGCTTCCCGGTGGGGGAGGAGGGTTAAACTTGAATTACAGCGGGATGGGAACCAGAGTGCCAGACCTCAGACAAAGCTAGGAATCAAAAGGTTGAGCATAATGTGACTAGTGTCCTGAGCTGTGTATATTTCAATGCAAGAAGTATCATAGGGAAGGCAGGTGAGCTCAGGGCATGGATCAACACCTGGAATTGTGATATTGTAGCCATTAGTGAGACTTGTTTTCAGGAGGGTCAGGACTGGCAGCTCAATATTCCGGGGTTTGAGAAATCGATTTTCATGCCATCAGGTTGGAGGCTACCCAAATGGTATGTAAGGTTTTGTTCCTCTAACCTAAGTGTGGCCTCATCATGACGGTGGAGAAGGCCATGGATGGACATATCGGAATGCGAATGGGTTATAGGTTGTTATAGTAGGTGATCTTGACTTTCCACATATTGACTTGAACTCCCACGTTGTAAAAGGGTTGGAAGGGGAAGAGTTTGTCACATGTGTTCAGGAAAGTTTCCTTAATCAGTACATAGAAGACCCAATGAGAGAGTGTGCGATATTTGATCTACTACTAGGGAATGAGACAGGGCAAGTGACAGAACCTTGTGCAGGGGAACACTTCATATCTAGTGATCACAATGCCATTAGTTTCAAAGTAAATTTGCAAAAGATAGGTCTGGTCTGCGGGTTGAGGTTCTAAACTGGAGATAGGCCAATTTTAATGGTATCAGAAATGATCTGGCAAGTGTGGATTGGGACAGGCTGTTTTCTGGCAAAGATGTACTTGGTAAGTGGGAGGCCTTCAAAAGTGAAATTTTGAGAGTACAGAGTTTGTATGTGCCTGTCAGAATAAAAGGCAAGGACAACGGGTTTTGGGAACCTTGGTTTTCAAGGGATATTGAGCCCTGGTTTAGTAAAAACAGGAGGTGCATAGCAAGTATAGGCAGTTAAGAACAAATGAAGAGCTTATGGAGTATAATAAATGCAAGAGAACACTTAAGAAAGAAACCAGGAGGGCTAAAAGAAGGCAAGAGGTTGCCCTAGCAGACAAGGTGAAGGAGAATCCTAAGGGATTCGACAGAGATATACGTTGAGAGCAAAAGGATTGCAGGGAACAAATTGGTTCTCTGGAAGATCAGAATGGTAATCTATACATGGAGCCAAAAGAGATCAGGGAGATCCTAATTGCAGTTTTTGCATCTTTATTTACTCACGAGATGTACACAGAGTCTATAGAGGTGGCTTCAACTTCACGGACCCTGTACAGATTACAGAGGAGGAGGTGTTTGCTGTCCTGAGGCAAATCAGGGTGGATAAATCTCCAAGGCCTGATAAGGTGTTCCCTAAGACCATATGGGAGGCAAGTGCAGAAATTGTCAGGGCCCTAGCAGAGACATTTAAATCATCCTTAGTGACAGAAGAGGTACCAGAGAATTAACCAATGTTGTTCCCCTGTTTAAGAAAGGCTCTAAACATAAACCAGAAAATTATTGGCCAGTGAGTTTGACATCAGTTGTGGGAAAGTTATTGGAAGGTGTTCTAAGGCACCAGATATACAAGTATTTGGATAGATATGGACTGATTAAGGACAATCACCATGGCTTTGTGCATGGTAGGTCATGTCTAACCAATGTTATAGAGTACTTTGAGGAAGTTACCAGGAAAGTGGATGAAGGCAAGGCTGTAGATGTTGTCTACATGGACCTTAGCAAGGCTTTTGACAAGGACCCGCATGGGAGGTTGGTTAAGAAGGTTCAGTCAGTTGGCATTCAAGAAGAGGTAGTATTGGATTAGACATTGGCTTTGGGAGAAGCCAGAGAGTGGTAGTAGATGGTTGCCTCTCTGACTAGAGGCCTGTGATTGGTAGGATTGGTGCTGGGACCATTGCTGTTTGTCATCTACATCAATGATCTGGATGATAATGGATCAGTAAATTTGCAGATAACACCAAGAATGAGGGTGTAGTGGACAGTGAGGAAGGCTATCATGGCTTGCAGAGGGATCTGGATCAGGTGGAAAAATGGGCTGAAAAATTATAGGTGGAATTTAATGCAGACAAGTGTGAGGTGTTGCACTTCGATAGGACCAACCAGGGTAGGTCTTACATTGTGAACGGTAGGGCACTGAGGAGTGTGGTGGAACAAAGGGATCTGGGAAAACAGATCCACAATTCATTGAAAGTGTCATCACAGGTAGATAGGGTTGTAAAGAGAGCTTTTAGCACATTGGCCTTCATAAATCAATGTCTTGAGTACAGGAGATGGGATATTATGTTGAAGTTGTGTAAGTCATTGGTGAGGCCTAACTTGGAGTATTGTGTGCAGTTTTGGTCACCTACCGACTGGAAAGATGTAAATAAGATTGAAAGAGTACAGAGAAAATTTACAGGGACGTTGCTGGGTCTGGAGGACCTGAGTTACAAGGAAAGATTGAATAAGTTAGTACCTTATTCCTTAGAAAGTAGAAGATGGAAAGGAGATTTGATAGAGGTATACAAAATGATGAGAGGTATAGATAAGATAAATGCAAGCAGGCTTTTCACACTGAGGTTGGGTGGGACTACAATCAGATGTCATGTGTTAAGGGTGAAATGTGAAAAGTTTAAGGGGAACATGAGGGGAAGCTTCATCACTCAGAGGGTCATGAGAGTGTGGAACGAACTGCCAGTGCATGTGTGCTTGATTTCAACATTTAAGTGAAGTTTGGATAAGAACATAGACGGTAGGGATATGGAGAGCTATGGTCCCGGTGCAGGATGATGAGAGTAGGCAGCTTAAGTGGTTTTGGCATGAACTAGATGGGCCAAATGGCCTATTTCTGTGCTGTACTTTTTGATGACTCTGACTGTAGATGTAGAAATGGAGAGTCAGGAGACTGCTGACCCTGGAAATCTCGAGCAACACACACAAAAGCGAGAGGAAATGAGTGAGTCAGGCGGAGCTATGGAGGGAAATGTTAGCAACACACATCAAAGTTGCTGGTGAACGCAGCAGGCCAGGCAACATCTCTAGGAAGAGGTACAGTAAGAGAATCTCTTCTCTAGGAAGAGATTCTCTTACTAACTCTTCCTTCAGTTAGTCCTGATGAAGGGTCTCGGCCTGAAACGTCGACTGTACCGCTTCCTAGAGATGCTGCCTGGCCTGCTGCGTTCACCAGCAACTTTGTTGTGTGTTGCTTGAAATTCCAGCATCTGCAGAATTCCTCTTGTTTGCGAGGGAAATGTTTCATGGCTTGAGGCCCTTCATCAGGATTGGTGGTGGAAATCATGGGTTTCGGAGATGCTGTTGAAACATTCCTATTCAGTTGCTAAGATGCATTTTATAGATAGTGCATGTGATTGTCACAATTAGATAGTGGGATAAAGTGTACATTTGGAGCAGTGGGTGGGGCCATAATCAAATGGGTTGCTTTGTCTTGGATGAGTTGAGCTTCCTAAGTGTAATAGCTGCTCTCATTCAGGCCCACTCATGACTCATGTCTTGCAGATAGTGGAAAGGTCATTTGCAGTAAGGTGGTCAATCATATGCTACAGATTATCAGCCTCTGACCTGTTTCTGAGCAAACAGCATTTGTGTGGCGAGTCCAAATAAGTTTCTGGTCAATGAGCCTCAGCATGTTAACAATGAAGAATTCAGGATTAGTAACCCAGAGGATGTCATGTGGAGTTGGTTATACTCTAATTGTAAGTAGTTATAGATTGGAATTACGTGGCATTGATGCTGTGCTTTTTTATTAGTTCTTGCTTGAATGGTGTTGAGGTCTTGCTATACGTGAAGAAAGACCGTATCATTTTCTTTAGAAAGTGGTACTGAACACTGTGCAACCCTAATTTTGCCTGCATGCTGGAGCTAAGGTCATGAGGAAGCAACTGAAGAAGGTTGCATTTAGGAAACTACCCTAAATTACTCCTGTATTGATGTCCTGGGGTTGAGTAATAAACTCCAACAACCACATCAATCTTCTTTAGTGCAAGTTATTACTGCAGGCATTAGACAGCTTTCTTTCCCTTGATTCCCATTGATTTTGGTTTTATTAAGACTCTTTGATACCGCATTTGGTCAATTGTTGTCTTGATGTCAAGGCTAATCACTCTCTCACCTCAATTCTCCAACTCAGCTCTTTTGTCTATTGTTGGACCAGGCTTGTGATGACTTCTGAAGCCAAGGAACCCTGGCAGAACCCAAAATGAACATCAGTGAATGTGCTCCAGTGGTGCGTGCGGTCTGAAGTGCTCTGGCTACTGTTTTCCCTCATTTTGCTGATGTTTAAGAGTAGCCAGATGTGGTGGCAATTGGTCGTTTTGGAATTGTCTTGCTTTATATGCAGGGGACGCACTTGGGCAATTCTCCAGACCGGTGTCTTTGTGATTGAAATTAGGATTAGTTTTATTTGTCACGTGTACATCGAAACAGACAGTGAGATGTGCTGTTTGCGTCAATGACCAACACAGTACGAGGATGTGGCGGCGGCAGCTCGCAAGTGTTGCCGTGCCCAGAATTTACTACCCCTAACTCGTACGGCTTTGGAATGTGGGAGGAAACTGGAGCACCTGGAGGAAACCAATGCAGTCACGGGGTGAATGTACAAACTCCTTACAGACACTGGTGGGAATTGTACACTGGAACAAGTTGTTCAAAACATGCGGCTAATACTAGAACATAAGCTTTCGCCATCATAAACAGTCATTGCTGTGTCCATTTCTCCTTAAGGATATCAGGTGAAGTGGATGAAGTCTGGCTTCTGCGATGGTAGATATCACAGAAGGATCTTGAGATGGATTCATTTCATCCTTGTCTCTCGCAAATGCGTGCCTGGCTTTCACATGTTAAGCATGGGAATGTTCATGAACTTTCTCGTCCTGCTTGTTCGTTATTGTCAGCCAGTATTTGTGTTGCACTGAAGGTGACTGTGAGTTTCATTGTCAATATCTGTCTTTGACTGGAAGAGACTCCCTATATGTGGGAAGCAGACTTCGTGTTCAGGATGTTGCTGTGAACCTTTACTGCCCGAGGGCAGTGCAGGCTTTAGGTGGACCTTTCTCCAGGATACAAGGCCCATCCTCTCATAGTCTTCTATTGATAATGGCTTCTAACTCTACCTTTGTCTACTAGGCAGCAAGCATCCCTGTTCTCTCCTTTGCTTCTGACCTGGGCTAACTACAGCCAGTGTGGTAATGCACTGCATAAGTACCATCTACATACACTATTGATGTGGATGGAGAATTGGTTAGCAGACAGGAAGCAAAGAGTGGGAATAAACGGGACCTTTTCAGAATGGCAGGTGGTGACTAGTGGGGTACCGCAAGGCTCAGTGCTGGGACCCCAGTTGTTTACAATATATATTAATGACTTGGATGAGGGAATTAAATGCAGCATCTCCAAGTTTGCGGATGACACGAAGCTGGGCGGCAGTGTTAGCTGTGAGGAGGATGCTACGAGGATGCAGAGTGACTTGGATAGGTTGGGTGAGTGGGCAAATTCATGGCAGATGCAATTTAATGTGGATAAATGTGAAGTTATCCACTTTGGTGGCAAAAATAGGAAAACAGATTATTATCTGAATGGTGGCCGATTAGGAAAAGGGGAGGTGCAACGAGACCTGGCTCTCATTATACACCAGTCATTGAAAGTGGGCATGCAGGTACAGCAGGCGGTGAAAAAGGTGAATGGTATGCTGGCATTCATAGCAAGAGGATTCGAGTACAGGAGCAGGGAGGTACTACTGCAGTTGTACAAGGCCTTGGTGAGACCACACCTGGAGTATTATGTGCAGTTTTGGTCCCCTAATCTGAGGAAAGACATTCTTGCCATAGAGAGAGTACAAAGAAGGTTCACCAGATTGATTCCTGGGATGGCAGGACTTTCATATGAAGAAAGACTGGATGAACTGGGCTTGTACTCGTTGGAATTTAGAAGATTGAGGGGGGATCTGATTGAAATGTATAAGATCCTAAAGGGATTGGACAGGCTAGATGCAGGAAGATTGTTCCTGATGTTGGGGAAGTCCAGAACAAGGGGTCACAGTTTGAGGATAGAGGGGAAGCCTTTTAGGACCGAGATTAGGAAAAACTTCTTCACACAGAGAGTGGTGAATCTGTGGAATTCTCTGCCACAGCAAACTGTTGAGGCCAGTTCATTGGCTATATTTAAGAGGGAGTTAGATATGGCCCTTGTGGCTACGGGGATCAGGGGGTATGGAGGGAAGGCAGGGTTCTGAGTTGGATGATCAGCCATGATCATAATAAATGGCGGTGCAGGCTCAAAGGGCCGAATGGCCTACTCCTGCACCTATTTTCTATGTTTCTATGTTTCTATGTTTCTATTCACCAGAAGGATAAGCAAACCCATGTCAGTGTCCACTTTCTGAACAGTATCCTCTAGTTGTACTCATTGGGCTTCCACTGGCGAGACCTATGTTGTTGCCATCTCTAAACAGACACTCATTCTGGGGAAGAAATTATGAGACAGGCAGAGGAAGGGATTCAAAAACACACACGGGGTCTCCTTAAAGAAACATAACATTTCCTTTGGCCCCTGGATCTGTGGAGAAGGAGCATTCAGGATGCTGTTCAGAATTTGTAGCACTGAAGCCCTGTGTAAGTGGGTTTCCTGTGGGTGCTCTGGTTTCCTCCCACATTCCAAAGACGCATGGGTTAGTAGGTTAGTTGGTCCCACCATGGTTGTAATTGGGCCCACCAAGAGGACCACAATCTTGTTATGATTTCGAGGCACGTGTGCCTCAATGACCCGGAGAGCTATGTTGGCTGGAGTCAGTGCTTTATGCTTTGCCTCTTGGTAGGGTCACCCATGCCAAACAGGTCAAAGGGTAGAGGGCAGACTAAGAGTGGTCCACCAGTCCTCCAGGTTCAGGATTTCAGCTCAGGGCTGACAACCCTGACTGGTAAAACAAAATTGTTATGGAAACAGTAATGAAGAATCCTACGTCCGAGTGCGATGGTATTCCTGAGTCTCCATCCAGGACTTGCATGACTGACAGTTGTGAAGACCAAGAGGAAGCTACTGACACGATGAAGGAAGCCCTGAACACCACCAGACACCTTCTTTGCTGCCCTAAACACCAGCAGCACAACAGGCAAGAAGTTTGTAATTGGGCAGCAGGGGCTTGTGGGATTGAAGGGCCTGGTATCTCTGTATCTCTTAATAAAATAATAAGCAGCAGAAGTGTGTACCACCTCAAATGTTATCACTTGCCTTGTCAGGTGTCTCCTGCTCCATCTCTGGAAGAGACTGTAGTTCCCACATTTGCCACATCGGAATCCACAAAACCAGAATAGAAGATGTGCCATTCTTAATTCCAAGTATTTATGACAAGATGCAACAGGACTGTAACACATTGATCATACAGTTTAGCTCCATTAACTGCGTGCTCTCTCTGTTCCTGAGCATGCACATACTCCTTTGCTGTAGTTTCATCTGGCTGGGACTTTGAGTTCACCCACCTATGTGACATCTAGACCTACTGCTGCTGCCTATACCAGATGCTGTGCTCATCTTTGTTATCATCCTGTTTTCTTATTGTAGTTTAGCACAATCAAGTGGCTGGTTGGGCCATTTCAGAGGGCAGGTGAGGAATGACCACGTTCCTGTGGGACTGGAGTTGCGTAGCACCAAACCAAATCATGTGGGCAGATTTCCATTCCGAAAGGAAATTGATGAGTTTTTACAATAATCCAGTGGTTTTATAGTCACCATTACTAAAGATAGCTTTTTATTTCAGCTTATTTAATTAACTAAATGCAAATTCCCAGATGCCATGGTAGACTTAATATATTTTATTATATTAATATATAATTCCATAAAGGATGAGCGATGAGAGATAGAGGGAGTGTGGTGTTTTCTGAGGAAGGGAGGGAGTGATAGGATGGAGAGAGAGAGTGAGTGAGAGGGAGAGGGCCAGAGAGTGTTATGTACTCATGTATATTTTGACCCTCATGGGTTGCTGCCGAGCCTCCCTGTGTGTTACGTACTGAAGGTGTTGTGAGAGGGCATTCTGGGTCGATGACCTACAAGTAAAATAAACAGCTACACATTTGTTTCTCTCTCCGTCTCTTGTGTGTGTTATTCATGACCACCCGGCTTCCCACTACAGGTTGACCTTCACTAATCCGGCACCATTGGGACCTGAGGAGTGCCCGATTAGTGAAAATGCCGAATTACAGAAGGATCACATTAAGCATAATCAGTGCCGGATTATCGAAGGAACCAGATTACAGGTGGTCGGATTAGTGAAGGTCGACCTGTACCACAAACATAACAACCGGCGATGAGGTGACAAGTCCTCATGAACAATTTATTGTTTCGTTCCCTTTGACAAGTGTAACACTCGCTTTGCCTAGCGGCTTAATATAGAGGGTGATACCCCCTGTCCGGCCAAATTTAGAAATCTCGTCTGGGCGGATGCTGCGCGATGTATCCCCTGGTACAAATCAGTACCCCGAAATAACAAACAGTACACAATATGTGATTAAACAATTAAGCTTTACAGCTCTTACTTTGACTATATGGTTAGTAGAGAAACAAAATATAGAAGTAAAAGGGCCCAAATTTTATTAAACTGTGTGCACACAAAGTTGGAGCTCACGGTTTCCCCTTCGCTGGTCCTCCTTCGATCGTCGCTGCCCTTTGGACCCTCGCTCCAAGTCCACCCCGTCCGCCAGTCTACCAAATCACACAATTTGCGTCTTCTCTCTTCATCTCTCTCTCCCTCTGCTGAAAGCCCGCAAAAGCAACTGCTTCCTGAATCACAAGACACAGCCACAAATCTTGTATTGGCTACATGCACCCCGTTATCTCCAGCAATAACCCAAACACTGCTGCTACAGAGAAACTGTTACCTCAGCAGTGAACACTACAAGGAAGTCATTACATTAGCAGTGAAACCTTACAGCGTGTTACACAAGAATAGTCCGTGGCAGGGTTGGGTACCGCTGTGTAATGTGGGTGAATGAAATTGGGCACTGGAAGCCTGGTGAGTGAAGAATCTGAGAGGAAGAAACGAGAACCGGACGGTTAAATAAAACAAATAAGAGGGAAAGAGAAAGATAGATAACTGTTCTGGAATGTGACTGAGTTTGAAAATAGCGACAATGTTTGGGAGTTTGGGGCTGTATGGCGAAACAACAGAGCAATGGAGTTCATATACTGAAAGATTTGAATATTTTGCACTGGCAAATCAAAATTCTGATGATATTCATGTTCTAATTTTACTGACTGTGATGGGTGCAAATATGTTAAATTTGTTACGCAGTCCAGTGCAACAAGCTAAGGCTGGTGATAAGCCTTATGAGGACATAGTTAAAGTCTTAAAGGACCACCATTCATGTAAACTTTTGATGACTGCTGAGAGGTTTTGAGTTCACAAAAGCAATCAAAAGGAAGGTGAGACTATTTCAGTTTGCTGAAGCAACTGTCTGAACACTGATGCTGGACAGTCACTGAATGACACATTTACATGATAGACTCATATGTGGTCTGTGTAGTGAGGCAATGCTTACAGAAGACAGACTAACATTACAGAAGGCGATTGAGATTAGGACAGTACATCTATGGAGATGGCAGCTAAAGAAGCACACCTTTTAAGAACATCTTCCCAAGTTCATAAAGTTTCTACTGACTTTAAGAATAAGACACCTGCTGGCAATCAATGTCACCATTGTGGCAAAACTGGGCATTGAGAAAAAGAATTTAGCACAAGGATTTAGACTGCTGAAGCCGTGGCAAAAAGGGAAATATTGAACATGCATGTAAAAGTAAAGAGAGCTGTCACGCAAAAGCACTGTGATAAAGAAAAATGAACAGAAAGAAACATGTGAACAAGAGGGAGAATGCTGAGGACAGGCTGAGTGACTCTCGCTCTGTGGTTGAGGAAACTTTGCATTTTTTGCCTGTTTCAGGACACAACGACGGCTACTGGGTGAACCCCGCTGTCGGATGGGGCCACAGTGAACTCTGGTGCTACAGTGTCAGAGACAATTTACAAGGAGCAATTGCAGCATGTCACCCCAGAAGGGGCTAGTTTGACTTTAAGGACTTAAACTGCTGAGGTTATTCCAGTGAGGGGAGTAGTACATGTTACAGTAGAGATCAACAAGCAGAGAAAGAAACTTCCACTCTACATTCTTAAAGGTAGTTTTCCAGCACTTCTGGGCTGCACCTGGTTAGAACAGCTCAAACTCAACTAGCATGAAGTGTACTTGACTGATGGGAGCACTGATCTACAAGTGATATTGAAGCAACGTGCAGAAGTATTCAACAGAGAACTGGGCAGTATGAAAGAAATCACTGCTAAGCCCGACAACACTCAAATGCCTGAAGGCAAGACCAAAGGTAGAAGCTGAATTGGAAAGACTGGTCCAGAGTAAGGTATTGGAACCAGTGTTTGTAAGTAAATGAGCAACTCCAATGGTTCCTGTCCTAAAAAGGGATGGGTCTTTAATGTTTTTTTAGAACCATTAACCTGGGTCTTTTGGCTGAACAGTCCCCTCGTCCCCTCATTGATGACCATTTTTCAGGATTGGCTGGAGGACAGACACTCGGCAAGATTGACTTGTGTCAAGCCTACTTGCAGATGCATGTGGAGCAGAGTCACAGGAACCATACACCATAGTGTCTCACAAAGGAACGTTCAGGTACTGAAGGCCATCGTTTGGCATCATCTCAGCTCCAGCACTTTTTCAACAAGCAATGGACCAGATCCTGAGCGGGTTGACAAGGGGGCAATGCAACTCGTGTGACTTACTTATTACTGGGAGAAATTAGCGTAGGCAACCACAAAACTCGGGTGTTACAGTACAAAGGCTCGAGGAATATGGGCTAAGGGTCTGGAAGGACAAGTGTGAGTTCTTTCTACCTTTGACTGAATACCTGGGCCACATGATTGACAACTTGGGGCTCCAGAAGACACCATCAAAGGTGAGGGCAATCGTGGAGGCTCCATCACCACAAAATGTACGTCAATTAAGCTCTTTCTCAGGACTACTAAAGTACTACACAAAGTTTGTTCCTAACCTAGCTAGCATGCTGAAACCACTTCATGAGCTTTTAAATAAATCAGCACAATGACAGTGGACAGATCACTGTGAAGAGACTTTTAAAAAGGCCAAAACAGCTTTGTCACAATCTGAAGCACTCACACACTTCAAACCGTCATTGCCCATACAGTCGGCCTGCGACATATCACCCTACGGTGTGAGGGCAGTTATCTCAAACATCATGCCATCGGGTGAAGAGCATTTAATCGCTTTTGCATCATGGACATGAAACAAGGCAAAGTCAGTATGCCCAGACAGAGAAATCCCATTAATTCCTCTTTGGTCAGCAATGTACACTACTGACAGTTCATCGCCTCTTAGAGTCACTTTTTGGTTCACATGCAGGCCTTCCTTCTCTGGCTGCTACTCAAGTGCAACCCTAGGCTCTGCTACTATCTGCACATCAGTACGATATAAAATACAGGAAGCCCGAGAACCATTTGAATGCAGAATGACTATCCACACTTCCTTTTGTCTGTTACAGCTCCAGAGTCACCCCGAAAAGAGAACCTTTACTTCAAGGAAATACCTACGGCTCTGATAGTTGCAGCCTGTCCAGAAACACCCTGTTTTATTTAAAGTGGTGGATCTGGTAACTTACAAATGGAAGGGAGAGCCAACTATGGAAGTGAAACCTTACCAGGCTCACTGGAAGGAGCTCACAGTCCAAGCAGGATGTTTACTATGGGGCTGCTGTGTTATCATTCCTCCACCATTAAGAAAGCAAGTGTTTGACAAGCTACTGTGGCGTAGTGCGCATAAAGGGAATTGCACACAGCTACTTTTGGGAGCCAGGACTGGATGTAACCATTGAGAGAAGGCCAAGGCATGCCCACATTGTCAGCGAGTGTGAAATGTTCCTCAGCTTGCTCCTTTGCATCTATGGGAATGGTCTGAAGGACCATGGTAGAGAATTCACATAGATCTTGCAGGTGCTGCAGAAAGCCACTTGCTCTTGTCTCAGGAAATGGCCCGAAGTTGCCGTCATAAAGAGCACGACATATGAAAAAAGCACTGAGGAGCTACATTCCATCTTTAGCTGTTTTGTGCTTCCTCAACAGCTTGTAAGTGACAATGGCCCACAACTCTGCCTGAAGAGTTCAAGGCATTTATGGAAGCAAATGAGATTCAGCACATCAATCAGCACTATATCATCCAGCCACTAGTGGCCTTGCTGAACGATTCATACAAGCAGAGAAACAAGCCCTCAAGGCTTCAATGGGAAGTGGATTCCTCAACCAGCATCTTAGCGCTTTCTTGTTGACATACTGCAATGCACCTCACACCACCACTGAAATGGGTCCAACCACTGCACTGATGAAAAGATTGCTTAGACCTCCAAACAGGAAACAGATTGTACTAAATGAACAGAAAACACAAGCAGAGAGACATGCCTAAGCAGAGTACAGAAGCTTTTGCCTGGAACTACATCTCTGGACCAAAGTGGATACCTGCGATGGTGGTAACACAAACTGGTCCTGTGTCATACACAGTGGAAACTAATAACCACAACATCTGGAGAAGGCATGTTGATCAGTCATTGCCCATTTCTGAGGCCACTGAAAATGAACACAAGCTGACCAATCTAGACTCAGTTGTAAAAATGGGATAGAATTCTGAGACAACTTCTGCAGAACCTCCATTAAGATCAAATGACACAGCCAGTGCTCCCCCATCACCTGCGTTTTCTGAGGAGCCTCTATTGACAATATGGTACCCAAACCACGATCTATACACGCATCACCAAATGACTTTGGCATCATCTCCAGGTTGTTGGTACCCTCACAGGAACAGGCGGCCTCCAGACAGATTTAGTCTTTAGTTTAGTGACTAACCCTCAGCACATGGGGCAGAATAATCCCCAGGGTTATGTCTGGGAATAGAGACAGTCTACCCTTTTTTCCTAGCTAAAAAAATGTTTTTGTTGTTGGTTGAATTTGATGATTATTCCATTGTATGTTAATAGATCAGCAACTAGTCTGTGTTTGGGAAGGGAGAGAAACCTTTAAAATAAGGAATGAGGGATATGTTATGTACTCATGTATATTTTGACCCTCATGGGTTGCTGCCGAGCTTCCCTGTGTGTTACGTACTGAAGGTGTTGTGAGAGGGCATTCTGGGTAGATGACCTACAAGTAAAATAAACAGCTACACATTTGTTTCTCTCTCCGTCTCTTGTGTGTGTTGTTGACGACCATCTGTACCACAAACATAACAGAGAGAGAGAGAGAACGAGAGAAATGCACAGACAGATAGAAAGGGAAGGAGAGAAAGAGAGGGACATTTATTAAGGGAGAAAGAGGGAGGGAGAGATAAAGGATGGAGAGAGAGGGAAAGACAGAAAAAGGGAGAGAGACAGAGACAGAGAAGGACAGAAAGTGAGGGAGGAGACAGAGAAGGGGAGAGAGAGAGCATTTGCTGATGGAGGGAGTGAAAGAGAAATGATCACTGTGGGTGATCTCAATTAAAGCCAGTTGGCAGCGAGTATTTCTCTATGAGTTACTCTGATGCTGGGGCCGTTCTGTAGGCTGTAGCTCAGCAAGCATCAGCACTTTAAATGTAAAGCTGATTAATTTGAATGAACGCTTCTTGTACTGAGCTGACTGCATAAAGTCAGATACCGAGGAGCAGCTAGCTGTCACTGCTACAGACTGAAAGTGTCTCATTCTTGGTTCTTGATGCTGGTATCTTAATGACTTAGTGCAGATGTGGTGATTTGGTGCCAAGGTGCCTTTGGGTTTGAACACGAGAAGCTAGGAGCAGGAGTAGGCCACTCGGCCCCTCAAGCCTGCTCTCCTACTCAGAACGATCATGACTGATCTGTCCTGGGCATCAGCTACTCTTTGTGCCAGTTCCCCATACTCTTAATTCCTCAATCTACAAAAAATTAATAAACCTTTAAAATAAACGGGTAAAGCCCTCCCCACCACTGAACACATCTACGTGGAGTGCTGTCGCAGGAAAGCAGCATCCATCTTCAAGGACCCCCATCACCCAGGCCATGTTCTCTTCTCGCTGCTGCCATCGGGAAGAAGGTACAGGAGCTTTAGGACTCCCACCACCAGGTTCAGGAACAGTTATTACCTCTCAACCATCAGGCTCTTGAACCAAAGGGGATAACTTCACTCAACTTCACTTGTCCCATCACAGAATTGTTCCCATAAGCAGTGGACTCACTTTCAAGGACCCTTCATCTCATTTTCTCAATATTTGTTGCTTATGTATTTATCATTATTATTATTTCTTTTTTTCTCTCTCTTTTTGTATTTGCACAGTTTGTTGATTTTTTTTTAGCACATTGGCTGTTTGGCTGCCCTGTTGGTTGCGGACTTTCATTGATTCTTTTGTGTTTCTTGTATTTACGGTGATTGCCCTCAAGAAAAGGAATCTCAGGATTGTATATGTTGATGTATATGTACTTTGATAATAAATTTACTTTGAACTTTGATCCAACTGCCCTCTTGGTGAAAATATCTTTCCTCAGCTTCTCTCTTCAACCGATTACACATTCGTCTAAGTCAGTCAGTGCGTAGATCTCAGAGTATTGACGGCAGTGACTCTGTTGCAATGTGGAAGCACTCAACAGTGTTATTTCAGCATTGATTGCACTGTGAGCATAAATTGACCTCAGTGCCTTGGGATTCCTGTGGGGCGTCGGTGTCCCAGTCTCAGTGTGTGGCTAGTCACAGTGTAGTTGGAGGGAGTGAGAGGAAGAATATTAGGATTGATTGAGGGAGGTAGTGGAAGGGTATTAGCACAGTAACAGGTCCTTCCTGCTAGTAAGCCCGTACCACCCAATTTACTCTCACGTGACCTAGGAGCCCCATATGTCTTTGGGATATGGGAGGAAACTGGAGCATCCAGAGGAAACCCATACAGTCACGGGGAGAACGTACAAATTCCTCACGGGCAGCTGCGGGAATTGAACCTGGGTTACCGGCGCTGCAATAGCGTTACGCTATCGTGCGTTATCGCTGAGGTCGATCTGAGCTAAAACCTGCTGACAATGTTTCTGCCGGTTACTGGCGCTGGGGCTCTGCCACTCTCTGCAGCTCGCTGAATGTCAACACTTTAAACGCAGAGTTAATTAATTTGATTGAATGTCATGCATTGCACCAGGCTGGATACAGATGGCCTACCTTCGCCCTTACTGCAGAAGTGAGAAGTAAAGCAGCTAGTTCACGCTGTCCTCTTAATCCACTACATGACCAGCATTCCTGGCATTCCCACTTCTGTCTCTCTGGTACACTTCAATTAAACCTGCTGATAGGTAACATAGAAACATAGAAAATAAGTGCAGGGGTAGGCCATTCGGCCCTTCGAGCCTGCACCGCCATTCAGTATGATCATGGCTGATCATCCAACTCAGAACCCTGTACCTGCCTTCTCTCCATACCCCCTGATCCCTTTAGCCACATGGGCCATATCTAACTCCCTCTTAAATATAGCCAATGAACTGGCCTCAACTGTTTCCTGTGGCAGAGAAATGAACTGACCTCAACTGTTTCCTGTGGTAAAGGCCTGGATCAGTGATTTTTCTATTAAACAGTCCAGCAACAAGCAACATCTATATCTGTTGATGGTCTTTAGTTATTCCCATGGCTAGTCTGAAATTAATGAAAACACTTGAGTCTCTCTTTTGCAGTTGCTGTCCACACCTTGCACCTCAGTCTTGGTACATTGATGTGTTCTTTGGTGCCAAGTGCCTCAGGACTCTGCTGTTGATACCCCACAGTGAGGCAGTGCTGGTTTTAGTGTTGTTATCAGGTCCTCCCTGTTGGTGTTATTCATCTCTTGGTGTCTTTGTCCTGGTATTAAGGTGTGGTCACTGTGTAGTTCCAGAGAATATGTCACATTTTTGTGCCATGACACGTTGACTCATATCCGTAGTGCCAGTGTCTCATCACAACATCTTCGGGGTGGAACAGTGGTGTGGCAGTTAGTGTAATACCTTACAGTGCCAGTGATCGGAAGCTTGGGCTTCAATTCTCAATTCCGCCTGTAAGGAGTTTGTACGTTCTCCCTGTTACCATGTTTGTTTCCTCTGGGTGCTCCCATATTCCAAAGACAGGCTTTACAAGTTGTGGGTTGGGCTTAGTGAGTCATGGGCATGCTATGTGGTGACACGTACAGGCTTCCCCCAGCACATCTGTTTTACACCTTAAGTGTGTCTCTGGGACCGTTAGAGGCTGCGATTTACAGTTTGAGTGACCCAACGCTTCACTATCTCCGAGGATTCGGCCCGTGCCCAGCAGTCTGCAACCGTCCTGCACCTTTGAGACCTCAGTTCACACCGCAAAAATGCCAGGCCGTACAGGCAGCTTAAAAGCTGAACTCCGAAGGGAAGTTCCAGGCTACTGGATTGCAGTGATCGTATCCGAGAAAAAGTGTGATTAGTAGAGTAATTTATAGTTTTGTTAGTTACCAGCAACTAGTCTCTGTGCTTCACTTTTTCCTTATACTATCTCAATACAATTGTTGTTCCTTTTTGCACCTTGTGGCGCATCAAGCATTTTTGTAGCACTTGTGTGTTTTTTAACAAGGCCGAGTTGCTAGCTCAACACTTAACCCAGCACGGATGGTAAGTGTGCAAGGAGCTGGCTGGATTCGAACCCGGGACCATTCGTCTCAAAGTCCGGTGCTGATGCCACTACACCACCAGCTGGCCCTCAGTGCAATGGTGTGATGAAATGATCCGTGTGGAAGACAGGCAAGAAAAACTTCTTCACTATATCTCAATGCATGTGACAATAATAAACCAATTATTTGACAAATAAAGCTAATCTTTATTTTTTTGTGTATGACTGCTGCTGTCTCAGATTGATAGCCTAACAGGGTCTTGGTGTCAGTGCTTAAGTGATGGTCACATTGTTGGTGTTATTACTGTGACAGTGTTTCATATTGGCAAATTTAAAAATAGTAAATTGGCAAATGGGTTTATTATTGTCACATGGACTGAGATATAGAGAAAAAAATTTTTCTTGCATGCCTTCTGTGCAGATCATTTCATCACCCCATTGCACTGAGGTAGTACAAGGGGAAAGTAGTAGCAGAATGTAGAATATAATGTCACAGTTACAGGGAAAGGGCATTGCAGGCAGACAATAACATACAAGGCCACAATGAAGTAGATCATGAAGTCAAGAATGCATCTTATTGTACGAGGGGATTTAATTAGTCTTATCACTGTTGGGTAGAAGCTGTCCTTTGACCTGGTGATACATGCTTTTGGGCTTTTGTACCTTCTGCTCAATGGGGGGGGGGGGCAGTAGAATAGAGTATGTCCAGGGTGGGGGATTATTTGGCTGCTTTATCAAGGTGGTGAGAAGTGTAGACAAGAGTCTGTGGTGGGGAACTAGTTTCCGTGATGCGCCGAGCTGTGTCCACAACTCTGCAATTTTGTTGGCTTTATAGTTTCACAGGCTTTATGCATTGGAGTTGACTTTGGTGTCAGTGATGGGACCACATTATTAGGGTCTCAATGGGAACGTCAATTTCAGTGTTTCCATCTCGCTGCATCTCTGATTCAGCGTATTGGTGTTAAAGAGTTGCTGTCGTATTGTTGGTATTTTCATATCATGGTGTGCCCTGGTGTCTGGATATCTTGTTCTCACAGATAGAGGATAGTAACAAGTCCTTGCTAACCATCAACCACCCACTTACTAGAATCCTACATCAATCCCATGTTATTCTCGGCAGTCTGTGATGGTTTCACAGTGTGTCATGTTCCTCTGTCACAGGCCCGTTGTGGCTGATGTACTTTGTAAATGCTTTAGTGTCATTTCCACTGCTGGTACATCAACACCTCGGCGCCTTGAACTTACGATCCAGCACTGTTCAGTTATCAGTGCCTCTGATTACATGAATTGCTACAAGTGGAGTGTGGCAGCATCTCTTGATGCTCAATACCATCATAAATTTCTCAGAACTTATTTCAAACTTTTACTGTTTAAGAAGCACTCCATTTGTGAGGACCAGTGCAATGGAACTGTACCTCAGTGATGGTCTCTGCAGTGGAATTGTACCCAGTTGGAGTCAGTGCCAGTGGAACTGTACCCAGTGAGGGTCAGTCCAGTGGAATTGTACCCAGTTGGAGTCAGTGCCAGTGGAACTGTACCCAGTGAGGGTCAGTCCGGTGGAATTGTACCCATTTGGAGTTACTGCCAGTGGAACCGAGCTCCAGTGAGGATTAGTGTCTCAGGAATAGTATAGTTAGAGTCACTCCTTGTGGGGTTAAACCAAGAGTCAGTATCTTTACATGACTCTTGGTTTATTAGTGATTCCTGGACACTGTTTTTTTAAACAATGATGAAAGGTTACCCAAATCATGTTTTGTATTGCCTGGAATTTGAAAAGATGATCTGACTGGCTTTGACAATATCAGGGGTATCTGACAGGGTGCATAGTGAAATGCTATTGCTTCAGGTTGAGTCCAGGCCCATGGGAGATTGACTTGGTTGTTTTCCTTGTGATCGCAAGGCCCTGTAATGTGGAATGCTGCAAGTCTGGTTCACTGTTTATTGGTGGGACTGACGGTGGGGGAGCTGGATGACCTCATGCCGTGATGTCTCTGTTTTCAGCCACCTAGGAGAGGGGTGCCGGAGTTGGTGCCTGGAGGTAGTGTAGTATGGCATCCATGCTGACATCGGTGCTGCCCTCTAGTGTTCACTCAGTGGAAGACAAGCTGGATTGCATTCGTCTGCAGACTGCTGCAGGCTTGCTCTTGCCAACAACATTCATGGACTCAGGGATTTGGGCTATATTATATATATTTTTTGTGTGATAGTATGTTTACTGCTATCTTATATGTGCTATACATGTCTTGTGCTGTGTATGATTGTTGGTACCGTGTTTTGTACCTTGGCTCTGGGGGAATGCCGTTTCATTTCGCTATATTCATGGGTATTCTTTATGGATGAATGACAATTAAACTTGAAGTTGAACTTGAAAATTTAGGACCAGGCCCCTGAGAAAAACCTTCTATATGCAGAACCTGGGTGGTATTTGAGGCCCTCTTTCTCAAAGGACAATTGTTATTTGGACAATTGGTAACTTAGTATCAAAGATCTAATCTGTGAAACCAAAGGAATGGGAATGGGAATGGGGAAGAAGGGTAATTGAGGCAACATTGGTAAAATGTATTTGGACGGTAGTACACTCAGACAATCAAGCAGTCTTCTGTTCCTACATTCCTGAACCTTTTTACATTCTGGCCACACTAATGTATTTATAAATATTTGTTCCTTGCTTTGAGCCAGAATTTCTGGAGCCATTCTTGACAGGAATCCTCAGCCCAATGATGTCATCCCTCCCACAATCCATTGCTAAAAGCAACAGCAGCAGTGCCCCCTGCTGATGAACTAAACAGTGCACAGCAAAGCCAACAAACTTGTTTCCAGTGACTCGGAATTAGAATTGAAAATGTTTATTATTGTAGAACTGACAGTGCCTTGGGAAGGCCAGATTGAGGAGGCGTTTGAACATAAGAAAGCCAAGAACCAGGAGCTGGTAGAGCAGTGCCAGAGACAGGGGTGGAGGGCATAATGTGAGCCTGTAGAGGTTTGCTGTAGAGGTCTTGCTGGCTACTCACTGTGCAGAACCTATTCTCTCCTTGGCATTACGAGGGCTGCAAAGAAAAGAGCCTTCAGGACCGTCACAATAGCTGCTGAGCGAACCTCCAGGTGGCTAAGGATTAAGAGGACCAATGCTGCTGGGACAGAAGCCGGGGCTTGGTCAACCCTGGCTGGGTCACCTGGGCAAGAGTGTCTGATGTTGAAAGACCCGAAAGACCCGATGACCCCAGCTTACGCCACTGATGACGTGCCCCAGTCCATCCTAGGATGTATCTCAGCATTATTGTCACATATACCCTGGTACAGTCTCGCGACCTTTTTTTCTCCAGTTTTGATGAAGGGCTTCAGCCTGAAACATTGACAATACTCTTTTACATAGATGCTGCCCGGCCTGCTGAGTTCCTGCAGCATTTTGTGTGTGTTTCTTGCATACTGTTTATACAGATCAAATCATTACACAGTGCATTGAGGTAGAACAAGGTAAAACAATAACAGAATGCAGTGTAAAGTGTAGCAGCTACAGAGAATGTACAGCGCAGGTAAACAAGAAGGTTCAAGACCATAACGAGGTAAATTGTGAGGTCAAGAGTCCATCTTATTGTACAAGGGAACCATTCAATAGACTTATAGCAGTGGGGTAGAAGCTGTCCTCGAGCCTGATAGTTAAGGCTTTTTTTATCTCCTGCGGATGAGAAAGGAGAGATGAGAGAATGTCTGGGGTGGGTGGGGTCTCTGATTTTGCTGTTTGCTTTAAGGCTGATTTATACTTGTGCATACTAGCTTACGCCATTGCCTACGCAAGCGGGCTACGCCGTTGTGAGTATTTATACTTGTGCGTTGGTATGTCTGTGTCTCTCTGCAATTCACCGCCAAAACGTTAGTTGGCGGTGGGGTTTCTATGCTACTGTGTTGAGTTTCTTCGTGTTGAAACTCAACACGAAGAAACTCAAACTTCAAACAATGGCGACTGAAACTGAAGGAGGGTGAATTTTCTGTGCTTGTCCGGCCACTGAGAGACATGGACGAGGAAATGCAGTTCAAATATTTTCAGATCTCGGCAGGTAGATTTTGACGATTTGGGTCATCGTCTCCAACCATTTATTTCGCGTCAGTGTACGCACAGTATACTCAGAGACCGGCAATCACCATTCGAGTTTTAGCTTCAGGTGGAAGTCAACAGGCTGTAGCAGCTAGCTACAAACTGGCGTCAAGCACAGGGTCCTCCATAATTTCGGAGGTCTGTAAAGCTTTATGGAAAGCATTGCAGCCAGAGTTCCTTCCCTGCCCTTCAGTCGCCCAATGGGAAGCTACTGCAGCGTAGGAGGAAATGTGATGCTACCAAGCGGACCAATCACAGTTGTTCGGTCTGCGTCGCCGCGATGCGTAGTTACATCTTGGGAAAGGTGCGCATTAGGCTACGGAGTAGGGTTCAGCGTAGATACAGTGTATGGTTCGCGGCTACGCCGTACCTACGGCGTACGTTTGATGCACAAGTATAAATCAGCCTTTACGGAGGCAGTGAGAAGTATAGACAGAGTTCACGGAGAGGCAGCTAGTTCCCATGATGTGCTGAGCTGTGTCCATCTGACTTGGAATCAGTCAGCCTCTCGCAGACTGTGATGGTTTCTGGCTCCCTCCACCCCCGGACACACCAGCACACCAGTAGGTACTTCATGAAAGAATCTAGTACCTGGTCATTTAGACATTGGGTCAGTTCATCACTCATAGTGGTATGTTCTTTGTGTGATATGTAGGAACTCTGGGAGCCTTCAGTCTCTCTGATAACTACGTCTGCATGAGCTGCATCAAGCTGCAGCTCCTTAGAGACCGTGCGAAGGAACCGGGAGCTGAAAGCTGGATGACCTTCGGCTCATACGGGAGAATGAGGAGGTGGTAGATGGGAGCTATAGGAAGGTAGTCACCCCTAGGTCGCAGGAGGCAGGTAGCTGGGTGACTGTCAGAAGCGGGAAAGGTGATAGGCAGCCAGTGCAGAGCACTCCTGTGGCCATTCCCCTCAATAATAAATATACTGCTTTGGATACCATGGGGGGGGGGGAGCGGAACAACCTACCAGGTGGGGGCTGGAAGAAGAGGAGTGCAGTAGTAATAGGGGATTTCATGGTTAGAGGAACAGACAGGAAGTTCTGTGGATGTGAAAGAGACACCCAGATGATATGATGCCTCCCTGGGGCCAGGGTCAGGGACGTCTTGGATCGGGTCCACAGCATTCTAAAGGGAGAGGGTGAATTGCTGGAAGTCGTGGTGCCTTTTGGCATCAAAGACATAGGTAGAAAAAGGGATGAGGTTCTGAAAAGAGAATACAGGAGGTTGGATAGAAAGCTGAAAAGCAGGACCTCCGGGGTAGTCATCTCTGACTGCTGCCCATGACGGTCACCAGTGAGGGTAAGAACAGGATGATTTGGCAGATAAATGCGTGGCTGAGGAAATGGTGTAGGGGACAGGGTTTCAGATTTCTGGATCATTGGGATCTCTTCTGGGGAAGGTATGACCAGAACAAAAGGGACCGGTTACACCTGAACCCGAGGGGGACCAATTTGCTTGTGGGCAGATTTGCTAGAACTGTTGGGGAGGGTTTAAACTAATTTGGCAGGGGGATGGGAATTGAGTGATAGGGCTGAGGATGGGGCAGTTGGTATACAAGCAGAGGCAGTGTGTAGTGAGATGGTCAGGAAGGACAGGCAGATAATACGGCAAAATTGCAGTCAGTGGGATGGGTTGCAGTGTAAAAGATTCAACATTCAAAGTACATTTAATATGAAAGAACATAAATTCTATACATTCAGCAAAATGCTCCAGGCCTAGAACTCGCCGCCTAGCCCGAAGCTGTTCTCGACCTCTCCAAATCATCTCAGTGCCTAGAGCAATCCAACCTTGCAGCCAGGTTAGTTGGACGAGCATCGACACTCCTCTACCTCAACTCCTCCTCTCCAAATCGCTCACTCCAACCCCATTTACATCAATTTGCCCCGCATCAGCACTGCTCATCCCTCGAATTTGCTTCGCCTTTGCTCGTCTCTTCATTGTTTGCACTGATAGTTTACCGCAATTTACTTCAGAAAAGGTGTTATTAGTAATGTTTTAAATCAAATTTCTTGTCTTCTAAACTACCAGTAAGCTGACACTCACCATCTTAGAAAGGGAGACAAAATTGAAAAGGCTGATGATTACAGGACTGAATGTGTTATGTTTGAATACATGCAGTATACGGAATAAAGTAGATGATCTTGTAGCACAGTTAGAGATTGCTAGGTATAATGTTGTGGGCATCACCGAGTCGTGGCTGAAAGAAGATTATAGTTGGGAGCTTAACATCCAAAGGATACAGATGGTTTGAAAGGATAGGAAGGTAGGCAAAGGGGGTGGGTTGGCTCTGTTGGTAAAAAATGAAATCAAATCCTTAGAAAGAAGTGACAAAGGATTGGAAGACATAGAGAGTATCCTTCTGGGTAGAGTTAAGGAACTGCAAGGGTAAAAAGACCCTGATGGGTTTTATATACAGGCCTCCGAAAAGTAGCCAGGATGTGAACTACAAATTACAATAAGAGATAGTGCTAGATCCCAAGAAGGAGAATTTGTAGAATGCCGATGAGATGGCTTTTTAGAGCAGCTTGCAGTTGAGGCCACTAGGGGAAAGGCAATTTTGGATTGGGTGTTGTGTAATGAACCAAATTTGATTAGGGAGTTTAAGGTAAAGCAACCCTTAGGAGTCAGTGATCATTATATGATAGAATTCACCCTGCAGTTTGAGAGACAGAAGATAACGTCAGATGTATCAATACTATGAGAATGATTCCGGGAATGAAAGTGTTAATGTATGTGGAGCATTTGATGGCTCTGGGCTTGTACTTGTTGGAAGTTAGAAGAATGGGGGGGGGTGGAGTTACAGGTGGGAAGTATTCATTGGAACCTATTGTATATTGAAAGGCTTAGGTAGAGTGGATGTGGACAGAATGTTTACTATAGTGAGGAGTCTAAGACCGGGGGGCACAGCCTCGGAATGGAGGGACACCTCTTTAGAACAGAGATGAGGAGGAATTTCTTATTTAGAGGGTGGTAAATCTGTGAAATTCATTGCCACAGATGGTTGTGGAGGCCAAGTTATTGTGTATATTTAAACCAGAGGTTGATAGGTTCTTGGAGAATGGGGTTGAGAATGATAATAGATCAGCCATGATGGAATAGTGGAGCAGACTCGATGGGCCGAATGGCCCAATTCTATCTTATTGTCTTATGGTTTTATGGTCATAGTCTTGATATTTGACTCAGTTTTTTCGTGAACCTCCTCATGTATTTAATGATGTGGAATGAGGAAACACATATTTGTCTTTATACAGTATATTTAGGTATTTTCGTGTCTTCAAGAATCCCAAAGTGCCTTCCAGCCAATGATGAGCTTTTTGAAATGCAATCTTTGTTGTACTGTGGACACACCACAGTCAATTGTGCATTAGGTGATCTCAATATCATCAAATGTGGACGAGATAACTATAACTAGATAATGTGTCTCTCAAAGTTGGTATACAGTAAGGGAGAAACATTGGCCAGGAACTGGGATGAACAGTACAACTCTTCTTTATAGATAGAAGGAAAACTAGGAGCAGTAGGAACAACCCTCAAAATGCTGGAAGTACCCAGTCCAGATGAAGAATCTTGACCCAAAATATCAATTGTCTCTTTCCCTCCATTGACGCTACACGCCATGCTGAATTTCCCCCAGTGTTTTACATGTTGCTGCAGTCTTGTGTCTGCATAGAAGCAACAGGAAGCCATTTAGCCTTTTGAGCCTGTCCTATCAGTTAGTCCACATGTTTGTGTATGATCTTCTGTCTCAGTATTACTTTTTTGCTCTTTTCCTGCACCCACTGATGCCTCTTGTGTCTAGAAATACATCTTTCTCCTTCTTAAATACATTCAGCATTTTTTCTCTCCAGCACACCCCTCCGTAAAGATTTTCACAAGTTTACCACCTCATAGTCATAGTCACAGTCATAGTCATAGTCATACTTTATTGATCCTGGGGGAAATTGGTTTTTGTTACAGTTGCACCATAAATAATCAAATAGTAATAGAACCATAAATAGATAAATAGTAATATGTAAATTATGCCAGGAAATAAGTCCAGGACCAGCCTATTGGCTCAGGGTGTCTGACCCTCCAAGGGAGGAGTTGTAAAGTTTGATGGCCACAGGCAGGAATGACTTCCTATGACGCTCTGTGTTGCATCTCAGTGGAATGAGTCTCTGGCTGAATGTACTCCTGTGCCCAACCAGTACATTATGTAGTGGATGGGAGACATTGACCAAGATGGCATGCAACTTGGACAGCATCCTCTTTTCAGACACCACCATGAGAGAGTCCAGTTCCATCCCCACAACATCACCGGCCTTACAAATGAGTTTGTTGATTCTGTTGGTGTCCGCTACCCTCAGCCTGCTGCCCCAGCACACAACTCCCTAAGCAATGAAGTTTCTCATATGAATTCATTTATTATTTTATTATTGCAGATACAATGTGGAACAGGCCCTTCCGGCCCTTAGAGCCCAGCAACCCACCAACTTAACCCAAGCCTAATCAAGGGACAATTTACAACAACCAATTACCCTACCAACTGGTATACCTCTGGAGTGTGGGAGGAAACCAGAGCACCTGGAGGAAACCTTTGCACGCACGTGAAGAAACATACAAATTTACTTACAGAGGATGCCAGAGCTGAACTCTAAATTCCGATGCCCTGAGCTGTAACAGTGTTGCACTAATGCAACGTGATCGTGGCCTCCTTCAGATATCTGTTCTAAATATCTAATTCACTGAAATCCTCATTCCACAGTGCTCCCAGCATCCAGTCTGTCAAGTCCTATAGAATTCTCTACATTTCAATGAGATCGCCTCTTGCTCTTCTGAACTCCGGTAAATACTGTAAAGACCTGGTGAACACATTGCTATGACAATCCAGCCATCAGTTTCCCTGAACTTCATCACAATCCCTCTATGCTTGCGTCGTCTTCCTATAAGTTAGGAGATCACAGCTGACCACAGTGTTCCATCTGTGGTTTCACCAAGGCCCTAGACAATTTCAATAGAACATTCTTGCTCCTGTACCCTTGCGATGGAAGTCTACAAACCATTTGCCTTCTAAGCAGCTTGCCAGATCTGTATGCTTGCTTTCAGTAACAGGTATACATACACACCCAAATCCCATTATATATTATCATGTTTTAGTCTATTAGAATACTGATATATGTCATGAAATGTGTAGTTTTGTAGTAGCAGTACAGTGGAATGCACAAATAATTACTATAGGTTTCAATAATAAATAAATGATGGAATGAATGAAAAAATAGTGCAGAAAGAGAGCAAAATTGTGAGGTAGTGTTGATGGACCGTTCAGAAATCTGATGGTGGAAGGAAAGTGTTGAGTGTGCATCTTCAGGCTCCTGTCCCTCCTGGCTGATGGTGCTGATGAGAAGAGGATATGTCCTGGATGGTGAGGGGTCCTTCATGATGGGCTACTTATTTCGTATGCTGCAGTTGTGTTTTTCCTATGAAAGTGGATAATTTCCCACTTATTGAAAGATATACTATATCTGCCATTTGTATCTGTGCTGACTCACTCAATGTGTGGAAACCATGGAATCATGTAAGTTTAACTCAGAGGGCAGTGGGGGTGTGGGCTGTTAGGTTGCACCAGGAACTTCTACTGCAGGTTATAGTGAATCAGTCTGGATGGCAGACCCAGCTAGCTCCCTAGAGCGGGGCTTAATCCTAAAACTAACTATCCAATAGTGCTATTGAGCGTCCGCTCTTCTGTCATCCTAAGTGGCAATGATTAAGGGTAGAGTCTTGGGGGCCGAAGACAAGTGGGCGGGGTAAGTAAAACAAGGAAAAGAGAGAGGAAAGGCCGAGAGTGGTAGTGGATTCAGAAAGTGTGGTCGGGGGAAACACCTGTTTAACTTTGATATGAATTGTGATATAACTGGATTAGGCAGGGCAAATAAAGTAAAGCTTCTTGTAGAAAACACTTCAAGGATTTAAGAGCAGAGTTTTAAAGCATATACGAGGGACGTGAGGGCAAACAGTTTTGCGCAGAGATTTATGGCCATAAAGGAGATGCCAACAGTCAGTCAGGGCTTTCTAAGGAGATCATGATAGAAAGTAATTTGCAGGGCTGTGGTGAAAGATAGTGAACAGAGCTGTGGGCTTTGCTCCCCTGGGAGAACACACGGCATTGATGGTCTTGGGTAGCCTCCTGCTGTGCCTGAAGGATTCCTCCATCCACCCATTCCGTCAGTTACAATATCTCAGCTTTACAGATAACAATTCATCATCTTTTAGCTTCACACGTTCCTGACCTGGAGATCCACCCTCTCCTCTGACACGCATACATACACCAGTGAAGGGAGTGAAGCGGCTGGGAATTGTTAAGCAGAGTAATAAACGTGTTTCGGTGAATGATTACTGAATCATTACTGCTGTTGACTGGAATATTGTTCCTGTCTTCTTTTCCTGCCTCCTCGAGTGGATATTGCTAATCTATTGCCCCCAATTACTGCCCCATTACTAAGCAGACCCAGCCGTGTGAAATTCACCACAAGTACTAATGAGGTGCTGACAATTACAAGTCAAATATTTACGTGATGCAAAAAAAAATCACCAAACAAATGGGCGGAGGAATTAATACGTGGCTTAATTTAGAGTTTTTTTTGAATGGAGTAATCAGGCACTGCGGCAGTTTAATTAGATGCAAACGGTGAACTCCAGCACAGATGATGCAGCGGTTGCTTGGTAACTAATGGTTTCCTTGGCAACCATCAAGCGTAGGCTCCTCTGTGAAAAGCGAGCAGTCTGACAGGTCACAGCACTTTTTAAAATCCCATCACACATCTCTGCGCCAAGAGGCAACCTGTCGGCAGCTGGTGATTGCCAGAGAACCATGTTGAATCTCCTTACCACTGACAATACTTCCCTCTACCTTATCACAAGGCTTCCTGAGAAATCACAGACTGCACCTTTTCACTTCTTTATCCCGTTCCATTCTCACACACTGACTCTCAGTGGGGTTCACTTTCACAGGCAATGTCTCTCCATCCACAGAGATTGACGCCTACTGGGATGCAGTTTCAGATGCACTCATGCACGGGATGCAGTTCCACAGACACACTTGGTGGGCCAAGGCTTTTTATTCAATAATGGGAAGTGCGGTCATCCATTTGTTACCCAGCTCAAATTGCCCTTCAGAGGGTGAGCACATATAGAATTGCTCCAGTCCTTCTGGTGAATGACTGTATCTGTGCACTTTGGTATTGAGTTCCAATGTCACAATGATGGTGAAGGAATGGCTTTAGATCTCCAAGTCAAGGTGATTGGCATTGGAGGGTTGCTGAGTCCCCTTCCATCTACTATCTTTGTCCTGATCCAACCATGTTGATGTCACAGACAAGAAAACTCACCAACATCTCTACTTCCTCAGGAGACTAAAGAAATTTGTTGTATCCCCATTGACCCTTCCCAGTTTTTATCAATGCACCATAGAAGAAAATTGGTAAGGTCCACAGGGACATGCCAAATTTATTTAGCCTTCTGAGGAATGGTATCGAAAGCATAACAGCTTGGTATGGCAACTGCTCTGGATGTGAACACAAGAAACTGCACAGTTGTGCGACAGTTCAGCACATCGCGGGAACCAGCCTCTCCTCTATGGACTCTTGTCTATAGTTCGCTTTGTCCCAGTTAAGTAGCCAGCATGATCAAAGACCTCACTACCCCAGACATTCTCTCTTCTCCCCCCTCCCATCAAGCAGAAGATACAAAAGCCTGAAAGCATGTACCACCAGGGTCAAGGACAGCTGTCGTCCCACCGTTGTCAGACACTTGAATGGGACTCTTGTATGATAAAATAGAGTCTTGACCTCGCACTCTATCTCATTATGTTCATTTACCTGCACTGCCCTTTCTTGGCAGCTTTTACACTTTTTACACTTTATTCTGCATTGTTATTATTTTTCCTTGTTCTACCTCAGTGCACTGGGTAATGATTTGATCTGTATGAACAGTATGCAAGCAAAGCTTTTCACTCTGTCTCAGTACATGTGACAATAATAAACCAATACCAATATCAGTATTGCCACATGTACCAAGACGCAGGGAAAAACTTAGTTTTGCATGCCATCTATAAAGATCACGGGCACCATGGTAGTGTAGTGGTTAGTGCGAGTTCTGGAGTTCTAAGTTCAATTCCGGCGCCATTCTGTAAGGAGTCGCTGAACAATCTCCCTGTGGAATGTGTAGGTTTTCCTTGGGTGCTCCACTTTCCTTCCACAGTCCAAAGATGTACTGGGAAGGTTAATTGATTATTTGTTATTTGTTCTGTGATTAGGTTAGGGTTAATCAGGGTTGTGGGGTCACTGGGGCAGCGTGGCTCGAAGGGCGGGAAGGGCCTACCCTGCACTGTATCGCTAAATAAATTCAAAACATAAGTACATTGAGGAAAAGTAAAAACCAAATACAAAATAGTGTTAGAGTTCCAGTTACAGAGTGCAGTGTGGATAGGGGCAAGAGCCATGTCAAGGTAAATTGTCAGGTCAAGGGTTCATCTTTAACAGACAAGAGGTCCTCACAAGAACCTAATGACAAGAGGATAGAAGATACCCCTGAGTTTTCAAGCTTTTGTATCTTCTACCCAATGGAAAGGGGGAATGGAGGGAATGTCTGGGATGAGAGGGGCTATTGGTTGAGGTCAGAGGTTTGGGATGTGTTGTTGGACTAACTGAGGGGCATTTTATAGATGGTACACACTGCATCTACTGGCGGGTGGATTGCCAATCACTCATCCAGAAAACTGGACAGTGTTCCATCACGCTCCTGACTCACGCCTTGGAGATGGTGGAATGGTTCTGGAGAGTCAGTATCTGACCTCCTCCTATGTCACAGTATTTAGGTGACTTGTCCAATTAGGTTTCAGGTCAACAGTGACCCTCTTCACCTCCCCCTACAGCAGCATGTTGATAATGGTGACACGGCACGTACACGTACTGACTTTCAGTGACAATCAATTGCACAAGGGTGATGGGAGTCACCGAGGAGCATTTCTCTGGACAAAGACTTCCTTTGAGCTCCAATTTCTAGCATGCAGGGCCATGCTTACTGGCTTTTATTGGGAGACTGTTGCAGCCTCAGGGACATTGTGAGACTTCCTTTGGTGTTATCGATGGGTGGCGCAGTGATGCAGTTAGTAGAGCCGCTGCCTCACAGTACCAGAGACCCAGGTTCAATCCTAATGTCTGAGTTTACCGGGTTTTCCTGATGATCACTTGTGTTTCCACTGATGAGTGTTCTGGTTTCCACCCACATTCCAAATGGTGCCCAGGGGTCAGCTTAGTTGGCCATTGTAAATTTTCCCTGGGGTGGAGATACGGCTCTACCAAAGGAGGTGTTAGGTGCTCCTTCCCTCTGCAAGCCTGCAGGTCACCCTTGGGCAAGGTGTAGCACCTACTTAGCCCTCTGATCAGGGTCATGTGAAGCCGTGGGAGGAGGTGGTGGACGGTCGTACGAGCAGCTGGTGCATATCACAAGTCCTGATTGTGCAACTGTTGATGCCAGGCAGACAATCTCTGAAGAGTATTGATAATGGGCTGGGATCACCTGTCTTGTAAAGACACTGCCCAGAAAGTGGCAATGGCAAACCACTTCTGTAGAAAAATTTGCGAAGAACAATCATGGTCATAGAAAGACAATGATCACCCACATCATATGACTTGGCAGATAATAATAATGATGATGATATTTCCCCCAAAGCATAGTTGAGTCATAGAATCTTGGGGAATAGTTTATGAGAATGTGAGGAGAATAAAATTGAGACTAATGCAGGATTAGTGTACATGCATGGTTGATGGCCAGTGCACACTCGATGGGCTGAAGGACCTATGGTTCTATGTTAGCTTTGATCCGTGCCAGTTGCAAACCTTAAGCTAACCTGCTATACCTGATAAAGTGGCCACTGGATTTATGCTTCTGTAGCCCTTCCAAGGTACAATGTATTGTGTATTCAGAGATGCTCTTCTGCACACCACTGTTGTAACATGTGGCTATTTGAGTTATTGTCAGGTTGAACCAGTCTGGTCGTTCTCCTCTGCCCTCTTTCATTTAAAAGATGTTTTCACCCACAGAACTGCCACTCACTGGATGTTTTTTTTGTTTTCTCGCACCATTCTCTGTAAACTCTAGAGACTGTTGTCTATGAAAGTCCCAACCTGAGAGTAGTGAGATGTTTTCACAGGAAATGTCTCACACTGGCTTGGCACCAGCCAGACATTCGATGTTACATTTTGAAATCTTCGCAGACTTGGAGTACACATCAGGATTTGGATAATAAATGGTTACAATAACAATGCTAATTAGAAATGATATCATTTTTCAATTGCCTTTTTAAAAGATTAATATTAATCATTTTTGAACAGGATTTCTAAAATAGTTTATTTATTCAATCTGTCTGTTATATTTTCATTATTTTTAAAACAGCACATATACATAAATAAACAACATCGTTTTTCCTTAAAATAAGTATATAATTACTGTTATTAAGTTATTAATCAATGATAATCATTGGTCAAAATTACCATCACACCCAAGAGAAATTTTCAGAAAATTATTGCCAATTTGGGCACACAATTTCAAAAAGGTTCACCACCCTGGTATGGAATATTGAATCAACTTTTCCTTTATACGATGCAGTGCTCCCTGCCTCCATGTCCCTTTTGTGGTAAACCATCTGTCTTCAGCTGACCTATCTCTTTGCGGTTCAGGAGTAACATGGAACCGTGATACTATTTATGTGCCAATAGTTGGCTGACCCCTGCTCCCTCCTGCAGCCATCGTGGCCCTGAACAGCCACTGCTGACTTCTGTACATTTGCCTATCTCTGTTCCTGCCACTGGTGTATTATCTATGCTTTGTTTAGATTCAGATTTGCCTCTCCCAATACTTTCTGATATCCTCCTGTCCTACTTTAATTCAGTTCATCTGAAACTTTTCAGTTTCTCACTCCACCTTCCAGGCACTCAGCTACACAGTGTCTGCTTATTTACACCAACTCCGAAACTGTCCACCTTACTTCCAAATGCTCCAGTGCATCCCACCTCCACTACAACAACCACATAATCTCCCATAGCCTAGCCTCTTGCATATCCTTGATATTAGCGGCAAGGTCTGAGTTTTGGAATTTCCTCCCCCAACCTCTCCGTCTTTCTCTTTCTCCTCTTTTAAGACACTTTTAAATCCGACCTCTTTAACCAAGCTTGCAGACTGTTGCAAGAAATATAACGTTGTTATAGTAGGTAATTTAAATTTTCCACATATTGACTGGGACTCCCATACTGTAACAAGACTAGATGAGATCGAGTTTGTCAAGTGTGTTCAGGAAAGTTTTCTTAATCAGTGCATAGAAGTCCCAATGGAAGAGTGTGTGATACTTGATCTCCTATTAGGGGATGAGACAAGACAATTGATAGAACTTTGTGTAGGGGAACACTTCACATCTAGTGATCACAATCCCATTAGTTTCAAACTAAATATGCAAAAAGATAGGTCTGGACTGTGGGTTGAGATTCTAAGTTGGAAAAAGGCCAATTTTGATGGTATCAGAAAGGATTTGGCAAGTGTGGATTGGGACAGGCTGTTTTCTGGCAAAGATGTACTTGGTAAGTGGGAGGCCTTCAAAAGTGAAATTTTGAGAGTACAGAGTTTGTATATTCCTGTCAGAATAAAAGGCAAGGATAACAGGTTTAGGGAACCTTCGTTTTCAAGAGATATTGAGGCCCTGGTTAAAAAAAAAGAGATGCAAAGCAGGTATAGGCAGACAGGAACAAATGAGGTGCTTATGGAGTATAAGAAATGTAAAAGAACACTTAAGAAAGAAATCAGGAGGGTTAAAAGAAGGCATGGGTTGCTCTAGCAGACAAGGTGAAGGAGAATCCTAAGGGATTCTATAGATAGTCATAGTCATAGTCATAATCATACTTTATTGATCCCGGGGGAAATTGGTTTTCATTACAGCTGCACCATAAATAATTAAATAGTAATATGTGAATTATGCCAGGAAATAAGTCCAGGCCCAGTCTATTGGCTCAGGGTGTCTGACCCTCCAAGGGAGGAGTTGTAAAGTTTGATGGCCACAGGCAGGAATCACTTCCTATGACGCTCTGTGTTGCATCTTGGTGGAATGAGTCTCTGGCTGAATGTACTCCTGTGCCCAACCAGTACATTATGTAGTGGATGGGAGACATTGTCCAAGATGGCATGCAACTTGGACAGCATCCTCTTTTCAGACACCACCGCCAGAGAGTCCAGTTCCATCCCCACAACATCACTGGCCTTACGAATGAGTTTGTTGATTCTGTTGGTGTCTACTACCCTCAGCCTGCTGCCCCAGCATACAACAGCAAACATGATCGCACTGGCCACCACAGACTCGTAGAACATCCTCAGTATCGTCCAACAGATGTTAAAGGACCTCAGTCTCCTCAGGAAATAGATATGTTAAGAGCAAATGTGCGTTTGTATTAGCAAAGGACAAAATTGGTCCTCTGGAGGATCAGGATGGTAATCCATGCGTAGAGCCAAAAGAGATTTTAAATGTAATTTTTGCATCTATATTTACTCAGGAGACAGACACAGAGTCTATAGAAGTAAGGCAAAATGGCATCAACTTCATGGACCCCATAGAGATTACGGAAGAGGAGGTGTTTGCTATCTTGAGACAAATTAGGGTGGATAAATCCTTAGGGCCTGTCAAGGTGTTTCCTTGAACCCTGTGGGAGGCAAGTGCAGAAATTGCAGGGGTCCTAGCAGAGATATTTAAATTATCCTTAGCGACAGCTGAGGTGCTGGAGGATTGTACAAAAGCTGTTTAAGGAAGGCTCTAAAAATAAACCAGGAAATTTTAGGCCAATAAGCCTGACATCAGTAATGGGAAAGTTATTGTAAGGTATCCTAAAGGACCAGATATATGAGTATTCGGATAGAAATGGACTGACTAAGGATAGTCAGTATGGCTTCATGCACGATAGGTCATGTCTAACCAATCTTATAGAGTTTTTTTGACGAAATTACCAGGAGGGCTGATGAAGGCATGGCAATGGATGTTCTAAATGGACTTTAGCAAGAGGTTTGACAAGGACCCGCATGGAAGGTTGATCAAGAAGGTTCAGTCACTCAACATTCAAAATGAGGTAGTAAATTGCATTAGACGTTGGCTTTGTGGGAGAAGCCATAGAGTGGCAGTAGATGGTTGGAAGCCTGTGACTAGTGGTTCTGATGCAGGGATCGGTGCTAGGTCCGTTGTTGTTTGTCATCGATATCAATGATCTGCATGATAATGTGGTCAACTGGGTCAGCAAATTTGCGAATGACACCAAAATTGGTGGTGTAGTGGACAGTGAGGAAGACTAGCAAAGCTTGCAGCTGGATCTAGACCAGCTGGAATAATGGCAGATGGAATTTAACGCAGACAAGTGTGAGGTGTTGTAGTTCAGTACGACCAACCAGAGTAGGTCTTACACAATGAAAAAGGAGGCCGTACGCCCTGCCATCCTTTGGCGTATTGTGTGCAGTTTTGGTCATCTACTACAAGAAAGATATAAGTAAGGTTGAAAGAGTAGAGAAAATTTACAAGGATGTTGCCAGGTCTGGAGGACCTGAGTTATAAGGAAAGATTGAGTTGGCTAGGACTTTATTACTTGGAATGTAGGAGATTGAGAGGAGATTTGAGAGAGGTAAACAAAATTATGAGGGGTATAGATAGGGCAAATGCAAGCAGGCTTTTCCACTGAAGTTGAGTGAGACTACAACCTGAGGTCATGGGTTAAGGATGAAAAGTGAAAAGTTTAAGGGGAATATGAGGGGAAACTTCTTCACTTGGAGGGTCGTGAGAGTGTGGAATGAACTGCCTAACACAATTGGTGCATGCGAGCTCGATTTCAACATTTAAGAGAAGTTTGGATAGGTACATGGATGGTAAGGGTATGAAGGGCTCTGGTCCTGGTGCAGGTTGATGGGTGTAGGCAGTTTTAATGGTTCAGCATGGACTGTATGGGCCGAAGGGCCTGTTTCTGTGCTGCACCTTTCTATGACTCTATGACTCTAAGTTCCTGCTCACTTATCTCAAAATTGCCTTATGGCACTCAAAATCAATTTCTGTTTGACTTATGCTAGTTGGGATATCTTATCATTTTGAAATCAGTGTACAAACGAAAGTAATTATATCATTTGACTGGTGTTCATCTGTTGCCACCTACTCGGAGAAAAAGCTGCTAAGAACGTTTATAAAAACACATCAATTGGAAGGACATTCTGAAACGTGACCGATCTGCAAAGCGGTTGTTATCAGCTGCCCTGTTTATCCTCCGCAGAAGCTCCACAATAAAGATGCTTGGTAAGGCAGGCACTGCCACCTGGCGTTTCACCATCAACACTGCAAATACAAACACTGAGACGGAAAATCAAGGGATTCTGGAGATTTTGATCTTAAGCAACACATGCAAGATGCTGGAGGAACTCAGCAGGTCAGGCAGCGTCGATGGAGGGGAATAAAGAGTTGATGTTTCAGGCCAAGAGCCCTCATCAGGACTGCCCTCTAATCTAAATTTCCTTCTCCTGCTCCACCACTGGCAGCCTCACTTTCAGCTTACAAGATCCCAGACTTCAAAGTTTTTTCTCTATAATTCTCTCTACTTTTCCCAACTGTATGACTCTCCTTAAACCTACCCTGATTGGCCACATTGTGATATCTCCTTTGGTAGCTCGGTGTCAGATTTTGTTTATAACATAGCAACACACAAAATGCTGGAGGAACTCAGTGGGTCAGGCAGCATCTGTGGAGGGAAATGGACTGTTAATGTTTTGGTTAAAGAGCCTTCATCAGGACTGGAAAGAAGGGAGGTAGTCTGTATAAAAGTGCGGGCTTAGGGGTGGAACAAGAGCTGGCAGGTGGATCCAAGTGAGGGGTTGGAAAAGCAGATGAGGACGGAGGAGAGTGGGAATGCTGTACTGGAATTGGCTTCAAAGTTGCTGGTGAACGCAGCAGGCCAGGCAGCATCTCTAGGAAGAGGTACAGTCGACATTTCAGGCTGAAACCCTTCGCCAGGACTAACTGAAAGAAGAGCTAGTAAGAGATTTGAAAGTGGGAGGGGGAGGGGGAGATCCAAAATGATAGGAGGAGGGGGAGGGATGGAGCCAAGAGCTGGACAGGTGATTGGCAAAGGGGATACGAGAGGATCATGGGACAGGAGGTCCGGGGAGAAAGACAAGTGGTGGGGGGGGAACCCAGAGGATGAGCAAGGGGTATAGTCAGAGGGACAGAGGGAGAAAAAGGAGAGAGAGAGAAAGAATGTGTGTATATAAATAAATAACAGATGGGGTACAAGGGGGAAGTGGGGTATCCTCTCATATCCCTTTTGCCTGGGCCTCCTGTCCCATGATCCTCTCATATCCCTTTTGCCAAACAATTGTCCAGCTCTTGGCTCCATCCCTCCCCCTCCTGTCTTCTCCTATCATTTTGGATCTCCCCCTCCCCTCCCACTTTCAAATCTCTTAACTCACTCTTCCTTCAGTTAGTCCTGACGGAGGGTCTCAGCCCGAAACGTCGACTGTACCTCTTCCTAGAGATGCTGCCTGGCCTGCTGCGTTCACCAGCAACTTTGATGTGTGTTGCTTGAATTTCCAGCATCTGGCAGAATTCCTCGTGTTTGGAATTGGTTTATTGTTGTCACATGTACCAAGACCCAGTGAAAAGCTTGTCTTGCATACTGTTCATACAGATCAAATGATTACACATTGAGAACAAGGTAAACTGCAGAATAAAGTGTAAACGTTACTGGAAGATTGCAGCACAGTTAAATGATAAAGTGCAAGACAATAACGAGATAGATTGTGAGGCCAAGAGTCCATCTTATTATACAAAAGGTCCACTCAAGAGTCTGATAATACAGGTTGACCTGCACTAATCCGACTACCTGCAATCTGGTTCCTTCGATAATCCGGCGCTGATTATGCTTAACGTGATCCTTCTGTAGTTCGGCATTTTCACTAATTGGGCACTCCTCAGGTCCCAATGGTGCCGGATTCGTGAAGGTGGACCTGTAGTGGGTAGAAGCTGACATTGGACCTGGTGGCGTATGCTTTCAATCGCTTGTATCTTCTCCCCAGTGAGAATCTCTGTGGTGGGTGGGGTCTTTGATTACACTGGCTGCTTTACTGGGGCAGCAAGAAGTGCAGACAGAGTCCATGGAGGAGGGGGTGGTTTCTGTGATGTGTGAGCCGTGTCCACAACTCTCTGCAGTTTCTTGTGGTCACAGGCAGAGCAGTTACCATACCAAACCGTGATGCGTTCAGACAGGATGCTTTCTATGGCACGCCGATAAAAATTGGTAAGAGGTTGAGAGGTGATAGGTGGAAGAGGTAAAGAGTTGAAGAGTAAGCAGTCGATGTTTCGGGCCGAGACTGATGAAGGGTCTCAGCCCGAAATGTTGACTGCTTATTCCTTTCCATAGATGCTGCCTGACCTGCTGAGTTCCTCCAGCACTTTACATGCGTTCCTCTGGATTTCCAGCATCTGCATAATCTCTTGTATTTATGAAAAGCTGAATATGAAACCTTGTAGAAGAGGACAGTGGACCATGGAGCAAAAGAAAGGAGGTGGGGGACGGTGGGAGGAATGTGTGGGTGATGGGCAAATAAAGAAGGTGGGGGGGGTGAAAAGAGTTTTCCGCTTATAACACTCCTGTTTACCACCCTGGAGAGTTTTATTACAGTAAAGGTGATGTGTGGATGCAGTGGCTACTGTTAAAGGTGTCCAGTTTCATTGGCGTATATCTTCTGAGAGAGCTGACTCTCAAAGAGCACATGAACACTCTCTGTATTGGACAGCAAAGGACTTGAGACAGACGAGAGGGCAGATGCTGGAATCTGGAACGGCAGTCCGCTGGAGGAACTTTACAGGTCTGTGGGAGGGGGAAAGGACTCGCCGGTGTTTCGGGTCAAGACCCTGTATCAGGACTGGCAAGAATTTGAGTCCCACTGCAATGATTTGAGACGGGATTTAGCAGGACCACACAATGCAATGGCGAGATGCCCTCTCAGAGGATGTAACTACTTTGAAGAGGAGGGTCAGCACGATATTGTAGGCTAACTGTGCTGCACTGTTCCATGTCTACATTCTACAATGTGCATTCCGTTCCTGGAATCATACAGCTTGGAAAAGGCCCTTTGAGCCACCAACCTTCAAACATCCACCCACATTAAATCTGCACCGGTCTCATTTGTTTCTGCCAATTTTCCCATCACCTCCCCTCCCAGACTCTGCTCTTCACCTACACACTGGGGCCACGGTAGCACTGCGGTTAGCGTGATGCTATAACAGCTTGGGGCACTGAAGTTCAGAGCTCAGTCCTGGTGTCCTCTTTAAGGAGTCTGCACACCCTCCCCGTGGAGTGCATGGGTTTCTCCTGGCCTTCCAGTTTCCTCTGGTGGTGCGGCTCAAAGGGCTGGAAGGGCCTATTCTGCACTGTATCTCCAAACTAAAAAAAAATAATTTACAGTGGCCGATTAACCAACAAACCTGCTCACCTGTTCACCTTTTTCCTGTGGGAGGAAACTGGAGCATGCAGAGAAAAGCCACTGAATTTTGCGGAGAACTTTCTGTCCAAACTCCACATGGGGAGCATTGGAGGGCAGGATTAAATTGGGGTCTTGTGAGGTGCCGGGCAGTAGTTCTACTGCATCATCCACTGAGCATTTTTATTTCAGATTTCCAACACCTGCAGTTTTGTTTTTGATTTTCATTGAGTCATCACTACACTGCCGTTCATGGGAACTTGCCATGAACAAGTTGGCCCCAACATCACAGCTTCTTCGGAACTCCTGAATGGCCACAAGGTCCTGGGAAACATCTGGAGGTGGTAGGTGTCAAATGTACAGTCAAGACTTCCACTCACTGAGTGACTGTTCATCTTCTTCAGTTTGTGTCATGCACAAAACGCCGGAGGAACTCAGCAGGTCAGCACTATCCACAAAATGCTGGAGGAACTCGTCAGGCCAGGCAGCATCTATGGAAAAAAATACAGCCGGTGTTTCCAGCTGAAACGTTGACTGTACTTTTTTCCATAGATGCTGCCTGGCCTGATGAGTTAGAACATAGAACAGAGAATAGTACAGCGCAGTACAGGCTCTTCGGCCCACAATGTTGTGCCGACCCTCAAACTCTGCCTCCCATATAAGCCCCCACCTTAAATTCCTCCATATACCTGTCTAGTAGTCTCTTAAACTTCACGAGTGTATCTGCCTCCACCACTGACTCAGGCAGGCATTCCACGCACCAACCACTCTCTGAGTAAAAAACCTTCCTCTAGTATTCCCCTTGAACTTCCCACCCCTTACCTTAAAGCCATGTCCTCTCCTACTGAGCAGTGGTGCCCTGGGGAAGAGGCGCTGGCTATCCACTCTATCTATTCCTCTTATTATCTTGTACACCTCTATCATGTCTCCTCTCATCCTCCTTCTCTCCAAAGAGTAAAGCCCTAGCTCCCTTAATCTCTGATCATAATGCATACTCTCTAAACCAGGCAGCATCCTGGTAAATCTCCTCTGTACCCTTTCCAATGCTTCCACATCCTTCCTATAGTGAGGCAACCAGAACTGGACACAGTGTGGCCTAACCAGAGTTTTATAGAGCTGCATCATTACATCCCGACTCTTAAACTCTATCCCTCGATTTATGAAAGCTAACACCCCATAAGCTTTCTTAACTACCCTATCCACCTGTGAAATTCCTCCAGCATTTTGTGTGCGTTGCTTGGATTCCCAGCATCTGCAGATTTTCTCTTGTTTGAGGTCAGCACCATTTGTGGAGAGGCACGAACAGTTGATGTTTCAGGCCAAGACCCTTAATGAAGACTGTAAAGGAAGGGGGCTGAAGCCAGAATAAGAAAGTGGAGTGAGGCACCATTTTGACACATCTGTCCGTGGCCTCCTGTACTGGCCATGATGAGGCCAAGCTCAGGTTGGAGGAGCAACACCTCATATCCCATCTGGGTAGCCCCCAATCTGATTGCACGACCATCAATTTCTCAAACTTCCAGCAATTCTTCCCCTCTCCCCTTCTCTTTTTTTCCATTCCCCATTCTGGTTACCCTCCCACCCCTTCTCTTTTCACCTGCTCATCACCTCCCTCTTGTCCCCCTCCTTCTTCCCTTTCTTCCATGGTCCACTGCCTGCTCCTGTTAGATTCCTTCTTCTTCAGCCCTTTACCTCTTCAACCTTTCACCCCCTCCCACCTACCCACCTTTCCCCTCACCTGGCCTTACCTATCACCTGCTAGCTTGTACTCCTTCTCGTCCTCCACCTTCCTATTCTGCCTTCTGCCCCCTTCCTTTCCAGTCCCGATGAAGGGTCTCAGCTCGAAATGTTGGCTGTTTATTCACCTCCACAGATGCTGCCTGACTTGCTAAGTTCCTCCATTATTTTGTGTGTGTTTCCAGCACCTGTCGAATCTCTAATTTAATGATCAGTCAGCATTTCTGGCTGAGACCCTCCCTCAGAACTGGAAAAGAAGAGGGCAGAAGCCAGATGATTTCCCTCCACAGATGCTGCCTGACCTGCTGAGTTCCTCCAGCATTTTGTGTGTGTTGCTTCAGATTTTCAGCATCTGCACTCTCCCTTGTTTCTCAGTGTGCGTCACACTTTGTTTGCCTGTCCTGAGACACTTGGAGGTTCAGGCTCTCTCTGGTTTGATCAGCCCTTCTGTTTCGGTGAGCTGTTCCTGCTCTCAGGGGAATGTGGCTCGACTCGTTCCCCCAGTTTCTGCCTCCTGAATGCCACAGGGAGGGAAGAAGCCAACGCCATGAGCAGGAATTCTCCCCAGCTACCACCCAGTGCAGGAATGTGGCAGAAATCAGCTCGGCCTATCCCTTCTATTGTCTTGCATTCACTCCAGTTCCTCACCTCTCCCATCCTGGACATGACAGACTACTCCCTCAATACTCTATCTTCTGAACCCTCCCCCTGCCAGCTTCTTCCTCATTATTACCTCTTTACTTAGCAGGTTCCAGCACCGGCAGCCCTGTGCTTATCTCCCTCCAGCAGGTGTCGCCACTCTTCAAACCCTTAAACGGGCTTTCCACCCGAAACATTGGCAATTCCTTTCCTCCCACTGGTCGAGCTGCTGCAGCAGATTGGTTTGCCATCCTTCACCTCCCTTCCTCCCATCTCACTCCACTTGCCTCTATTTTCTCTCCCTCCCTTTCTTTCTCATGATCTTAATGAATGGCAGAACAGGCTGGATGGGCCAGATGGCCCACTCCTGCTTATATTTCTTATGAAGTGGAATTTGACAGGTTCTTGATTAGTCAGGGTGCCAAAGGTCATGGGTTGAGAGGGAAATTAAATCAGCCATGATAGAATGGCGGAACTGACTTGATGGGCTGAATGGCCTGAGTCTGCTCCCATGTGTTATGGTCTGATGAACATGAGTTCCCTTTCCTTTGCTCTGGGTGAAGCAGACTTCTTCCTCTTTCTTAGTGGGCGCTGAGCTCAAGAACTCCTGACTCAGATGCAGAGATGATCTCCAAAATAAAACAGTGCTTGAGGGAAAGAAATGCGTCATCTTGTCTGTATCCCAGTGGTGTCTTTATAGAGTCACTTAGCACTACAGCTCTGCCCAGCTGTGAAGGGAGGAGGGTTGGGCATGGGGCTAGCAACTCAGAGCTACAGAAACACCAACAGAAAGCTCCAAAGGCTTCATCGTTGGGAGAAGGAGAAGATGGGCTGCACCTGGGACAACTTGAAAGAGTGGCCCAGGACAGAGAGCTCTGGCGAGCTGCTGTTGGCAGCCTATTCCCCATTCGGGGTGATGGGCCCAAGCTGTACAGCTCAGAAACTGGCCCTTTGGCCCATCTAATCTGTGCCAAACTGTTATTCTGCCTTTTTCCATCGACCTGCCCCTGGACCACACCCCTCCCTACCCCTCCCATCCATGTACCTATCCAAACCTCTCTCAAATGTCGAAATCAAGCCCAGATCCACCACTTACGCCGGCAGCTCTCACCACCCTGTGAGTGAAGAATTTCCCCCTCGGGTGCCCTTTAAATTTCACCTTTCACCCTTAATCTATAACCTCTAGTTCTAGTCTTACCCGACCTCAGTGCAAAGGTTTGCTTGCATTTACACTAAAATTTACCTTTTACTCGGGATAAAAGGCCTGTCCATCTGTGGCATCAAAACAAACTGCTGGAGGAACTCAGTGAGTCGAGCAGCCTCTATGGAGGCAGAGGGACAGTTGTCATTTCCGGTCGAGACCTTGCGTCGAGACTGGGAGGGCAGACGGGAGAAATCCAGTGAGCGGGAGAGGTGAGGCAGGGGTTGGTAGGTGATGGGCGAGGAAGTGAGAATGATGGGTAAGTGCAGGGTGGGGAGGAGGGCAGCCTTTCAGAGATAGAGCAATGCACAGAATGCTGAGGAACACAGCAGGTCAGGCAGCATCTATGGAGGGGCATGAACAGTCAATGTTTTGGACCAAGACCCTCCACCGGCACTGAAGAGGGAAGGGGGAAGAAGCCAGAATAAGATGAGGGGAGGGTGTACAAGCTGGAGGAGTGATAGGTGAGACCAGGTGAGGGAGAAGGTGGGTGGGTGGTGGTAGGTAGACACAGATAAAGAATAAGTAGACAGTTGTGGGGGGTGGGGATGATAGCACATGGCATCTTTCTGGATTTTTTGATGTACATGTGACAAATAGAGCTAATTTTAAAAATTTCAAGGTGAACGAAAATGCCCCATTGTCAATGAAATATTTCCTATATTATCAGTGGAGAAAACCCATGTTCAGCAGAACAATGTGATCAGAGTAAATTCGATGGGCTGAATGACCCTGCTCTATCTCTCCTAGTCTTTACTCTAAAGCGCAACTCAACGAAGGGCAAATATTTGGTGGGACAGGGTCTTGTCACGACGTTTGTGCGCAGAACAGAGCGCGGTCGCCCGGCCAGTACTGCTCCTGGAGCTCTCACTGGCTGTTCCTGATCCGGTTTCTGCCTCAGACATGAGGGAGAGATGGAGGACAGGGAGGGTGACTCAGTCTGAATGACGAGGATTGAGAGTGAGTCAGACAGACCGAGACAGAGAACAAATTTCAGAGGGTGGAACTCAGGGACCAGGGACAGCAGGGAGCTGAGAGCCACATCATTTAATGTTCTAAACATTCAGCCATTGTCTGAGAGTGTGTGGGGGAGGGGGTGGGGGAGAGAGACGGTGTGTGTGCGTGTGTGAATGAACGGAGAGGGGTGAGTGTGTGAGAGAGAGGGAGGGAGTGTGTGTGAGGAAGAGATAGAGATAGAGAGAGGGATTGAAAGAGGGAGTGTGTGTGTGTGTGTGTGTGTGAGAGACAGAGAGGGATAGATAGAGAGAGAGAGAAGGTGTGTGTGTGAGGGAGGAAAAGAGACAGAGGGAGGGAGCGTGTGTGTGAGTGAGGGAGAGAGGGAGAGAAGGAGAGTGAGAGAGATAAAGGTGGAGGATAGAGGGAAAGAGAAGGAGAAGGAGATATCGAGGGAAAGAAAGGAGTATGTGTGAGGGAGAGTGAGGGGAGAGATGGAGATAGATACAGAGAGAGAGAGAACATGAGAGAGAGAGCATGAGAGAAAGTGAGAGAGAGAGAGAGAGAGAGAGAGAGAGAGAGAGAGAGAGAGAGAGACTGAGAGGAATCCGAGGAATGTTGTTTATTGCAATAACCTCACACTTGACGTCACCAAATCAAGAGGGACAGGTTCACAAAGGGAGTTAAATTTCAAGATTTGATTGTAGCAGGGACTGCAGAGCAGGGAGAAGTCCCTGTGCTGGGTGCTGAGGCTCCTCCCCAGCACCAACATCCACAGACAACATTCAGAAAAGACAGATATGAGAGATGACACACCAGGACTTAAAAACATCTCACCAGCCTGCATGCTAACATCACAAACTGCCTCTTTCACATGTTTTGTAAGGCATTTACCCAGATTTGTGTGTGTGTGTGTGTGTGTGTGTGTGTGTGTGTGTGCGCGCGCGTGTGCGTGTGTGCGCGCGCGTGTGTGCGTGTGTCTGAACAATTATGCAAGGCTGTATGCCTGTGTACAAGTGTTTGTGCTGACATGTGTGTGTGATACGTGTGCAATGGATGTTTCACGTGTGGATGGCTGGGTGTACATGTGTCAGCATTCATGTCAGACTGTGCTGTGCCTGCAATGTCACATGAAGGCAGGGTGGGGCTCGGGTGTGATTTATATATATACTTCAGGAGTAAACTTTATTATTCAACCAGTACTGTAAAATGTCACCATTCATTGTACCATCAATTCAATACCTTCTCTGACAATCCGTCAACACCAGTCATGTTTCCTCCCTAAACAACGCATCCACGAAGCCGCTCTGAGGCTGTTGCGCAGAGCCCAGCCACTCGGCGCTCAGCGTGGCACGTCCTTTCTGGTGGCTTACCCAAGCATCACTGCGTCCCCCTGCACAGCTTCCTGCAGCTTGGAATGGACCAATTGACATCACTCATTTGTGGACATCCCCTTACTTGAAAATCAACAAGTTGCAGTGGCTGGCACGGACATGACGGACGGACAAATATATGACCCACTGACAGGGAGATGTACGTTTGGTAGTGTGGTCAGAGAACTACATTTTAAAGATCTTCTCAGAGAAGAAGAGATTTTGTGAGACGAACACACACAGAGGACTCTCTCCCCCTCCCTTTTCCATTCCTCATGAGGTTACTTTCTCACCCCTTTTCTTCTCCTCACCAACCCATCACCTCCCTCTGCTTCCCCTCCTCCTTCCCTTTCTTCCTTTCCTATCAGATTCCTTTCTCCTCAGTCCTTTACCTCTTCCAGTTATCACCTCCCAGCTCCTTACTTCATTCCCCCACGCACCCACCTTCCCCCTCACCTGGTTTCACCTGTCACCTGCCAGCTCGTACTCCTTCCCCTCCCCCCACCTTCTTATTCTGGCTTCTTCCCCCTTCTTTTCCAGTCCTGACGAAGGGTCTCGGCCCAAATGCTGACTGTTTACTCCTGTCCATAGATGCTGCCTGACCTGCTGAGTTCCTCCAGCGTTTTGTGTTTTGCTCAAGATTTCCAGCATCTGCAGAAACTCTTGTGTTTATGATTTTGGGAGAGGGTTTTGTCTCAGCTAGCAAAGATGGACTGAAAACTCAAAGTCAGTATGGGAGTAACTTGTGGATCTGGTTACAGGAAGGAAAGAGGCAAAGTCATGAGAAAATCCCGACTCATCTGCAGAGAGTCTTGCTGTTATTTCCTCATCTATACATTAAACCAGGAGTTGCCAACATTTTTTATGCCATGGACCAAGGCCATTAAGTAAGGAGTTCGTGGACCCTAGGTTGGGAAGCCCTGCATTAAATCATGGTGAAACTGCCACTAAACCTGATCTTATTTATCTTATACCTGGTGTCAACAGTGAGGCTTGGTGATTGTTGTGACCCAGGTGGTTGGTGAGTCATGACCATGATCAGTGGGTTTACCTTGTATCTGGATCAGACAGTTGTGGGTTCAAACCCCCCTTCGTACTGTCCTCGTGGGGTGGGGGGGGGGTTGCATGTTCACCAGTGGGTCTCTCAGATGGGATGTAAGACCAAGCTATCAGTTAAACACATGGACAAAACATTCCCAGCTTTCCTTCTATCCAGTTTCCTTACAACATTGATTGGTGAACCCCCATATTAAATCTTATAATTGTCACATAGTAATGTGTGGGATCTTGCAGTAAAGAATTATTAAAATAGCAGCTACAATTCAATAGAACATATCATTGGCGATAAAGTGCTTTTTGATGAAGACTATATAAGTGCAAACCTTTCAGATACTAAACCAAATATATGCATTAGTAGGCCATGGTGGCTTTCTCTAACCATAGAGTCATAGAGAAGTACAATGCATAAAGAGGACCTTCAGCCCATCTGTTCCATGCCAAAAACCATTTAAACTGCCTACTCCCAATGACCTGCAACAGGACCACAGCCCTCCATATCCCTACTATCAATGTACCCTATCAAAACTTCTCTTAAATATTGAAATTGAGCTTGCATGCACCACTTGTGCTGGCAGCTGATCCACACTTTCATGACCCTCTGAGTGAAGAAGTTTCCCCTCATGTTCCCCTTATTCTTTTCACCTTTCACCCTTAACCCATGACCTCTGATTGAAGTCCCACCCAACCTCAGTGGAAAAAACCTGCACTTGTTAATTTTGTCTCTGATAATTATTTCTAACTTTTGTATCTACTGAGGTTAAATCCATTGCTCTGCGGTCACTGGGTTGATCTCTGCCCCTCTTTTGAACAAGGGTGGGTAACATTTACAACTTTGCAGTCCTCAAGTACCACATCTGAATCTGGAGAGGATGGGAGATTATGTCTGGAATTTTCTGTCTTACTCTTCTCAGCGTCCCATCTGGACCAGGTGATTTATCCATTTTAAGAACATTTAGCCTTGCCAGTAACTCCTCTTAATCAGTTTTTAGCTCATCCAAAATCTCAGCTATACCTTCCTTTGGTGAAACTTCAGCGGCATCTGTTCCACTGGTGGTGACCAATATATGAAGTATTCAGTGCTACAGGTTTATCGTTTGTCTCCATGATGAAATTTCTTTTCTGCTTTCTGATCATCCCACGTCTCCTCTTACAAACAGAATGGTTAGTGCAATTGCTTTATAGCGCCAGCGATCACCGATCAGGGTTTGATTCCTGCCCGTCTGTAAGGTGTTTGCATATTCTCCCCGTGAGTGTATGAATTTCCTCTGGGTGTTCCAGCTTCCTCCCACATTCCAAAGACGCATGAGTTAGGGTTAGTAAGTTGAGGGCATGTTATTTTAGTGGCAGAAGCATGGTGACACTTGTGCGCTGCCCCCAGCATATCCTCGGACTGTGTTAGTCATTGACGCAAAATGACGCATTTTACTGTTTGTTTCTATGCATACGTGACAGATAAAGCTAATCTCTTCGAACCCTTTTCCCGCATACTTAGCATAGAATAAGGGGTGACACAGTGTGCAGGTAATGGAGCCACTGCCTCGCTGTGCCAGGCTCAATCCTGACCTTGGGTGATGTCTGTGCGGAGTTTGCACGCTCTCCCTGTGACTGCCTGGGTTTTCTCCAGATGCCCCGGTTTCCTCCCACATCGCAAAAACATGCAAGCTGGTGGATTAGTTGGCCACTTTAAATTGCCCTGGATGTGTAGGCAAGAATCTGGGGGCAAGTGTTGAGAATTTGGGGAGAATAAACATTGGGATTAATGAAGGGATAAGTGGGTGGTTGATGGACAGCACAGATTTGATGGGCTGAAAGGCCTGCTTTCATGCTGTATCTCTCTATGAGAATATTTTAGGATTCCTTATTATGTTTGCTATTCAACTCTTTGCCATCGTGGACAGGAGCAGCAAGGGGGGTGTGGGGGGTGTGGGGGTGCTGTATGGGCAGAGTAACAGATGAAAAGGAGCAGTGGTGAAAGGATGTTTATTGGATCTGGTGAAATTGTAGACTGCAGTTGCCCAGAGGTGTCCGGAGGGCGTCAGTGGTAATGGGACCACTGCTTTACTCAAGATCCACACCAGCAGGTTCAGGAACAGTTATTACCCTTCAACTCCTGACCCAGAGAGGATAACTTCACTCAGCTTCAGTCACCCCACCACTGAACTGTTCCCACAACCTATGGACTCACTTTCAAGTACTTTTCATCTTATGTTCTCAATATTATTGCTTATTTATTAATTATTATTATTTATTTTTTTTCTCAGCTCAGGCTGGTAAAACCAGAGGTACGGGCATAGCCAAGCACACTCATTTCCCAATTACTAAGAACCTTCAGACTATTCCTGTGGTGTTTGGTATTGTGGCTTTCTGGAGATTTACATAAACATTGCTGTGTCGGCCTAATTGTTTAATGCTATTTTGTAGTGACTTTGGGATGATACCAGTTGTAGATATTACTATTGGGGCAATGTATACCCTGTTCATGTTCCAAAGTCTTTCAATTTCCTCTTCTAATTCAGCATATTTCTGGTGTTTTTCATTTATTGATTTCTGTAAGTTATGTGTGTTTGGAATGGCTATATCTATTAAATAAGTTGCTTGTTTATCCTGTAATATTATATCCGGACAGTTATTATGGATTGTCCTATCCGTAATAATGGATTGGTCATGATATAATTTGTGGGACTCTGCCTCTAAAGCTGGATCAGGCTTATAGTATGGTTTCTTTTATGAGTTTGTATTTTAAAGCAAGATTTTGGTGAATGATATTTGCCACTTGATTGTGCCTGTGTAAGTAATCAGATTGAGTTAAGCTGCCTCAGGATCCTGTAATATGTCAAATTGTTTCTGATTTCCCTTGGCTTTTATTTTCATCTTGAATTTGTTGGTCTTTTATTATGTATTTTTGATAATTTTGGTTTTAACTACTTAGTCCAGCATTGCCACAGGGAAACCCTCTGCTTCTGGGAATAGGTCTCCAATTCTTTTACGATAATTATTTCTTTTTTTTTTCCTTTGCACAGTTTATTGCCTTGTACACATTGATTGTCTCTGTTGGGTGCAGTCTTTCATTGATTCTATTATGTTTCTTGTATTTACTGTGAATGCCCACAGGAAAATGAACCTCCGGGTTGTATATGGTGACATATATGTACTTTGACAATAAATCTACGTTGAACTTTGGGCGTTCTTGGCTCGGGAGGGTCCTGAGGATGGGGCACAATTTCTGAACTTGCAGATGTCGTGGAGGCCTGGGGGTGGTCACCTCGGGGAAATAGTGGACTCAGCCAGTTTCATCACGGGCACAGGTCTCTTCACGATCAATAACATTTACAAGAGGTGATGTCTCAGGACAGCGACATCCCTCATCAAGGGAAACAGAGACGCCTCTTTCTCCCTTGTGTGAACGAGTTGTCTTTAGGGTGTCTTTGCTAATGCTTTGCTGCACGCTCGAGTGCTCAGTGGTGAGTGCCGGTGTTTTTTTGTTGCTGGTGGGGGAGAGGGGATCGTTGCTCTGCTGCTGCTTATGTGTGGGAAGGGAGAGCTGGGGGCGACTAATGGTTTAACTGTCATTCATTCTTTGGGGGGGACTCCTCTGTTTTCATAAGACCATAAGACCATAAGATGTAGGAGCAGAAGTAGGCCTTTCAGCCATCAAGTCTGCTCCACCATTTAATCATGGGCTGATCCAATTCTTCAGTCATCTCCACTCCCCTGCTTTCTCCCCATACCCTTTGATGCCCTGGCTAATCAAGAACCTATCTATCTCTGCCTTACATGCACCCAATGACTTGGCCTCCGCAGCCGCTCATGGCAACAAATTCCACAGATTTACCACCCTCTGACTAAAGTAATTTCTCCCCATCTCTGTTCCAAATTGATGTCATTCAATCCTGAAGTCGTGCCCTCTTGTTCTGGACTCCCCTACCATGGGAAATAACGTTACCATATCTAATCTGTTCTGGCCTTTTAACATTTGGAATGTTTCTATGAGATCCCCCCTCATTCTCCTGAACTCCAGGGAATACAGCCCAAGAGCTGCCAGACGTTCCTCATAGGGTAACCCTTTCATTCCTGGAATCATTCTCGCAAATCTCTGAACCTTCTCCAATGTCAGTATATCTTTTCTAAAATAAGGAGCCCAAAACTGCACACAATACTCCAAGTGTGGTCTCACGGGTGCCTTGTAGAGCCTCAACATCACATCCCTGCTCTTATATTCTATACTCCTAGAAATGAATACCAACATTGCATTTGCCGTCTTCACCACCGACTCAACCTGCAGGTTAACCTTTAGGGTATCTTGCACAAGGACTCACAAGTCCCTTTGCATCTCTGCATTTTGAATTCTCTCCCCATCTAAATAATAGCCTGCCCACTTATTTCTTCCACCAAAGTGCATGAGCATACACTTTCCAACACTGTATTTCATTTGCCACTTCTTTGCCCATTCCCCTAAACTATCTAAGTCTTTCTGCAGGCTCTCTGTTTCCTCAACACTACCCGCTCCTACACCTATCTTTGTATCATCGGCAAATTTAGCCACAAATCCATTAATCCCATAGTCCAAATCATTGACATCCATTGTAAAATGCAGTGGTCCCAACACCGACCCCTGCGGAACCCTGCTGGTAACCGGCAACCAGCCAGAATAGGATCCCTTTATCCCCACTCTCTGTTTTCTGCCAACCGGCCAATGCTCCACCCATGCTAGTAACTCCCCTGTAATTCCATGGGATCTTATCTTGCTAAGCAGCCTCATGTGCGGCACCTTGTCAAAGGCCTTCTGAAAATCCAAGTACACCACATCTATTGCATCTCCTTTGTCTACCCTGCTTGTAATATCCTCAAATATTGTAGTAGGTGAGTCAGGCAGGATTTTCCTTTCAGGAAACCATTCTGACTTTGGCCTATCTTGTCATGTGCCTCCAGGTATTCCGTAATCTCATCCCTAACAATCGATTCCAACAACCTCTCAACCACTGATGTCAGACTAACAGGTCTATAGTTTCCTTTCTGCTGCCTTCCACCCTTCTTAAATAACAGAATAACATTTGCAATTTTCCGGTCATCCCATACAATGCCAGAATCTATCGATCATTGTTAATGCCTCGGCAATCTCTCCAGCTACTTCCTTCAGAACCCGAGGGTACATTCCATCAGGTCCAGGAGATTTATTCACCCTCAGACCATTAAGCTTCCTGAGCACCTTCTCAGTCATAATTTTCACTGCACAAACTTCATTTCCCTGACACTCTTGAATATCTGGTATACTGCAGATGTCTTCCGCTGTGAAGACTGATGCAAAATATGCATTCAGTTCCTTTGCCACCTCTGCATCTCTCATTACAATATCTCCAGCGTCATTTTGTATTGGTCCTATGTCTACCCTCAACTCTCTTGTGCCCTTTATATACTTAAATAAAAAACTTTTAGCATCTTCTTTGATATTAGTTGCCAACTTCCTTTCATAATTTATCTTTTCCTTCCTAATGACCTTAGTTTTCTTCTGCAAGTTTTTATAAGCTTCCCAATCCTCTATCTTCTCACTGGCTTTGGCTTCCTTGTATGCCCTCTCTTTTGCTGTTATTTTGGCTCTGATTTCACTTGTCAGCCATGGTAGTGTCCTTCTTCCATTCAAAAATTTCTTTTTATTTCGTGGATGGTTGCGAAGAAAAGGTATTTCAGGATGTATATTGTATACGTTTCTCTGACATTAAATGTACCTTTGAAACCTTTGACGGACCCCTGCCATCCCATGTGCTCTTCTCAATGCTGGCATCAGCCAGGTGGTACAGGCGACATGAGGGGTTCTGCAGATACTGGAAATCTTGAGGAACACACACACAGTCTTGGAGGAACTCAGCAAGGCAGGCAGCATCTATGGAGGGAAATGAGCAGTCAATGTTTCAAGCCAGGACCCTTCATCAGGTGGTACAGGAGCCTGAAGACCCACAACTATAAAGATTCAATAATAGCTTCTTCCCCTCGGCAATCAGGTTCTTGAACAGACCTTTCAAAACCCTAATTCCCCTTAGGACTATATTTCCCTCAATTTGCACTCAAGTCATTTAGTCTGTTAATTTAGTCGTGTAAGTTATGTGCAGGTATAATTTTGTTAATTTAAATTTATGTTTATCATGTTTGTAATGTACTGTGCTTACTGTTGCTGCAAAAAGCAGATTTTCCAGGCATTTATACTGTAGGCATGTATGCCCATGGCAATAACCTTGAACTTGGAGGGGTAGGCCTGAGGGACTGCTCCGGCTTTCTTGTGTGGTGAGCGGTGAAGGGGATAGGACTTCCAGGGAATACAGGGAGACTGGAGATAGATGGTAGAAGGAACTTCAGGCTGAGGAAAGTGAAGTTTGTCATTTCCTGGTGGAGTGAATGAAAGGCAGTCACAGGCTGCAATTCTAGGAAGCTACAGTGGGATCTGGGCGTACGTACGTAGTTCATAAATGGAGAGATGAGTTAAGAAAGCAGTTAGCGCGACTTACAGGATCCTGGGTAGACAGAAGCACAAGGCAATGAGTCAGAAAGACAGGCTCTTTAGCTCAAAGTTTAAAGTAAACTTTATTATCAAAGTACATGTATGTCACCATATGCAACCCCGAGATTCGTTTTCTTGTGGGCATACTCAATAAATCCATAATAGAATAATAATTATAACAGAATCAATGAAAGACTGTGCCAACTTGGGCAATCAGCCAGAGAGCAGAAGACAACAAACTGCACAAGTACAAAAAAAAGAAATAATAATCATAAATAAACATGCAGTAAATATTGAGAACATGAGATGAAGAGTCTTTGAAAGTGAGTTGATAGGTTGTGGGAACATCTCAATGATGGGGAAAGTGAAGTTGAGTGAAGTTATCCCCTCTGGTTCAAGAACCTGATGGTTGAGGGGTGATAACTGTTCCTGAACCTGGTGGTGTGAGTCCTGAGGTTCCTGTACCTCCTTCCTGATGGCAGCAGTGAGAAGAGAGTATGGCCTGTGTGCTGGAGGTCCCTGATAATGGATGCCGTTTTCCTGTGACAGCATTTTATGTAGATGTGCTCAATGGTTGGGAGGGCTTTGCCAATGATGGACTGGGCCGAATATCTGGGCACCGCGTGCCAGGAGAGATAAAAAGACTTTGGAGAGGAGTGCAGAAGTGATTCACCAAACTTATTTCAGTGATGAGGGACTTTAGTTCTGTAGGAGAGGCTAGGGTTGTTCTCCTTGGAGGAAGGAGGTTCTCATGAAATCATAAAATGTTTAGATGGAGCAGAGAGAAACAATAAAAGATTAAAGATTAGCTTTATTTATCGCATGTACAGTACTGTGCAAAAGTCTTAGGTATATATATATATATAGCTAGGGTGTTGCCAAAAAGTATCAGATTTCATGCCATACGTGAGTGATGATAAACCTGATTCTGTTATGTGTCTCTATTGTGGATTGAGAGTGCGAAGGGAGCAGGGAGAGGAGAATCATGGTTGGGAAAAGGGGAAGAGAGAGGGGAGGGGAGCCAGAAGCACTAGAGAGACATTCTGTAATGATCAGTAAACTAATTGTTTGGAATTAAGTGTCTCAGGGCTGGGCGACCCCCTACCCAATCCCTGGCACTCCTTCTCTGCTACCTGTCCCACACCCCTCCTGTGGCCTCCACCCTCGCCATTCCCAACATCCTTTGTTCCCGCCAGATTTAGAAACACGCTCTCCACTCCATATTGACAAATACAGTACTGAGCAAAAGTCTTAGACACACTAGCTATGTATATATATTCAGTATGTGCTGAAGACTTTTGCACAGTACTCTACATTGAAACATTAAAACACACAGTGGAATGTGTTGTTTGCGCTGGGGACAGCCCACAAGTGTCGCCATGCTTCCGGCACCAACGTAGCACGCCCGCAGCTTACTAACCCTAACCCGTGCGTCTTTTTGGAATGTGGGAGGAAACTGAACACCTAGCGGAGACCCACGCAGTATCAGCGAGGACGTACAAAGTCCTTACAGACAGCGGCGGGACCTTCGGGTTGCTGGCGCTGTAAAGTGTTATGCTAACGCTGTGCTATTATGCCACCTTAACTAGTCCCATAAAAACTGGGAACCTAGATTGAGCAACAAACAAAGAAGCTGGAGGAACTCAGAGGGTCAGGCAGCATCCGTGGAGGGAAATGGACAATCGACGTTTCGGATCGAGATCCTTCATCTTGACTGGAAAGAACGAGGGGAGGTAGCCAGTATAAAAAGGTGGGGGGAGGCAGGTTGGAGCAAGAGCAGGTAGATCCAGGTGAGGGGGCTGATAGGCGGAAGGGGGATGATCTGGAATGATAGTGACTGACAAAAGAACCAGATGTTTCAAGGGGAAAAGTTTAGTTACACTTCGAGTGAAGTGTTGGGGTGGTAACAGAGGCAGATTTAATTTTAGCATTCACAAGGGAGTTGGGTGTATCCAAATGGAAGGAGGTTAAAGGGGAAGGATGGGGGAGATTGATAAACTGGGTTATGGGTTATTCATGCACCGAGCAAGTACCAGTTCAATGGGTTGTTTGGCCTTAGTCCTGACATCCTGAGCCCTGACACTTCATCCCAAAGTGGTAACAATTCCTCTCCTCCCACAGATGCTGCTCGACCTGCTGAGTTCCTCTCTTGTTCCAGGTTCTATGTCCCAGCAACTGCAGTCTCTGTGTCTCTGTGTTCTGTGGTCTGCTCGTGATGGGCAGGTTTAGCTGGGCGCGGAGGCCTGAGATAGAAACACAACTGTGACGTGCGATTGAGGTGGAACCTGCTCAGCCTGTTTGCCGCCTGCATGATTGGCTGTGGCCAATGAAGTGAGCCCTGGTTTGAGCTGCGAGTCCTCACATTGTCCCAGTGCCTTCTAAGTGACAGTCAGTGCTTCTGCTGAGTTCCCCTGTGCCTTTGGACAACATAGCTCACAGCATGAGGCTGCTCCTTCTCCTGGTTCTGGTGTCTCTCACAGGGGCTGCAGGTAAGTGTCTCCTCGTCCTGCGTTATTCCTCCCTCTCCTGCTCCTTCTGAATCATAGTCCCCTTCTCTCTTCTTTGCCCTTTTCTCTGTGACCTTTCTTTACTTCTCTTCATCTAACTTTTCTCTTCCCTCCCTGTTAATCTCTGTCTCTGAATCACTTCCTGTGTGTTTTTGTCTCTATCTCTCTCCTATGGAGTCTCCTATTGCCTCGATCTCTCAGTCTGTATTCCCCCCTCTCTTTCCCTTCTCTTTTCTTGTGATTTTTAAACACAAGAAAATCTGCAGATGCTGAAAATCCAAAGTAACACACACACACAAAATACAGGAGGAACTCAGCAGGCCAGGCAGCATCGATGGAAATGAATGAACAGTCGACATTTCTGGCTGAGACTATTCTTGGACTGAAGAAGTGTCTTGGCCTGAAACAGCGACTGTTTATTCATTTCCATCGATGCTGCCTGACCTGTTGAGTTCCTCCAGTATTTTGTGCAAGTGTGTTACAGGTAATTTTCCCACTTTCTACATTTGTATTTTATTCCTGATACTTTTCTTCTTAAATGTTTACCTTTCGTAAAGTACAAATTTAAATCATTTCATTTGCATGTTTCTGAAGACCCTCAGTGTACACCCTGGTTTAACTGCTTTAAATTCCCTAATTAACCCCCAGGAGCTCTGGCACCCATGGGTGATCTGACATTCCCGCATTCTTGTGAGTTTCAGGGAGGGGTGCGATGAAAAATAGAGTTGGAGCTCCCTCTGGTGCTTGGGTTGGTAATAACAAGATATGCTACATCGGATAATTGGAGTAGATTGAGTAGTCCTTGCTGTTACGGCCATTACGTTTCTCTCCTCCAACAAGTTAGTGGAACTAATCTACAAATGGAAGATTGACTTACTTACATTGCTTACGTCCTAGAAGTTACCCTCCAGCCTCAGGGACAGCTTGTAGTGATGCTATCTCATGGCACTGGAGGCTGGATTCAGTTCTGTCTGTACGGAGGCTGCATGTTCTCTCTGATTCCTCCCCTGTCTCAAAGGCATGTGGGTTGGTTCGTTAGTTAGGAACTGTAAATTGCTCTTTGTATGTAAGTGAGTGGTAGAACCTGGGCTTGGGAGGAGATGGGGGAAAAAATGGATGAAACCATTGGGGATTCGTAATTCGTAATTATAAATGGGTGCGGACTTGCTGTGCTGAAGGGCCTGTTTCTATGCGCTATCTGATTTCAAAGTTCAAAAAATTTTTTTTTATCAAAGTACATATATATCACTACATACAACCCTGAGACTCATTTTCCTGCGGGAAACTCAGCAAATCTATAGATCAGTAACTATAACAGGATCAATGAAAGATCAACCAGAGTGCAGAAGATGACAAAAATAAAGAGCAATGAACATGAAATAGTAATGAGAACATGAAATAAGGAGTCCTTAAAGTGAAATCATTGGTTGTAGGAACATTTGAATGATGGGGTAAGTGAGTGTAAGTGAGCTCTTGTGTTCAAGAACCTGATGGTTGAGGGGTAGTAAGTGTTCTTGAACCTGGTGGTGAGAGTCCTGAGGCTTTTATACCTTCTACCTGATGGCAGCAGCAGGAAGGGAGCATGGTCTGGGTGGTGGGGGTCCCTGATGATCATTCATTTACTGTTCAATTATATTAACTGAGGTTAAAATATTGAGAGGGACTAGAGGGGAAAGTTTTTTTACACAGAGTGGTCGATAACTGAAAGATGCTGCCAGGGGAGGTGGTGGAATCAGATATAATCGCCTGTAATTGAGCGGCATTTTGTTAAAGAGGCAGGACATGGAGGAGTATGTTCCTAATGCAGGCAAGTGGGATTAGTGAACTTGGCGAAAATGTCGTTGTGGAGATGATGAGCCGAAGGGCTTGTTTCAATGCCGTGTCTGTATCTGACTCTAACTGGCTGCAATACTCAGACACACTTGGGCATCGGTGCATTTGTAAAGATAAAAAAATAAAAATTATCTTTATTTGTCACATGTACATCGAAAGGTCAAAACACCGAGTGAAGTGTGTCATTTATGCACCCGGAGAAGCCACACAGCTACAGGGCGAACATACAAACTCCTTACAGTGGGAATTGAATCCTAATCTAACAGCCAGCATTGTAAAGCATTATGCCAGCCGCTATGCTACCATGCTGGTCTTTGGTGTCTGAGCTCCAAGTCACTGTTGAGTTGATTGGCCGTCAGCCGTCTCTTTGGTGTTGCAGGGATATGGGTCCACTCCCTGGTCCCTGACTTCCAGCGAGCTCTGGACCCTAAGTTCTGGAGCTTTGGGGACAAATTCAAGGAGTTGATCCTGGAGAGGGAGCTTTACCTCTCAATTAAAGGGCCTTACGTTAAAACCTACCAGGCTGCCGCTGTTGTACAACACTATCCCACCCCGGCACCACCCTGACCATCTCCATCCATGACAAGGCGGATCACTTCCCTTTCCCAGGAGCCACTTCCCAGCAAAGACAGTCGCTATTGAGGACACTTACCTTTGTCTTCATTGGGTCAGGAGTTTGATTGTCTGAGGAAAAGCGTATTTGAGGATCAAGAACAACACACATAAAAGGCTGAAAGAACTCAGCGGGTTAGGCAGCATCTATGGAAATAATTGGTTATATTTCGGGCTGAGACCCTTCACCAGTACTGGAAAGGAAGGGGGAGGATACCAGAATAAAATGGTGGGGAGTGAAGGGAAGGAGGACAAACTAGAAGGTGATAGGTGAAGCCAGGTGGGTGGGGGAGGGGCAGAGAAGTAAGAAGCTGTGAGGTGATAGGTAGAAAAGGCAAAGGGCTGGAGAAGAAGGAATCTGGTAGGAGAGGAGAGTGGACCATGGGAGAAAAGGAAGGAGGAGGGGCACCAGGGGGAGGTGAGAGGCAGGTGAGGAGCAGAGGTAAGAGGCCAGAGTAGGAAATAGAAGAAGAGGGAAGGGGGAGAGTTTATTTTGCTGCAATGAGGCCACTCTCAGGGAGGGGGTGGAGGAGCAACACCTCACATTCCGTCTTGGTAGCCTCCAACCTGATGGTATGAACATTGATTTCTCCTTCCGGTAATTTTCTTCCCTCTCCCTTCTCTCTTCTGGTAAATCTCCTCTGCACCGTCCCTAAAGCTTCCACATCCTTTCTATAATGAGGTGACCAAAACGGAATACAATACTCCAAGTGTGGTTTAATTGGAGTTTCATGGAGCTACAACATTATATTGCAACACTGCTTTTGAACTCAATCCCCCAACAAATGAAGGTGAAACACACCAGATGCCTTCTTAACCACTCAATCAATTTGCGTGCCAACTTTGATGGATCTATTGACGTTGACCCCAAGATCCCACTGTTCCTCCACACAGCTAAGGTCAAACTATGCCAAGAAAGCAGGGTAAATCCCTGGCTCAATTGGTTAATAGGAAGGAATTCAGGCAAAACTATGTTAGGCTTCAGGTGAAATATTATGTCTGATTCTTTGGGGAAGGTACAGGCCTTACAGGAATTTAAGAAGAACATGAGGAATAGGTTAACCACCTAAGGCAGAGAAGGTTTAGGGTGGATTTGACACAGGTATTCAAAATATCAAAGAGTTTTTCTGGTGTAGGGCAATAGTGATCTAATGTGAGTGGATAAAGGGCCAGAGGAAGATAACAAGGCAGGAGGCTGCTGATGCTGGAAATCTGGAGCAACACAAAGGAACTGGAGGAACTCAGCGGGTCGGGCAGCATCTACGGAGGGAAAGACAGTTGACGTTTTTGGATTGAGATGCTTCATCTGAACTGGAAAGAAATAGAGCTGGTGTAAAAGGTGGGGAGGGGCGGAGGGATGGAGCAGGAGCTGGCAATGAGAGGTGAATCCAGGTGAAAAGGGGAAATGAGGGATGGAGGAGAGGGAGAGTGATGTTAGCAGCTGGAAGATGGCAATGGAATCTGATAGAACAGTGGAGCATGAAATCAAAGGAGGCAGGGTGGGGTGGGGAAAGAATTAGGGGTCTCAATTTCACACTCAGCATCAATATTGCCAAGGAGTTGATTGTAGGTTTCAGGAAAGGGAAGACAGGAAAACACACATCTGTCCTCACCTAGGGGTCAGCAGCGGAAATGAGGAGCAGATTCCTGGACGTCAGGATCTCAGAGGGTCTATCCTGGGCCCAGTACATTGATGTGATCAAGAAGGCGGCATGCCAGTGGTTCTACTTTGTTAGGAGCTTGAGGGTATTTGGTAAGGTACCAAAGATTCTTGCAAATTTCTACCGCATTCTGACCAGTTGCATCACTGTCTGGTATGTAGCATCGAAAGAGGCTGCAGAGTGTTGTAAACTCAGCCAGCTTCGTCACGGGCACAGCCCTCCCCACCCTCGAGGACATCTTCATGAGGCAGAGCTTCAATAAGGCGTATCCATCGTTAAGGATCCTCACCATCTAGGACATGGCCTCTGCTCATTGCTACCATTGAGGAGGAGATATAGGAGCCTGAAGACACACACTCAACATTGTCGGAACAGCTTCTTCCCCTCTGCCATCAGATTTCTGAATTTTCCATCAACCCATGAATACAACCTCACTATTTTCTCCTGCACTATTTATTTATTTGTTTGTTTGTTTGTTTGTTTTTTTGTTTGCTTATTTATTTATTTTGCAAATTAAAGTCATTTTTATGTCTTGCAGCATGCTGTTGCCGAACAAAACAACAAATTTTGCGACATAAACCGATTCTGATGGGGAGTAGTGGGATCACGAGGGGAGGGAAAAGCAAAAAGGGGGAAAAGGGACCGAGGAAGAGCGGTTACTGGAAGTCTGAAAATTCGATGTTCATGCCGTCAGACTGGAGACTGCTCAGGTAGAATACAAAGAGCTGAAGACGAAGATAGTGTGGGGGAATGAGTGACTGGATAAACGTTTTAGAGAGCCGGTACAGTCCCAGTGGTGGAATCACCTCCTGGAGACTCCTTACAGGTAAAACTGTAGATTCAAATCAACATCCACTGAGGAAATAGGGAGGGGTGGAAGTAGACACGAAAAGCCTGAAGTATTGCTGAGGATCTCTGCCACCCATTCCACAATCTCTTTGACCTACTCCCGTCAAAGAACCTCATCACCTTGTGACTGTCGATGGAAGCATGTAGTTTACATATGATTTGCATGTGATTTACATGCGGACACTCCAGAAGCAAGAGCACAAATATTTTCACTGCAAACTGAAGATGGATTAAACCTGATCAGAAACCATATGAGTGACTGAAGATTGTTGGAGGATGTTTTTAATCTGCGGTACGTTACCATACTCAAGGCAACATGTCACTTCCCACATCTGTAGCAGAGAATTCACAATTGTCTCCTGTCTGGTTGCAAATGATGACCTTACTTTGGGCTTATATTAGGCTGAATTGACCCAGCTGTAGACATTCAGTCCTTGCTTTCCAAATATCCAACGAATATCAAGTTTGAGCAGTGCTCCAATCTCCTTTTGCTGATGAATAAACGAGCTCGCGGCAGATTCACGAGAGAGAGTGGAGCTGTTTCGAGCAGGGGAGTGGCTGTTGTGGAGGGTCAGTAAATGGCATTGAACTAGGAGAGAGAGAAAGAAAGAGAGGCAGGGGAGAGACAGAAGGAGAAAGAGATAAGGAAGGGAGGGAGAGGAGAGAGGGAGAAGAGAGGGGGGAGAGGGGGAAAGTGGGCGGTGGAGAGAGAGAGAGTAATTATTTCCTTAAGAAGGAGGGTTCAGAGTAAGGAGAAATGATTAAGTTCCTACCTAAACTGCAAGATGAATTTCAAATAATATGTGGACAAGACAAAGTTGTGGAAAAGTAATTAAATTAATTGTGGCAATTAGCAGAAGGCAGTAAGGAGCTTGCTTCAGGGCATTTTCAGCTGTAGCAACACTTTTTATACTTAATTCAAACATTGATATTTTGTCATTAACAATAGCTGCCTGACCTGCTGAGTTCCTCCAGCGTTTTGTGTGTGTTGATCCAGATCTCCAGCATCTGCAGTCTCCCACGTGTCTCCCTTTGTAATGATCATTTTCAAGGCGTTTCCATTGCTGCACTGCAGTTCACTGCTGTCATTCTGGGAGGTGCTTGCTATTCTTCGGCAGATTATAGTGCATGGAAACAGAATATTCAGCACGACTCATCTTGTGTTGCCCAGCGAGCGAGTCTCATTGGCCCACAGCACTCTAAACCTCTCCTAACCATGTACTTAACCAGATGGCCTCAACCAATATCTCTGGCAGTACATGCACCTTTTGCATGAAGAAGGGTCCCTTTTAAATTCTTGCTTCTGATCTTAAACCTGTGCCCTCTTGTTTTTATCATCCCCTGCCTGGATAAAAGACTACGTGTTTTCACCGTTTCTATGCCCCTTATTATTCGTAAGTACTTTGATCAGGTCACCCCTCAGTCTCCTAAGTTCCATGAAATAAAGTCCTAGTCTATGCAACCCCTCATTGTATCTCAGACCCTCAAGTCCAGACAGCATTCTGGTGATTCTTCTCTGCACTCTTTCTAGTTTAGTATCTTCTTTTCTATAACATAGTGACCAAAACGGTTGTCAACACAGTAATCCAACATAACACTCTAAGCGTGGCCTTACAAAGTCTTAGTAAACTGCACAATAACTTCCTGTACTCAGTGCTCTGATAGATGAAGGTCGTGTGCTTTCAGTGAATGATATACTTGCACTCCTAGTTCCCTCTGTTGTTCCATTACACTGCCCAGGTCCCAACCATTCACTGTATAATTCTTATCCTGAAGAAAAGGGTCACTGCAGAGCAAGTGAGTCTGGGGCTTGGAATTATGCAGACCGATGATAGGGAGTGGTCAAGGGAGAGGCCAGAAAGAGCTGGATCATGAGTGGATCGGCCATTCTGACTGAAGCCTGACATCCTGCAATCCACCCCTTCAATCACAATCCAGCTCGTGAGAGCGCTGAATTTGAAGTAGGCAGTTTAGGTAGGGGACACTAAAGAGGACGTCTTCAGGCAAGATGTAGCAGACATTTGGAGTTTTCTCCCTGAAAAATCTGGGGTTGGTACAGATTAGATACTTTGCAACCGTTGGTAATTTTTTGGTCAGGGTTGTTGTGGGCTGTGAAACAAGGTAGACAAATGGAATTAGAAAGGTGGCCCGCAGCCCAACTGGTGCAGCAGGAATGTCCTCTTTCAGTTCCCAGTGTAACACAAACCTGGTATTATTCTGACACCGAAAAAGGCCTTTCAGCCCAACGAGTCCATACTAGCTTCCAGCAGAACAGTCCCATTTTTCCTATTTCCTTCTCTCCTTACTTCCCTTTGATTCAACTTTCCTTGATTCTTTTATCACGTTTCTGCACTGGGTGCAATGTGGTGAGTTAGGAGTCAGGTTAGGGTTTAGGGACAGGGATGAGGGGAGTTAGAGGTTAGGGGCGGTACACGAAGAGTTGGGGCAGGAGGTCAAGTCCAGGCTGGTGCATTCCGCAGTCAAACGTCAGTGAGTCAAGGATCACGGGTCTTCTCAGCACCTGCCACACACCCGTGATCCCCGACGTCCTGGTCCCAGGCTGGAGGTCCATTTGGGCGGCATGTCCTGGTTATCGGTTATGAGCGGGAGTCGCGAGGGCTGGTGAATTGGGGTCGTAGTTCCATGCGAGTCCAGAGTTTGAGCTTCAGAGGTCAAACCTGTGATCAGCAAGTCCAGGTGCCGGTGAACCCAGGTCTTTGGAGGTTGTGGGGCAGAGACTTTACTGACTACACTTCCAGCCACCCTCAGTGGAATGTGACATGTTTACATAGGCAGGGTATGCCATTTGCTCGACAACAGGATGTGTAAATGGAGCACAGATTTTATAAAAGGGGAAAAAATAAGACATGTTTACTAGGATTTTGTTCCAAATTTCACCTCTGTAAGTGGCAAGAATTTCTTACATTGAGTCATAAACAGAATCAAGGAGTCGTACAGCATTGAAACAGGCCCTTTGGTACAACTAGTTCTGCTACTTAACTACTTAATTAACTACTTAAGATAGTTCAACTACTTCGTCCCATTGAAGCCACTCTTATTTGCCCATGTTCCTCACAACCTTTCCTATCCATGTACCTGCCCCATTGCTTTTTAAGTATTGTTAATATTTTTACCTCAATCACTTCCTCTGGCAGCTCATTCCATATACTGACCACCCTTTGGGTGAAAAGTTGCCTCTCAGTTTCCTATTAAATGCCTTCCCTCTCACTTTAAACCTATGCCCTTTAACTCCTGATTTCCCAACCCTGGGAAAAAGACTGTGCACATTGACCCTCATAATTATGTACGCATCTATAAGATCACCTCTCATTCTCCTCCACTCAAATTAATCAAATCTCAACCTTCTCAACCCCTCTCTGTAACTCCATCCCGGAAATCCTGGCAGCATCCTCGCATATCTCCTCTGCACTTCTTCCAGCTCAATGATACCTTTCCTCTAGCAGGGTGACCAAAACGGAATACAATTAATGCTCTCTTCTCATGCTGCCATTGGGGAAGAAGTCTTAGGCCCAACACCACCAGGCCAGGAACAGTTATTCCCCTTCAATATCAGGCTCCTGAACCAGCGTGGATAACTTCACTCACCTCAACACACTTCCACAAACTATGCAATCACTTTCAAGGATTCTACAACTCGTGTTCTCAGCATTATTTATTTATTTATTTGCCAATCTGTGTATTTATTTATTTATTATTTGTTTATTATTATTTTTTGATTGTTTTTCTATCTTGCTATTTATTCATCTATCATTATTTTTACTCTATTTGCACAGTTTGCCTTTTGTACATTGGTTGTCAGTCTTTGATTTCTTTGTTCTATTCTGAGTGCCTGCGAGAAAATGAATTGCAAGGCAGCATAGAGTGACATATATGTACTTTGACTTTGCAATATTCCAAATGTAGCTCTCATCAGAGTCTTGTAAAACTGCAACAATTATGTTACGTTTTAAAGCTTTTCTTTTTAAACATGAACAGGACTTACTATCTCACTGGTGGATGAGAATACAAGTGGGATTGTGCAAAATATTCGCTCAATGTCAGCGATCTTTGACCTGCCATCTTGCAGTCAAGCTCAGCAGACAATCATGGTCAAGGTCATCAACGTCACTACTGGACAAGGTATCCTTTAATATTTCATCTAGTTCAATCTTGCTTTCTCTTCTTTCCAATTTGGCTTCTAATTGTTCTTCTTTCTCAGAGGTACAACAGCCAAACTTCACAGTGCCTTTCTGCCGCTTCAAGCGTGCGTTGATCAGTCTGGACTCTAACAGCGAAGGAATTCAACGAACGTTGAACTTGGGCTACCAGGTGACAGGACTGGAAGAAAATACCAAGTACAAGTAAGTGAAGATTCCCCGGGGTGAATTCAGAGCAGGAGAGTGGCTCTATCTCACTGGAATATTGCAACTCTGTGTCAGTTGGGCATCTGGCTCTGACAAGGAATTGGGAAACTTAATTCATTCCATAATAAAACCCTCCAAATCAGCCTCCCCTCCATTGACACTGTCTGCTTATATCAGCCTCAGAAAAGCAACCAATGTAATCAAGTACCCCTCCCACCCTGCTCATTTCCTCTGCTCTCCTCTCCCATCCAGCAGAAGAAACAAAGGATTGAAAGCACATACCTCCATACCTCCAGGCTCAAGGACAGCTTCTATCCTGCTGTTATCAGGCTCTTGAATGGACCTATCTTATGCTAAAGATGAACTCCTGATCTCCCAGTCTTCTGCATGTGGCTCTTCCATTTTATTTGTTTGCCCACACTGCACATTCTCTGAAGATGCAACATTATATTCTACCTCATTGTAATTATGTTTGGCATGGTCTGTCTGCACAGACTGATTCATGCCATAACTTTTCTTTGCTTCATGTTACACGTGACAATAATAAACCAACATCAATACGAATCCTCACCCCACCTCCCCAACACCCACTCCTTCTCCTCTTCTCCTCTTCAGAGGGATGGGAACCAGTGCAGAGAGACAGAGGGGTGTAAAGTGAGCGTAGAAGCAAAAAGTACAAAGGGGAAAAGTAAAAGTGGCAGGCCGACAAATCCAGGGCAAGCATTAAAAAGGGCTAAGAGAGTTGTAAAGGAGCGCCTGAAGGCTTTATGTGTCAATGCAAGGAGCATTCGTAATAAGGTGGATGAATTGAAAGTGCAGATTGTTATTAATGATTATGATATAGTTGGGATCACAGAGACATGGCTCCAGGGTGACCAGGGATGGGAGCTCAACGTTCAGGGATATTCAATATTCAGGAGGGATAGACATGAAGGAAGGGGAGGTGGGGTGGCGTTGCTGGTTAAAAAAGAGATTAACGCAATAGAAAGGAAGGACATAAGCCAGGAAGATGTGGAATCGATATGGGTAGAGCTGCGTAACACTAAGGGGCAGAAGACGCTGGTGGGAGTTGTGTACAGGCCACCTAACAGTAGTAGTGAGGTCGGAGATGGTATTAAACAGGAAATTAGAAATGTGTGCAATAAAGGAACAGCAGTTATAATGGGTGACTTCAATCTACATGTAGATTGGGTGAACCAAATTGGTAAAGGTGCTGAGGAAGAGGATTTCTTGGAATGTATGCGGGATGGTTTTTTGAACCAACATGTCGAGGAACCGACTAGAGAGCAGGCTATTCTGGACTGGGTTTTGAGCAATGAGGAAGGGTTAATTAGCGATCTTGTCGTGAGAGGCCCCTTGGGTAAGAGTGACCATAATATGGTGGAATTCTTCATTAACATGGAGGGTGACATAGTTAATTCAGAAACAAAGGTTCTGAACTTAAAGAGGGGTAACTTTGAAGGTATGAGTCGTGAATTAGCTAAGATAGACTGGCAAATGACACTTAAAGGATTGACGGTGGATATGCAATGGCAGGCATTTAAAGGTTGCATGGATGAACTACAACAATTGTTCATCCCAGTTTGGCAAAAGAATAAATCAAGGAAGGTAGTGCACCCGTGGCTGACAAGAGAAATTAGGGATAGTATCAATTCCAAAGAAGAAGCATACAAATTAGCCAGAGAAAGTGGCTCACCTGAGGACTGGGAGAAATTCAGAGTTCAGCAGAGGAGGACAAAGGGCTTAATTAGGAAGGGGAAAAAAGATTATGAGAGAAAACTGGCAGAGAACATAAAAACGGACTGTAAAAGCTTTTATAGATATGTAAAAAGGAAAAGACTGATAAAGACAAATGTAGGTCCCCTGCAGACAGAAACAGGTGAATTGATTATGGGGAGCAAGGACATGGCAGACCAATTGAATAATTATTTTGGTTCTGTCTTCACTAAGGAGGACATAAATAATCTTCCAGAAATAGTAAGGGACAGAGGGTCCAGTGAGATGGAGGAACTGAGTGAAATACATGTTAGTAGGGAAGTGGTGTTAGGTAAATTGAAGGGATTGAAGGCAGATAAATCCCCAGGGCCAGATGGTCTGCATCCCAGAGTGCTTAAGGAAGTAGCCCAAGAAATAGTGGATGCATTAGTGATAATTTTTCAAAACTCGTTAGATTCTGGACTAGTTCCTGAGGATTGGAGGGTGGCTAATGTAACCCCACTTTTTAAAAAAGGAGGGAGAGAGAAACCGGGGAATTATAGGCCGGTTAGCCTAACGTCGGTGGTGGGGAAACTGCTGGAGTCAGTTATCAAGGATGTGATAACAGCACATTTGGAAAGCGGTGAAATGATCGGACAAAGTCAGCATGGATTTGTGAAAGGAAAATCATGTCTGACGAATCTCATAGAATTTTTTGAGGATGTAACTAGTAGAGTGGATAGGGGAGAACCAGTGGATGTGGTATATTTGGATTTTCAAAAGGCTTTTGACAAGGTCCCACACAGGAGATTAGTGTGCAAACTTAAAGCACACGGTATTGGGGGTAAGGTATTGGTGTGGGTGGAGAATTGGTTAGCAGACAGGAAGCAAAGAGTGGGAATAAACGGGACCTTTTCAGAATGGCAGGCGGTGACTAGTGGGGTACCGCAAGGCTCAGTGCTGGGACCCCAGTTGTTTACAATATATATTAATGACTTGGATGAGGGAATTAAATGCAGCATCTCCAAGTTTGCGGATGACACGAAGCTGGGTGGCAGTGTTAGCAGTGAGGAGGATACTAAGAGGATGCAGGGTGACTTGGATAGGTTGGGTGAGTGGGCAAACTCATGGCAGATGCAATTTAATGTGGATAAATGTGAAGTTATCCACTTTGGTGGCAAAAATAGGAAAACAGATTATTATCTGAATGGTGGCCGATTAGGAAAAGGGGAGGTGCAACGAGACCTGGGTGTCATTATACACCAGTCATTGAAAGTGGGCATGCAGGTACAGCAGGCGGTGAAAAAGGTGAACGGTATGCTGGCATTTATAGCGAGAGGATTCGAGTACAGGAGCAGGGAGGTACTACTGCAGTTGTACAAGGCCTTGGTGAGACCACACCTGGAGTATTGTGTGCAGTTTTGGTCCCCTAATCTGAGGAAAGACATCTTTGCCATAGAGGGAGTACAAAGAAGGTTCACCAGATTGATTCCTGGGATGGCAGGTCTTTCATATGAAGAAAGACTGGATGAACTGGGCTTGTACTCGTTGGAATTTAGAAGATTGAGGGGGGATCTGATTGAAACGTATAAGATCCTAAAGGGATTGGACAGGCTAGATGCGGGAAGATTGTTCCCGATGTTGGGGAGGTCCAGAACGAGGGGTCACAGTTTGAGGATAGAGGGGAAGCCTTTTAGGACCGAGATTAGGAAAAACTTCTTCACACAGAGAGTGGTGAATCTGTGGAATTCTCTGCCACAGCAAACTGTTGAGGCCAGTTCATTAGCTATGTTTAAAAGGAAGTTGGATATGGCCCTTGTGGCTACAGGGGTCAGGGGGTATGGAGGGAAGGCTGGGTTCTGAGTTGGATGATCAGCCATGATCATAATAAATGGCGGTGCAGGCTCGAAGGGCCGAATGGCCTACTCCTGCACCTATTTTCTATGTTTCTATGTTTCTATGTTTCTGCATCCCACCAATCACTTTACTGCCATCGGGCTCCTCCCTTTCAGCTACTCTGCTAACCCTGCTGACTACAACCCCCTCCCACTGCACCCTTACACCATTACTGCCCTTCCTCTATACTGTTACATACACACAAACACCACTACAACCCATTACACAGTTACAGCTCCTCCTTCACCCCATTACATTCCTTCTTACATCACAACTCTTCCTGCCACACCATTACATCTCTCCCATACCATTACAACCTCTCCTCCACACCATTACATCCTTGAACCATGGCATTACAACACCTCCACACCATTACATCTCTTCCATGCCATGACAACACATTCTACATGTCATTACATCCTCAAACCATGCATTACAAACCCATCTCCACTCCATTATATCCCCTTCCTATGCTATTACACCCCTTCCAAAGCAGTATTGATGTAGTTATAAAGAAGGCAAGGCAGTGGCTATACTTTATTAGGAGTTTGAAGAGATTTGGCATGTCAACAATTACACTCAAAAACTTCTATGGTTGTACCGTGGAGAGCATTCTGACAGGCTGCATCACTGTCTGGTATGGAGGGGCTACTGCACAGGACCGAAAGAAGCTGCAGAAGGTTGTAAATCTAGTCAGCTCCATCTTGGGTACCAGCCTACTAAACACCCAGGACATCTTTAGGGAGTGGTGTCTCAGAAAGGCAGCATCCATTATTAAGGACCTCCAGCACCCAGGACATGCCCTTTTCTCACTGTTACCATCAGGTAGGAGGTACAGGAGCAATTCAGGAACAGCTTCTTCCCCTCTGCCATCCAATTCCTAAATGGACATTGAATCTTTGGACACTACCTCACTTTTTAAAAAATATACAGAATTTCTGTTTTTGCACCTTTTAAAAAATTTATTCAATATACACAACTGATTTACTTGTTTATTTACTACTATTATTTAAAAATTTTAAATTAATGTTATTATTATTATTTTTCTCCACTATATTATGTATTGCATTGAACTGCTGCTGCTAAGTTAACAAATTTCATGTCACATGCCGGTGATAATAAACCTGATGCTGATTCTGATTCTATCTCCCCTTAGCAACATTATGTCCTCTTTCATTACATTCTACTGTAAGATTTGCTGCTAGTTCCATAATGTCCCCTGCACCTCTGCGTTCCTCCCCACACCTGTCCCACAAAATCTTCCTAAATTCTTTCTCCATTTAATCCCCCACCCTGCATCACACAGTAGCACATTTTCCCTACAGCTCTTCCCTCACCCCTCTGCTAAACCACTCTTTTTCTCTACATGTCCTTCCTACACTATTCCCACCTTCTTCCCCTACACCCCTTTTACCGACATTCCATCATCCTCCCTCCAGAATCCCCGTTCTGAATCTTCCTCAAGAACCCCAACCATTGACAGCATTATGACAAGCTGCCTAAAGAAGGCAGCATCTATCGTCAAGGACCCGCACCTTCGGGGGCATCTCCTCTTCTCGCAGCGAGCAGGAGGGATGGAATCCTGAGGATCCACACCACTGGGTTCAGAAATGGCTACATTTCTACCACCATCCAGCTCTTCAACCAGCTTGTGCAGCCCTCTCTTACCCTAGCAACAGCACATTGTGGACCACCTCTTGCATTACCATGGACATGTATTGTATTATTTTTTGCACTTATGTCTTGCTTTACACAGTTTTATTTCACAATTTTATGTATTTTATCTGCAATTTATGTGCTTGTGACAAGACTGCAAGGAAGTTTGTCATTGCCCCTGAACCCCACTGAACTCAGACATATGTCAGTAAGCTTAACTTGAATTAACCTCACTCCACTGAAATTTCACTCCTACATTCCTCCTCAATACTGACTATAAAAGTCTTTCTCTCTCCTATCTGCTAAGCATGCTCCTCCTACACCACACATTCTCCATCCACTTTGATGTGACCACCCGTTTCTTCAATGTTTCATGCTGTTCATTGTGATAAGTCTGTTCTCCTTGTTCCCAGTGTGTCGTATATAGTTGCTAACCACGAGAGCAACCGACTGGAGATCAACACCATCAAGCGTGAGTATTTGTTCCCACAGTGCTGGATGGCGAAGATGTTTATCTAAGCTTAGAGGGAGCTGGACCAAATTGGCCCCCTTTTCTAAGAAAAGATGTGCTGGCATTTGAGAGGGTCCAGAAGAGGTTCATGAGAATGATTCTGAGAATGAAAGGGTTAAAGCATGAGAAGCATTTGATGGCGCTGGTTCTGTACTTGCTGGAGTTTAGAAGAATGAATATCAAATGTTGAAAGGCCTAGATAGAGTAGACGTGGAGAGGATGTTTCCAATTGCGTGGGAGTCTAGGACTAGAGGGCACAGCCTCAGAATAGAGGGATGTCCTTTTAGAACAGAGATGAGAAGGAATTTCTTTAGCCAGAGAGTAGTGAATCTGTGGAATTCATTGCCACAGGCAGCTGTGGAGACCAAGTCGATGACTATATTTAAAAGGGAAGTTGATAGTAAGGGTGTCAAAGGTTATGAGGAGAGGCAGGAGACTGGCTTGAGAGGGATAATAAAGCAGCCATGATGGAATGACAGAGCAGACTCAATGGGCTGAATGGCCTACTCCTGCTCATACATCTAATGGTCTTATGGAACTTAATTCAGGTAAGTGTGAGGTGGTACAATTTGGTAGGATAAACTGGGGCAGGATTTAAATGCTGAATGGAATGGTCCTGGAAAGTGTTGTGGAACAGGGGGACCAAGGGTACATGTCTATAATGAAGACACAGGAGAACAGGGTGGTAAAGAAGGCTATTGGTATGCTTGTATTCATCAGTCAGGGCATTGCGTACAAGAGTCAGCATGTCATGTTAAAGCTGTTGGTGGGAATGCACTTGAAATACTATAGGAAGGATGTTATTAAACAGTAAAGGGTGCAGAAAGGACTCACAAGGATGTCACTGGAACCTGAGGGCTTGAGCTTTAAGGAGCGACTGTATAAACTGGGACATCTTTCTCTTGGAGCATTAGAGGTTGGAGGTGACCTTGTGGAAGTCCATAAATTCAAGAGGGATATAGACAAAGTGTACAGTCACGTTTTCCCCCAAAGGTAGGGGTATCTAAAACTAGAGACCAAAGGTTAAAGGTGAGAGGGGAAAAATGTAAAAGGTATCTAAGGGGTAACTTTTTCACTCAGAGGGTGGTGGATATGTGGAACAAACTGCAGAGCAGAGATGGGGTAATGCTCCTTAGAACGCATTACCACAGCAGGGTGGTACTCTATGGAAGTCAGTACTACAGCAGGTGGTAGATTCACCCACTAAGCCCTTACAAGTATTAGAACCAGGAAAACATTGGCTGGATTTTCTTCGATTGAGATAAATCAAATAACCATTCTCCATCTTTCCAGTTCATTTGGCATCCAAGTCAGTGAACATTCATTAAAAAAGAGGATAGATTTCCAGGAAAATTCTTGGGGAATCATTGTGCTAATCCTTTGGGTGTGATATGTCTCAGGCTAATCACTCTCTAACCAGCCTTACCATTCACTTTCGTGTGTGTGTGTGTGTGTGTGTGTGTGTGTGTGTGTGTGTGTTACATGCACCATTTGCGTGTGTATGTGGATATACATACTTACTCACTGCTCATTACACTGATGGTGTTTAGGGCAGCAATGAAGGTCCTCCATTTCTGTCAGTGTTCAGGGCTTCCTTCATTGTGTCAGTACCTTCCTCTCGGTTTTCACTACTGTCAGCCATGCAAATCCCAGGTGGAGACTCAGGAACACCATTGCACGCTGTTTCCGTAACAATTTTGTTTTACCAGTCAGGGTTGTTAGCCCTGAGCTGAACCCCTGAACCTGGAGGACTGGTGGACCACTCTTACTCTGGCCTCTACCCTTTGACCTTTTTGGCATGGGTGACCCCACCAAGGAGTCAAAGCCTAAAGCCAACACAGCTCTCTGGGTCATTGAGGTATGTGAGCCTCCAAACCCAACCACAAGGTTGTGGTCATCTTGAAGGAAGCGTATGTTCATAAGATGTGTGTGCAAATGTATGCGTGTGTGTTGGTATGTGAGAAAGTGACCCAGCCTGCGTTAGCTAACTGAATTTTTAAATTCTTTTCAGCAATGAATTACAAGGACATCGATACTGGTTTTGGTCGGAGTGGAGCTATGGTTGTGATCACCGTGCTTCTGGTAATCGCCATGGCTGTGCTCATCATCCTTTTCATTGTTGCTGTTATAATTCGGAAGTAAAATCTTTTGCTGAAGAATGAAAGTGCATTTACAGTAACAAATATGTGAACAACTTTTCTCTATATCTGTTATGTATTTTTAACCTGCATTTTGATGACAATTAAGAATTAATTCAGATGAAAATATCTGCTTATTTTGAACATGTTTTGATCTGTAGCTATTTGAAAATATTTACCTTTGAACTTGATTGAAGTTCCTTGTTTCATGTGCCCCTCCCCCCCCCGTCAATGATCCATTCCTTCATCATGATCCCAAAAACTTTCAACCTTCAATTGTTTCTGAACTTGATGATCACTTGATTCCATGGATCTGTCCTGGGACACCAGGCACCGGAGTGGATGCAGCAGATCAGGTGTCAGGAATTGATGGTTCGACACCTGTAGTGAACCTAGTTGCTAACCACTGTTCATTTAGAAAACACATTATTTTATAATTAAAGTCTGTATTTATGATCCAGTCTCATTCTTTCAGTGAAAATGGAATAGGTGTGTGGCTTTGCTCTTGAGTATATTGTGAGGGTGATGCAGCCTTGTGTGCTCAATGTATGTTAGTGCTTTGGCTAAATGTGTGATTTTGTTTAGAGTATGTGTGTATTCTGTGTGCGCGTAGTCTGGGTTATGTGCTGTGTACGTATTGGAGCGGCACGGTAATGTAGTGGTTAGCGTAACGCTATTACAGCACCAGAGATCCAGGTACAATTCTACAGCTGTGTGGAAGGAGCTTGTACAGTCAATAGTTCAATGGTTCCATTTAATATTAGAGAATGTATACAATATACAACCTGACATTCTTATTCTCCACAGACATCCTCGAAACAGAAGAAAACCCCCAAGGAATGAATGATAGAAAAAAATGTAAGAACCCCAAAGCCCCCCTCCTGCGCAAAAGCAGCATCAACTCTCCCCCCCTCCCCCTCCCCCACATATTCCAGCATAAAAGCATCAGCATTCCCTCCACCCACCATGCCAGCAACAGCAACAGTCCCCATAGAGAGACCATGGTCTGCAGTTCATCCCTGTTCACTCCAACATTTTTGACATCTCACAGGCCCTCTCTCTCACTGACAAGGGAGAGACAGAAATCGCTCCTTCCCCATTCTCCCTGGTTCCCTATGGGTTTCCTCATGTGCTCTGCTTTTCTCCCACGTTCCAAAAATATACAGGTATAAAAAGTTAATTGGTCACATGGGTGTAATTGGGCAGTGTGGGCTTATTGGGCCAGGAGGGCCTGTTACTGTGCTGTATCTCTAAATAACAAACAGATATACTGTATGTGTATATGAATGTATAAGTCTGTATGTGTGGGGTATATTTTGTATTATGTATGTAAATGTGTATATAAACGTGTGTGTTTCAGCTGAGTGGTTTGTTGTGTTACCAGTGTGGATTTGACATGCCATTGTGCATTTTTAAGTGATAGAAACCACATTGAAAAGGTATGACTGGATTCCTTGAGGCTTAAGAACATCTGTAACAGGACCCACCAGAAGCCAATGCCCTGGATTAAGTCGTTCTGCACATTCTGCTGAAGAAACTTGATACTGGAGGCACGGAGAGAATTTCAGAGCTTGCACCTTTTTACTGTAGCCGTGATGTTGCTGGCATACCCACCTGCCGAAAAGTCATAGAGGCCAATCTTTATTCAAAGTAAAATACAAGGTGTGCTTGCGATACAGGATTTCAGCTGTTGTACTGCGACTCGCCCACTGCACTCCATCACCCACTATGCTGAGTCCCACTGTCCCGCACCGTATGACCAGCAGGTATAGGAGCAGAACTGGGCCATTTGGCCCATCGAGTCTGTTCTGCCATTTCATCATGGCTGATCTATGTCCCTCTCAGCCCCAATCTCCTGCCTACTCCCTGTATCCTTTCATGCCCTGACTAATCAAGAATCTATCAACCTCTGCCTTAAATATACCCAATGACCTTGGCCTCCACAGACACCTATGGCAACAAATTCCTCCAATCTCTGGCTGAAGAAATTCCTCTCATCTCTATTCTAAATGGATGTCCTTCTATTCTGAGGCTGTGTCCACTGGATTTAGGCTCCTCAACCATAGGAAGCCTCCTCTCCTTTCAGCATTCAATGAGGTTACCCCTCATTCTTCTGAATTACAGTGAATACAGGCCCAGAGCCATCAAACACTCCTCATATGATAAGCTTTTCAATCCTGGAATAATTTTTGTGAACCTCCTTTGAACCCTCTCCAGTGTTAGTACATCTTTTCTTAGGTAAGGGGCCCCAAACTGCTCACAATATTCCAAGTGAGGTCTCACCAATGCCCAATGAAGCCTCAACATTACATACTTGCTTTTTTATTCTCTAGTGATCTCAAAATGAGTGCTAACATCGCATTTGCTTTCCTCACCACTAATTCAACCTGCAAATTAACCTTCAGGGAATCCTGCAGGAGGACTCCTAACTCCCTCTGCACCTCAGTTTTTTGAATTTTCTCTCCATTTAGACAATAATCAATGCTTTTATTTCTTCTACCAAAGTGCATGACCATACACTTCCCAACATTGTATTCCATCTGCCACTTCTTTGCTCATTGTCCTAATATGTCTAAGACTTCCTGTAGTCTCTCTACTTCCTCAATTTCAACACTACCTGCCCCTCCACCTATCTTCATATCATCTACAAACTTGGCCACAAAATCATCAATTCTGTCATCCAAAACATTGACGTATAATGTAAGAAGAAGAGGTCCTAACACAGATCCCTGTGGAACATCACTAGTCACTGGCATCCAAGCAGAAAAAGCTCCCTTTATTCCCACTCTTTGCCTCCTGCCAATCAGCCAATGCTTTATCCATGCTAGAATTTTTCCTGTAATACCATGGGCTCTTGTTAAGCAGCATCATGTGTGGGACCTTGTCAAAGGCCTTCTGAAAATACAAGTACATAACACCCACCAGTTCTCTTTTGTCTATCCTGCTTGTTACTTCTTCAAATAATTCCAACAGATTTGTCAGGCAAGATTTTCCCTTCAGGAAATTATGTTGACTATGGCCTATTTTATCATGAGCCTCCAAGTACAGTACTATGAAACCACATGCTTAACAATCGACTCCAATATCTTCCCAACCACTGAGGTCAGACTAACTGACCTATAGTTTCCTTTCTTCTGCCTCTCTCCCTTCTTGAAGAGTGGAGTTATATTTGCAATTTTCCAGTCCTGAAAACCATACTAGAATCAATTGATTCTTGAAAGATCATCACTAATGCCTTCACGATCTCTTCAGCAACCACATTTTTTACCAACAGAGCTATGCAACCCCTCTGCCTACCTGCTTGTCCTTTTGATACAATGTGTATCCTTAGACGTTACGCTCCCAACTATTATCTTCTTTCAGCTGTGATTCAATGATGCTCACAACATCATACATGTCATTCTGTAACTGTGCTACAAGTTCATCTACCTTATTCCAAATACTACATGCATTCAAATATTACACCTCCAGTCCTGTATTCATCACCTTTTTTGATTTTGTCGCCCTTTTACATTGCAACTCATCCTGTTGACTGCAATTCTGCCCTATCATCAGCCTCTCCTCGCTAGCAGTCTCACTACAAACTGCCTCTGTTTGTAAACCATCTACCTCATCCTCAGCCCTCCCACTCCAGTTCCCATCCCCCGAGAAATTAGTTTAAACCCTCCCCAACAGCTCTGGCAAACCTGCCCACAAGGATATTGGTCCTCCTCAGGTTCAGGTATAACCTGCCTCTTTTCTACAGGTTGTGCCATCCCTAGAAGAGATCCCAATGATCTGAACCCCTGCCCCCTGCACCAGTTTCACAGCTACACATTCATCTGCCAAATCATCCTATTCTTACCCTCACTGGCGCATGACACTATCCTGAAGATTACTACCCTGGAGGCTCTGCCTTTCAGCTTTCTACCTCGCTCCCTAAAATCTCTCTTCAGGACCTCCTCACCTTGTCTACCTATGTCATTGGTACCAACATGTACTAGGACTTCTGGCTGCTCTCTGTTCCCAGTTAGAATGCCGTGGACCCAGTCCAAGACATCCTTGACACTGGCATCTGGGAGCAACATACCATCCAGGTGTCTCTATCGCATCCACAAAATCTTGTCTCTATTCCTCTAACTATGGAATCCCCCACCACCCAGGGTACTGGTTTGCACTGTCACCCATTGCTTACTGTACTTAATCCCCCTGTCATCTGCTACCCACTGAATTGAGACTTCCCCCAATGTTCCCCACAACCCACTGCCACCCACCACCCACTGTACTGAGTTCCACTGTACTAAGACTCCCCCTTTGCAGTAGCAAAGAGGATAACAAACGTTTCTTCAGATAAATGAAGAGTAAAAGAGAGGTGAGAATGAATATTGGACCACTGGAAAACAATGCTGGAGAGGTAGTAATGAGGGACAAGGAAATGGTAGACGAAATGAATAAGTCTTCACTGTGGAAGACACTAGCAGCATGCTGGAAGTTCGAGAGTGTCGGGGACAGAAGTTTGAGAAGTTGCTATTAGTAGGTCCTTGGGAAACTGAAACATCTGAAGGTAGATAAGTCACTTGGACCAGATGATGTACACCCCAGGGTTCTGTAAGAGGTAGCTGTAGAGGTTGTGGAGGCGTTAGTAATGACCCCAGGGTTCTGTGAGAGGTAGCTGAAGAGGTTGTGGAGGCGTTAGTAATGACCCCAGGCTTCTGCGAGAGGTAGCTGAAGAGGTTGTGGAGGCGTTAGTAATGACCCCAGGCTTCTGCGAGAGGTAGCTGAAGAGGTTGTGGAGGCGTTAGTAATGACCCCAGGCTTCTGCGAGAGGTAGCTGAAGAGGTTGTGGAGGCGTTAGTAATGAGCCCAGGCTTCTGTGAGAGGTAGCTGAAGAGGTTGTGGAGGCGTTAGTAATGAGCCCAGGCTTCTGCGAGAGGTAGCTGAAGAGGTTGTGGAGGCGTTAGTAATGAGCCCAGGCTTCTGCGAGAGGTAGCTGAAGAGGTTGTGGAGGCGTTAGTAATGAGCCCAGGGTTCTGCGGGAGGTAGCTGAAGAGGTTGTGGAGGCGTTAGTAATGAGCCCAGGCTTCTGCGGGAGGTAGCTGAAGAGGTTGTGGAGGCGTTAGTAATGAGCCCAGGCTTCTGCGGGAGGTAGCTGAAGAGGTTGTGGAGGCGTTAGTAATGAGCCCAGGCTTCTGCGAGAGGTAGCTGAAGAGGTTGTGGAGGCGTTAGTAATGAGCCCAGGGTTCTGCAAGAGGTAGCTGAAGAGGTTGTGGAGGCGTTAGTAATGAGCCCAGGTTTCTGCAAGAGGTAGCTGAAGAGGTTGTGGAGGCGTTAGTAATGAGCCCAGGGTTCTGCAGGAGGTAGCTGAAGAGGTTGTGGAGGCGATAGTAATGAGCCCAGGGTTCTGCAGGAGGTAGCTGAAGAGGTTGTGGAGGCGTTAGTAATGAGCCCAGGGTTCTGCAGGAGGTAGCTGAAGAGGTTGTGGAGGCGTTAGTAATGAGCCCAGGGTTCTGCAGGAGGTAGCTGAAGAGGTTGTGAAGGCGTTAGTAATGAGCCCAGGCTTCTGCGAGAGGTAGCTGAAGAGGTTGTGGAGACGTTAGTAATGAGCCCAGGGTTCTGCAGGAGGTAGCTGAAGAGGTTGTGGAGGCGTTAGTAATGAGCCCAGGGTTCTGCAGGAGGTAGCTGAAGAGGTTGTGGAGGCGTTAGTAATGAGCCCAGGGTTCTGCAGGCGGTAGCTGAAGAGGTTGTGGAGGCGTTAGTAATGAGCCCAGGCTTCTGCGAGAGGTAGCTGAAGAGGTTGTGGAGGCGTTAGTAATGACCCCAGGGTTCTGTAAGAGGTAGCTGAAGAGGTTGTGGAGGCGTTAGTAATGATCTTTGAACAATGACTAGATTCTGACATGGTTCTGAAAGACTGGAAACTTGCAAATGTTACTCCACTCTTTAAGAAGGGAGAGAGATAGAAGGAAAGGAAATTATAGGCCATTTAGTCTGACCTCAGTGATCGGGACGAAGTTGAAGTTGATTGTTAAGGATGTGGCTTCGGGGAACTTGGAGGCACATAATTAGGCTTGGGTTAAATCAGGGGTTGCCGGACGGCGTGGCTCGAAGTGCTGGAAGGGTCTATTCCACACTGTATCTTTAAAAATAATAAATAAATAAATAAAGTAGAGAGATGGAGTCCCACATGTAGTTCCATCTCACTTAGTAATGACTTGGCTAATTTATACCTGGAAAAAGGTGCAATTCAGCAAACTAATGAGAATATTATCCTTGAGAATCTAATGAAGCACAAGAGCAAAATACATCTATTACACCTTGGAAAGTTGGTGAATTGTTATTGATAATAAATGAATGCTTAGTTGGTTAATGTGTAAGTGATCCCAGTAACACTGGAACACAAGTAGAAGGTGAAAGACTGCAGATGCTGGAAACCTGAAATAAAGCTGGAAATCTGGTGAAAATCATCGGGTCAGGCAGCATCCATGGAGAGAAATGTGCCATTCATACAGATAGTTTTGCCCCATTACTACAATACAAGGGAAAAGCCTTAACAGACAGCAGAATGTAAGAGAATAAGGGGACATTGATAGATATGTGCAAAATTATGAGGGGTGTAGGTAGGGTGAATGCAAGCCTGTTTTTTTCCACTGAGGTTGGATGAGATGAGAACTAGTGGTCATAGGTTAAGGGTGAAAGGTGAAATATTTCAGGGGAACCTGAGGGAGAACTTCTTCACTCAGGGGGTGGTACAAGTGTGGGATGAGCTGCCAGGGGAAATGATGGATGTGGGCTTCATTGAAGAGAGGTTTGGATTGCTACATAGGTGGGAAGGGTGTGTAGGGTCTTTGATATGTTGGCTGCTTTCCTGAGGCAGCAAGAGGTGTAGACAGAGGGGCGGCCGGTTTCTGCGAAGAGCTGAGCTGTGCCCATAACTCTCTGCAATTTACTACAGTCAGGGACAGAGCAGTTTTCATACCAAACTGTGATGCACGTGGATAGGATGCTTTCAATGGTGTGTCGATGAATATTGGTCCTAAGCGTAGGGCAATGATACTTTCCTTCTTATAAAAAAAGCTTCCCTTGTCACATCATCTCGAAGTTCAAGTTTATTGTTGTCGTATGCATATATACCCAAGATATAAAAGCCATGAAAATGAGCTTTTTGCAGCAGCAGCTCAGTACATTATAAACACAAGCAAACACAGAATTAAATTAACATAAATTATACGTGCACAGAAATAACTAGCAGAATAAATGTAAAGCACTGCGAGAATCCTGAAATCAATTTCAATAGAGAATTGGACTTCATGGAACAGGGGGATTAGACCGGACAGTTACTTGGTTATCTGATAGCGGCAGGTTCAGAGAATGTTTGGGCTCAAGTTTTGAAGAATGAGTGGGGAGAGGAGATCTGATTGAAACCTATCGAATATTGAAAGGCCTGGATAGAGTGGATGTGGAGAGGATGTTTCCGATAGTGGGTGAGTCTAGGACCAGAGGGCACAGCGTCAGAATAGAAGGCTGCCCCATGAGAACAGAGATGAAGAGGAATTTATTCAGTCAGAGGGTGGTGAATCTGTGGAATGCATTATCACAGTTGGCTGTGGAGGCCAAGTTATTGGGCATATTTAAAGCAGAAGCTGAGAGGCTCTTGATTAATAAGGGCATCAAAGGTTAGAGGCAGAAGACAAGAGAATGGCGGTGAGAAGACTGGACGAGCTGCATGACCTAATTCTGCTCCTATGTCTATGGTCTTATGATCAAGCCCCCTGCACCTTAGACATAAACACACATTGAGCTCAGTCTAAGTCTCACTGTGCAATCCTTGATGCTACACTAAACTTTCACTGTGCTGTGGTTCCCAGAAACCTCAGTTAATTTCAAGTTATCTCAATTATTTTTAAATGAATTAAAATTCAAATTAAAAACTTAATTAAAATATATTTTATATCTATTGTTACTTAATTGAAATAAAGTAAACGAAACACTAGTGAAGGTTGGCAAACCCAGTTGAATGAGTGAGGTTGCACTAGACACACAAAGTTTGACTGGTGCAAGGCTAAGGGGGTAGATATGTGTCTGCTGCACCTTGGTTCAGAATGTCATAGAAAGACCCTGGTCTCAAGGGCGAGTCCAGACTAGAGGTTAGATATGCCCCATCTCCTTCGGTATGTACTCATCACTGTAGTATACATAGACGTGGGTGTTTGACAAGTCTTGATGTGCATGATTCAGTTTGTTTATAGTCCTCTGTGGACCCACCAGTCTGCTATTGGCGTGATCTAGCCTAGTATAGGCTGATCCCTAAAGTGGAGGATGATAAATTCTTGATTAGGTAGATAGATAGACATACTTTATTGATCCTGAGGGAAACTGGGTTTCGTTACAGTTGCACCAACCAAGAATAGAGTATAAATATAGCAATATAAAAACATAATTAATTAAATAATAATATGCAGATTATGCCAGATGGAAATAAGTCCAGAACCAGCCTATTGGCTCAGGGTGTGACGGTGGTGTCTGAAAAGAGGATGCTGTCTAAGTTGCATGCCATCTTGGTCAATGTCTCCCATCCACTACATAACGTACTGGGTGGGCACAGGAGTACATTCAGCCAGAGACTCATTCCACCGAGATGCAACACAGAGCGCCATAGGAATTCATTCCTGCCTGTGGCTATCAAACTTTACAACTCCTTCCCTGATTAGTAAGGATGTCAAAGGTTACAGGGAGAAGGCAGAAGGCAGAAGAATAGGGTTGATATAGAAAATAAATCAGCCACGATCAAATGGCAGAGCAGACTTGATGGGCTGAATGGCCTAATTCTGCTACTATGTCTTATAGTCTATCCCAATTCAGTATTCAGGGGAGCCACACTGTCTCCCTCCAGGCCTCCCACCGCTGTGGCTTGCTAAACTGAGATGCTGTCTCCTGTGGAGAAGGTGAAAGCAATATGAGGACACTATTTTGAACAGAAACGAGTTGTTTTCTCTGGCATCTTAGCCAATAACTATTCCCTGGGCAGCACACTTTCAGGGTGTTTAGGTTTACTGTGGCTTGTGATATCTTGCAAACTACCCTTGCGTATTTTCAGAGATAAATGTGAAACCTCACTTGTGGCTAATGATGAGTTCAAGACTGGCCCTGTGCTGCCGTCTCAGAGAAAATCTTCCTGTCATTATCTGCCCCTCTCACTGGCTTGGTGGTATATATTTGTTGTGCTGTTTATCAGTTCATTGCGTGGTGTTGTGGTATAAACATTAGTGCATTAAATGACCATCTAACCTCTTGGTGAGGGCCAAACATTAGCTAGGACGCTCCCACTTTCTCAAGGTGGTTCTGTGGGAGGGTAGCTGGGGTTCTCAGTTTAATGCCTCACCTGGTAGTGAGACTATCAACGGTGAAGCTCTCCCTCAGAAGTGCACTGGAAACGTCAGCTCCTGTAATATGCTGCAGTCTTTGCAGTGAGCTACCATGGGGTGGCACGGTAGTGTAGTGGTTAGCACGACACTTTTCAGTCTCAGTGACCAGGGTTCAATTCCTGCTGCTGCTGGTAAGCAGCTTGTGTGTTGTCCCTGGGACTATGAGGGCTTTGTCTGGGCGCTCCAGACTGGTTAGTTGGTTAATTGGTCATTGTAAATTGTCCCGTGATTAGGTTAGGGTTTAATCAGAGGTTGCTGGGTGGCACAGCTCGAAGGGCTGGAAAGGTTTATTCTCCAATGGATCTCAATAAATAACTAAATACATTTTGAACCTGTAACTTTCTGAGACAAGAGCGCTATGCTTTGAATAGTGACAGTATTGATTGATTTACTATTAATGGGTTATCAGTCTGCCATGTTTGGAGCCAACATAAATGCACCCTGTGGGTAATGAACCAGTGCATTTAGCCTTTGCATTCCTGATGGGGATAGAATCAGTGTCAATAATTCCTTTGAAGCTTAAAATCTGCAAATCAAACACCTCCTGTACCTAATAAAGTGGCCACAGAGCGTACATTCATGGTCTTCTGCTGCTGTAGCCCATCCACTTCAAGGTTCGATGTGTTGTGTGTTCAAAGATGCTCTTCTGCACACCACTGTTGTAACACGTGACAATTTGAGTTACTGTCACCTTCCTGTCAGCTTGAACCAGTCTGGCCGTTCTCCTCTGTCCTCTCTCATTAACAAGGTGTTTTCACCCACAGAACTGCTGCTCACTGAATGTTTTTTGCTTATTGCACCACACCAATCTCTGTAAACTCTAAAAGACTGTTGTGTATGAAGATCTCAGAAGATCAGCAGTTTCTGAGATACTCAAATCACCAATAATCATTTCATAGTCTAAGTCACTTAGATCCTGCTTATTAAATATCTTGGACTATTTTGCTCTATTGTGGATGGTATATAATTATTATAGTAGAATTGACTGAGTAGGCCCAACTGTGATGATTATATTTTTCTATTTTCTCACTCCGCACAATGAGGTAAAAAAACATTGTGATACCCCTTTTTACCGGGTGTCTCTAGAGATGCAGCTTGTTAGCCCCTCGCTAACAGTCCTGGACTCAGCGATGAGAAAATCATCTTTCTCCAACTCCGTATATCCAGGGTAGGTATGAATTGGGTCCTGCCAAACCTGTGAGGTTGGGATGTCTCGTCCACTCGAACCCCGATTTGTGTGAACACTGTGTAACTTACTGCTCTCATGCAATCAACCGGCGGCAAGAAATAACAGGTCGTACACCGCAAACAATTATAAAAAAAGTATATTTATGAATGTTAATTTAACCAAACAGTTATTAAAGAAAAGAAAAAATAATAAACAAAAGGGCCCTTCATAATTAAACAGACAAATATATGCAGTTTGGAGCTCAAATCTTCCAAAAGCTGTTGTGCCTGATATGCTCATGGAGCCAACTCCTATTCACCAATCCCCGGTAGAATTCCCCCTCTTGGGCTCCATCCGCATTCCCGCCGGATCGAATCCTACGGCTGGTTTTCTCGAGCTTCGTCTCTCCCCATCTCCCGTCAAGAAAAGAATGCGACCTATCTCAGTGTCCGTCACAAAACCTCTCCCCCAACGTTCTCTAGAACCTTCTCCCAGTTCCACCCTCCTGATTGGATGATGCAACATTCCTAAGCGTCCCTTATTTTTAATGGTAACCCAAACACTACCAGCAGAACGCACTGCTTCTACAGAAAACCATTACATGAAATACCCTACAACATTAATTGTATCTTTACCAGAAAGATACAATTCTTTATAACTTGCCATATTATTTAATCCACCCAGTGTTTTCAATCGCATCTTCTTTGCCAAGTTTCTCTAAGCTAATCCTTTATCAGATAGCTCCACTTTTGTGTGCCTGAACATCCATTTGGGGGGACTTGGAACAATGGATTCCAAACCCTTGGAAACTCCTTCATCCAAGTTCCTATCCATTGGAAGCCCATCCCAACCCTAATTCTCTTTGCTTCCCAGTTGGACTATTTAAAAAACCCATCAATAAGCGGCATTAGTATGACTGAGGATTTTTTCACAGCTCTGTACTTTCCTATAAAGGCAACGTGTCAACTCCGTAATTTATAAATCTCAGCTGAACCTTCTATGCACTGAAGGTGCAAATTGAACAATGTTTTGCTCTTAATGGTCTTTTTTAAATGCAAAACATTTTAGAGCCCTACATAGACATGTTGCCAAAAATGGATGCAACCAATTAAGGATTAACAGAGGTGAGCAAAGGTTTGGAGGACAGTTGTTAATAGTGGGACATTGGATCTGGACAAGATACCCAATATGGGAGAGAATGGCAATCTCAGGAGGCTTGAAGGGTAGGTCTGATCGAGACACATGAAAGTGAGGACGGGAATTGTAAAGTGGAATCAGGAATCACTACGTGGATGGTGGGTGGCTCTTTGCGTCTATAGCTCGCCTGTGATTTGTTGTTATCAGGCCTATACAGAATTGGAGAAACTCTGTGACTGTCCTGATGGTCAAACTTTGGAGTTAAGATGGAACTAAACCAATCTCTTGTATTTGTGATGTGAAATATTCCTCTGCATGAATCCATGCCTGACTGCTCTTTCACAGACTAACAGCTGAAGATGCTTATTACTTGCTGCTGCCTCAGACAGACCCCTAACCCACAGACAACTGGTTGGCTCCTGAGAGCTTGAAATGTATCAAGAGAATGATCTACCTAGTCTCCATTACATTCTCTTGCTCTGGAAAATCTTAGCCGGAATAACTGGAAATGGTAAGGCCGGAGCACAAGGCTATTTTTCAATCCCCACCACATCCCTTCAGTTCTTTCATCTTGTACTTAGATCAAAATACTGCAAACTCTTTTTTTTTTACTTTGGAAAGGATCCTGTTGACATTTCTTGAAGGATTGGCCATCTTCTTACAAAACTACCACAAGTATTGCTACAATTCCGTGGATTTGTGTCACAACTTGGGAAAATTTATTTTTAGTGTTTCTCTATAGCTTGCAGTACAATCAAATCAGGGGACTGAAAAATGTGGGAATAATTGTTTTTGACTATCTATCCTGGGCCGTAGCTTCCCAGGCACAGATGTGATCTGGAGCTTGGTGCATGGCCCCTCACCATGACCTCTCACTTATACTCCAAGCTCAGCAGGTCTGGAACTGAAATACTGCGATGGTGGGCTTCTTCAGTAGCAAGGGTGGTCTGGTTCCCACAGAAGTGCTGACGGCTGATTGTTTTTTTTACCTGTGGATTCCATTATTTTCTGTGCAGCTTTTCATTGGAGAGGGGGTTTCAGGCTTTGGTTAGTAGCACTTGTTGAGTGTTAGGGTGGTGACTGTCATTGAAGTCTGTAGAACTAAGTGTGGGAGGGGAGTGCAACTGGGAACTGATACTCTTGGATTTATTTAACAGCAGCAGCTAATGAAGAGTTTATTTTCCCCTGAAATATTTAAGGTTGTCTTTCAACGTCTTCCCTTAGAGAACCCTATTGGCCCCTCTCCCAGCTTCTCGCCAGGCCGAGACACAGTGCTGGCTTGAAGCTCGTTTTTAGATTACTTCAATTACTCTTCCTCTCCTGCCTCCTCCCAAATTGGAAACCTCATTCATTCGCATTGGACCACTCTGGAGATGGGGGTTTGTAGATCATTGGGTTAGCTGGAAAAATTACGTTCACTGAAGCAAGTGGGCACTTGGGCAGACGGGAAAGTGACTTACTAAGTTGGTGCACTTTTAATTCACTTGCTAACTTATGGGGTGATTGTTCAGCGGGATAAACAGTTTTGTGGCTGTCTTGTTCTCAATTAAATTTTGCAAATTACAGATATAAAATTCTATTGATGCTCCTGCATATAACCTTGCTGTAAATAAAACTTATCTTGTCCAAAAGCAATTTTTTTTGTTTAGGTATCCAAGCCGCTATTTAAATGGAGGATGGTATGATGCATTTTTGGATAGGCAGAGATGGGACCATCACCTCTCACTCCCCAAAGAAAGTGACTAAATTATAGTGGTGATTCTACCAGATCCATTGTTCACACCTTCATGTCCCAATTCAACCAATAATATATGGCACCATCTCTGTATTCTGGGGCTTTAAAATGACAGGAAATTGTAGAGGACTTGTTAGCTGAAAGGCCAGCCTTGGGACATCCCAAAGTTTTAGAGCCAACAAAGAAGCTTTGAAATGTTGTCACTGTTCTAACGTAGCAGCCATGACAGTCAATGTCTATTGCCAATCTACCAGCCCCATACTGCCATGTAGTAATTATAAAATAAAGTTTTTAGATTAAAAAAAATGAACTGCTGGAGGAACTCAGTGGATCAGGCAGCATTGTAGAGGTAAACGGACATCTGAATTTCAGATCGAGACCTTTCACCTGGGCTAAGCTTTTAAATATTGGCTAAAGAATACTTATTGATCTGTTACACCATGAGATCTTTTACATCCATTTTAGAATGGGGTTGAGAGGGATAATAAACAGCCTAAGGAGCTGGTGGTAGACCTGAGGAGAGCTAAGGTACCGGTGACCCCTGTTTCCATCCAGGGGGTCAGTGTGGACATGGTGGAGGATTACAAATACCTGGGGATACGAATTGACAATAAACTGGACGGGTCAAAGAACACTGAGGCTGTCTACAAGAAGGGTCAGAGCCGTCTCTATTTCCTGAGGAGATTGAGGTCCTTTAACATCTGCTGGATGATGCTGAGGATGTTCTACAAGTCTGTGGTGGCCAGTGCTATCATGTTTGCTGTTGTGTGCTGGGGCAGCAGGCTGAGGGTAGCAGACACCAACAGAATCAACAAACTCATTCGTAAGGCCAGTGATGTTGTGGGAATGGAACTGGACTCTCTGACGGTGGTGTCTGAAAAGAGGATGCTGTCCAAGTTGCATGCCATCTTGGACAATGTCTCCCATCCACTACATAATGTACTGGGTGGGCACAGGAGTACATTCAGCCAGAGACTCATTCCACTGAGATGCAACACAGAGCGTCATAGGAAGTCATTCCTGCCTGTGGCCATCAAACTTTACAACTCCTCCCTTGGAGGGTCAGACATCCTGAGCCAATAGGCTGGTCCTGGACTTATTTCATCATTTACTGGCATAAATTACATATTACTATTTAACTATTTATGGTTCTATTACTCTGTATTATTTATGGAGCAACTGTAACGAAAACCAATTTCCCCCGGGATCAATAAAGTATGACTATCACTATGACTATGACTATGCTGGAATGGTGGAGCAGACCCGATGGGCCAAATGGCCTAATTCTAGTCCTCTGTCTTATGGTTTTATGGATGACATCTAAAAGGCAAGCTCCAATAAAATAGTCCTCCCCCCACCCCCATGCTGCTCTGGGAGCATCAATTTGGATAAATTGCTGGAGTCCCTGAACAGGACTTCAGCGTTCAGCGTTCTGACCAGAAGTTGAATGAGTTTCTTACTAAACCATGGCTGGCACGTGTTAATCTTTCAGTATGAGAATCCCCTTTGAGGATTGAATGGAGTCATGTGATTCATAGTTCAGATACTGTCGGTGCTTTTCATTCCAAGAACAGAGTCTGAGTGATTGAATAAGAAGTAATGAGAGCCTCTATGGGACCGTGTGTCCTGTTTAATTAGTTCTGTTCCTGATTCGCTAGCCATTGCTCTAACATTGCCTCTGGGACCTATCAGAATAGCTGTGCTGTAGTTGGAGGGTCTGCTTGGAATGCATAATTGAGACAGAATGTGCACGATGGTTTGTCTCGTAGTTAGATTTTCTATTTGGCCTTTCAGATACAATTAGAGAGTCATAAACAATTGTACAGGTATCACAAGGGCCTCGGAATGATTCTGGCTATATTCACATTCAATTCTCTTTCAATGTAATCTGAAGTGTCAATCATGTTACCATCTACCTTATTACCAAATCAAAGCAAGCAACATCACCAGAGAGTCGGTTCCAAGCACAGCATTGTTCCAACAGTTGGGAGCTGCTGTGCGGGGAAGTCCAGGTTGTTTAAGGGAGGAATCTGGGAGGGAATGGAATTTTAAGTTGTCGAGATGACAAAAGTTAAAATTTGAGTTCTGCAGATTTTTCCTGTGGTAAAGGTGTCAAAGAATTAAGAGCACAGGATCTTGCATTTTGTGTTTATCCAATGAATCCATACCACAGGTAATGCTCAAACTATTCCTCTCTCAGTTCTCTTCATCTAATCCCTTCAATGTAACCTTTCTCTCTTCATATGCTCTTATTTATCCCATTTTCCCTTTAATACAGTACTATGCAAAGGTCTTGGGTACATATGTATAGCCAGTGTGCTTAAGACTTTTGCACAGTACTGTACTTGTGAAGTGATGTAGAGAGCAAGTTTGTAAATCTGGCGGGAGCAAAGGATGTTGGGAATGGTGAGGGTGGAGCACCGTGGGAGAGGCTTGGGGCAAGTGGCAGAGAAGGAGTGCCGGGGCGGGGGTTGGTGTGGGTGCAGACACACCCAGCCCTGACACACTAGGCAAAGTCATTTGATTCCAAACAAGTGATTTAATGATCAATGTACCCTCTAATTTGTAATGATCAGTGTGCACAAAAATCTAGTGCTATACAATTTTTTTGCCCAGTGACAACAGCATGTGTGCGCTGAATTTTATATATAGAGGTATTCATTTTATCAGCTAGCAAAACACTGTCAATAAGAACTTTGATCTCCTCTGGGTTTGATCATTTTCACTCTCATTCATCTGCACTCTCACAAAACATATACAGCAGGCCTGTGATGGGTAATGAAGGGATTTTCTCACCAGAGCTTTTGCACACCGTCCATATGTGATTTGCTTGCTAAATGACACTTTAAAAAGTCAAGTTTCCAAATATCACTCCACTCCTTCCCACTTGCAAATTCTCCAGCAACTTTTGCATCACAACAGTACACACAGGTAACACCAGTTTCTGTATTGTACATGAATATTTCTTATAGCTGCACATTCCTGACCTCATGAGCTTTCAGTGTAGCAGTTTCTACTGTTTCATTAAGCCATTCCGCTTTAAATGAACTAGCATTTCTTTGGCGCTTCACGGCCTTTGCTTCTTTGGAATTTGACATAGTGAATCAATAATTTCTTCAATAAAAACAGTATACTTAAGCCAGTTCTAAAATCTGCAGACAAATCATCGCAAACTCCACGTTGTCAACACCGTCTGTTTCAGATTCTGGAAAAGGAAATGTGATTGTGTACAATTGTGAAATATACTTAACGGCCCACGAGGTAGAAGGTGACAACCTTTTGTTCACAGTGTAAATTCCTTTGTGCGCTAGTAGCAAAAGTTGTGTGTGTGTGCACACACACCTTTGAGGGAACAGTGTTCTTGATCACTATATTGCAGAATGTGTCTCTGGTGCTTCCCACTCCCTTGCCTCTCTCTTTCCCCTTTCCCAACCATGATTCCCCTCTCCCTGCCCCCTTCCCACTCTCAGTCCACAATAGAGACCCATATCAGAGTCAGGTTTATCATCACTCACATATGTCAGGAAATTTAGTTTCTTTTTTTTGCAGCAACAGTACAGTGCAGTTTTAAGGATTCTGAGCTGGCTAACGAGAACTGCAGACTCCACAGATAGGACAGTTGGTGGCCATTTGGACAGTTTGTGATACGGTCCACTCCTTTTTCTTCTGCGGGTCCTCCATGTTCTCCTGATGCATGGAACCTTGGCATTCTTGGTGCCATCCCAAGTGCTCATTCCCCTCTTTGAGTAGTCAAGGGATGGACGTTCCCAGGACTCGGTGATATATATTTCTTCAAAGAGACTTTAAAGGACTTCTGTGTCTGGTAATCTCTTCCTACTGCAGAAATGGGTACATTGTCTGTTTCAGAAGTCTGGTAACCAGGGCCTTAATACTGGGAACCCTTATCTGTATTTCCCATGAATCAGGGGTGATGATTTGATGCAACAAGAGCAGTGGTGCCTTTTGCAGGTAGTCCATGTTTAAGAAGTATATAGGCCTGGATAATATGTTTCCTTTTCAAATAGCTGTTTCCTCAATGAGCAAAGGCTACACTGGTGCATTGAATGTAGTGGTGAATTTCACCATCAATGTTTGCCTTTGTTGAGAGGTTAGAGTGGCCAACTAACAGACAGGAATTGGGATAAATGGGTCCATTTTGGCTTGGGAGTCAGCGGAATCATTTTGAAGCCTTGAAAACTTGGAATGACAAACAATCTACTGGAGGGACTCAGTGGGTCGAATAACATCTGTGGGAGGAAAGGAATTGTCGACGTTTGGGTGACCTAAACATTGACAACTCCTTTCCTCCCACAGAAGCTGCTGACCCGTTGAGCTCCCCTCGCAGAGTGCTTGTCATTCCAGATCCTAGCATCAAGTTCAAGCACAAGATTAATTGTCACTCAACCATACGTGTAAATACAGCCAAAGGAAACATTGTTCCTCTGGGGCCAAGGTACAAAACACAGTACCAACAGTCATTGTTGGTAGAATCTCAGGTGGTGATGAGAGGACGTACAGGAGTGAGATATGCCAACTAGTGGTATGGTGCCACAGCAACAACCTGGCACTCAACGTCAGTAAGGTGAAAGAGCTGATTGTGGACTTCAGGAAGGGTAAGACGAAGGAACTCATACCAATCCTCATAGAGGGATCAGAAGTGGAGAGAGTGAGCAGCTTCAAGTTCCTGGGAGTCAAGATCTCTGAGGATCTAACCTGGTCCCAACATATCAATGTAGTTATAAAGAAGGCAAGACAGTGGCTATACTTCATTTGGAGTTTGAAGAGATTTGGTATGTCAACAAATACATTCAAAAACTTCTATAGATGTACTGTGGAGAGCATTCTGACAGTCTGCCTCACTGTCTGGTATGGGGGGGGGCGGGGTTACTGCACAGGACTGAAAGAAGCTGCAGAGGGTTGTAAATCTAGTCAGCTCCATCTTGGGCACTAGCCTACAAAGTACCCAGGACATCTTTAGGGAGCGGTGTCTCAGAAAGGCAGCATCTATTATTAAAGACCTCCAGCACCCAGGGCATGTCCTTTTTCTCACTGTTACCATCAGGTAGGAGGTACAGAAGCCTGAAGGCTTCAGCGATTCAGGAACAGTTTCTTCCCCTCTGCCATCTGATTCCTAAACGGACATTGAACCCGTGAACACTACCTCACTTTTTGAACATACAGTATATTATTTCTGCATTTTGCACGATTTTTAATCAATTCAATATACACATACTGTAAGTGATTTACCATTTATTTATTATTATTTTTCTCTTCTATATTATGTATTGCATTGAACTGCTGCTGCTAAGTTAACAAATTTCACGTCACATGCCAGTGATAATAAACTTGATTCTGATTCTGAAACACAATACAAGGCACACATTTAGCACAAATAAGATAGCAGTAAACATACAGTCGCACAAAAAATATAAAGTAGCCCAAGTCCATGAGTGACACATCCTGAAAATTGATGGTGCATGGGCATTATCAGCAAGAACGAGCAGTTCTCAGCAATCGGCATTCGAATGTACAAATGAACACACACAGTCCAGCTTGTCATTCCATCGACTGAACACTGAGGGGCAGCCCTCCCGTCTGCACTTCAGTCTTCAGTGAGGAGGTTCTGTTAGCTCTCCCAATCTCTCATCGTATCTGTACGCTGGTGAATCTTGCACTAGGACCTCAGGTGCATCACCAATCAGATCATAGGCTTTTTTCCCCTGATAAAATGGATAATTAATAATTTTCCCACACTCACTCACTTTAAGAATATCCCTTCATTAATCTATCCCACTCCGTCGTGTTTTTGTAACCCCCTGCTTTCTTAATCTATTTGGATACTTTCCAAGGAACCTATTTTATTCTTGAACTTCCTCGTAAAATGTGCTTCCTCACACCAAGTGTTTGGCAGCTGCAAACCCCATTTTTGAACAATCTTCTTTTATGTCAATTACAATCGTCCTCTGCGTTTGTGGTACCTATTCGCTGCCAGTTGCAATGTTTGACATTGTAATCCCAGGGCCAAGAGTTCAACTGAAATTAGGAGTGAGAACAGGAAAGGTGTGAATACTTTGCAGCGAGAGAGAGCAAAGAATTATGAGGTGTCATCAGCAACAGAAGTAGATTCCAGGGGCTAACAGGTAAATTTAAAGAGTGTGGTTGGTGAAAGAAAAAAAGACAGGAGGAATTGGCTAGTATTAATATATTTGAGCAATTGGGTGGATGCTTTAGCGAACTTTGTCATGTTGTTTTGGACACTGGGGGGCGCTGCAGGCTGCAATGCAGATAGCATTTACTGATTTTATGACTTTCGTTTCTTGACAATGCTTGTAGATTCAAAATACGGGTGGAGGTGCAGAGTGTTAGTGTCCTGTGTCGTGCTCCGATGGATTTAAATACCTAAATGTGAGCTGTTTCCTCAAAAAAATCTTTTTAGGGTGAGTGAGTTGTGGGCATAGCATAAAACTGTAAGACCATAAGACCATAAAACATAGGAGCAGAATTTTGCCATTTGGCCTATCAAGTCTATACCACCATTCCATCACGGCTGATTGTATTATCCCTCTCAACTCCATTCTTCTGCCTTCTTCCTGTAACGTTTGACACTCTTACTAATTGAGGACCTACCAACATCTGCTTTAAATATACTCAATGACTTGGCCTCCACAGCCGTCTGTGGTAATGAATTCTACAGATTTACCACCCTCCAGCTAAAGTTGATGCCAGAAGCATGGCGACATTGGGGGCTGCCCACCACAAACCTTGCTGATTTGATTTGACGCAAAAAAAAACACATTTCACTGCATGTTTCGATGTACGTGTGACAAATAAAACTAATCTTTAATCTTTTAGCTGGGTGTGAGGCATTGGCAAAGAAGAATGTTTTGGAGGGTGAAGCTGGTGTCTTTGGGATGGAGGGAAGGAGGTGGTTGAAAATAATTGCTGTGTCATTGCAAAGGTTCTGAAAATCATGGATCAATCCAGAATGAAAGGATTGGAAATGAAGTTGTGGTTTTGTAGCTAAAATGTTTTAGGAGTGGTAGAACTCAAATCATCAGGTCAAAAGGGACAAGTCTGTTGTTAATTGATTCCTCTCTGCCTGCCAGTCCTAATGGTCTCTGTATCTGAACGCTGTTCAGTTTTCTCAAGGTAAATAATAGCTTTGTCAATATTACATTTCACTTCCCATTTATTTCAGCTGGCTATAATGGAGTTAGTCTTATCTGTATCTGTCATACCCTATGCTGCCAAGTATCAGAGAACATTTGTACCATAAGCAGGCAATACAAACATGGAATTGTTCTGTTAACTGCACCTAGTCTTCAAAGGATAAATTTCCAATCATAAGCATCTTGTAGTTAACATTGAGATCAACTTTATCCAACAAAATTGACCACAAGAGCAGGTCAATTTTTGGATACTCTGTGACAGTGATTTTCCACTTAGTTCTTTTTCAAGGTTGAAATCATGAGGGTGACTGTTTGTTCTCCAGACTCTGGAATAAAGTTCAGCATTATCCAGCAAGCATAGAGTTGGATGGTCTGTCAGTGACCCTGTCACTGGAGTCCTTGTGCCCCAACCCTCCATCAATGACGTAACACCTGCAGTATGGAGCACTTATTCCTGTGACCTTCCTGATAGCCTCACTATTAAAATACCTCTAGTTTATTTTATTATCATAGGGTCATTATCCTTTAATTCCTCATTTTAAATCAGTAGGAGAGGTCCATCACCACATGGAGTTCTATAGCTTGTAGGCTTGTTTCACAAGACAATCAGTACCTTGGCAATCAATTCAGTGATTAAGTGCAACAAATAACCAAGTACATGGGATGTGTAATGCCCTGATCCTTTGACCAGAAACTTTCAGTTCCTTGCTCCACCCCTTCCCTTAAAGCAGGTCTTTACATATGACCATGTAGAAACTTAATACAGTACCGCTATGAGCAGGATATCACAAACCCTAAGCTGATCTCAATAGTCCCTAGAGTAAATATTAAAATACAGCAGATGCTGGAAATCTGAAATTAGAATTAGAATCAGATATTAGAAATATACAGCAGATCAGTCAGCATCTGTAGACATAAATGGAGTTAGAGTTTCAGGTCAACAGGATTGTTGAAATATGTACTCTTTCTCTTTCCATAGAAGCTGCCTGACTTGATTACTTCTGTTTTATCCTCAACAATGGTGTTGGAAGGATTGTTAGACCCTGTGACAAAGGACAAAGCACCTGTGGAGAAAACAATTCTACTTACAGTGAGACTAAAACTAGGGGAACTATATGGCAGTGACTCGCAACTGCAACAGGAACTTCAGGAGAAACCCTTTACCTAGGGATTGGCCAGACTGTAAACTTACTGTCTCAAAATGTGGCTGAGTGGTCTGTCATAGACGGAGCTAAGTGTAAAAAGATATTTGCAAAGGGGGAGGCAGAATTCGGAGGATCTACCATTAAGAAGGAATGGAGATGGGCTAACCCCTACCGACATCAATGGATCTGGGGTTGAGAGGGTAAACAGCTTTAAATTCCTCGGCATCCACATCACTGAGGACCTCACGTGGTCTGCACACACCAGCTGTGCGGTGAAAAAGGCACAACAGCGCCTCTTTCACCTCAGACGGTTGAGGAAGTTTGGTATGGGCCTCCAAACCCTAAGAACTTTCTACAGGGGCACAATTGAGAGCATCCTGACTGGCTGCATCACTGCCTGGTATGGGAAATGTATCTCCCTTAATCGCAGGACTTTGCAGAGAGTGATGTGGACAGCCCAGCGCATCTGTAGATGTGAACTTCCCATAATTCAGGACATTTACAAAGACAGGTGTGTAAAAAGGCCCTGCAGGATCATTGGGGACCCGAGTCACCCCAACCACAATCTATTCCAGCTGCTACCATCTGGGAAACGGTACCACAGCATAAAAGTCAGGACTAACAGGCTCCGGGACAGCTTCTTCCACCAGGCTGTCTGACTGATTAACTCATGCTGACTTGAGTGTATTTCTTTACATTGACTGTTCTATTTATTATAAATTATTATAAATTACTATGATTGCACATTTAGACAGAGATGGAACGTAAAGGTTTTTACTCCTCAGGTATGTGAAGGATGTGAGAAATGAAGTCAATTCAATAAGGATGAATTGAAAATGTCTAGGTGGAAGCACCTATTGAGTACACGCACACTGGCACTGGTTGAACTAAATAAGAGCATAAGACATAAGAAGAGAATTAGGCTGTGTTGTATTTAATATTGAAGTAATGTTTGGGTAATCTTGTATATATATTGCTTGATTAAGCATTCTTGTTTGTTTAAATAATTCATTATGAGTTCTATGTATAAATACATGAATTGCATCCATCATCACGCTACCCGTGATACTTGGCGCCTTGCTTAAAGTAAATGCAAAGTGAGAGCTGCTTTCCAGGAATGGCCTATGCTATGTTTTGAAGTTACAAAACATAACATAGGCCACTCGGCCCATTGAGTCTGCTCTGCCATTCCATCCTGGCTGATTTATTATCCCTCTCAACCCCATTCTCCCGCCTTCTCCCTGTAACATTTGACGCTCTGACTAATCAACGATCTATCAATTTCCACTTTAAATATACCCAATGACTTGGCCTCCACAGCCGTCTGTGGCAATTAATTCCACAGATCCATCAGCCTCCGGCTAAAGAAATTACTTCTCATCTCTGTTCTAAAAGGACATCCTTATATTCTGAGGCTGTGCCCTCTGGTCCTAGACTCCTCCACTATAGGAACCATACTCCCCACGTCCACTCTATCGAGGCCTGTTTCTACCCTAGATCTTTTATGTATCCTGCATCTTGTATGTCAGGTGCCTTCTGTATGCATCCAGATACAACCATCCTTTTGCCCATCACTCAGTCTCAGTTATAAATAAACTAAGAGTTCTTTTGTTAACATTTATCACAAGCAGGTTACAGATAATTTTGAAAGTATTAGTGCACACATGCAGAGTTTCAGGGCAGTATTTCCCCCCAGGCTGAATGCTTCTGCGGCTGTGCTCCAGCTCTTTGCACAGATTGGGTGCTGCTGTCCTTGAGGCCCAATCAATCCGTCCATTTCCCAACTTCGCTCCAGGCTGTAGAATAAATAAAACAAATAGCTATTGAATATTTCAAATATCTACAGGAGCTTGGCTTATAATGAGTACAGGCATGAGTCAGAAACAGGAACTAACTCCCAGCAGGAACACAAAAACAGTCAGTGCCAGAACACTGCAGATAATGGAAACTATTATCTGTAATATTCTGCCACTGTGTGTCCACACCTGCTCCGGAAATATTTGATGGGGCGATGTAGGGTCCAAAGACAAACCCCAGTGCTGTACATATCCTGCCGTTGTTTACAGTGCACGGGAAATCTTACCATGAATTTAAACTGCATGTATCAGTTTTCAAAGTGTATGATGGAGCAGTATGGTGGGAGCTTTACTCTATGTCTAAACAATTCTGGCCGAGGAAGTGATTAAGACTTGTGCCTAACCCTGCTGATCACCTGTTGGAAATGCTTGACGCTTTGTGTTTGAAGTATTCCATTTATTGCGCTGTTGATTGCCCTCACCTTCAGGGCTAAATGTTCCAAAATGTATGAACAGTTTTTACGCTGTTTTCTGAGAGATTCTGTAATGTGCTCAGAGTGGACCACACTGACAACGAAGTCTCCCCTTTGCCTCCGGGAAATGTAGTTCGTTGTTCTAAAGCTCCTGCTGGTGTGATCATGCACTGCCCTGACAACGATAAACACAAAAGATTCTGATGCTGTAAATCCAAAGTAACACATGCATGTAACACCCTGATAAGCCTCCGAATGTCTCGTAGGACGCGTCCCCCCCTCGTTTTTTGAGCTGATTAGAGAAGTGCGAGAGGAGGAAAATGTGATGGAGAAGCAGCGCTCAGTCCTCAGAGATTGCTGAAGCGACCCCTGATGTCACACAGGCAGGAGATCTACAGGAGGTTGTGGCAGGTCTTAGAGCTGAGGTATGCCAGTTGATTTCAGCCGGTGCTACCACCAAGCAGGACAAAGCCGATAGGGAGCCGGACCTACTGATGAGACGTACTAAGCAGAGGGCTGCTATTGAACAAAGTATCTTGAAAAGGGGAGCAACTGGTATTGTCTGTTACAACTGTGGTGAGGAGGGACATTTTAAGCAGGAGTGTGAAGGAAGGGATAACCTTCGGAAAGTTAACCAACGGTTAATTAAACAGAAGGGGAAGTCTGGAAACCTCGAAGAGACCTAGTAAGGGAATGGCCTGGCGTCTCGGGGGAACACATTCCAATCAATGTATCAAGGAACACTCCACAGTATGAAACCCTATTCCTGAAGGCTTAGTGGGGCTAAGCTCCAGTGTATCCCTATGGATCGAGGGTGTTTATGCTACAGCCATATTTGATACAGCTTCTCAGGTTACCCTGCTGTACAAATCCTTTTGCAACTGGTAATTGATGCATTTACCATTGATGCCACTCAGTGCCCGAGAGCTTTGGGGCCTTAGGACCGATGACTACCTGTATGATGGTTACTTGTCGTTGAAGCTGGAGTTTTTGGAGGCAGATGTTAGGATATCTGAGGCCCTTGATACGTTAGTGTTGGTCTGTCCAGACCCGGTTGAGAAGGGTGAAACTTCAATTCTTGTGGGAACAAATACTCCTGTTGTGAGGAGGCTAGTGGGAGCCTGTGCAGAGAGAACTGGAAAGAGCTTTCTGAAAACCTTGTCCATTCACCTGGTGTTCAGAGCTGTTTCTGAGAAAGTGCAAGCCTATTCTAGGCTGGATAAATGAGTACAAACAAGGCACTGTGTGGTATAGCCAGGGGAAGTAGTTAGACTGATGGGAAAGCCCAAATTTCCCAGAATTTCTGAGGCCGATGCCCTCCTGGTGGATGCTCCGGAAGACCATGAAGAGGAGTCAGGCTGACCTGCTGGGGTACTGGTGAGGCCTGAACTGCAGGACTCGTTGGCTGTACACATAAAGAGGATGACAGTGATTGTCAGGAACACCTTGGAGAGAGAGGTCACCCTCAGGTGGGGAATGCTGAAGGCACATCTTTTTCCAGTGACTGTAATGCCCAGTTTTCCTGTAAGAAAATCAGGAGGGAGACAACCTTCTGGATCAGGAAAGTTGACAGCCAGGTCATTCAACTTTGGTGACTCCCCGGCAGCTGGGGGTTGGAAAAGGAGACTGACGGAGAAGATGTTAAAGTTCAAAGATGTCTTTTCTACTGACGAGTTTGATGTGGGTTGTTCCAAGACTACTCGCCACACCATCTGAGTGACAGAGGACACCCTGTTCAGAGAAAGGTCTCGGCAATTAGCACCAGCAGACGTGGAAGACTTTCGGCAGCACCTGCAGGAAGCTGGAATTATCTCTGAGTTACGGTGTCCCTGTGGGTCATTAGGAAGAAGAATGGGAAGGTACAAATGTGTGCTGACTATCAGACACTGAACCGCAATGCAGTCCCTGACCAGTTTACTGTTCTGTGGATTGGGGATGCGCTGGCTTGCCTGAGTGGAGTGAAGTGGTTCAGTGTACTGGACCTAAGCAGTGGGTGTTATCAGATCCCCATGAGTGAGGCTGACAAAGAGAAGACAGCATTCATATGTCCACCTGGATTCTTTCAGTTTGAAAGAATGCCCCAGGACATATCAGGAGCACCAGCAACTTTTCAACGTGTCATGGAGCAGACTGTTGGCGACATGAACTTGCTTGAGGTACTGGTGTACCAGGACAATCTCACAGCGTTCGGGTCCACCCTGGAAGAGCACGAGTCGAGGCTGCTGAAGATGTTAGACTGCCTGAAAGCTGAAGGGTTAAAGCTGTCACTGGACAAGTGCTAGTTTTGCAAGATGTCTGTCAAGTACATTGGGCACATAATTTCACAGGACAGTATAGCTGAATGGTATAGTTGCATGATGGACCCTGTCCTTCAAATGTTTGTAGATCCTGTCCCTCAGAATCCCCTCCAGCAATTTACCCACAACTCATATCAGACTCACCCACCTGCAGTTTTGTTACCCTTTTTAAACAGTGGTACCACATTAGCCACTCTCTAGTCGAATGGAGCATCACATGGACAGAGGTGAAGTGAGGGCCTCCATAATATCTTCTCTACCCCATGCAAGGCTTATTGAGAAAGTAAGGAGGCATGGGATCCAAGGGGACATTGCTTTGTGGATCCAGAACAGGTTTGCCCACAGAAGGCAAAGAGTGGTTGTAGACGGGTCATATTCTGCATGGAGGTCGGTAACCAGTGGAGTGCCTCAGGGATCTGTTCTGGGACCCTTACTCTTCATGATTTTTATAAGTGACCTGGATGAGGAAATGGAGGGATGGGTTAGTAAATTTGCTGATAACACAAAGGTGGGGGTGTTGTGGATAGTGTGGAGGGCTGTCAGAGGTTACAATGGGGTATTGATAGGATGCAAAACTGGGCTGAGAAGTGGCAGATGGCATTCATCCCAGATAAGTGTGAAGTGGTTAATTTTGGTAGGTCAAATATGATGGCAGAATATAGTATTAATGGTAAGACTCTTGGCAGTGTGGAGGATCAGAGGGATCTTGGGGTCCGAGTCCATAGGATACGCAAAGCTGCTATGCAGGTTGACTCTGTGGTTAAGAAGGCATACGGTGCATTGGCCTTCATCAATCGTGGGATTGAGTTTAAGAGCCGAGAGGTAATATTGCAGCTATATAGGACCCTGGTCAGACCCCACTTGGAGTACTGTGCTCAGTTCTGATCGCCTCACTACAGGAAAGACGTGGAAACCATAGAAAGGGTGCAGAGGATGTTGCCTGGATTGGGGAGCATGTCTTATGAGAATAGGTTGAGTGAACTCGGCCTTTTCTCCTTGGAGCGACGGAGGATGAGAGGTGACCTGATAGAGGTGTACAAGATAATGAGAGGCATTGTTTGTGTGGATAGTCAGAGGCTTTTCCCCAGGGCTGAAATGGCTAGCATGAGAGGGCATAGCTTTAAGGTGCTTGGAAGTAGGTACAGAGGAGATGTCAGGGGTAAGTTTTTTACGCAGAGAGTGGTGAGTGTGTGGAATGGGCTGCCGGTGACGGTGGTGGAGTCGGATACGATAGGGTCTTTTAAGAGACACCTGGACAGGTACATGGAGCTTAGAAAAATAGAGGGCTATGGGTAAAGCCTAGGTAGTTCTAAGGTAGGGACATGTTCAGCACAGCTTTGTGGGCTGAAGGGCCTGTATTGTGCTGTATGTTTTCTATGTTTCTACCTCCCCACAATGTCCGGGAATGTACTAGGACAGGTTCTGGAGATTTGTCTGCCTTAATGCACTTTAAGATCTTCCTTGATCATTCATACAGGGAGAGAAAATACAAAAAAATTAGGCACAAAGGGACTTGGGAGCTCTTGTCCAGGATTCCCTGAAGGTTAATTTGCAGGTTGAGTCTGTGGTGAGGAAGGGAAATGTGATGTTAGCATTCATTTTAAGAGGACTGGAATACAAAAGCAAGGATGTAATGTTGAGACTTTATAAAGCACTGGTGAGGCCTCACTTGGAGTATTGTGAGCAGTTTTTGGCCCCTTATCTTAGAAAGGATGTGCTGAAATGGGACAGGGTTCAAAGGAGGTTTACAAAATGATTTCAGGATTGGATGGCTTGTCATATGAAGAATGTTTGATGGCTCTGGGTCTGTATTCACTAGACTTTAGAAGAATGAGGGGTGACCTCATTGAAACCTATCGAATGGTGAAAGGCCTGATTAGAGTGGATGTGGAGAGGATGTTCCCTATGGTGGGAGAATCTAAGACCAGAGAACACAGCTTCAGAATAGAGGGGTGTCCTTTTAGGACAGAGATGAGGAGGAATTTCTTCAGCCAGAGAGTGGTGAATCTGTGGAATTCGTTGCCACAGGCAGCTGTGGAGGCCAAGTCATTGGGTATATTATTACGATTATGATTATGAGGACACGCAGTCCCCTTTTATTGTCATTTAGTACTACATGCACTAAGAAATGATAAAAGTGATAAAAATGTATTTAAGGCAGAGGTTGATAGATTCTTGATTGTTCAGGGCATGAAGGGATATGGGGTTGGGGGTAAGGCAGGAAATTGGGGCTGAGAGGAAAATTGGATCAGCCATAGAGCAGACTCGATGGACCAAATGGCTTAATTCTGCTCCTATATCTTATAGTTTTATGGTCCAAGGCATCACTTCTCATTTCCTAACTTTGCATCATTTTTTCCTCAGTAATAACTACAGGGAGCATAGCTGAATGACATCGCAATTTAGGCTGTGACAAGGAGAAATGTAGGTGAGACAGGGATGAGAAGTCAGACAAGAACTTAGCCCACCTTCCCCAATGTGGAAGCAGACTGACGTTTCATTGGCTTTATTAATTGATGCCACACCAACACAATAAAAATAAGTGATTCATTTGAAAATCAAAACTGTGTCATTTGGGCTCCAGAGGAAAGGGAATCATTATTCTAACACATTTAAGAATGATTATTCATAAAGCTTGACATTTATGACTGTACTCTAATGGTTCAAAACCATCAGCAGAATTAACATTTCTGGTCTGCTTCGTGTTTTCAACACTTTCATGTCTCCAAGCATTCACATTTTTTTCGTTGACACTCTTTTCAGATTTCAGGTCGATTCAAAGCCATCCAGAGTCATTGAACTGCTTGCAACATGCAGCCATTGTGTTGGACCTTTGCTGTTGGTGGTTGAGTACAGAGCTGTGTCTCTTCAGTCTTGCCTCCATCTTTATGTCAGCTTTTAACCAGGGGTCGAGTCTGTGGCTTTGAAATAAGCCCTACAGCGTTGCTGAAATTTATCCCTGACACTGACCTGTCAGACATCAAGGCTTCTTTCTTGGCCATCGCACCTTGTCACGGCGAGGCATTGAGATATGATGTGACAACATCGCGGATTGGAAATATTCGTCAGTTTCCAAAATACATACACCCACTGGACACTGGCTAAAACCGCACTGATCTCACCTGTCATTAACTGCTCCTCAAAGATATTCTCAACTGTGCAATTTCAAAGAAAACCAAGACTGTGTTGTATGCTGAATGCCCTTGTTCACTGTTCACTGGCTTGCCAATGAAATAGCCAAACTGCTAATCAGAAAGGGAGTTCCTGTTTGATAAAGGTGAGGTTTCACCTGTTCTATTTTGTTCCCCTAAGCCTGTTATAAACCTTTTGCCTGTGCGGAGCAGAGCTCAATGAAAGAAGCATTGTCCCCCTGACAAACAGCTGTTAGTTACTGTTGATTGTAAAAGATATAGGGATTGAAAGTAAAATTGGCCATCTGGAGCCACCTTACGTTTGGATGATGGAATTGTGTTGGCTTCTACACATATCTCTGACAGGGAGCAAAGTAAATGTTAAAAATATTTTAACAAAATGCATTTGAAGAAAGATCATTTCAAAGATCATAAAAACAATCAATAAAAACTTTAAAAACCTTTATGCTGATTCCACTGCAAGATTCTGCTGATGGTTTTGAACCATTAGAGTACAGTCATAAATGTCAGGCTTTGTGAATAATCGTTCTTAAATGTGTAGGAATAATGATTCCTTTTCCTCTGGAGCCCAAATGACACAGTTTCCATTTCAAATGAGTCACTTATTTTTATTGCATTGGTATGGCATCAATTGATAAAGCCTATGGCACATCAGATTGCTTCCACATTGGGGAAGGTGGGCTAAATTCTTGTCTGATTGCTCATTCCTGTCTCACCTACACTTCTCCTTGTCACAGCCCTGTCCCTAATTCATCAATGGTGCATGCTGTCCATTTGTGATGCTGCTTTGCAAACCCTTTGCTGTGTCTTCCCTGAACTGAGCACACTGGATCACCTCTGATTTTGAATATTTCCTAAAATATTACATTCTAATATTATGCTCCTCTAATATAAAACTAGCAGATTCCTTCTTCTACAACCTCTTAACTTTCAGTTCAGCTGCTCAGGTGCCAGCTGAGCAGAAATAGAAGCAGACCCATGCTAAGACCTGACTCTGAAAACCTCAGGTGATGGTATGGAGGAAATGTTGCACTGTAGGAGATATTTCTAATTTGTACAAAGTAATAAACAGAGGCCATTCATCTGATTTCTCAGGTATGTTTATGATATCCCACTGGGAAATTCATTCCTGCTATCCTGGGGGACAATTACTCTCCACTTAATTGAAATGAAACCGATTTTCTGATGACTTTCACATAAGAACTTGGAGCAGGGGAAGACAATTGACCAGAAGATCATAAGACATAGGTCAGAATTAAGTTATTCAGTCCATCAAGTCTGCTCTGCCCTTCCATCATGGCTAATCCCGGATCCCACTTAACCCCATACACCTGCCTTATGAGCCTCTTCACCATTCATGAATATCATGGCCAACCTTCTAATCAGCTCCATTTTCCAGCGTTAGATTAGATTCAACTTTATTGTCATTGTGCCGAGTACAGATACAAAGCCAATGAAATGCAGTTAGCATCTGACTAGAAATGCAAAGAATAGGGTTATTTACAAAATAACTGCGAATAAAAAGTAAGTGCTACAGCACACAAATATAAAAGTACTGAGACAGTACAATATGGATGCAATACTGCTTAGTGCTGTGATGAGAGGTTCAGTAGGGTCACAGCCTCAGGGAAGAAGCTCTTCCTGTGCCTGCTGATGTGGGAGTGGAGGCTCCTGTAGCGCCTACTGGATGGGAGGAGAGTAAAAAGTCCATGGTTAGGGTGAGATGCATCCCTGATAATGCTTTTCGTCTTGCCCAGGCAGCGTTTATGGTAGATGTTCTCAATGGTGGGCAATTGGGTGCTGATAATCCTCTGGACAGTTTTCACCACACGCTGGAGTGCTTTGTGGTCCAATACAGGACAATTGCCATACCACACTGAGATGCAGTTGGTGAGTATGCTCTCAATGGTACAGCAGTAAAAGTCCGTCAGTATCCTGGGACAGAGGTGAGCTTTCTTCATGCTCCGCAGGAAATAACAGCGCCGTTGCCGTTACCCTATATCTCTTAACACCCAGGAACCTATCAGTCTCTGTTTTGAATGAATTTTGAGCGTCAGGTTTTGAGAACTCTAAGATTAACCACACTCTGAGTAAAGAAATTTTGCCTTCATTTTCAGTCCTAAGGGGCCTAATTATTCTGAGACTCTGGAGGACCTTTCATTCTATACCCCTCAAGCCTATAAAATGTTACCTCGTATGGTAAACCTTCCATCCCAGGAAACATTCCGGTGAATCTTCATTACGTTCTCTCAAAAGCAGTTATATCCTTTTTGTAGGTAAATATAGTGCATTCAATATTTCAGTAATATTTGAGTAATATTGCAAACATATTGTTTGATTAAGCATTGTTTGCTTACATAATTCATTATGGTTATATGTACAAAGTATGTGAATGGCATACAGCATTATGCCACCATGTCATATGTGAGTTCCTCAGAAAAGGAAAGTAAAAACTAAGTAGACCCGTTTCCCAGCTCCCGTGTTTTTCTTTCAATTAATTTTTGGAGGTACAAAACATAACTGTGGTGATGAGTAAGTTTTAAAACAAACCCAGGATGACTACCTACCTGTTGAAGGGCAGTGCGTTTATTTTCTTGGGAAGAGGAGAGAGACGTTTGAGCTAGAAAAAGGAAGAAAACGAAAAAATTCACAGGGTCATAAACAGTACATACCGGGTGATAATAATAAATTAAAAAAAGCAGAAACCGCTGGCTGTATCAGAAAGATAGATATGTTTAATTGCACAACAGATAACTGGATGATGTATACTGAACAAATTGAGCAGTATTTTAAAGAAAAGGGAATAGCTAATGAGAAACGAGTACCAGTCTTGCTGAGTGCTATTGGTGGAAGAGCATACAGTTAGCTCCAACCAAACCAGCGGAAATGAGCTTTGCTGATATTAGGAATGTAATGCAGGAACATTTAGAACCAAAACCATCGTTGATTGCAGAATGCTTTAGGTTTCATAAATGGAATGAAAAGAAAGGGCAGTCCATTTCAGCTTTGTGGCTGAATTGAAGAAATTGTTGGAGCATTGTCAGTTCAGTGGTGCACTAAGAGATCACTTAGTTTGTGGAATCTTACAAGAAAGCATTCAAAATTGGCTCCTAACTGAAGCACAACTCACATTTTAAAGAGCAGTTGAAATTGCTGCATCAATGGAAACAGCAACCAGAGACACAACAGAGTTGCAGTCAGGAATGAAAGTGAGCATGAACAAATTTGCAATGTCTAAGCAGAAACCTGCCTGGTCAAACAAATTGTGTTACCATTGTGGTATGTTTCTCACATACACCAGACAAGGTGAAGCTTGCAGAAAATACAGCAAAGTTGGGCACAAGCAAAGAGCATGCCAGACGGACAAAAATAACTGGACTGCACAGGGAAGAGAAAAACATCAAAGTCAAGTTGCTGTTTCAGAAAGAGCACTGATCTGCATGCTGTTGATGATAAAAATATGATAATGATGAGAGTGACACGGGACTGAGCAGCCTTGAGATTTACAATGTGAGAACTGAAAAGAAACAAGCAATATGGCAAACACCAGAAATGAACAGCAAATTAATTAGAATGGAATTGGATACTGGCTCAGCTGTTTCAGCCATTCCACAAAATCAGTTTGAATGGGATTTTGAAGTTTTCAAAATGGGAATGATAGTCGTAATAGTGAAATACAACCACCAACAAGCCACATTGGGCTTGTATGTGGTAAAAACAAGATGACCCACATTGTGGGGCCATGATTGGTTGAGCCAACTACAAGTTGATTGGAGATCCATCCACTATTTGCATGCCACATCCCCTGCAATAGAGTCAACTAAAAGTGAATTAAGAAAGGTACTGGATGATGTCACAGAAGGGTTTAATAATGAGGGTTTAAAACTCAAACGTATGAAGGGTAAAATAGTGTGAAATGAAAATGCCTCACTCAAGCTTTACAAAGCCCATCTGGTTCCTTATACCATCTGTGATAAAGTAGTCAGTGAGCTGGATTGCATGGAGGCTGAGAGAATTCTTTCCAATGTTGAGTGGAGCACATGGGCAACTCCAATGGTCCCAGTACCCAAGAAGAATCGGACTGTCAGGATCTGTTGTGCTTTTAAGGTCACCAACAACCCAGTTTTGTAAGTAGTTCAATGCCCTCTGCCCAGGATTGAGGATATTTTTGCAAACCTTTCTGGAGGAAAATACTTCAGTAAAGTGGACTTAGCTGAGGCCTAGCTTCAGGTGGAGATAGAAGCAGAGTCCAAAGGGTTTCTCACCATAAACGCTCACAAGGGGCTTTTCTCGCTACAATAAGGCTTATTTGGAGTAGCATCTGCCCTGCACTCTGGCAGAAAGCTTTGGACCAGGTGCTGTAAGGCTGCCCAGGCACTCAGTGTTACTTAGATGATATCATTGTTACCGGTCAGGATGACAAGGAACATATACAAAAACCCAAGACAGTGTTAAAAAGATTAAAAGGTTATGGACTCAGAGCACGATTCAGACAAGTGCCTTAAACACTTTAAACTAAGCATCATTTGCTGTGGTCACACCATTAACACACAAGATTTACACAAATATGCTGAGAAAATTCAAGCAGTGGTGGATACCCCAAGGCCAAAGGTTGTGTCACAATTGTAGCCCTTTTTAGGATTTGTCAATTACTGTAACAGATTCCTGCCAAACCTGGCTATTGTGCTCCACCCCTTTAACTCATTTCCAAAAGGTAAAAGGAAAGACTCCACACTGTCTCAGGCCTACATGGCCACCCAAAATGGCAGGAGTGTGCAGCAGAAACTCCAGTTCCCCCATTTTTACCAGCGCCGGGATGAACTTGCCTTTGACGGGGGCTGCCCTAGGTGGGGATTGAGAGTTGTTGCACCATCTAAGCTGAGGATTAAAGTGTTGGAGGAGGTACATGTGGTCATCTAGGCATGGTCAAAATTGAAGCGTGGCTCAAAGCTTTGTCTAGTGGCCTGGGATAGATCCACAGATCGAACAGCTTGCCATACATGGTTCAAGATGCCAACAAAGGTGTCCAGAGCTGTCAGAACCACTTGCTACAGTCCCAGAGTCATCTCCTACAACTGCCACAGAGGATGAATGGAAGGTCAAAAAAAAGGAGTCGATGGAGATACGAAAACTGAGGATTTGTCAGATGATGTGGATGAGGAAACCAAGAGAAGAGATCAGATCATAAAGGGAGCAATAGAAGGGTTAAAAAGAGAATTCTCCAGTGAGATCAAGGTGCACAAACTAGAAGAAGAGAAAAGAAGAAAGATGTCCTGAGCTGTCAGAACCACTTCCTGCAGTCTCAGAGTCACCTCCTACAACCACCACGGAGGAGGCCCCAGAACACACCTGAGATTGTTTCACAGCCACAGGTCTCACCTGGCAAGCAGAGTGACCCCCTTGTCAGCAAAGATGTTATCCCACAAGGGTAAGAAATCCTCCACAGTGATTAAATATTTAGGCCTGAATGGGACAATTTAAAATTTACTATGCTGTCGGTGTGTATATAGTAGTTGTACTATACTGTATAGTTTACTGTGTATACAAGATGACAAGAGAGCAATGTGTTACAGATTTGAACTGAGATACATTCTGTATTGAGTTGGAGTTTATAGCTAAGCACGGAGGAGTGAAACGTATTTAATATTTCAGTAATATTTGAGCATTCTTTGTGTAGCCCCCTGGCCAGCCTCAGGGTCGCTTGGCTCGCTGTCGTCTAGGGAAACAGCCCTCGGCCCCGCCAAACTGGGTAATTAGTTTGTGTGGATGCTGTGTGATGTACCCCACCCCACCCAAATAACAGACAATACACCAGATACGATTAAATAAATACAGGTTACAGATATTACTGGAACTATATAATTAATAGAGATAACAAATAAAAAGAAAATAAAAGGTGCCACACTTATCAAAGTTCATTCTCTTCGTGCACAACAGTTGGAGCTCTAGTTACGACCCTCTCTTCACCATTCGATCCCCTCTGACCGCCTTGACCTGCCGCCTGGGACCAACCACGGTGGTCGAGCAGACGCTCCACATGAGTCTGTCTCCGTCTCCTCTCCTCGCTGAAGACCCTGGACCTCGGACTCCTGCTCGGGGTCTGAGCCAGTTAACCGGCTCACAGCACCTTGTCCATTCTCTCGCTCTCCATTGTGCCTTCTGCACAAAAACCCTGTGCATTACAATAACTCACAGACACACTAGAAAGAATAACATCTATCCCAATTGGTTCGTTTGCTTTCTTATCGATAACATAACCCAAACAAGCTGCTAGCGGGGGAACTTTCTCAGCAGTTAACATAACAAAGAAGCCATTTTAATTATAACATAACAAAGAAGCCATTTTAATTAGCCTACACAGTCACATAAAAGAAGAAATCCCTTACGTTTGTTTACATTATTCATTATGGTTATATGTACAAAGTATGTGAATGGCATACAGCATTATGCCACCATGTCATATGTGAGTTCCTCAGAAAAGAAAAGGAAAGTAAACCTAAGTAGACCTGCGTTTCTTTCAATGAGGTTTTGGAGGAATGAAACATAACAGTAAGGATATCAAACCTATATATGATATTCTAAGTGTGATATCACCCCAGATAATCACAGTGTCATATCCTTCCTCCTGTACTTATACCCTTTCATGCTTGCTAGGGTTGTGAAGCATGGATTGGAACTGACTTTCTCCTGTGTTTTATAAAACACCTCTAAAAGTCTATTGCTTTGACCAAGCTCCCCTTCTATCTCCTTGATGCACTTAGTGTCAGATTTATAGAGTTCTACAGCACAGAAATGGGTCCTTTGACCCAATGAGTCTCTGCTGACTATAAAGCATCCATTTACACACATCCTATTTTTATTCTCTCCACCATCTATCGACCAACTTCAGGTTCTACCATTTAGTTGCATACTCAGGGCAATTAACCTACCAACCTGCATGCCTTTGGGATATGGGAGGAAATGGGAGCACGTGTGCAAACCCCACAGTCAGCACTGAAGGTCAGGTGTGAACCCACTGGAACCGTGCGGTAGGGGCTTTACCAGCTGCACCGCTAAACTGCCCTAAATACTGCTTCGTAATTGATCCAGTGAAGTTGTTTACCAAAAGGGCTATATAAATGCAATCTTGGATTTCTCCAATTACCATTTTTTGAGCTTTATGAAGTCTTTTTCCTTTTTTAAGTGATTGTTCCAGTTTCTCTTATATGTTGTAATTGACTTACATTCAAAGGCAATACTTATAATCGAATTTTTACTACTTTATTGGTTTCTCACCATTGGAAGTATCTGCATTCCCTTTCAGCATTTTGAGAATCTTATATATTCAAAAAACTTGTGCTCAATCACTGAATATGCTTGGTTGATCTAATATGAATTAGAAGGACAAACCTGGATCTCCTTAAGAAAACAAGGAGGAACATGGAGTCAGACTGAGGGTTCCAGCTGTTCATATTGATTTAACAAAACAACTGTTAACCACAGAGTTTGGAGTAAGCAATGGGATTATAATATGTTTAGGTGGGATGAAATGGTAAAACGGACAAAAACAGCTTTTTCACAGAGGGTTGTGAGACTGTGGGGGGCAGAGGTACACAGAGGCCTTAGGTCCCCACACCGCCTGGCTCAGGAATTGTTATTATTGTTCAGCCATCAGGCTCCTGAACATTGTTTCCTCTAGACTGTGTAGGCGTGCGGCCGTGCAGTAACTGAAATGCTCTCGCGCACATAGTCGTTGTTGCCACACAGCTTTCAGGCCGTGTAAAAACTTCCTGCTCAGAGCAAATGGTTGGTCGGTGCAGCTGTAAAAAAAAATGAGAGAGAACATTGCTCCTGAACCAGCACAGATAACCTCACTCAACTCAACTCTGAACTAATCCCACATCAAAGTTGCTGGTGAACACAGCAGGCCAGGCAGCATCTCTAGGAAGAGGTGCAGTCGACGTTTCAGGCCGAGACCCTTCGTCAGGACTAATCCCACTCACTTCCATTATTTATTTCTTTATTTATTTGCACAGTTTGTCTTATCTTGCACATTGGTTGTTAGTCAGAATTTGTGTGTAGCTTTTCATTGATTCTGTTTTATTTATTTGTTGTACCGTGAATGCCTGCAAGAACATGAATCTCACGGTTGTATATGGCGACTTTTACATACTTCGATAATTAATTTACTTTGAAGTTTAAACTTTGAAACAGAGGATCAGGAATCGGCAATGGGTTGGATAGATGAAGGAAGTGTGCAATAGGGGGATAGAGCAAGGAGAAGGCAGGTGGGATTAGGGTGCAGCTTGAATGGAGGATAAATGCGAGGTGGACCTACTGGTCTGTTATGTGGTGTGCTTTCTGAGCAACCCATATCCTGCACCTCATCTGGGAGCAAACAACATTTTATCCTCCTGTTTATCTCCGGCTTTAGTGTTAGTGGCCTTCACTTCAGTTTGTCCTTAGGCCCAGGAGTTAGATCTGTCTTGGTGATCTCCTGACAACTGTATGCCAGAACCTTGTTAACTGTGGTTAAATGGTTGCCTTACAATCCTTTCAAAAGGTAACATGTGGGCATTGATCTTCTTAGTTCAGTTGCTCATGTTGTATTCTGTGTTTGGAGCTTGTCACACTAACCTTACCTTGTAGTTGAACTGTGAGTATAAAATATGACTGCATGTGATCCTGTACTGTACCCGATATGCAGCTGTAGTCTAGACCTTTCTGTACACTCGTGATATGACACTGTTACATTGTAATAGTGTGCCTCTATAGTACAGTAACACAGGCCCACGGGGACCCTATTGTGTAACATTTAGCAATGGGGCTGCAACAACATTCTTAACCAGCAGTTCATCACTAATCCCACACAAAATGCCACAGGGTTGAGTACGGGAAACCATCAATCAATGCCAGGCTGCCTCGGGAAGAACTTGTCACTTCTCCTTCACTGAAAAATTAAATCTTTCTCTGCATGCAACTATAGAAATGAAAACCAGACAATTCAAAACAGAGGCTTGTTGGTGTTCTATTATTATTTGTCAGCCTGCACCTGAAGTCAAATACTGACTCCAAAACAGGCATAATTGTAGCAGTGTGACTGTAGTACAGCCATATTGCACTGCTTGTGTATGGAAACAGTTCAACCTTATGATACAGATGTGGAGTGACCCCTCAGTACACTTATGGAGTGTCCCAATAGCACTACACTGCAGTAGAGTCACTGTTAAACAGAGTTTTAGAATTAGAATTTAGAATTTAGAGTTTATTTAAATCTTCTATCCCACAAGGTGAGGGAGTAAACATCTTTGCGTTATAGTGTGATGTCATGGCAGAGTCACTATATGAGCTTCTAGTTTAGTCTCAGTCCACCTGCAAAGGGAGTTTGTAAACTGGTGTGACTGCACTGACAGGGTCAGAATGTGCAGTAGTAGGGTCATACTACCAGAGTAAGGACTGATTTTTATATAGAATCACATTGCATCATAGTCACATTGGGATTGTTCTTTGAGTTACACTCTGACTGCACAAAAGAAATCAGCTGTTTGGACTAAGGGAGGCAAATGCAATGTTTGAATTCATTTCACAAGGGCTAGAATATAAAAGCAAGGATGTAATGCTGGGACTTTATAAGGTATTGGTTAGACCACGTTTGGAGTATTGTGGGCAGTTTTGGGCCCCTTATCTAAGAAAGGATTTGCTGGCACCAGGGAGGGTCTAGAGGAGGTTTACAAGAATGATCCTGGGAATGTAAGGGTTAACACCTGAGGAGTGTTTGGTAGCTCTGGGTCTGTACTCAGAGGAGTTTAGAAGAATGAGGAAGGATTGCATTGAAATTTACTGAATATTGAAAGGCCTAGATAGAGTGGATGTTTCAAATAGAGTAGATAGAGGATGTTTCAAATAGTGGGAAAGTCTGGGATGAGGCCTCAGAATAGAAAGATACCCCTGTAGAACAGAAATGAAGAGGAATTTAATTAGCCACATGGTGGTGAATCTGTGGAATTCATTGCCATCACCAGCTGTGGAGGCCAAGTCACTGGGGAAATTTAAGGTGGAGGTTGATAGGTTTTCGGCACAAAGGCCTTTGTGCCAAGGTGCCAAATACTGTGACTACATCGTACCACCGTGTCAAATAGTGGGACCACATAGTAACACTCTGCTAAATACTGCGACCATGTTTTATTACCATGCAAAATAGTGCGACTACATGGTACCACTGTGCCACCGTGGGTCTCTGTGGTGTGACCAATAGCATATTAGAGTCACTCTGTTGTTTTAGTTCAGTTCAGAATCAGAATCAGTTTTATAATCAATAAAACGTTAAATAAGTCGTGCAAAAAGAGAGCAAATATAGTGAGGTCGTGTTCATAGGTTCTTTTGTCTATTCAGAAATCTGATGGATGAGGGGAAAGCTGTTGAGTGTATGTCTTCAAGCTCCCTTCTCTCCTCTCTGATGGTCGTGGTCAGAAGAGAACGTTTCCTTTCTGGTGATGGATGCTGTTTACTTGAGACACCGCCTTTTATAGATGGCCTCAGTGCTGGGAAAGCTAGGGCCCAGAATGAAGCCAGCTGAGTTTCCACTCACTTCCCACTTGAGAAACTACATGCCTCTCAGTAAAGACTGATGATGTCATTGGTGACTCTTTTTCAGGAGCTGGGATTTTTGGGCCTTCCAGGGAGACTGGCCAGGTCAGCCAACTTACCAAATGCATTTGTATTTATTGTTGCCTTCCTTTAGATATTCTAACTGAATTAGGTCATTAATATTATGCTTCAGAGACTTGATGTACTTGTACATTCTCTCGCCACATCCCCATACCTCACCCAACCACACCCACCCCTGTGTACCCCAGGTAGGGAACCTTTGATCCACATTAGGGAGGTGAGGTTCTGACACTTCAGAAGCCCTGATGAACAATGGGTCAACATGGTCACATTGTAGGCGTCGGAAGCAAGGAGAGAGAAAGAGCGTCCGGGTTGGAGACTTCCAGTCAGCAGAGGAAAGTTCAGATGACATTGACCAGAGGATGGAGACAGAAACATTGTGCCAAATAGTCTCATCACCAGTGATCTTTGAAACTTAGCTGGAACTTACTTTGGCTCATCTGTTATTACCATTGCCAGCATTGAGCTATGAGTGTTAAGAGCCCGGCACATGTGCATAGTGACTGCGGAACTCCCTGCCTGGATACTTGAGTCTATGGATTGGAAGATTTATAAATAAACATTAGCTAATGGTAATAATGTCTTCGGACAACTTTGTACGTTCCCAGAATTAAATTGCTATTTCATCAGAACCAGAGAACTCAAGTGGGATTATCTTTTTAATAAGGTATAAAATCTCACAAAGCCTCTGAATCCATTCAGCACCCGAACTCTCAGGCTACGTCCACACTAGACCGGATAATTTTGAAAACGCCGGTTTCGCGTAAAAACGATAGGCGTCCACACCAGGAGTTTTTGAAAATGCCTCCGTCCACATTAAAACGGGTATTTGGGCGAATCTCCTCCTACTGGGCACGCGCAGGACACATCTACAGAAAACAAGCGAAGAGGAAACAGTATACTTGGTGCGCGTTTGTCCAGTTACAGACTAAAAAAACTTAAAAGGAAATTGCTAAACGATGGACAGCTGTTGGCTCTCGCGCAGGAGGACTTAAAACTAAAAAAACAAATACTGGAGCGTATGGAGGCAACCGACAGGGAGTTCACAGATAGTATGACCCAGCTGACGGCGAACATTGAAAAACTGACTAACCCTGTTGCAGAGGGATTTACAATGATGAGGAATATGATGGCTCCCCCCCAGTACCTTTCACCGCCACAATACCAGCTTCACAGCCACTACAATAGCTACACATATGGAAACACAGACCCCCGGATGGCCCCACCAACATCTTCCCTACTCCCACAGAGGTGTCACCCTGGAAACATTTCCTACAGCTATAGTCCCTTCACCGATGAAAGGGACGACAAGTTTTTTAAAACCTCCGGTTACCCCATACACACTACAATGCCTAACTGGTGTTTTCAGATTTAAACACTCTGGAGAGTGTTTTAGAAAAGCTCCGTTTTCGGGGGAGGAAAACGCCGTTTCAGTGTGGACGGAGGGTCAAAACAAAGAGAAAAAGCTTCGGTTATGGATTTATCCAGTCTAGTGTGGACGTAGCCTCACAGATTCAAAGGGAGGAGGAGGGTCAGGTTGTAACACGGCTCTCTGATATATAGTGGGAGTGGTTGTTTTCCCTTTGTATTCATGCAGAAGCATAGCCTTCAAATCGTGCCCTTAAGTCGAGTTTATCCTGGGGCTATCTTACAAAGTGTCAGATTTGTATGCCAATTATTGACTTTTTAAGATGTTGGATCTTCTCATAAACATACTGCTGTTTTCAAGTTCAAACCAAAGGTTCCCAGGCATCAGATGCCCTACAGCTCCCGGGTACTACTGGAATATACAAGGTATCAAACTGCTATGGTTGCTATTCCATGCAGGATGTGAATGCATGTAAAATCAGTGCGGTAAATGCAAACCAGAGTCACATTTGTTTCACTAACAAGAATTAATATTTTTAAAAAAACAAAAGCTGATGAATTAACACAGGAGCACGTCAAGGATGCACATTTAGCCCTCTGCTCTATTCTCTCATCACTCATGACTGTGTGGCTGGGCACAGCTCAAATGCCATCTATAAATTCGCAGATGATACTGCTGCTTTTGTTAAAATCTCAGATGGCGAAGAGGAGGCGTACATGAAAGATATACAAAGTAGATTGGCTGGTTGAGTGATCTTGCAACACCAACTTTGCACTCAACTTCAGCAAAACCAAAGAATTGATTGTGGACTTCAATAATAGACAATAGACAATAGACAATAGGTGCAGGAGTAGGCCATTCAGCCCTTCGAGCCAGCACCGCCATTCACTGTGATCATGGCTGATCATCCACAATCAGTACCCTTTTCCTGCCTTCTCCCCATATCCCTTGACTCCGCTATCTTTAAGAGCTCTATCTAACTCTTTCTTGAAAGAATCCAGAGAATTGGCCTCCACTGCCTTCTGAGGCAGAGCATTCTACAGAACCACAACCCTCTGTGTGATAAAGTTTCTCCTCAATTCTGTTCCAAATGGTCTACCCCTTATTCTTAAACTGTGGCCTCTGGTTCTGGACTCCCCCAACATCGGGAACATGTTTCCTGCCTCTAGTGTGTCCAATCCCTTAATAATCTTATATGTTTCAATCAGATCCCCTCTCATCCTTCTAAATTCCAGTGTATACAAGCCCAGTCGCTCCAATCTTTCAACATATGACAGTCCTGCCATCCCGGGAATTAACCTTGTGAACCTACGCTGCACTCCCTCAATAGCAAGAACGTCCTTCCTCAAATTTGGAGACCAAAACTGTACACAATACTCCAGGTGTGGTCTCACCACGGCCCTGTACAACTGCAGAAACACCTCTCTTCAAGAAGGGGAAGTCAGGAGAATATGTACCAGACCTCATCAAATTATGGTATTGCTTTGCACTGTTGTAACTATATGTTATAATTATGTGGTTTTTGTTAGTTTTTAAGTCGGTTTGTCATGTGTTTTTGTGATATCATTCTGGAAAAACATTTTTATTATTTCTTAATGCATGCATTACTAAATGACAATAAAAGAGGACTGCGTGTCCTCATAATCTAATCTAATCAAGGAGTCAGCAGAGGAAAGGGTGAGTCGCTTTAAGTTAATGGGTGTCTCTGAGGATCTATCTTCTGATGCAAACACAAAGAAGGCACGCCAATTGATCCACTTCATTGGGAATTTGAGGAGATTTGATGTGTCACCAAAGACTGTAGCGGATTTCTATAGAATTCTGACTGGTTGCACCATAGCCTGATACAGAGGCTTCAATTCCAAGGATTTTGAGAGACTCAACAGGCTCCATCACGGCACAACCCTCCCCACCATCGAGAACCTCTTCAAGCGATCGTACCCCAAGAAGCCGATGTCCCTCACCATCTGGGACACGCTGTCTTCACATTATTGCAATCAGAGAGAAGACCCAGGAGCCCGAAGACCCACACTCAATGATTTAGAAAAGCTTCTTCCCCCGTCATCAAATTTCTGAACAGTTCATGAACATTACTTCATATTGCTTTTTTTCTGCTCTAGTTATTTCTTTTGTAATTTTTAATACTTCTGTGTCTTTGCACTGTACTGTTGCCACAAAACAAATTTCACATCACATAAGGCAATGATAATAAACCTGATTCTGATTCCAATTCCAGGGTCCCAGGGTCGATAGGCTTGCCATTTGAGGAGAGATTAAACGGAGTTGGATGATTTTCTCTAGAGTTTAGAAGAATGAAGGGTGATCTTATTCAAAGTTACAAGGCTCAACAGACTGGATATAGGGAAGATATTTCTCGGCTGACGAGTCTATAATAAGGTGACATCAGATAAAGAACAGCCTGTTCAGAACTGAAGTGAAGAGAAATTTTTCACCCAAAAGGTGGCAAATTCCTTACAATGGGGAGCTGGAGAGAATCAGTTGATGAGTTCATCCAAAACAAAATATCTATATACAAATGTTTTGGATGTTGTAGGAGCTGAGGATTATGGGCCTGGCTGACTATGGCCACAGTTATTGCCCACATCTGCTGCGCTTGAGAAGCCAGTGATGAAATGCCTTTCAGAATCCTGCAGTCCTTGTGATAAATGTACTCCCACAATGTTATTCAGTTATAAGTTTGGTACTTGACCTAGTTTCTTGTATTTACTGTGATTGTCCGCAAGAAAATGAATCTCAGGGTTTGTAACGCACACAAAATGCTGGAGGAACTCAGCAAGTCAGGCAGCACCTATGGAAAAGAGTAAACAGTCGACGTCTCACGACAAGACCCTTCTTTAGGACTCTGGGTTGTATATGGTGACATATATGTACTTTGATAATAAAATTACTTTGAACTTTGTATTTTGTACTTTTGTAATTTGTAGATTTTTATGTCTTTGCACTGAACTGCTGCTGCAAAGCAACAAATTGCATGTCACTTGTCAATCATGATGAATCTGATTTTGATGTATTTCCAAGTCAGGATAGTCTATGTGATAGTGTAAAGAAATGTGGCAGCATTTTCACCTGCTAACCCAGCTGGTAGAAACTATCTAATCTGCAGTGCAGTTGCTGGCATTATGTTACTAAATGTGAAAGTTACAGGGCAATTAGAAGTTGGAAATTTCCTTTTCTTCTTTCGATGTAGGTGTGAGGCCTTTAGCATCCACCTATTGTCAGAGGGGGCCTTCTGAACCAAAGCTCAGAATCACTTCAACGCACATAAAATGCTGGAGGAACTCAGCGGACCAGGCAGCATCTATGAAGACATTTTGGGCCAAGACCCTTCATCAGGACTGGAGAAGAAGGGGGAAGAAGCCAGAATAAGAAGGTGGGGGGGGGGGGGAGAAGGTCCATGAGCTGGTAGGTGATAGGTGAAACCAGGTGAGGGGATGGGTAGGATGGGTAGGGAGGGGGACGGGTGAAGTAAGAAGCAGGAAGGTGATAGGTGGAAGATAGGTGATAGGCTGAAGAAGGAATCTGATAGGAGAAGAGAGTAGACCATGGGAAAAAGGGAAGGAGGGGGGGGGATCCAGAGGGAGGTGATTGGCAGGTGAGGAGAAGAGAAGGTGTTTGGGGAATGGAGAGAGACAGAATTGGTGGTGGTGGTGGGGGGGGGGGTGAGAATTGCTAGAAGTTTGCAGCATTACTTCAGTACTGAGGATGTCAACCCAGATGTTGGTGCTTGAGTGGCTGAAATAAAGCTTGAACTGATATTGTTGATTCAGAGGCATGGGAGAAAAACTGAATGAAAAATCAATCTGCAGATGCTGGAAATCTGAAATAAAGACAGAAAATGCTGAAGCACTCGTACAAAAGCACGAAAAGGCTCAACGCCAGCTTCTATCCCACTGTTATCAGACTCTTAAATGGACCTCTTGCACTTTATCATTTAGCTGCACTGTACTCTCTCAATAGCTTTTACATTTTATTCTGCATTGGTATTGTTTTACCTTGTTCTAGCTCAATGCACTGTGTAATGATTTGGTCTGTATAAACAGTATGGAAGACAAGCTTTTCACTGTGTCTGCTCAGCAATTAGCTCATCGCTCTACAGCAGGGGTCCCACTCTTTCTTATGCCGTGAACCCCAGGTTGGGAAGCCTACTTTACAGCATCAGCAACCACTGATTGAGGCCTAATCCTTGACTGCCTGGAAGGAGTTTGTACAGTATGTTGACCACCCTGGGAGCCTTGGTTCCCTCCCGCATCTCAAACACATACGGTTAGGGGTAGTGAAGCACCCCCACAGCATGATGCAGCCACCACCATGCTTCATGGTAGGTATGGTGTGTTTTTGATGATGTGCAGTGTTTGTCTTACACCAAACATAGTGTCTAGTCTGTTGGCCAGAAAACTCAATTTTGGTTTCATCAGACCATAGAACACTTCTTCCAGCTGACTTCAGAGTCTCCCACGTGCTTTCTGACAAACTCTAGCCGAGATTTCATGTGAGGTTTTCCAACAATGGCTTTCTCTTTGCCACTCTCCCATAAAGCTGTGACTGGTGAAGCACCCGGGCAACAGTTGTTGTATGTGCAGTCTCTCCAATCTCAGCTACTGAAGCTTGTAACTCCTCCAGAGTTGTCATAGGTCTCTTGGTGACCTCCCTCACCAATCCCATTCTTGCACGGTCACTCAGTTTTTGAGGACTCCCTGCTCTAGGCAGGTTTACAGTTGGGCCGTGTTCTTTCCATTTCTTTGTGATAGGCAGTGACTTGGAAATTTTCTTGTATCCATCTCCCGAATTGTGCTTTTCAATAACCTTTTCACAGAGTTGTTTGGGGTGTTCTTTTGTCTTCATGGTGTAGTTTTTGCCAGGATACTGACTCACCAGCAGTTGGACCTTCCAGATACAGGTGTAGTTTTACTACAATCAATTGAAACACCTTGACTGCACACAGGTCTCCAAAAACAGGTCTCCATTTAACTAATTGTGTGACTTCTAAAACCAATTGGCTGCACCAGTGATAATTTGGTGTGTCATATTAAAGGGGGTGAATACTTATGCAATCAATTATTTTGTGTTTTATATTCATAATTAATTTAGATCACTTTGTAGAGATTTGTTTTTACTTTGACATGAAAGAGTCTTTTTTCTGTTGATCAATGTAAAAAAAAAGCCAAATTAAATCCACTGTGGTTCAATGTTGTAACACAATAAAACATGAAAACTTCCAAGGGGGGTGGGAGTGAATACTTTTTTCTAGGCACTGTATATAAGATGATGAGACTGACTGACATCACCAGACAATGAATGAGATTATGGGACCGGACACCCTAACCAACTACCCCAATGCCCTTTTCACTCACCCCGAAGAATCCTTTCCCATCACTTTTCAGAACCTGCAGAAATAAAAGCAAAATTCATTTCAATGGAACTAAGAGAATTAGTAAAGTGCTTCCTCCTGAGAGCAAGAGGCAGCTTTGCTGCTCTCTCCCCTGTTATTATTGTTATTTTGGCAGGGCTATGGCAGGATTTTCCGATCGCGTTTTGATCTTTTTTGAGAGGAGCTGATACCCAGTAGGGAATTGTTGAAGATTGCCTGGAGCATCATGAGTATGGAAAGAAATGGAAACAGCAATCTATCACAGTGAACAGATCTGAGGAATTCTTAATGAAGATTAGAATTATATTCCCACATTAGAGTCTCTTAGAATCCTAGAAATTGTATAATACAGAAAAAGAATGAGGATATTCAGCCCATTGTAACCAAGCTGCCTGCTAAAAAGAACCATTTTAATTCCTTATTCTTTCCTCGAGTATTTGAGTTTTTTTTAATCAATTATTTATTTGGTTCCTCTATGAATCTGCTTCCATTGTCCTTTCAGGCAGTGCATTCTGGGTCTGATCACCTTGCTGCATAATATCTCTCCAACACCACCCCCCTCCATACCATGATACTTGTATTAGAAATAGTTTATCGTTATTCCATCAAAACCTACACGCTTGTACTTTAATCAAATTCCTTCGAAGAAAACAGACTTAATTGCTGTAGCAACACACATAAAAGTTGCTGGTGAACGCAGCAGGCCAGGCAGCATCGCTAGGAAGAAGTACAGTTGACGTTTCAGGCTGAGGCCCTTCGTCAGGACTAACTGAAGGAAGAGCTAGTAAGAGATTTGAAAGTGGGAGGGGGAGGGCGAAGATCCGAAATGATAGGAGAAGACAGGAGGGGGAGGGATGGAGCCAAGAGCTGGACAGGTGATTGGCAAAAGGGATATGAGAGGATCATGGGACAGGAGGCCTGGGGAGAAAGAAAAGGGGGAGGGGGAAAAGCCCAGAGGATGGGCACTGGGAGATCCTGCTTTCTCTGGTGGACAGAGTGTAGGTGTTCAGTGAAATGATCTCCCAGTCAGCATCGGGTCTCGCCAATATATAGAAGGCCACATTGGGAGCACCGGATGCAGTATATCACACCAGCCAACTCACATGTGAAATGTCGCCTCACCTGGAAGGACTGTTTGGGGCCCTGAATGGTGGTGAGGGAGGAAGTTTAAGGGCACGTGTAGCACTTGTTTCATGAAACGATCTCCCAGTCTGCGTCTCACCTACGCTCTGTCTGCCAGAGAAAGCAGGATCTCCCAGTGGCCACACATTTTAATTCCACGTCCCATTCCCATTCTGAGATGTCTATCCACGGCCTCCTGTACTGTCAAGATGAAGCCACACTCAGGTTGGAGGAACAGCACCTTATATTCCGTCTGGGTAGCCTCCAACCTGATGGCATGAACATTGACTTCTCAAACTTCTGCTAATGCCCCACCTCCCCCTCGTACCCCATCTGTTATTTATTTATATCCACACATTCTTTTTCTCTCTGTCCTTTTTCTTCCCTCTGTCCCTCTCACTATACCCCTTGCCCATCCTCTGGGCTTTCCCCCCTCCCCCTTTTCTTTCTCCCTGGTCCTCCTGTCCCATGATCCTCTCATATCCCTTTTGCCAATCATCTGTCCAGCTTTTGGCTCCATCCTTCCCCCTCCTGTCTTCACCTATCATTTTGGATCTCCCCCTCCTCCTCCCACTTTCAAATCTCTTACTAGCTCTTCTTTCAGTTAGTCCTGACGTAGGGTCTCGGCCTGAAACGTCGACTGTACCTCTTCCTAGGGATGCTGCCTGGCCTGCTGCGTTCACCAGCAACTTTTCTTGTGTTGCTTGACATTCCAGCATCTGCAGATTTCCTCGTGTTTGCGTTTTTAATCACTGTAGCCTCTCCAGGTTCTCTAAATCTCCTCCAGGTGGTGACCTCATTTGGCACATTAACCCCTTCTTATCTGGATCACCACTTGCTGCACTTCACTATATTCACTGTTTCTCTTTGTAGCTGTTCCCTCTTTTTTTTACCCTTTTATGAGGGGTGACACAGTGGGGCTTATCTTTAAACAGTGAATGCTAATAAGTTCCACATCATGGCCAGGCTTTACCCTGTGCGCTCCCTGAATTTCCAAACCACCTCTGGTCAACTCCTAACCTTGATTTTCTCCCCATCTGAGGTCAAGTAACAGCTTTGCTGGATTTCCAAATGTAATTGGCCACCTTTCTGGGTACTTTACCTCATGATCTAATGCTTTCAGTACCAATCTAAAAGCACTATTGTCTAAAAGCACTATTGATTAAGCAATATTCTGAAATCACTCCTTCCTTAATTTTGCCATTGGTTGACCAAATGTTTCCTATCACAGAACCACACCCAAAATAATCTGCAGATGCTGGGGTCAAAGCAACACTCACAACATGCTGGAGGAACTCAGCAGATCAGGCAGCATTCATGGAAAATATCGGTCGACGTTTCGGGCCGGAACCCTTCGTCAGGACTGCAGAGTTGCGGAATTCCCTCCCTCTCCCTTCCCCTATCTCTATGTCACTCTGCCCCCTCCCCCAGCTGCCTATCACCTCCCTCATGGTTCCGCCTACTTCTACTACCCATTGTGTTTTCCCCTATTCCTTCTTCGCCTTTCCTGCCTATCACCTCCCTGCTTCCCCTCCCCCACCCCTTTATCTTTCCCCTTACTGGTTTTTCACCTGGAACCTACCAGCCTTCTCCTTCCCACCCTCCCCCCACCTTCCTTATAGGGCCCCTGCCCCTTCCCTCTACAGTCCTGACAAAGGGTTCCGGCCCAAAACGTCGACCGATCTTTTCCACAGATGCTGCCCAACCTGCTGAGTTGCACAGAACCACACCCATCCCTTCTCCAAGCATGTTCCATTGGGTGGGGCCACCATTGATGGAAAGCTACAATTTCTAAGTCATTCTCAGTTAATTTTGCAAGTTTTCCTCTCTCAGAGCTTTGATTACAGTTGTGACTCGGTGATTTCAACTCCTGGGCAGTCCTAGAAGGTTGGCAGAATGGGACCATTCCGTTTGGTATGGTTCAGATTCTTGCTTGCATTAAGAGTGGACTTGCTTGAGTCCATGTACGTTGGTCAACTTATAGAGGTGGATATTTGGATGTTAAAGGATTCGAGGGATGTGAGGTTAGTACATGAGAGTGACATGGAGGTAAGAGATCAGTCTATGATATTGTTGAATCGACAAGAAATCGAAGACACAACGTGAGTCGACACGTCCACTGGAGGCTTTAGATGGTTTCTTGAGATTGGAGGGCTGTCTGTGTGTATGCAGGGTGGGTGGGAGGAACGGGGCTTATTTTGCTGTTATTGTTTTTATTTTGCTGTTGTTATTATTGCGCATGTTGTTCTGTGAACATGGCTGACATGCGGTGTTGGTGTTGGCCCTTGTGGGCTTCCCCCAGTCCATCCTTGGGTTGTGTTGGTTGTTCATGCAAATTCCACATTTCACTGTATGTTTAGGTGTACATGTAGTAAGGATCTGAAAGGTGAAGTGTGCCTGAGGACTTACACATAGGACTGCTCCTATGCGTCTCTCTTATATTGCGTGCATTGTGTGTGAAACCAATAATCTTCTGTGGGCAAATTCTGAATCAGTTGTTTCTGCAACAATTCTACGTACAAGCATCCTGGCCCATGAACTGGGCTGGAGGAGTAGATTGTTTGTTAACCAAATTAATGCCCACTCTTGATCTTGCAGTGGGTGTTTGCAGGGGTGGTATCGTTGGAAAATGCATTCTTGATCATTCACGACACTGAGAATATCACATTTGTTGTAAGATCAATTGACATATACTTTAAGGAATTACTGTTCAGTGTTTTAACTGTTGGTTTGATGCTCACAGAGCTGAATAGGATAATATTACACTTGGTAGGTTCATTAATTGATTTAATTAACCAATTGTGAGGGAAGTAGGATATCAGTTCCTTGTCTGTTAGATGTTCCTCCTTTATCCTTCTGCTTACATGTGGCAGAGCTGGATCTTTGAAAAATGTCAGAATCAAAGAGTTCTGAGTGTTGGGAAACAGAGGGAGGAAACAGTAGAGCAGACCAAAGGCTTGAATTACTGGAAGAAATAAATGGATTTGGGGCTACTATCTAATTGAACAGAGGAGCAATTCTGAATGGACTTCTTCTGTTCGCACATTCCCGATGTGTTTGTGTAAAGCAGGGGTTCCCAATGTTTTTTATGCCATGGGCCCCTTGCGTTAACCAAAGTATCGGCGGAGCACAGGTTGGGAACCCCTGGAGGAAAGAGTGGTTAGCTTCAGTTTATTTAAGAATCCCACTCCTTTTTTGTTGGCCTAGGTATAATTCACGAAGATGGCTAAACTAGTGTTCATTTGCTCTAACCAGTGAGGAACAGATTCACAGCCTCCTAAATGTTGTTAGAAATAGATGTGATATCGAGGAGAGGCACAAAGGCACTGACTGCTCTCTCCATTCGCAGATAATTACACAGTGAGAGATGTCAAGGCTTGGTCGTAAATGTAAAGTGATAACCTAGTCACCTGGTGTAAAGGTTTAATTGGTATTCCCACCCTTAACTTGCTGAGGTTCACTGTCAATTATCTGGTAATGTACTGGTGGCATTCTGTCAATGACATCTCAGACATCGAGTGCCTTTCTGCTTGGAACCTGTGAAAATGCACATAGTGAGGAACAGGATCAAACTCAGCAGGATGTATCAGCACAGACAATGCAACCTTGACACTTTTCACTTTCCAGTAAATGCGAGGGTGAAATCGAACGTGAAGTTTTTTTTGGGGGGGTGGTGACACTGTGGTGTAGCAATTAGCATAACGCTATTGCAGCGCCAGTGATCTGTGTTCAATTCCCGCTGCTGTCTGTAAGGTGTTAGTTCTGTACGTTGTTCTTTTGACTGCGTGGGTTTCCTTCATAGGTCACATGGTTGTAATCGAGCGGTGTGGGCTCATTGGGCCGGAAAGGCCTGTCACCGTGCTGGACCTCGAAATTAAATGAACTCACATTGAGGCTGGAAGAGATGAGCGTTAGGAGCAATATGAAACTCAGTCTAAGTTGCATTGGTTGTGCAAACAGAAATGCACAGTGCATGCTCTGGAATATTGGTGACTTGCAGTAGCAAATAACTTGTGGAAATATGATGTAGTAATAAATAAGATTTATTGGAGAGAGTTTAATGCTTAAACGTTCCTGGGAATGAAGCATAGAGAAAAATGGGAAAGGAGAAAAAAATAGTGGAGAGTAGCTGTTACCATTGAAATTTTAGAAAGAGGTTACGTCCTTAATGAGTCAGAAACACAAAATCATGGAGTTGAAGACCAATTGTGTCAGTTCCACCCCCTGCTCTTTCCTCTCAAAATTGCAAATTATTTTGTACCATATGCCAACAGTCACCTTTTGAAAGGACTGATTCTATTTCCACCAGCCCTACTCACTATATAAAAGGGTTTTCAAACTCCACCTTTGTATCTTTTACTCAGAATTTAAAATTGGAGAATCTTTGTCCTTGAATCACCCAGTGATGGGAGCAGCTTCCCTGTATTTACCCTTTCTACACCAATCATGATCCATATTCTATCAAATCACTCTGAAGCCCCTGTGCTCCAAGAACAATTCCACCTTCATCCTAACCTTGAAGCTGAAATCCCTCATCTTTCGAACATTCTGCATCTTTGCTAACACCTTGACTCAGTGTTATGAACCAATAAAGTAGTAATTAATCCAATTGACTTGTTTTATTAGTCACCAATTAAGGGAACGAGACAGAGGAGCAAGTCTGCAAAGCAAATCACTTGAGACTTGCAGGAATGATAGTCTCATTATGGGAGACAAACTAATCCAATATTGACTGGGGCAGTGATTATGATGAGGGAAATGAAGGGGAATAAATTTTGATGTGTTCAGAAGAACTTCCTTGAATGTACCTGATGGCATGAACATTGACTTCTCAAACTTCTGCTAATGCCCCACCTCCCCCTCGTACCCCATCCGTTATTTATTTATATACACACATTCTTTCTCTCTCTCTCCTGTTTCTCCCTCTGTCCCCCTCACTATACCCCCAGGTTTTTCTCCCCTCCCCCTTTTCTTTCTCCCTAGGCCTCCTGTCCCATGATCCTCTCATATCCCTTTTGCCAATCACCTGTCCAGCTCTTGGCTCCATCCCTCCCCCTCCTGTCTTCTCCTATAATTTCTGATCTCCCCCTCCCCCTCCCACTTTCAAATCTCTTACGCACTCTTCCTTCAGTTAGTCCTGATGAAGGGTCTCGGCCTGAAACGTCGACTGTACCTCTTCCTAGAGATGCTGCCTGGCCTGCTGCATTCACCAGCAACTTTTACATGTGTGTTCCTTGAATGTAATGTTTGCTGTCCAATGAGGAAAGGTTTACCCTTGGGTCAAGTGTAGAATATTAGTAGGGTAGGATCTTGGGAATCGTTGTCATAATATCATAAATTTTAGATGAATTTTACAAAAGAAAAGTGATCAATAAAAATGTTTAATTTGAGGAGGGCTAATTTCAGAAAGTTGGATCTAATCCAATTCAATACTTATGTAGCAGGTGAAAAAACCACAAAGCCTGCTAGTTGGAAATTTAATTTCCAAATTTCAGTGAGACTCTACTGCAGATGAAATATTGTGATTTCTGGCTCTCAGATCCAGACGTTTTGATGAAGCATGAGCACATGTGAATGGAAAGGTTTCCTCAAATTAAGAATGCACCTTATTGAGTGGGCAATGTGAGCGTACAACAGGACTCTGGGTTGATATTAATTCTTCAACTGTCGAAGACTGGCCCAATCCATATTTGTCATGGAGGAAGTGATATCCAATTAGACTGGCAGCTAAAGTTCAAAGTAACTTTATTATCAAAGTATATATATCACCTTATACTATCTTGAGATTCATTTTCTTGCAGGCATTCACAGTAGAACAAAGACATGTAATAGAAAATAGCTCAGGAAGCAGCAGAAAGAATTTTATTATGATTGGGGAATTGATCTGTGTGTTGACAGGTGAGGCCAAAAGCACAAGGTGGTGTTTAGCTGTAGAAAGCACCAGAACCTGGGGTGACTTACTTAAGGTAGTAGCTTTACTTCCTCTGATGTGCTAATGAGCTTTATTGCGATGTGCACCCCTATAACTGCATTTTTGCCTGTAATATCAATGCGTTGATAACAAAACCATTGATGTAGAAAGACTGCAAACTATCATGCCAAACATTTTAATTCCCATTCCAGCGTGTCGATCCATGGCCGCATCTTGTGCCAAGATGAGGTTACCCTCAGGGTGGAGGAGCAACAAGTTATATTCTGTCTGGGTATCCTCCAACCTGATGGCATGAATATTGACTTCTTCAGGTGAACAAATTCCACCCCCCCCCCCATTCCCCACTCTGGACTTTTACTTGTTCTCATGTGCCTATTACTTCCCCCAGAACCCCCCTCCCTTCCCTTTCTCCTAATGCCCACTGTCCTCTCTTATCAGATTCTTACTTCCCCAGCCTTTGACCTTTCCCATCCACCTGGCTTCACCTATCACCTTCCAGCTGGCCTCCCCCCCCCCCCACCCGCCACCTTTTTATTCAAACATCTTCCCCTTTCCTCCTCAATCCTGATGAAGGGTCTCGGCCTGAAACGTCAACTGTATGCTCTTTCCATCGATGCTGCCTGACCTGCTGAGTTCCTCCAGAGTTTTGTGTATGTTATCATGCATGCTCTTTTTTGCATGTTATTTTATTTCATAGCAGTTCATTTTTAATGTTTTATTCACTCAGGAGTTAGTGGAACAAGGAAATGGCCATCTTTAGTCCCATTAGGTTTCAAGTGCAGGTTTGGAAGCAATTCTCTAGGGTGTACAACAGCTTCTTCAGCTGTCTTGTATGGATCATTCTGCATGGTGGTGTGTAAGTAAATTAATTGTGAGTAGTCTTGGGCCCTATATCTAAGAAAGAATGTGCTGGCATTAGAAAGGGTCCAGAGCAGGGGTTCCCACCCTAGGGTCCATGGACCCCTCGGTTAATGATAGGCGTCCATGGCATAACTAAGGTTGGGAACCTCTGGTCGAGAGGAGATTTAATAGAATGATCCTGGGGATGAACGGATTAACATATGAGGAGCATTTGATGGCTCTGGGTCTGTATCCGCTGGAGTCTAGAAGAATTGGGGGGGGTGCAGGGGGATCTCATTGAAACACGGGGAGAGGATGTTTCCAATAGTGGGTGAGTCCAGGACCAGAGGGCACAGCCTCAGAATAGAAGGACTTCCCTTTAGAACAGAGATGAAGAGGAATTCTTTTTAGCCAGCTACAGACAGCTGTGGAAGCCAAGTCATATTTAGAGCAGAGGTTGATAGGTTCTCAATTAGTAAGATCATCTAAGGTTTTGGGGAGAAGGCAGGAGAATGTGATTGAGAGGGAAAATAAATCAGCCATGATCAAATAACAGAGCAGACTCGATGGGCTCAATGGACTATCCACTCCTATATGTTATGGTCTAAATGTGATGATGGTCATGGGATGTGGGATGTGGGTGTGTGGTGTGGACATAAGAAATAGGAGCCGGAGTCGGCCATCTGGCCCATTGAGCCTGCTCCGCCATTCAATAAGATCCTGGCTGATCTTGCCATGGACTCATCTCCACCTACCCCATAAACCTTAATTCCCCTACTATGCAAAAATCTATCCAGCCTTGTCTTAAATATATTTACTGAGGTATCCTCCACTGCTTCATTGGGCAGAGAATTCCACAGATTCACCACTCTACGGGAAAAGCAGTTCCTCCTCATCTCCATCCTAAATCTACTCCCCCAAATCTTGAGGCTATAACCCTTAGTTCTAGTCTCACCTACCAGTGGAAACAACTTTCCTGCCTCTAACTTATCTATCCTTTCATAATTTTTTATGTTTTGCATCAGTATTTACTCAGGAAACTGGCATAGCGTATATGGAAGGAAGGGAAACAAGCAGCAGTGTCATGGAACATATAGAGATTAAAGAGGAGGAGGTGCTTGCTGCCTTACAGTGAATAAAGGTAGATAAGTCCCCCAGGCCTGACATGATATTTCCTCAGACCTTGAGAGAGACGAGGGTAGAAATTGTAGGGGTCCTGGCAGAAATATTTAAAATATCCTTAGCCACCAGTGCGGTGCCGGAGGATTGGAGGGTGGCTCGTGTTGTTCCGTTGTTTAAAAAAGGCTCCAAAAGTAAACCGGGTAATTGTAGGCCGGTGAGCCTGACATCAGTAGTAGGTAAGTTATTGGAAGGTGTTCTGAGAGATCGGATATACAAGTATTTGGACAGCCAAGGGCTGATTAATGATAGTCAGCATGTCTTTGTGCATGGTAGATCGTGTTTAACGAATCTTGTAGAGTTTTTCAAGGAGGTTACCAAGAAAGTAGATGAAGGAAAGGCTGTGGATGTTGTCTACATGGACTTTAGTAAGGCCTTTGACAAGGTCCCACATGGGAGGTTAGTTCAGAAGGTTCAGACACTAGGTATCCATGTAGAGGTTGTAAACTGGATTTGAAATTGGCTGTGTGGGAGAAGACAGAGAGTGGTAGTGGATGATTACTTATCAGACTGGAGGCCTGTGACTAGTGGTGTGCCTCTGGGACCATTGTTGTTTGTTGTCTATATCAATGATCTAGATAACAATGTGATAAATTGGATCAGCAAGTTTGCCGATGACACTAAGAGTGGAGGCGTTGTGGACAGCGAGGAAGGCTTTCAAAGCTTGCAGAGGGATCCGGACCAACTGGAAAAATGGGCCAGAAAATGGCAGATGGAATTTAATGCAGACAAGTGTGAGGTGTTGCATTTTGGAAGGACAAATCAAGGTAGGACATACGCAGTAAATGGTAGGGCACTGAGGAGTGTGGAGGGACAAAGAGATCTGGGAGTTCAGATACATAATTCCCTGAAAGTGGTGTCACAGGTAGACAGGGTCGTAAAGAAGGTTTTTGGCATCCTGGCATGGTGAGATTGTATAAGACATTGGTGAGGCCAAATTTGGAGTATTGTGTGCAGTTCTGGTCACCTAACTATAGGAAGGATATCAGTAAGATTGAAAGAGTGCAGAGAAGATTTACTAGGATGTTGCCGGGTCTTCAGGAGTTGAGTTACAGGGAAAGATTGAACAGATTAGGACTTTATTCCTTGGAGCGTAGAAGAATGAGGGGAGATTTGATAGAGGTTTACAAAATTATGAGGGGTATAGACAGAGTAAATGTGAATAGATTCTTTCCACTTAGATTAGGAGAGATAAATACGAGAGGACATGGCTTTAGAGTGAAAGGGGAAAGGCTTAGGGGGAACTTCTTCACTCAGAGAGTGGTGGGAGTGTGGAACGAGCTGCCATCTGACGTGGTAAATGCGGGCTCACTCTTAAGTTTTAAGAATAAATTGGATAGATACATGGATGGGAGAGGTCTGGAGGGTTATTGACTGGATGCAGATCACTGGGACTAGCGGAATAATGTTTCGGCACAGACTAGAAGGGCCAAATGGCCTGTTTTCTGTGCTGTAGTGTTCTATGGTTCTAAGGTTCTATAAGATCTCCTCTCATTCTTCTGAACTCCAGCAAGTATAATCCCAGGCAATTCAATCTCTCCTCATAGTCTAATCCCCTCATCTCTGGAATCAACCTGGTGAACCTCCTCTACACCACCTCCAATGCCAGTATATCCTTCTTCGAGTAAGGAGACCAGAACTGCACGCAGTACTCCAGGTGCGGCCTCACCAGTACCCTGTACAGTTGCAGTGTAACCTCCCTGCTGTTAAATTCAATCCCTCCAGCAACGAAGGCCAACATTCCATTTGCCTTCTTGATAGCCTGTTGTACCTGCAAACCAACCTTTTGTGATTCATGCACAAGCACTCCCAAGTCCCTCTGCACAGCAGTATGCTGCAATCTTTTACCATTTAAATAATAATCTGCTCTTTCATTTTTCCTTCCAAAGTGGATGACCTTACATTTACCAGCATTGTATTCCATTTGTCAGACCCTTGCCCACTCATTTAACCTATCTATATCTCTGCAGACTCTTTGTATCCTCTGCACAATTTGCTTTTCCACTCAATTTAGTGTCATCAGCAAACTTAGATACACTACACTCGGCCCTCTCTTCCAGATTGTTACTGTATATTGTGAACAGTTGCGGGCCCAGCACCGACCCCTGTGGCACACCGCTCACCACTGATTGTCAACCAGAGAAACACCCATGTATCCCAACTCTCTGCTTTCTATTGGTTAACCAATCCTCTATCTGTGCTAATACGTCACCCCAAATCTATGCATCCTTAACTTATGGATAAATCTTTTATGCAGCACCTTAACGAAAGCGTTCTGAAAATCCAAGTAAATAACATCCATCTGTTCCCCTCTATCCACTGCGCTCATTATGTCCTCAAAGAACTCCAGTAAGTTTGTCAAACAGGACCTGCTTTTTCTGAATCCATGCTACGTCTGCCTGATGGACCCATTTCTTCCCAGATGCCTCGCTATTTCTTCTTTAATGATAACTTCCAACATTTTCCCAACTACAGATGCTAAACTAACTGGCCTATAGTTACCTGCCTTTTGCCTGCATTCTTTTCTGAACAGTGGCGTGACATTCACTGTCTTCCAATCTGCCGGGACATGTCCAGAGTCCAGAGGATTTTGATAAATTATCACCAAAGCCTCTATTATAACTTCTGCAACTTTTTTCAGTACCCTGGGATGCACTCCATCAGGACCAGGGGACTTGTCCATCAATGAATGGAGGAATATCCATGAAATGATATGAATGGAGAATTATCTATGAATGAATGGAGGAATTAACACAATATTTCCTCCTTCCTCCCGAGAGAGACTATCACTGAGCACTGATAGTGGCTCATCTTCATAAAATTGCACTGGAAATCTATGGCTTGCAGGTAGTTATTTGTGCAAGAGTTGGTCTGTTCTTGATGTAAATTGGCAGATTTTACAAATCTCTTTCTGCAGGTACAGTCATATCAAGAGGAAAGGACTTTAAAACCATACTTGTTTTCATTGGCAATGATGTCACCTGGCCTGTATTAGGTATGTCTTTGCTTGCCAAAGGAGAAGGGTAGAATTTGTAGATCTTGTGGTGACTGGATTCTATTCTAATCTAGAAGCAGGGATGGTAATAGTGTACTGGGGGACTGCAAGTTTTCACAGAAAGGGAAGGAAAATAACCTGGCCATTATAGAACAATTAGTTTAGTGCGAGTGATGGTATCTTCTTAGAAATGGTACCTTTAGAAATCAGGGAGGAAGTTAGCAGCTACAAGTAAGCTCAGAAGACAGCATAGGTTTGTTAAGGGGAAAAATGTATTTGATAAACCTAAATGAAGCAAATGCAGTTCTTGTGCAATCGTAAAGCTCCATATAATCCACATTATAAAATTGAAACCTGTTAGCTAAATGGAGCAAGATCAATGTGATAAAATCAGGAAGATGTGGTGAATGACATTTTTTCTTAAGGATTTAGCATGAAGACCATTGCAATTGTTGGTATATGTGATTTGATGAGTAGAGCAGGGAGATCTGAATCAAAAGGGATGGGCATGCATCGAAATTCAAGAACCTGGGCACAAAAATATCAATTGATGCTACTGTAGCTTTGAAGGGGTGCTGCATCGTTGGATGTGTCTTCTTTGGAAGAAGCATGAAGATTTTCATGATAGGGACAAAAGATCCTATAAAAACTGCTTGAAAGAAGAGTGCATTTACCGCTGTTGTTCTGGGCAATATTTATTCCTCAGCATCACAAAGTCAGATTACTTGATCATCATAATTTTACTGTTGTGGGACGTTGCTGTGTTTAAATTGGCTGTGGTGTTTCCAACAACAGTTATAGAGTCATGGAGAAAACCAGCATGGGTACAAACTCTTCAGCCCAATTGCAATGCCATCCAGCTGGTCCCAATTTCCTGCCTTCAGCCCAAACCCCTTTAAGCCTTACTTCTCCATGTACCTATCCAGGCTCTTAACTGATACTATTGTACCTATCACAACCATTTCCTCTAGCAGCTTATTCCATATACTCACAGCCCTGTGTGGAAAAAAGTTCCCCCTTGGGTCCTTTTTAAATCTTTCCCCTCGCACCCTGAATCTTTGCCCCTTAGTTCTGGACTCCCCTACCCTGGGGAAAAGACTGCTACCTTATCTCTGCCTCATAATTTTAAACACTTTCATAAGATTGTCCCTCATTTTCCTACATTCTAAGGTGTAGAGACCTGGTCTATAAATCATGTCCTCTAATCCTGGCAACACTTTTGTAAATCTTTTCTGCACTCCTTCCAGTTTAACCACATCGCTCCTATATAACCTGTTCAGGGACAACTAATGATGGGCAATAAATTCTGATCTTGCCAGAGATGTCTGTCAGAATAAAAGGTAAAGATAACAGAAGTAGATAACTTCAGTTTTCAGTAGATATTGAGGCCCTGGTTTAGAGAAAAAAAGCGATAACATAGCAGGTATTGGCAGGCAGGAACAAATGAGGTACTTGAGAAGTATAAGAAATGCAAAAGGACACTTTAGAAGGAAATCAGGAGGGCTAAAAGAACGCATGAGGTTGTCTTATTACAGCGGTCCCCAACCACCGGGCCGCGAGGAAACGCTATGAGTCAGCTGCACCTTTCCTCATTCCCTGTCACGCTCTGTTGAGCTTGAACGCACGCGAGATCATTACCCGCGCGTCATCCATGTCAGCGCGGGAAGGAGATCAACTCCTCGAGCTTGCAGATGACGGCGGGCTGAAAAGTCTGTTTGACATAACATCTCTGCCGGCATTCCGGATCAAAGTGAAGGCTGAATATCCTGAGATAGCCACGGAAGGACCAAAAACGTTGCTTCCATTCCCAACATACCTCTGCGATGAATGCAACGAAAACTAAATTGCGGAATAGACTGGACATAAGAAACCCCGTTCGAGTATCGCTGTCTCCTGTCACCCCTCAATAGGACCGTCTTGTTCCAGGGAAACAAGCCCAGGGCTCCCACTGATTCAGCGATATTGGTGTGTTGCGATGATTTTATATGTTCATACGAGGAAAATATGTGCTGTGTGTTTAATATCCAAACGTAACTTTAAAATGTTATGATGCTATTATAAGTGACTTATATAACCATGTAACAATTACAGCACGGAAACAGGCCATCTCGGCCCTTCTAGTCCGTGCCGAACGCTACTCTCACCTAGTCCCACCGACCTGCACTCAGACCATAACCCTCCATTCCTTTCCTGTCCATATACCTATCCAATTTTTCTTTAAATGATAATATCGAACCTGTCTCTACCACTTCTACTGGAAGTTTGTTCAATACTTACCTCAAGCTCCCCTGTCCACCGCTGATAATTGTCTTATCGCTATATTCATGCGAGGAAAATATGCGCTGTGTGTTTAATATTAAATTCGTTAGATAAACCCTTTTAGAAACGAAATTGAGTGTATTAGCCACTTATCACCTATATTCCGGTCGTGATTAGCCGCCGCCGCCGCTAACAGAATCGACAAAAACAATTTTTAAGAAATCGGCACGTAAACGCATACGCAAGTTACACATGCGCACTGGTGCCCGCGCAAGGCTTCATGGTCATTGTAGTCTTTCTCGGGGTAAACCCAACGTATTTGACCGCAAACAACAGGAATTCTGCAGATGCTGGAAATTCAAGCAACATACATCAAAGTTGCTGGTGAACGCAGCAGGCCAAGCAGCATCTATAGGAAGAGGCGCAGTCGACGTTTCAGGCCGAGACCTACTCTTGTACGTTGGCAACCCTACCCCCCCCCCCCCCCCCCCCGTCGGCGGCCAGTCCGCAAGAATATTGTCAATATGAAACCGGTCCGCAGTACGAAAAAGGTTGGGGACCCCTGCCTTATTAGACAAAGTAAAGAAGAATCCTAAGGGATTCTACAGATATGTTAAGAGCAAAAGGATTACAAGGGATGGAATTGATCCTCGAGAAGATCAGAGTGGTAATCAAGGCATGGAGCCAAAAGAGATGGGGGTGACCTTAAATGGATTTTTTGCATCAGGAGATGGACACAGAGTCTATAGGAATGAGACAAGGCTGCAGCGAGGTCATGGACCCTATACAGATTACAGAGGAGGAAGTGTTTGCTGTCTTGTGGGAAATTAGGGCGGATAAATCCCAAGGGCCTGACAAGGTGTTCCCTCAGATCCTGTGGGAGGCAAGTGTAGAAATTGCAGGGGCTCAAGCGGAGATATTTAAATCATTCATAGTGACAGATGAGGTACTGAAGGATTGCAGGATAGTCATAGACGGCCTTAAGCATCTGGGGGCCCGTTTCAAGAGTTAATGCGGGGCCCTACCCCCGCTTCCCAAAAAAAAAGAAAGAAAAAAAGCGAATATTCAAGTTGGTTTGCATCAATAACGGTATAAATTCCGATTTAAACGTTGATGCATTATATGCACTTTCAGCATAATGGACAGACAGCTCAACATAATCCAAACTATTCTCTTAATTAAAAACTGAAACGATGACATTTTTTGCTTTGGAGTGAGAAGCCTCGCCCTTTTCAGCAACTAGTCTGCATTGAATGGCACTATGTGTTAGGTATCAGCTGACATAAGAACAGCTTAAACAATTTCCCTCTAATTAAATTAATAACAAAAGCAATGTCATATTTAATGAAAATTCACACTTTATTTATTCAATGAACAGTGTCTGAAAGTTAACTACTGGAAGTTTACAACAAACTGCGTCTCGCGCTCTTTCAGCACCACGGACAGCTCACGTAAGGCCTGGAGAGTGAACAGGAGGAGAATGAGAGAGAGAGAGGGGACACAAGTGGGAGAGAGAAATTACGATTTGTGCAAATGCCGCCTAATCGCCTATACACATTTTGAGTGAAATACATGGTTTATTTTATTATTTTAATTATAAACTTTATTTCTGCTAAAAATGTGTTAAAAGACTTACTACTAGAACTTCACCACCCTCCTGTGCTTGAGTGCTGAGAATGCTTTCATGAACTCATCTTTGTCCAGCGATCTTGTTATTTCATGCTCAATTGATATCGGAGCAAGAGCTGACAGACACTCCTGGAACATGGTTGTCCTCAGATGCGTTTTGATGAGCTTTAGCCTAGAAAAACTTCTCTCTCCACTCACTACAGCCACAGGCACTGTCAGCATGAGTCTTAGAGCAATGGTGAGGTTAGGATACAGTTTAACCAGATTGTTGCCGTAAATGTAGCTCAGAATCTGCAGGCCAGTGGTTTCTTTTGCAGGCACGGCACTGACAGCAGCCGACACCTCACGCAAAAGGTCCTCAGCATCCACATTACCGAGTGTCCTCTCCATGTTTATGCAGCTGTCTTTCAGTGTGTGACTTTGGGTGGCTTTTTTTCATTTCCTCTCGTCCGTAAATGAAGCCAAACAGACTGTAAAATGACTCCATCAGCTTGAAGCGCTCACTAATGCCTGTGATGGCAGAGTCCACTAGTGCAGGAAAACTTCTCTCTTGTACCGTTCCTCGGGTGCCACTGGGTCTGCACTTTGGGACTCGTACTAGAAATGGCATTTTGGTTTTCTGGTTCATGCAGTAGGAAAGACCGTTGGCATCCCTATCTCTTCAGATATGTCTCTGGCATCTGTTTGGGCGGACCAAAGGCCATTCTCTCTGTATTCCTTGAGAAATTTCAGAACATATTCCACCTCGTGCTGTAGCACATCGATTCCCACTTGTGGGCTCTGAAGCAGCTTGCTGACACGATTCACCTCATGTAAAACATTGTACCAGATAATAACAGTCAGCAGGAATTTCCATGACATGATCTCCTGTTCTAGGCCTCTGGCTGCAGATGTGGTTTCACTGTCACCTTTCTGTGTGGCACGTTCAATCAGGGACAGGAGCGCATTGCCAACATCGGGAAGCTGGTAGCGCAGGCCTTTCACACTTTCCACGTGGCACTCCAATCGCGTGTTGGATATGGCCTCGAGGGTCATCTGTGGCACGTTCTCCTTGAAAAGCTCCCGTCTCTGTGTCGATGAGCTGAATGGTGTGTATAGACGTTGCAGCACCCCAAAGAAGCTCACAGACTCCACTGTTGATTTTGCAGCATCGACAATGACTGGGTTTAGGCTGCGGCTGGTGCATGGCATGAACAGTGCTTGTCTGTTAATACCTAGCACCCTCTTCTGCACCCGGCTATTCTCCCCCCCCCCCGCATACTGCTCCCGTTATCATATGCCTGCCCCTTGCATTTTGAGATATCTAATCCTAACTTCTCCATATGCGTTAAGAAAACGTCGGTCAGGCCTGCACCTGTTGTGTCAAGCACTGGTAGGAAACCGACAAAATGCTCGCTAACAGTAGCTCCGACATTTACTTGGCATGTGACAATGCGCAGTGTCAGAGAGAGCTGCTCTATGTGTGCAGCGTCAGTGGTGCAGTCCATTATCACGGAGTAGTAACGTGATTGTTTTACTCTCTCTGTTATCGCTTCCAGTGTCTTGTCTCCAATAAGTGTGAATAACTCATTTTGTATGGTTTTCCCCATGTAGTGGTCCGCAATCTCTTTTTTCTCTGTTCGTCTGACATGTTCGCTCATCACTGGGTCGAACTCGGCGAGCAGCTCCACCGGACCTAGAAAGTTCCCATTATTTGGTTCATGTAGGGTGGAATTGTGGCCACGGAAAGCAAGGTTTCGTTCTGCAAGGTGACAGACTATAGCAATGGATCTTTTCATGACATCATTCCAATGTTTTTTTTCCAGCATTTGCATTTCTTGGTACGTGCTGTTAATGGCACTGTGCGGTCTTAAGCGCGTTTCCAGCTTACGCCAGCTATCCATGTTGGCACGGTGCGCATTTGACTTCTCATGATCCTGGAGTGTGAGAGTGAGTCGCTCCCACACTCTGAAACCTCCGCAAGTGAGACTGTGATTTCGCTTGCCAAATAGGGTACAGCAGAAACAGAAGATTGAATCAGATGATTCTGAGTATACTAACCATGACCTACGAATGGTTTCCCCGTTTTTCATCCTCATAAGATATCTGTACTTGGTAAAGCGATGGCGTGATTGGCTCTGTGGAAAGTTAAAGTCCTCTAACTGAACGGGACCTCTCCTAACAATGTCGGTCCGTTGGTCACTGGTAATATGCGTTGGCCAAAGTGCCGGATCAGTCTCTGTGAATGTTAGTGGGGCTTTCTCTCTGTCTGGTGTGCTGGTGGTGGCATCTCCCTCACCTGTCTCAGTTGTAGGACTGTCATCATGTTGTGGTGCTTGTTCATTAAACAAAGTTTGGTCATCATTATCACCATCTGTTTGAGTAGAATTGTTCTTCTCATTTTCATTGCTCTGATTATCAACATCTCCTGTACCGCTTACCCTGTCACTTGGCACTGCAGACCTACGCTGTGACGATGGTACAGCAGCAACTGCAGTCGGCGGGCCTTTTACAGATGCTGGACCAAAGAAAGATGTAACTTTTGGGAGACTATTTAGACGTTTTGTTTTGTTGTCTAATATTTTCCGTTTTTCAGCACCACTAGGATAGGAGCGTTTCATTTTTCTCTCATCGAAAAGTAGCCTTCTTTGCTAGGAGCAATGTTTACAAGTGAAGTAAATATTTTAATGTATTTTCTCAGACGTCAGTCACCACCAGCGAGCGCCTGCTGGTGGTTCGGCTGGCAATAGCAGGAGAATATTGTGGCGTCTGGGAGCTGTGCATTAAATTTTTGCATGTCAGCCGGGGGGTTTCAGTTGAAACGGGTGAAACATAGCTAAGGCCACCTATGAGGATAGTTAATGGTGTTCCACTGTTTAAGAAAGGCTCCAAAAATAAACCAGGAAATTATAGGTTGGTGAGCTGGACATCAGTAGTGGGAAAGTTATTGGAAGGTATTCTAAGGGACAGGAGAAATGAGTATTTGGATGGACATGGACTGATTAGAGATAGACAGCATGACTTTGTGCACGGTAGGTCATATCTAACTAAGCTTGTAGAGTTTTTCGAGGAAGTTACCAAGAAAGATGATGAAGGCAAAGCAGTGGATATTGTCTACATGGACTTTAGCAAGGGATTTGACAAGGTCCCACATGGGAGGTTGGTCAAGAAGGTTCAGTCGCTTGGCATTTAAGATGCAGTAGTAAATTGGATTAGACGTTGGCTTTGTGTGAGATGCCAGAGAATGGTAGTAGATGGTTGCCTCTCCGATTGTAGGCCTGTGACTAGTGGAGTGCCTCAGGGATTGGTGCTGGGTCAGTTGTTGTTTGTCATCCATATCAATGATCTAGATGATATTGTGGTTAACTGGATCCACAAATTTGCAGATGACACCAAGATTGGGGGCACAGTGGACAGCGCGGAAGACTATCAGAGCTTGCAGCAGGATTTGGACCAGATGGAAAAATGGGCTGAGATGGAAATTAATGCAGACAAGTGTGAGGTTTTGCACTTTGGTAGGACCAACCAGGGTAGGTCTGACACAGTGAACAGTAGGGCACTGAGGAGTGTGGTAGGACAAAGGGATCTCGGAATACAGTTCTATAATTTGTTGGAATTGGTGTCACAGGCAGATAGGGTCGTAAAGAAAACTTTTGGCATGTTGGCCTTCATAGATCAAAGTATTGAGTACTGGAGATGGGATGTTATGCTGTAGTTATATAAGATGTTGTTGAGGCCTAATTTGGAGTATTGTGTGCAGTACAGGAAAAATGTAAATAAAGTTGAAAGAGTACAGAGAAAATTTGCAAAGAAGTTGTCAGAGCTGGAGGAGCTGAGTTATAAGAAAGATTGAATAGGTAAGGACTTTATTCCTTCAACTATAGAAGATTGAGGGGAGATTCGATAGAGGTATACAAAATTGAGGGGTATAGATAAGCTAAACACAGGCAGGCTTTTTCCACTGAGGTTGGGTGGAACTACAACCAGAGGTCATGGGTTAAGGGTGAAAGGCAGAAAGTTTAAGGGGAACAAGAGGGGAAACATCTTCACTCAGAGAGTCTTGAGTGTGGAATGAGCTTCCAGCACAAGTGGTGCATGTAAGCTCAATTTCAATGTTTAGGCAAAGCTTGGATAGGTACATGGATGGCAGGGGTATGGAGGGATATGGTGCGGGTGCAGGTAGATGGGAGTAGGCAGTTTGAATGGTTTGGCATGGGCTAGATGGGCCGAAGGGCCTGTTTCTGTGCTGTACTTTTCTTGGACTGTGACTCCATGGGATGTGCACATCCTGGGAAGGACGCGGCCAGTGAGCTGGAACCAGGGTTGACATCCAGATTTTACTAGTCCAGGAGAAGTGATTTCTCTTTGAAAATTCCTCATTGGTAGTAAAGAGCCTGTGGACATCCCAAGTTTGTGACAGTATAGGAAGAATTTTTAGAGGATTTAACTTAGGAAGAACTGGGTGCATTTTAGAAATTTATGATAAGGAGAGGGGAAAGCTAGTAATGTGTGTCAAGGGGCCAGAGGCAGCCTGATGTGTAGCAAATGAAATGCAGTATCGCAAGCCTTCTGTCAGAGAACCTCGGAGAATGGTTGATGGTGTTAAGTTTTGCTGATCCAAATTGAGATTCCCTCTTCTTTCTGTGTGAGGTTGGCATCTGCTTCTCTGATCCTTGAGCAACAGAAGGAGATAAGGATTCAGATGGTGTGATTTAGTGACTGTGTCACAGAATGCCTGAGTTACTGGAGTTGGAGCCAGTGTACATTAAATGGACTGACATTGATTCAGGCAGGCTGACAATGGTATTTGCAACTGACCTCATTTTACATAAAAACGCCTTTGAATGTAGCTTCAAGCTGCATTGATTTGGAAAATGAGTATTTGATTCCTGTCACTGGCTGGGACTGTTTGTACAAAGCTTGTGTTAGAAAGGTTTCACTGTGAGATGTGAGTGTCACTTTAATGTGTTACATATCAGTTTAGCTCTGCCTGCATGTCAGGATAAGACTTTATATTAACAACAGATCAGGAAACAAGCCAGGAAATAGTTCCAAACTATTTGAAACACTTCTTCAGCTCCAGCGGGCCAGCAGGAGTTCTGTGCCTAATTCTAGGTACCCCACTTTCTGGAGGAAGTGAAGGCTTTGTAAAGTTTACATCGTGGGGTATTTGGAAAGTTCCAGGAATGAGTTAGATGGGAGAACCTGTGTGAGTTTTTCTTAGAGCAGAGATAGCCGTCAAGAGACATGATAGAGCTGTTTAAGATCACAAAGTATTTAATAGATAAATGGATCTGTTTCGCATGGATGAAGGATCAATAACTGGAACCCACATTTTGAAGATGACTGGCAGAAGAATCGGGAATGACGAGAAGAAAAGTTTTTTTTTAATGCAGAGATTGGTTAGAATTTAGAAGATGCTACCAGGATGGAGTTTATAGCTTTCAAACAGAAGTGAATAAATACTTGGTGAAAAATTTAGCAGAGAATGGGGTTCAGAAGAACTAGCCTGGAATGTCAGCATGATTTACAAATAGATTTATTTAGTGAGATACAGTGTGGAATAAGCCATTCTGGCCTTTTGAGCCACGCTGCCCAGCAAACCACCTATTTAACCCTAGCCTAATCACGGGATAGTTTACAAATGACCAATTAACCTACCAACTGGTACGTCTTTGGACCGTGGAAGGAAATCGGAGCACTCAAAGGAAACCCATGCTGTCATGGGGAGAATCTACAAACTCCTTATGGACAGCAGCAAGATAGAGTCATAGAGGAATACAGCATGGAAACAGGCCCTTCAGCCCATCTAGTCAGTGCTGAACTATTTAAGCTGCCTGCTCCCATCGACCTGCGCCGGGACAATAGCCCTCCATATCCCTACCATCCATGTACCTATCCAAACTTCACTTAACCATTGAAGTCTAGATCACATGAACCACTTGCACTGGCAGCTCATTCCACACTCGCACCACACTCTGTGAAGAAGTTCCCCTCAAGATCCCCTTAAACTTTCCACCTTTCATCCTTAACCCATGACCACTGGTTGTAGTCCCACCCAACCTCAGTGGAAAAAGCCTGCTTGGATTTAAAGACAACAACTGGGCTGCAAGATGAAGACAGGAGGGTATGGAACTGACGGGGGGGGCCGCGGATGTTGTATCTGGGGTGCCAGGTAGCACCGTTGAGCCCTCTGGAGACGTTGTGAGCTTATCAACGATTCGTCAAAGAAGGAGGGTGCCCACCCGATGACCCTGATGACGTACCTACCCTCCCTCCTTGTCACCACTCCAAGCCCACTGCCAACATCGAGAGTTCCCACTTACCATAGGGATTGAAACATCAAGTCCTAGTAGCTCTACTATACCCTATCCTTACCCTTCATAATTTTGTATACCTCTATTAAATCTCCTCTCAATATTCTACATTCTAAGGAATAAAGTCCTAACCTATTCAATCTTTTCTTATAACTCAGGTCCTCCAGTCCCAGCAACATCCTTGTAAATTTTTTCTGTACTCTTTCAATCTTATTTACATCTTTTCTGTACGTCGGTGACCAAAACTGCACGCATACTCCAAATCTTGGACAACTTCAACAAAACATCCCATTTCCTGCACTCAGTACTTTGATTTATGAAGGTCAATGTGCCAAAAGCTTTTTTTAAACGACCCTATCTACCTGTGATGCCACTTTCAATGAATTATGGACCTGTACTCCCAGATCCCTTTGTTCTTCCACACTCCTCAGTGCTCTACCATGTAAGACCTACCCTGGTTGGTCCTACTGAAGTGCAACACCTCACACTTATCTGCATTAAATTCCATCTGCCATTTTCCAGCCCATTTTTCCAGCTGGTCCAAATTCCTCCGCAAGCCATGATAGCCTTTCTCATTGTCCACTACACCCCCAATCTTGGTGTCATCTGCAAATTTGCTGATCCAGCGCTGTGTACTTCCCTTTTTCAGACAAAATTCACCCCAAACCTGTATCTCCTTTCTTATTTTTAGAATGCCAGCCTTAGTTTAACAGTAACGGCTTTCAGTTTAAAAAAAAATTGTTGATTCCACAAGGTGTGTTGGTGCAAGTGATTTTGATCAACTGCACTGAATAGTCAAATCACAACCAGTGGGTCTGTAGTGTTTCATGAGCACTCTGATCTCCTGTTTGAATCTGCCTCGGGTACAATTTTAAAAATTGTCGTAAATACTGCTTCTGGTTGTGGATTCTGCACCTTTAATAACATTTACATTAAAATACAATTCTTCTAATCTCTCTCTTTCCATTTTTTTTAGTAAAATTGGCACATTTATTCGGCTTGTTTCTAAATTGCAGGTTATTATAAAATGCTTTTCGTATGTATCCTGTCAAAATCTGTCATAATTTCAGACTCTTCATTGTGATATCACCTTAAATGTATAATGACTCCCACTTTTTCTAATCACTCTTCTCAACTAAATGTTCCCACACCTGGGAGTCATCTTTGGGAATTTATCCTTTGTCCTTCCCTTGATTTTGACACAATATTCTAAATGTGCTCCAACTAATAATAGTGCAGGTTTAGCTCTTAACTCCGATAAACCGCTCTGATTGTTCAGAAATCCTAGGTTTGTAATCTGGTCCAGCAATTGATGTTTCCCAGCTCCCTTTAAACGCACCAGGGTCCTACACCTACTCTCCTGAGAGTCTCATGGGACTCCATTTCTACATTTTTCTAAACTCACCAGAGCCCTATTCCGACACTCATGTATTCACTGGGATTCCATTCCTACACTCTTAAAGTCATTGGGGTCCTGTTTCCATATTACTTAAAAAAAAAATCACCAGATCTTGTTCCCACATTACTTTGAAACTCAACAGGACCTATTTCCATGTTCACTTTAACTTCACCTGGTTCACTGAAAAATTTAGCATATAACTGAAAATGTGAATTAAATGTGAAAACGTGAATATCCAATAATCTGGAAAATCTACTGGTGAAGTAACATCAAAATCCCAAGTGTGCCTGATTGCCCAATGTTTACAGAACCCATTTGCAAGCCTTTCCGTGTATGGTTAATGCAGTTGATTTTAAGATTTTCCCATTAAAGTTCTTTTCTCTCTCACCTTATATATATTCCTCAAGTTTTTGTTCAGTTTTATTAGCCCCAAAACTTGTTTGTGGTTTTGTGAAATTACAATCCTTTTCCTAAAGTTCAAAGTTTAAAGTAAATTTATTATCAAAATGCATATGTCACTATATACAACCCTGAGATTCATTTGCTAGTGGGCATACTCAATAAATCTATAGAATAATAACAATAACGGGTTCAATGAAAGACCACACCAACTTTGGCATTCAACCAATGAGCAAAATACAACAAACTGTGCAAATACAAAAAGAAAGAAATAATAATAAATAAATAAGCAATAATTATTGAGAACACGAGATGAAGTCCTTGAAAGTGAGTCCATTGGTTGTGGGAACATTTCAATGATGGGCCAAGAGAAGTTATCCCCTTTGGTTCAAGAGCCTGATGGTTTAGGGGTAATAACTGTTCCTGAACCTGGTGGTGTGAGTCCTGAGGCTCCTGTACCACCTTCCTGATGGCAGCAATGAGAGGAGAGCATGACTTGGGTGATGGTGGGGTCCCTGATGATGGATGCTGCTTTCCTGCAGTAATACTTCGTGTAGATGTGCTCAGTGGTGAGGAGGGCTTTACTAGTGATGGACAGGGACATATCCATTACTTTTTGTAGGATTTTTCATTCAGGGCATTGGTGTTTCCATACCAGGCTGTCATGTAACTAGTCAATATACTCTCCACTGCATATCTATAGAAGTTTGTCAAAGTTTTAGATGTCATACCAAATCTTTGCAAACTCCTAAGGAAGTAGAGGCACCTCCATGCTTTCTTCATAATTGCACTCGCGTGCTGGGCCCTGGACAAGTCCTCCAAAATGATAACACTGAGGAATTTAAAGTTGCTGACCCTCTCCATCTCTGATCCTCTGATAAGGACTGGCTCATGGACCTCTGGTTTCCTCCTCCTGAAGTCAATAATCAGCTTCCTGGTCTTGCTGACAAGAGGTTGTTGCTGTTCACTTGGCCAGATTTTCCGTCTCCCTCCTATATGCTGATTCATCACCACCCTTGATTTGGCCTAAGACAGTGGTGCCATCAGTAAACTTGAATATGGCATTGGAGCTGTGCTTAGCCTCACAGTCCTTCATATAAAGTGAGTGGAGCAGGTAGCTAAGCACATAGCCTTGCAGTTCACCTGTACTGATAGAGGTTGTGGAGAAGATTTTGTTGCCAATCTGAACTAACTGGTGTCTGCAAGTGAGGAAATTGAGGGTCCAATTGCACAAGGGGGTATTGAGACCAAGGTCTTGGAGCTCAGTGGTTAGTTTTGAGCAGATGGTGGTATTGAATGCTGAGCTGTAGTCAATAAGGATCATCCTGATGTATGAATCTTTGCTGCCCAGGAATGCGTGAAGAGCCAATGAGGTGGCATCTACCATGGACCTGTTGAGATGATAGGCAAATTGGAGTGGATCCAAGTCGCTTCTCAGTCAGGAGTTGATATGTTTCATCACCAACTTCTCAAAACACTTCATCACTGTGGATGTAAGTGCAACTGGACAAAAGTCATTGAGGTAGGTTGCCACGTTCTTCTTCGGCATCGATATAAGTGAAGTCTGTTTTAAGCAGATGGTTACCTTAGGCTGCTGAAGCGAAAGGTTTAAGATCTCAGTGAATATTCCAGCTGAGGCCTTTAGTACTTGGACAAGTACCCCATCTGGGCCCTGTTGACCATCCTGTCCTTTTTTTTTGTATCATTTGGTCATTTTTCAGAATATTCCTTCACAGGCAAAATCAGCTCACCCGAACTCAAGAACAACTGTCCCAACACTGATCCTTGGGACTCATGGGGAAGGAATTGGTCATGGTGTCCAATCCTCTAATATCTAAAATCAATCCATTAACCAATATTCTTCTCCTTTAATCACAGAATGACCATAGCATTGATTATTTTATTTTGCATTAACTTACCAAAATAGCTTTCCTCATTCGTCCAATATTCATTAGAACATAACCTGAACAAGTTAATTATCATTCAGGTGCATGTGCTGTTGTCTCGGTTATTGGAAGCACATTGCTTTGGATTTTAGTCAATTGGGTGTTTGATTACAACTTCACAAATATGGGCTTATTTCAGGCAAGTATGCTTATTTTGGATGTGTGACACCTGAGGTGTGACAAATTGAGATTGATGCATCCGTAAGATGTGGAGTGAGGGACCCAAGCTCAAAATGAAACTTTTAATTATGGAGCCTGATAGCTGACTGATACAGAGTAGAAGTGGATGGGACACATCTGGTAAAGCAACTGTGCAAGATATTAAACTCAACACTGAATGTAATTCACAGCGCATGCACATAGTTAATGTTATAAAAAGGGCAGAAAATGCCAATCGGGCTGAATTAAGTCCTGTCTGCATGCTCATAATTGGATTAATTTGGATTTGCTTACTCTGTGTGTGGGTCATGACAGCCAAGTTTAATTGGGTTTTAGAATGCATAGTTTTGATAAGAACCCTAAGTAATTTTATTTGTGGGGATGTCCAAAACTAGAGGTCATAAATGTAAGATGTTCACAAATTTACCCAGAGGGAGGCTGATGCCATTGATGTATTTAGGGGGAGCTAAATTAAAGAGAGATGGAGAGATAAGGAGACAATGAAGGCATGGGAGGAGTTTCAAGTTGAGGATAAATATTGGCTGAAGGCCTGGTTCTGTGCTGTAACTCCCATATCCAGGACCAGACCACAGACACTCTTCTCACCTCCCTCATTTGCCTATCACCCTTCCTTACCTGGATCCACCTTTCATCTGTCAGCTCTTGTTCCACCTCTTCTTTCCTACTTTTTATACTGGCTATCTCCCCTCTTTCTTTCAGTCCAGATGAAAGCTCTCGACCCAAAATGTTGATTGTCCATTTCCCCCCCGTGGGTGCTGCCTGACCTGTTGAGTTCCTCTAGCACTATGTGCGTTGCTTCTTTCTGCCACAGATCCGCTCTGCTGGTTCTACGTGCTGCCCTAAAACAGACTAAGGGGTTTCCAAATGGAATTCAAATCGAGTGATTAACTATTGGTAAAGAATACGAATGAGAAATGAAGTGTTGTCCATGTGGTTCTGCAAGTCTGCTCTGCCTCTTAAAAAAGATCAGAGCTGATTCTGACCCTTACGTCCTTTTTTTCCATTCTGTTCTTGCACTCTCTATTTCCTTTACTGTTCATAACTCTATTACTATCCCCCTTGAAAATACTCCATGACTGAGCATCTGCAGCCTGGTGATTGGAACAATTGTGAAGATTTACAAATATATAAAAAGCATCTTACCTCAGTTCTAAATTTTCCTGAAACTGGTCTCCGTCTTCTAGTTTCCACAAGAAGAGGAAACACCTTTTGACATCCCACTCAGTATTTTGTATGTTTAATGAGATCATCTCTCATTTTTTTCTCATTATACGAATCAATGTGGCGTATCTCTATCACTTTGATTACTAAGCCAGTTTATCCTTTGAAGATTCAACAGCCAGAATTGCACAGTGTACACTAACTGTGGTCTTACCAAGCCCGCTACATGCAATATTTAGCAAGACTTTTATCTTTGGACTCTGACCTCTTTGCAATACAAATTGCAAGATGCCATTTGTATTCCCAATTACTTTTTGTATCTGCATGTTTATTTTCTTGGTTTTTAGAAGTAGTTCACCAAAATTTCATGACACCAACTCTTACAACTTCATCACTGTTGTTAAAAAAGTACTTTTCTGTATATATTCTTTCTATCAAGATGCATAATGACACATTTTTGCAGACTGTCCATCATTTACATGTCCATTTGCTTAATCTGGTGATCTCTTTGTGCAGATATTTTGCATACTCTGAACAACTTAACTTCCCACCTATTTTTGTAAACATTGGCAAATCTTGGATGTGTCACCATCAATCTTTTTGCCTAAATGTAGCATTCTGCTGGAAGATCTCAGCGGGTCGCGCAGTCTGTGTGGAGGAAGGATTGTTGACCTTTCAGGTTGAAACCATGCATCAGTACTGAGCGTGGAGAGGGAAGACAGGAGCTTGAGGTGATTGGTGGATTGAGGAGGGGGTAAAAGCTTGCACTGGGGTAGGGGGTCAGGAGTTGGGAGAGAGTGGTAGATGGATAATAGATAGAGATAGCAGAGGAGGGAAAAAATGAGAGCAAGATAGAGTGAAGGGTGGGGGAGAGGAGAGCGATGGTTCTTCATATTTATTTATTTATTGAGATAGAGTGCGGAGTAGGCCCTTCCAGCCCTTCGAGCCATGCCGCCCAGCAATCCCTCAATTTAACCCTAGCCTAATCATGGGACAATTTACAATGACCAATTAACCTACCAAACAGCAAGTCTTTGGACGGCGAGAGGAAACCAGAGCACCGAGAGGAGACCCACGTGGTCACGGGGAGACATTTGCGGCGGGAGTTGAACCTGGGTTGCTGGTACTGTAAATTGTTGTGCTACCCACTCTGCTGCTCTGCTGTGCTATTTAAATCATCAATGTAAATTTTATACTGCTGATGCCCATGGTACTCTACTGGTAACCTTTGTCACCTTGAAAATGACATTTTTGTCTTAATTTTTGTTCCAATTCTGAATGTTCTCCCTGCTTTTGTCATTTAAAATATGTTTAAACCCATATAACAACCTTTTCTTTGGTATTAAAGTTGTTTTGTATCACATGGTGTGACTTGTACCCAAGAACCACAGTTGTTGCCTTCAATAGAAATGTTTGGTTCCAGCGCTATCTTGGTCTATTGGTCTGTTTCGGCGCCTTTAAAAATCCAAAGCGTGTCAATCCCATACTGACAGACAAATATTATGTAGAATGCTGTAATAATCACAAAGATTACACTGACCAAATGTCTTTCAGAACTCCTGATATTGTACATCATTTGATTCCCACTTACTTTACCTCCACAACCCATTCTCAAAAAAAACTATAGTACATTTCTGAAACGTAATTTTCCCTGAATAGATCAGTACTGATTCTGCTTAATCATTCCATATGCCCCGTTACCACATCCTTTATGATGGAGTTGAACATTTTACTATGCTAGATGATACTTATCTTGTCACTTTTGTTTTTGCCCTCTTCCTACAACCACCCCCCACTCCCCCACATCCTGCAGTGTTCCTACACTGCTGTCTTCCAGTCCGCTGGGACTATCCCACAACCTCTGGAACTTTAGAAGATCATCAGTAATGCATTTGCTGTGCAGCTTCTTCCCCGGGATGTAGACTATCAGGCACAAGGGATTTGTGCTGTTCCAGTCCTATTAATTTCTCCAGCACTTTTACTCTTTGGTGACATTAATTACTTTAAGATCCTCATTGTCATTAAAGTCTTGGTTCCCTTCCATTTCCACAGCATTTAATATTCTGCAGTGAAGACGCAGACAAAATATTTGTTAATGTGTCAGCTATTTTTTATTCTGCATAATAACCTCTCCTGTCTTTGTCTGTATGGGATTAACATTTATTCTGTTGCTCTCGTTCTTGTAGAAGTCTTGCGAATTTTATTTTATTTTTTTGCAGATTGACTTTTTTCCCTCATTGATTTTTTTCGAGTTATAATTACTGCTTTCTGAAGCTCTGTTTTTCCCCAGTCTCACTATTCTTCTTGGTTACATTATAAGCCTCTTTTAATTTAATTTTTTTCCTTAACCTCCTTGGTTAGCTGTGGATCGATTACTTATCCATGGATTTTTTATTTCTCAGTGACGTATGCGGAGGATTTTGAAGTACTTTTTTAAAAATGTTTGCAATTTTTTATATACTGGCAAATCTTTAATAATCTAATTTTCCAATCTACCTTAACCAATATATACCTTGAACTTATGCAATTGCCTTTATCTAGATTCAAAGCTTTAGTTTTCATTTTGTATGAAGTTTGAAAGTTTAGTCTGTGAGCCAGGACCCCAAATTTGAGCCACCGGTACCATCTGGGGGGAATAATTCTTTTAGTGATTTTTGGCAAGGTATACACCCCTAGTGCTAGAAAATATGTGATAGCATTGCAGTGGTGGTAGCTTTCTGTGTAGAACTCTATCAAGAATAGTGAAAGATCTCTACGGGGTGAAGAGACTGGTCATGAGTTACAAGGTATCACAGGCACACAGATGGTGAGGCAGTGGAGGAGCTTCCTGACCAAAGTCAGTAACAAAAATAGTCTCATTAGCTTCATAGTCCATGAATGGAGGAAGGCAGAGTACAGAGCAAAGCTACAGGAGAAGATTCTGTATGCAACTGTGAATGACAAATGTTACAGAATCACATCTCAAGACAGTGAGGAGGTGTCAGCAATTCGATGTCAACAAGAAGAAGCAGATGGCTGCCTACTTCTCCACGCTGCCCATGCCACTTGAGAGGGATACCAATCTGTAGTGATCTGCTCAGAAGACACAGATGTCTTTATCATGTCTTTAGCAACTTGTGACAAGATTGAGGCCCCATTGTTCCAGAAGTGTGGCCCTGGAATCCGCACAAGGCTTGTAGACATCAGGAAGGTTGCTGCCACTGTTGGCATAGAGGTTTGTAGGGCTCTCATCGGGTTGCACGCATATACAGGATGTGACACTGTAAGCACTTTTGCAGGCAAAAGGAAAACAAGTGCCCTAAAACTTCTGACCAGCAACAGGGAAACTCAGGACACGTTCTTAGAGTTGGGTCAGGAATGGGACCTCTCCTCAGAACTGATGGACAAACTGGAGGCATTTACATGTCTCCTGTATGCCCCAAAAGCATCGACCACCAAGGTCAATGAGCTCAGGTATCACCTTTTCTGTGCTAAAAAAGGTGAAATTGAAAGTCATCAACTCCCATCGTGCAAGGACTGCTTAACAAAACATGCACAGCGAGCCAACTACCAGGCTGGTATGTGGAGAGGATGTTTGGAGAAGGACCCACAAGTGCCAAGCCCTGTTGGTAGAGGATGGAAGATGGAGAGAGAAGAGGAAGCTGAACAGTTGGTGGTGCACTGGATGGAAGGCCAGCCAGCACTCGATGCCATCCTGGATGTACTGGCCTGTAACTGTCCAAAAATATGTTCACTCCCAAGATGTACGTGTGTTGCAAATGGCCTCAGGTATACTGACATGTGTAGACTGGCAGACTGTGAGAACCAGGCATCCACCTCAGAGAGTGTGGAAAGTTCAGATGAAGAGGTGGAAGACTTGAAAAATTATTATGATTATTAATAGGTTATGAAAGTATGGGAAACAAAGTATGGAAAGCAGTCCAGTCTTTGATTAAATATATTCATTTTACAACCAAATGGGGCCTAGGTTATGGCCGTGTGGAACCCCACATTTGAATTATTGTACTGTAATTCTACATGCTATGACAAAAGCTTAAGATTGTTTTGATTTGATACAACAATATGGAAAATATCATGACATTGATAAAACTCCAGAAATCTCTCCAGATAAGGTTTTTACCTTTTGGGGGGTGGGGTAACATTTTCTGCTGTACTGATGTTAATATGGAATATATACAAAAAGCGATTACTTATTTGAATTCCTGAATAAATTCTCCACAAATCCATGTGATTATTTGTGTCCTAGCATTTTTATTGACTTTTCCAAAATAAACAACAGACAAATATTTTTCAAAAAATGAAATGATTCACTCTACCGAAATTGGGCACTGTACTGCGAGTGCCACCAATGACGCAGTTTTCAATGTCCAATTTTATAACAACATTTGATGAAAAGTGCTTGGACTCAGCTATCATTGTGAGAAATTTCAATGTTGCGGGATCGCTGATGACAAAATACCACTAGGTTGAATATATATGTTGTACTTTATATTGGCCACTTTTCAGAAATACTTATTTTAGGGTAGTGTTATAAAATGCATGATAGCACACATAAAGCTAGTAGTGTTGAGGAAATACAGAGTCTGCGGAAGGACTTAGACAGTTTGGAAGAATGGGCAAAGAAGCGGCAGATGGAATACAACATTGGGAAGTGTATGTATAGAATATTTTCTAAATGGGGAGAAAATTCAAGAAACTGAGGTGCAAAGGGAGTGCTTGTGCAGGATTCCTTAAAGGTTAATTTGCAGGTTGAGTCGGTGGTAAGGAAGGCAAATGCAAAGTTAGCATTCATTTCAAGAACACTAGAATATTAAAGCAAGGATGTAATGCTAAGGCTTTATAAGGTGCTGGCGAGGCCTCACTTGGAGTGTTGTGAGCAATTTTGGGTCCCTTATCTGAGAAAGGATGTGCTGACATTGGAGGGGGTTCAGGGGAGGTTCACAAGAATGATTCCCAGAATGAAAGGCTTATTGTATGAGAAGTGTTTGATGGCTCTGTGCCTTTATTCGTTGGAATTGAGAAGAATGAGAGGGAATCATCATTGAAACCTATTGAATGTTGAAAGGCCTGGAAAGAGTGGTTTTGGAGGGGATGTTTCCTGTGGTGGTGGAGTCTAAGACCAGAGGGCACAGCCTCAGGATAGTGGGATGTCCATTTAGAATGGAGATGAGGAGGAATTTCTTTAGCTAGAGGGTGGCGATTTTGTAGAATTTGTTGCCACAGGTAGCTGTGGAGGCCAAGTCATTGGGTATATTTAAAACGAAGTTTGATAGGTTCTTGATTACTAAAGGCATGGAGGTTTATGGGGGAAAAGGCAGGAGAATGGGCTTGAGAGGGTTCAGCCATGATGAAGTGGTGGAGCAGACTTGATGAGCCAAATAGCCTAATTCTGCTCCTGTGTCTTGTGGTCTTATTGTACAAAAGGTCCATTCAAGAGTGTGATAAGAGTGGGATAGAAGCTGTCCTTGGGTCTGGTGGGCTGTGCTTTCATGCTTTCATATTTTCTGCCCGATGGGAGAGGGGAGAAGAGAGAGTGTCTGGGGTGGGTGGGGTCTTTGCTTATGCTGGGTGCTTTACTGAGGAAGTGAGAAGACTGAGGAAGGCCGAGTCCATAGACAGGAGGCTAGTTCCAGTGATGTACTGGCAGACTATGTATTGCAATCGTCTGGTTGAGGCTTATCAACAGGAAGGTATCGTCTTCTTGGGTCAGGGACTGCCCTCACCAGGCCTTCCCTTGGCATATGCTCGTTCTTTAGGCAAAATGGAAGTGATTGAGAGCATTGATTAACATCATCATCATCACCCCTTAACCTCTTTGTGAGTGCGAGGGAATGATGTATCATTGGTGGGGTGATTGTGTTGGGTGTGGGGTATGTGAAGAACAGTAAGAAGATTGTGTGTTTGTGAGAGATGGTGGAAAAGAGGTGAAAGGGTAGCGTATGTATTGGTATGGAGCTGACTTTGACATAGTCATGTGGGAGGTAGAGGGTGGACTCAAGCATAGTCCCCCCCATCCTCTAGTGTAGCGGTTGATCTCTTCTGGACTGCATTTCAATCACTGACTGAATCTGGGAATTTTCCTCTCTTCTCTGCAGTCTCCTGTCTGTGGCAGTGTTGTTTATTGATTTTTGTACCACAGGGAGTAAACTTTTACACCCTGACACCCTTCTTTCATTCACATACAGCGAAAGCTCAGCAGCTATGCTAACCCCTTCAAGAGGTGTGGGCCAAGCTTGACTGCACGTTATGCTGTAAAACGACCTAACATTGTTTGTAACATGAACAACAACTTCATGAATCTTTGCGGTGGAGCTAAATATGCATTAATGCTACATACAATGATAACAGTACATCAGCAAAGGGTGAACTCTAGTTTCTAGGCTCACATCTCCAACATTGTAGCTTTTCCTCATCACTGCTCTGGGGAAGCAGCCAAATTGTGTGAAGAGACCAGAAAGCAGGGATTGTTCTTAAAAGAGTGAAAGGTTCAAGGGAAGTTTAATGTAGGCGTTCAAAACAATGAAGGATTTTGATAGCTCCTTTTCATTGGCTCTTGTAGCCATTGCCAAGAAGGCTAAAAACCAAAAGACAGAAATATTAGGTAATTAGCAAAAGAAGCAATGGAGCGATGAGGAGCTGTTTTTTTTATGTGCTGAGATGTTGTGATCTGGAAAATGCTTCCTGAGGGATTAGTTGGACAGATTCACTAGTTGCTTTCAAAAGAAAATTAGACCCGAGAAAGATAAATTTGAAGGGTTTTGGAAGAATATTAATAGGTGGGAGTAGAAGGGCAGATCTTTCAAAGAGTTGGCATTGGTATAACACAGAATGGCACCCAGCTGTGGCCTGTTTTATGCTATGCTTGTTTGTTTAGTAGGGCTTCAAAGTGTGACCTTATAACTGAGGCAATAAGCCACACTTCTACCTAATCTGAGTTCTGTGCATTTCATAAATTCTTCCAGGGAGTCTGTACATGTGTCTCAGGATGGGTGAATACAGGAAGAAGCTTTTGCATTCTATACAGTCAGTAGCTTATTTACAGTTATTTGAGACCAGGAATCTTTCACCAGTGACCATCCAGAGGCAAGTAACCAGGAGAAAGGGGTGGAAATACATTTGTAGGGCTTCCCAACCTTTTTTATGCCATGGACCCTTACTATTAACCAAGGGGGTCTGTGGATCCCAGGTTGGGAACCCCTGAGATCCAGGTTAAAATATGAAGCTTGCACAGTTGAACACAAATGAAAAGCTCTTTCCATGTTGCTCTATCACAATTTTCCCGGTTATGCACAGGAAGTATGAAATACAGGGTGAAGCTCCCTCTAAAGTGCCACAGCAGACACTTCCAGACCAGGTAAAGAGAGGGTTAAATATAGAGAAATATGCAGTTGTTCTTTTAAGAAGTATAATGGGGATAATCCAAGAAATTATAGACTGGCAGCCTCACAACCTCATCAGTTGTAAGAAATCTATGAGAGAAAGTCCTTGGGAATGGAATTTACTCACATTTGGAAGAACATGGGCTAATTAGAGACTCTCAGCATTGCTTTGTGCAGGGCAGGTTATGTCTTAAAAACCTGATTGACTTGTTTGAAGAGGTGATGAAGATGATTGAGGGCAAGACCATGGATGCTGTCCATATGGACTGTAGTAAGGTGTTTCACAAGGTCCTTTGGGGTAGGTTCATCAGGAAGATTAAGATGCCAGGGATCCACAGTGAGTTGGTAGTTCGGATTCAGAAATGGCTTGTTCATAGAGCACAGGGTAATGGAGGAAAGGTATTATTCTGGCTGGAGGTCTGTTCCGGTGATGTTCCGCAGGGGTCTGTGCTGGAACCTCTAATGTTTGTGATATATATACACTCATTGGCCACTTTATTAAGTACACTTGCTTGTTACTGCAAATATCTAATCAACCAATCATGTGGCAGCAACTCAATGCATAAAAGCATGGTAAAGAGGTTCAGTTGTTGTTCAGACCAAACATCAGCATAGGGAAGAAATGTGGTCTAAGTGACTTTGACCGTGGAATGATTGTTGATGCCAGACAGAGTGGTTTGCTGATCTCTTGGGACTTGCACACAAAACAGTCTCTAGAGTTTACAGAGAATTGTGTGAAAGGCAAAAAAAACAACATCCTCTGGCTATCAGTTCTGTGGGCGAAAACGCCTTGTTAATGAGAGAGGTCAGAGGAGAATGGCCAAGAAGGTTCAAGCTGACAGGAAGACAACAGTAACTCAAATAACCACGCTTTACAACTGGTGTGCAGAAGAGCATCTCTGAATGCACAGCATATTGAACCTTAAAGTGGATGGAGTACAGCAGCAGAAGTTCACGAACGTGCACTCAGTGGCCTCTTTATTAGGTACCTCCTGGAAAGTAGCCACTGAGTCTATAAATAAATGGCTTGAATGAAAATGTAGTTGGGTTTGTTTAGTAAGTTTGCAGACAACACAAAAATTAACGAAGTTGCAGACAGTGAAGAGAGTTGTCAAAGGATGCAGCAGAATATAGATCAGTTACAGTTATGTGTGGAGAAATGGCAGCCTGAATTTAATCCAGGCAAGTCAGTGTTATACTTCAGAAGGTCAATGTAAGAGCAAAGTATACAGTTAATGGGAGGACTCTTAACAACAATGAAGTACATATGAATCTTGAGGTCCAAGCCCATACCTCCCTGAAAGTGGCAATGCAAATAGATAGAGCGGTAAAAATGTATCACTGCAGCATAGCAGTTAGAGCGATGTTACTACAGCTTGGGCTGTTCCGGAGTTTGGATTTCAACTCCAGCACCGTTCTGTAAGGAGACTCTGTACATTCTCCCACAGTCCAAAGACATACCGGGTAGGTTAATTGATCATTGTAAATTGTCCCGTGATTAGGTTAGGGTTAATCAGGGTTGCTGGGGTGGTGTGGCTGGAAGGGCTGGAAGGGCCCACCGTGCACTATGATGTTAAATAAAGGACATGTGACATGCGTGCCTTTATCGCTAGGGTCAATCCATATAAGAGCCAGGAAGCCATGATGCAGTTCTATAAAATTTGGAGTATTGTAAGAAGTTTGGTTACAGGAAGGACATGGAGGCTTTGGAGAGAGTTTAGAGGAGGTTCACCAGGTTGCTGCTAGAATTGGAAGATATTGGCCAAAAGGAGAAGTTGGAGAAAGTTGGACTGTTTTCTTTGGAGTGTCGGAGGCTAACAAGAGACCGGGAGCAAGTTTATAAAATTATGAGAGGTGTAGATAGGATAGGCAGTCAGAATCATTCTCTTTCCCATGGTAGAAATTTTGAATACTAGAGGGCATAGCTTTAAGGTAAGGGGGGAATTTTTTTTAAATGTATAGCACAGAGAGTGCTGCCAGGCATGGTACTGAAAGCAGCTATAATAATTATGTTTGAGAGGCCTTTAAGTAGGTACATGAATAAGCAGGGAATAGATACGTATGGATTACATGGAAGCAGAAAGGATTAGTTTTAATTTGGCATCATGATCAGCCCAGACTTTGAGGCCCAAAGGGCCTGTTCCTATATTGTACTGATCTATGTTAAAGTTCCCTCTACAGAATACCAATGAACACTTCTAAAGCAGGTACAGTTAAGATTAAATACAGAGCAAATCTCCCTTTATGGTGTTCCAATGAACAGTCCTAAGGCAGGAATAGTAAGGGATAAGATGATCCCTCTTTAGTGTCCTACCAAGACAGAAAAATGGATGGCTATGTGGGAGGGAAGGGTTAGATCGATCTTTGAGTAGGTTAACCTGGTGGGCCAAAGGGCCTGTTCTGTGCTGAGCTGTTCTATGTTCAAGCACTGCCAGGCAAGTTAGATACAGATGAACGGCATGCAGAGGACATGCACCGCGGTTGTTTAAGCACTTTCTTCCAACATCACAAACCAGACATGTCGCTTCAGACAAAAACAACAAAAAGAAATGGGCTGAGATAGAACAAAACTTCTTTCTTCTGGGGTCTTTGTGACTTTTGAGAGATTGGAATATTTTTGCATGTTTTAAGTCCAGTGAAAGGGAAGTTTTCTGATCCACTGCATTACTCAATGTTCATTTATACAAAGCTCACTCCTACTTACATACTGAAGACCAGCCAATGTGCAGAAAGCAGAGGATTGCAGAGCTGGCTAGCCTTCAGGCATTTCTTACGTTCTACACTGACTCAATTTGCTTTAACCTTCAGATATTAATGCAGAAATTGAAATCTCCTAGTGTGAATATTGTTTGATGCTTGATTCATATATCTTTCTTTCACGCTGTTTTCTAGATAAAATATATGCAGCTGAAGCATAGTTTAAAAAAAAGATCTTGCTGCAAGAGTATAACCTAAATCTGAAAGGTTATATTCTCTAGTATTCTTTCTAACAAGATGAATAAAGAAATAATTATCAAAAGTGTCAACAAATAACTCCATCTGGTACTCCACATGGGCAGATGGTTAAAATTCCACTCACTTTGCACCCACTGCCACAGAAACATATCTCTGTTCTGTCACCGTTGGAGTTTTTTTTTACCTTTGTGTCTTTTGGCATAGAGGCAATCTCATCCAAGCACATGTGCCTGCATACGTTACCTGCAGCTCATCTGGTGGCAGTGTTACTTCAAGTCTGAAAGCTATGTGCTCAAGTCAAAATCAGAATCAGGTTTAATATCACCGGCATATGTTGTGAAATTGGTTGGCTTTGTGGTAGCAGTACATTGCAATATATAATAATAGAGGGAAAAAACTTGTGAATTACACTATATATATATATATAATAGTTAAATTAAGTAGTGTAAAAATAGAAATAAAAAAGTAGTGAGAGTGATATAGTGTTCATGGATTTAATGTCCATTCAGAAATCAGATGGCAGAGGGGAAGTAGCTATTCCTGAATCATTGAGTGTGTGTCTTCAGGCTCCTGTACCTCCTTCCTGATGGTAGCAACGAGAACAATGCATGTCCTGGGTGGTGGGGGTCCTTTTTGAGGCATCGCTCCTTGAAGATGTTCTGGATACTACAGAGGCTAGTGCCCATGATGGAGCTGACTGAGTTTACAACTCTCTGCAGCCTATTTTGATCTTTTGCAGTCGCCCCCCAGCCACCCCTTACCAGATGGTGATGCAGCCAGTTAGAATGATCTCCATGGTACATCTGCAGAAATTTTCGAGTGTTTTTGGAGACAAGCCAAATCTTCTCAAACTACTAATGAAATATAGTCTCTGTCGTGCCTTCTTTGTAGCTGCATTGATATGTTGGGTCCAGGATAGATCCTCAGAGATCTTGACACCCAGGAACTTGAAATTGCTCACTCTCTCCACTTCTGATCCCTCTGTGAGGATGGTGTGTGTTCCTTGTCCTACCCTTTCAAAGTAAAAGGTAAGACAACACAAAGTTCAAAGTAAATTTATTATCACCATACACTACCTAGACATTCATTTTCTTGCAGGTATTCACAGTAGAACAAGTGAGTGAAGTTAACCGTGCCAGTTCAGGGAGCCTGATGCTTGTTCCTGAACCTGGTGTGGGATTGAGCTCATCATCAAGGCTGTTGATCCAAGGCAGCATAGTTGGAGATGCTGTTTTTCAACTGAGATACTAAATTAAGACAGGGCTAGCCTTAGCATGGAAAAAAAAACTCCTAGTGGTTTTCCTGGCTGATATTTAATTCCTCAGTCAATATCACTTGTTACAGTGAGGAATTAACAGCTCATTGTGGGAGTTTGCAGTTTGGAGGTTGCTTGCTGGGCTTTTATTACAAAAGCGATTACAAAGCAGAAGTACTTTACTATCTGTGAAGCTCATTGAGACATCTTGATTTTGTAAAGGTATATGTATAAATAAGAATAGCTGCTTTGATAACCAATGCTGCATATAAAGAGGTGGCGGGGGGGGCGGGGGGGGGGTTAGTTGTGTTGGATGGAGGAGTGTTAGAATTCTCCTGAGGGGAATTTAGAAAGTTAGAGAGAAAGGACGAGGTGACTGAGGTTAATAAATTGGGAATGACAACCAGAGCATGTCAGGAAGAGTCAGTGCCATGAAACAAAAATGTTACTCCAATTAAAGTTAGAGTTGGGAAGAATGGGGGAAAAGGCAAAGCTGAACAGCTTTTTGTTATCTTCATGCACACATGGGAATGAATGGGTACAATGTAATAGACGTGGTTGCGAAGTGACCAAGATTGGGAATTAAGTTTCTATGATACTTAATTATGAGAAGACTAAGGCAAACTAGAAAGGGAGGTGGGATCGTCCTGATAATAAAGAATAAAGTGTATCAGCAGGGAGGAAAAGATCCCAGTTCAGAAAATCAAGAAGTAGAATCAATCTGGCTGGTGCGGGATCTGAGGCTCCTGTACCTCCTGCCTCTGAAGGCAGCAGTGAGAAGAGAGTGTGGCCTAAACGGAGGGGGTCCTTGATGATGGATGCTGCTTTCTTGTGGTGGCGCACCATGTGGATGCACTCAATGATGGGGGAGGGCTTTACTTGTGATGGACTGAGGTGTATCCACTCCTTTTTGTAGGCTTTCCTGTTCTTGGGCATTGGTGTTTCCAAGCCAGGCCGTAATGCAACCAGCCATGATACTCTGCACTGTGCATCTGTAGATGTTTATCAAAGATTTAGATGACATGCCAAATTAGTGCAAACTTCTATGAAAGTAGAGGCATTGTCATGCCTTCTTTGTAATGGTACTTGTGTCCTGGACCCAGATCCTCTGAAATGCTAACACCAAGGAATTTGAAGTCACTGACACCTTCTACCTCTGCTCCTTAACGAGAACTGGTTCATGGATCTCAGATTTGTTCCTTCTACTCAGCTCTTCGGTTTACCTCACATTGAGTGAAAGGCTGTCTTGTGGCACCATTCAACCAGATTTTTAATCTCCCTCTTATATGCTGACTCATTACTGCCTTTTGGTTCTGCCAACAGCAGTGGTGTCATCAGCAAACATACATTTATTTATTGAGACAGAGCATGGAGCAAGCTCTTTTGACCCTTTGAGCTATGCTGCCCAGCAACCCACTGAGTTAACCCTAGCCTAATCACAGGATCATTTGCAATGACCTATTAAGCAGTACATCTCTGGACAGTGGGAGGAAACTGGAGCACCCAGAGGAAACCCATGCACACAGAGGATGCCAGACTCTGGTGCCATGAGCTATAACAGCATTGCCCTACTCACAACACAACCGTGGCATTGCAGCTGTATTTCCTCTCACTTTTACCCTTCCCGTTAATGTTGCCTGGCCTGCTGAAGGTTTCCAGCATTTTCTGATCTTATTTCAGATTTTGAGCAGATGCAAGTTTTATTTTTGTTTCATTGAATGGACCCTTTGTTTCCTGAGCAGATTAAATGTAAATTTTGATGAAACCGCTCCCCTCATTACCACCCCCTCCACCACTACCACAAATTAGCTCCACCATAAATATGCAGAAGTGTTCAAAGAAAATAAGCAAAATATATTATTTTTAAAGCCCCTGAGATTTTTTTTCTCTCATGGCTTTTACATGCCTCTGTGTCCAGGAGGTCAGCTTCTGAAGTGACCGTTGGTATCATTATATTTGCATCATTGTTTGCAGTAAAGTTTATTTTTCAGCAAGGTCTATTTACAGATCCTACTTTGAAAGAGTCACAGTGAACCACAGTAAACAGAAACTGCAGTAAAGGCAACATTATTTCTCAAGAAAAGTACGTAATGGAGTGCGATTCCATAATACATGCTTAAAATCTTTGTGTATATTTAAGGCAGAGGTTGATAGATTAAATCGCCATCCCCCTCTTATAAATCTGTGGTCGGATTCAGATTTACTTATCACATGTACTGTACATGGAAACATACATTGAAATGTGTTCACACGAGGAAATCTGCAGACACTGGAATTTCAAGCAACACACATAAAAATTGCTGGTGAACGCAGCAGGCCAGGCAGCATCTCTAGGAAGAGGTACAGTCGACGTTTCGGGCCGGGACCCATCGTCAGGACTAACTGAAAGAAGAGCTAGTAAGAGATTTGAAAGTGGGAGTGGGAGGGGGAGGGGGATATCCAAAATGATAGGAGAAGACAGGAGCGGGCGGGATGGAGCCAAGAGCTGGACAGGTGATTGGCAAAAGGGATATGAGAGGATCATGGGACAGGAGGCCTAGGGAGAAAGACAAGGGGGAGGGGGGAAGCCCAGAGGATGGGCAAGGTGTATAGTGAGGGGGACAGAGGGAGAAAAAGGACAGAGAGAAAAAGAAAGTGTGTATATAAATAAATAACGGATGGGGTACGAGGGGGAGGTGGGGCATTAGTGGAAGTTTGAGAAGTCAATGTTCATGCCATCAGGTTGGAGGCTACCCAGACGGAATATAAGGTGTTGTTCCTCCAACCTGAGTGTGGCTTCATCTTGACAGTAGAGGAGGCCGTGGATAGACAAATCAGAATGGGAATGGGACGTGGAATTAAAATGTGTGGCCACTGGGAGATCCTGCTTTCTCTGGCAGACAGAGCGTAGGTGTTCAGTGAAACGATCTCCCAGTCTGCGTCGGGTCTCGCCAATATATAAAAGGCCACACTGGGAGCACTGGACGCAGTATATCACCCCAGCCAACTCACAGGTGAAGTGTTGCCTCAGCTGGAAGGACTGTTTTGGGCCCTGAATGGTAGTGAGGGAGGAAGTGTAAGGGCATGTGTAGCACTTGTTCTGCTTACAAGGATAAGTGTCAGGAGGGAGATCAGTGGGGAGGGATGGGGGGGATGAATGGACAAGGGAGTCGCGTAGGGATCTATCCCTGCGGAAAGTGGGGGGGGGTGGGAGGGAAAGATGTGCTTAGTGGTGGGATCCCGTTGGAGGTGGTGGAAGTTACGGAGAATAATATGTTGGACCCGGAGGCTGGTGGGGTGGTAGGTGAGGACAAGGGGAACCCTATTCCTAGTGGGGTGGCGGGAGGATGGAGTGAGAGCAGATGTGCGTGAAATGGGGGAGATGCATTTGAGAGCGGAATTGATGGTGGAGGAAGGGAAGTCCCTTTCTGTCCAGCTCTTGGCTCCATCCCTCCCCCTCCTGTCTTCTCCTATCATTTTGGATCTCCCCCTCCACCTCCCATTTTCAAATCTCTTACTAGCTCTTCTTTCAGTTAGTCCTGCCGAAGGGTCTCGGCCCGAAACGTTGACTGCACCGCTTCCTAGAGATGCTGCCTGGCCTGCTGCGTTCACCAGCAACTTTTATGTGTGTTGCTCACCAGTGGCATCATCTTTATAATTTTTCTTCTTCTTCTCCAGTGCTTCTATACATACGATATGGAGATCAGAAATTTGTTCAGCAAATGTCCGGAGCCTTCCACAGTCTGGAGATTCCAGACTTGTCTTGGCGATTTGACTATTTTTTGGCATTGGACATAGCCAGGAAACTAAAACAACTGTAATGCATTTGACACTGAAGCAACAGGAGGCCATCAACCAACTTTGAAGATCTTTTCTTGTATTCTTTTTATAGAATTCCCAACTGTGCACTGCACTGGGGAATTTGTTCTCACCTGAGAGCTACCTATTTGCCTCCTGTCTGTGTAAGAAATAGCAAGGGATGATTAATTGAGGCACAGTAAAGGCCTTGATACATTTCTAGTCTGAGACCTTGTGTTGTGGAGTATGGAAAAACATAGGATATTCCTACAACTGCAATCAGTCATAATGAGGCCACTAATTCAGGAATCAAATTTACTTATCATGTATACATGGAAACATGCAGTAAAATGTGTCATTTGCATTAATGAGGGTGTGCTAGTGGCTGCCCGCAGGTGTTGGCACACATTCCGATTTGGCCATCATTTTCACTGTGAACAATCTAGTTAAAGCTTTTGAATGCTGTGAAGGTCAAGTTAATAATTCCATTATTTGTATGTAAGATGAAGGATTTTACTTTGTCCTTTAATCATCTCTTCATTGTTTGTACCCACACTAGTCAAATAAAGAAGCCCCAAATTATCAAATTTTATGATACTGCTTTAATATGGTGTGAACTGGAGGCTGATTATCCAGGGTTAATTAGTCTAGACAGTGCAACCAAATGAGAGTGTGAAGAGATGGTGGGAATGAGATTAGACTTCATTTGATTTAGCAACAAAAATACATCAAACATAAGATCAGAGAACTGAAGCAACAGGAACTCTTTATAAATAAAACAGTGTAAATCTATAGCTCTCAAGGTATAGAAATGATGATTAACTTCCCCAGGCACATGCCCAGTGGGACATCTCCAATATCATTAGAATTTGAGATTTCTCCTTCGAATTCTTTCCCTTCCCCGTCCTAACATGAGTTCCTTGGGTATTTTTTGCCCTAGTGGACATCATTGTTGCGAACTCAGTAACTGCTGACAGTATATTCAGTGAAAGCATCAAGGCTCAAGGCTCAACCATATCCTATCTTCACATGGACTCCAAATGGATGCATTTTTCTGTCAGCCTCACCAGATCTCTATCCCTCCCTAGCTTAGAGACACTGACCACACCAGCTAACTTGAGATAGCATCCAGGACAATCTGATTTGCTGCACATAGCATCAGTAGTGAAGTAAGGGAGTGTCCTGTGAGCCTCGATTGAAGAATTGGGGAATACAATCTTAAATAATCTTCAAGGGACACCAGGGGCTTCAGATCATATGTTGACTATTTAAAAAAAACCTAACCCAATAACTAGCACATACGTATGTTACATAGACAATAGCATGCATGACTCATTTACATATATACCACATTGCTTTCTCCACTTTGATCATGTTTCAAGTATGTACAGTAATTACACATTCATTTTGCAGGCAGCACAGTAGCATAGTGGATATCGTATCACTTTACAGCATCAGCAATCCACGTTCATTTCCTGCCTCTGTCCTGCAAGGAATGTGTAAGTTCTCTCCATGATTGCATGGATTTCCTCTAAGTTCCATCCTGCATTCCAAAGAGTTAGGGTTAGGAAGTTGTGGGCTTGCTATGTTGGTGCCGGAAGCATGACAACGCTTCCGGGCTGCCCCTAGCACATATTTGGTCCGTGTTGGTTCATTGATGCAAACAACGCATTTCACTGCGTGTTTTGGTGAACACGTAACAAATAAAGGTGATCTCTTTCTTTTTATGGCTTTCACAGATGCTTTGGAGCATCGTAACAATGTTTGAGTCCGAAATATTGTAGTTATTTCTTGATTTTTAAGAATATAGTGTTAGGGATTGTGAAGGTAAGGGACATACTTCAGGAGTTATGAAGGTGACAGGCTGTCAATAGAAACAAAAATCAATCTTCAGTCTAAGACAAAGGATAGCTGCATGAATAAACACTATTGTCTGCAGAGAGAGCCATCTCTCAGTGCAGGAGTAAAACAGGGTCGTTTTGGGTGCCTGGATTTCCATATTCAGATCTGTCTTGACAGTTGAGATGTGCTCTCATTGCAAATATGTAATTCTATGGAAATACTTGTCTATGCCTTAAATATTGAAGTAAAATGTATAATTGTAACTATTGAAACTGTATTCAATCATCTGCTGTTATTTTTGTGCTTAAAGAGTATTAATCCTCAACGTACTGTATGTTTAGAGAGAGTCTGCTAAGATTCCGTCAAGAGATTCTCCTGATCTCCTGAATGCCTGCTTGTTGTGTGAGATAAAGACCTCTTTATATCTACAGCTCCAGTCTCCATGTGGCTCTTTCAAAGTCACAACATATGACATTGTGACTGAATCCACTGCAAATTCAGCATCCACTTCAGCAACTGGTCCTGTCATTCACTTCTACAATAACTCCATCACCATGTACACTCAGTGACTACTTTATTACGTACTTCCTACACCTAATTAAGTGGCTATTGAGTGTATATTCAAACCTGACGAAGGGCCTCGGCCCGAAACGTCGACTGTTCCTCTTCCTATAGATGCTGTCGTTCACCAGCATTTTTTGTGTGTGTTGCTTGAATTTCCAGCGTCTGCAGATTTCCTCGTGATTGAGTATATATTCATGGTCTTCTGCTGCTGTAGCCCATCACTTCAAGGTTTGACATGTTGTGCACTCTGCACACATATGTAACAAACTCGTGATCATTTGAGTTACTGTCGCCTTCCTGTCAGCTTGAACCAGTCTAGCCATTCTCCTCTGACCTCTCTCACTAACAAGGCACTTACACCCACTAAACTGCCACTCACTGCTTTCGTTTTGTTTTTCACACCATTCTGTGTAAACTCTAGAGAATGTTGTACATGAAAATCCCAGGTGATCAGCAAGTTTTGAAACGTTCAAACCACCCCATCTGGCACAAGCAACCATTCCAGTCAGAGTCACTTAGATCACATTTCTACCCCATTCTAATGATTAGTCCAAAGAACAACTGGTTGGATGAGACTAGAACCAGTGGTCATAAATTAAGGGTGAAAGATGAAATGTTTAAAGGGAACATGAAGGGGAGTGTCTCCACGCAGAGGGTGGTGAGAGTGTGGAACGAGCTGCCAGAAAAAGTGGTGGATGGGAGTTTGATTTCAACATTTAAGAGAAGTTTGGATAGGTACATGGATGAAAATGGTATGGAGGGCTATGGTCTGGGGGCAGGTCAATGGGACTAGGCAGAATAATGGGTTGGCACCAATTAGATGGGCTGAAGGGCCTGTTTCTGTGCTGCAGTATTCAGTGGACAGCAGCTGAATGGCTTTCTGCTTAAAGATTATTTGTCATATGTACATCAAAACATACAGTGAACTGTCATTTTGCATCTACTCAAATCATCCAGGATTGTGCTGGGCAACCCGCAAATAGCACCACATTTCCGGCGCCAACATTAGCCTGCCCACAGCTCATTAACCTAACCTTTACATCTGTTGGGAATGTGGGAGGAAACCAGAGCACCCAGAGGAAATGCAGTCACGAGGAGAACGTACAAACTCCTTACAGACAGTGGTGGGAATCGACCCCCAATCTTACAGCCGGTGCTGTAAAACTTAGCCCTAACAGCTACGCTACCATGCAACCCTGTTTGTATGTTTTCTTATGTTCTTCAGGCTGTTGAGGGGAAAGTGGAGGGAGGGAGAGAGGAGGCGGGGGGGGGGGAGGGGGGAAGAGAAAAACACACCTAGGCTGATTTGTGGTTCTTCTGCACCACCTCTCCGGGCGATGGTGGGCAGCATTGACCAAGGATTGAATTTGGCATTTTCTGACTTGACTCAATATCTTTCTGTATATCTTTGTTGAGCTTGTGTGTTTATAAAAAGATATATTTTAAAATATATGCCATGACATGAATTCCTTCTTTAAGTCTCCTTTTGATTCACTAGCAGCAAATAGCTGTTGAAGAAAAACGCGTTTCAATGAAAAGGGCGCAGGTACAGTTATTTGAAAGCGGATACAAGCTTTCATTGATCCTAGAGGTGAAACAACATTGTCGAGTGATCCACCCCCGCACTCACACATATTGGTAGGTGGCTCATGGGAACTGGAAATTGAGCATAACAACTAGTGCCTAATTTAGCCAGTGATAAATGCAATATTGTCCAGTGGTTGACTCAAAGGGCTTGTTTTTTCCTTGTCAGACACTTTGTGCTGGGAGCTGGGCAGAGAGGAGTGAGCAAGAATTGCTTGAGGATTTACTAAAGCATAAGTACTACCAAATAATAATTACATGGTTTTATAAAAGTTACATGGACGTGTGTAAGTAATTTCAATATATTTTATTTCACAAGGGCTACTTTCAATAAATAAATAAACAGATTCTACAACAGTGCCTTGTCTATCAAGCTTCATCTTGTGTCTGATCTACTAAACACATTACACTCTGGTTCCAGCTTCCTGCTACTTTTTCTAGTTGAACTGATAGACATTTGTGCTTTGTAAGTAAATACCATGTTCACCATTGAGCCTGTCCTATACACTGGGGAACACACACAAAATGTTGGAGGAACTCAGCAGGCCAGGCAGCATCTATGGAAAAAAGTAAACAGTCAGTGTTTTTGGGCTGAGATCCTTCATCCAGACTGGGGAAAGAAAACATGAGAAGTCAGAGTAAGAAGGTAGGGGGAGGGGAGGAAGAAGTACAAGGTGGTAGGTGATAGGTGGAACCGGGGGAGGGGTGAAGTAAAGAGCTGGGAAGCTAATTGGTGAAAGAGATAAAGGGAGGGCTGGAGAAGGGGGAATCTGATAGGAGAGGATAGAAACCATGGAAGAAAGGGAAAGAGGAGGAGGACCACCGGAGGGAGGTGACGGGCAGGTAAGGAGATAAGGTGAGAAAGAGAAATGGGGATAGGGGATGTTGAAGGGGGGCATTACCATTTATATGCACTTTGTGTTTTGTGCTACACACCAGGGACGCTGTTTTATCTTGCAGCCAAACATGTCAAGTACTGACCTTTGTACTTGAGTTCCACACTAGAATGAATTGTGTTGTGCCCAGGCCTTCACATGGACTCAGTAGAGATGGTCTTGGCCTGCTGTTTGCTTTGGTTAGAAGTTTAAAGTTCAAAGATCAAAGTATGTACATGTCACCATATACTACCCAGAAATTCATTTTCTTGCAGGCATTCACTGTATATACAGTGTCTTAAAAAGTTTTCAGCCCCCACAACTATTTTCACATTTTAGTCTCATTTTCTAAATTTAAAATATATTGAAGTAGGATCTTTTGAGCTAACCTACAAAACATTGCGCATCATGTCAAATCAAAAGAAAAATTCCAAATCTTGTGAACAATTTATTAAAAAATAAAACCCAAAATTGTGAGGCTGAAAAAGTATTCATCCCCTTTGTAATTACTGCGCTAACTTTCCTCGGGTGCAAAATAAAGGACTACCTTACCAATTCACCAAATTTGTAGATGTGGAAAATTGGAGGATCATCTATTTTCAATTAGTTCATAAGAATAAATGCCCACTCTCTTAGTAAGGTCCAAGAGTATGGTAGAATTTCAACATACCAAGCCAAAGTGAAGATAGAAGAGCATTCAAGACAAGTCAGTGAAATGATAATAGAGAAGCACAAATCTGGGAAATGGTGCAAGACCATCTCAAAGGCACTGAGCATACCCCGGAGCTCAGTACATCATGAAAAAGTGGAAAAAATATGAAACCTCAGTCACACTAGCAAGGTCAAGCTGCCCCTCTAAACCTGATCGCTGGAGAAGAACGGCACTTGTAAGATAGGCTACTGTGATGCCAACAGTCACTCTGAGTGACCAGCAGAAGTCAGTGACTGCAAATGGAGATGAAGTTCATGGCTCCACAGTCCTTACGGTCTTGCACAAAAATGGTCTTTATGGAAGAGTGGCAAGGAAGAAACCCTGACTTTATTTAAAAAAAAAGCATATTCTTGCCCATAAAGACTATGCAAAGTGTCACTTAGGAGATACTGTAAATAAGTGGAATAAATTCTTGTGGTCAGACGAGACTCAACACTAAATCGTATGTGTGGCATAAATCTAATACTGCTCATCAGCCAACCCTACTGTAAAGTATGGTGGAGGTAGCATCATTTCAGCAGCAGGGACTGGAAATCTGGTCAGGATTGATGGGAAGACGAGTGCTGCTAAGCACAGAGAGATCTTTGATAAAGACCTGCAAGCCTCTGCCAGAGGAGCTTAAACTGGGGAGGAAGTTAATCTTTCACCAGGACAGCAACCCAAAGCACACTGCCAGAGCAACCATGGAGTGGCTTCAAACAAAGAAAATTGATGTCCTTGAGTAGCCCAGAGTCCTGACCTTAACCTAATTCAACATCTCTGGCAAGACCTGAAGATTGCTGTCCACCAAATAAACTAGCACAGCTTGAGTAATTTTGCAAGGAGGAGTGGGTATACCTTGCTCCATCATATTGGATAAGCCGCTCCTAGCTTTGCACAAAAAAAACTGCTGGTTGTAATAGCTGCGAGAGGTGGTTCAATTAAGTACTGAGCAAAGGGAAATGAATACTTTGGAGCTGCTGACACTTCAGTTTGAGAATTTTTAGTTTTTCATGCTTTACAATTTTCTCTGTCTTTTTGTGAAAAATGGAGCACGTGATTCACAAATAAAAATCTCAGTTAAATTGATCAAAATCCCTGGGTGTAATGCTGATTTATGTGAAGAAAGAGTTGGCGGCTGGACACTTTTACAAGGTACCGTATCAAGAAACACAATGGAATCAATGAAAAGTGACAAAAAGACAGATAAAAAAATCAATGTGCATAAGAAAGCGAACTGTGCATTACAAAAAAACAAATAATAATAATAAGCATGTAGTAAATAATATAGCAGAGTTCTTGAATGTGAGTCTATAGGTTGTGGAATAGTTCAGTGTTGAGGTCAGTGAAACTATCCACACTCCAAAGTGATAGGTAACCTGCCGGACATGCAGAGTCTGTACAAACTTCTGGGAAAGCAGAGGCACTTCTGTGCCCACTTTGTATTGGCACTTATACTTTATACTTTATTGTCGCCAAACAATTGATACTAGAATGTATGATCATCACAGTGATATTTGATTCTGTGCTTCCCGCTCCCTGGATTACAAATATTAAATATTAAAAATATTTAAAATAGTAAAAATTAGTAAATATTAAAAAAATTAATTACAAATCATAAATAGAAAATAGAAAAATGGGAAGTAAGGTAGTGCAAAAAATCCGAGAAGCAGGTCCGGATATTTGGAGGGTACGGCCCAGATCTGGGTCAGGATCCGTTCAGCAGTCTTATCACAGTTGGAAAGAAGCTGTTCCCAGATCTGGCCATACGAGTCTTCAAGCTCCTGAGCCTTCTCCCGGAGGGAAGAGGGACGAAAAGTGTGTTGGCTGGGTGGGTCGTGTCCTTGATTATCCTGGCAGCACTGCTCCGACAGCGTGCGGTGTAAAGTGAGTCCAAGGACGGAAGATTGATTTGTGTGATGTGCTGCACCGTGTTCATGATCTTTTGCAGCTTCTTCCGGTCTTGGACAGGACAACTTCCATACCAGGTTGTGATGCACCCTAGAAGAATGCTTTCTACGGTGCATCTATAAAAATTAGTGAGGGTTTTAGAAGACAGGTGTGCTGTCCCAGGACAATTCCTCTGAAATGATAACAATGAGGAATTTAAAGTTGCTGACCCTCTTCACCTCTGATCCCCTGATGAGGACTGGCTCATGGACCTCCGGTTTCTTCCTCCTGTATTCAATAATCAGCTCTTTGGTTTTGCTGATGTTGAGTGAGAGGTTGTTGTTGTGGCACTACTCAGAAAGATTTTCAATCTACAAAGATGTAGAGGTTCTATTAGAGTGACTCTACACCTGGGAAACACATAGATTTCACACTCTGCCCCTGAACCATACTTACAGCCTTTGCTGGGTCACAGCTAGGGCCGACCATTCCCTTGTGAAACAGCTGTGAGACATTTTATATTTACTGTTTGAAGTCAGAGTCGAGTTTATTGCCATATCACTATACACAGTACTGTGGAAAAGTTGTAGGCACATATATGTAGCTAGGGTACCTAAGGCTTTTGCACAATACGGTATAAAATGCCTTTCCAGTTACTAAATAACATTTAATACTACTGAGCTAATACAAAGCTAAGTACTCTTATTTCTGTTTCCCAACCACCTTCCTAGTTTAACCAATGTACAGTACTGTGCAAAAGTCTTAGGCACCCTAACTATACATACGCACCTAAGACTTTTACACAGTTCTGAATGCACAGGTGTAACGAGGAACCGACTTGTAGCAGCATCACAGGCACATGGCATCATTTAAAAGTCTCTTTATTCAAAGGCATTTAGAACCTATTAAAATGGTGTAAATCAATTTTAAAAAATTAGTTGAACTGCAAAAAGAGATGCATCTGATTCCACAGTGAGGCTGGGAGCATGCATTCCTTTGTCCAATCTCAATAGGTCAACCTGGCATCCGATGGTGAAATGGGTTGGTGGACGCACTGTCATTTGTCATTCAGTCTCATGGCCATCGACTTGAGTCGAGGGAAAAGAGGGGTTGGTCACTGGCAGTCCTCTCCTTAGCATCAGCCGCAGCATACACAATTCAACGCAAAGTCTCTGCCCCTCTATATGACCTTCCTGATTCCTAATCTCTTGGTGGTTTTTCACTGCTGATGGTTACCCCCAACTTGGACCAACACAGTCTATCAGGAACAGGACAGATATCTACAGATCAAAGGAAATCTGGAATTCCTTTTTGTACCACAATTTACAAAGTAGGAAAAAGAATTTCGCTCTTCTTAATGTGGTGAGACTGCAATTCTGAAGTCAATTTATGTAGCGTGGGGGTGTGGCTTATGTGCCAGTCGAAAGCAGCTTCCTTTCTTTCTTTTCAAATCTTTTTATTGTTATACAGAAAAAATAATGAGTACGTTGAAGTAACAACACTTACAATGTCTCAAAAAAGACATTATCTTAAAGATTGAAAAAAAATTTTGTGATAACAAAAAAAAACCTACTTAAGCAGAAAAGTGAGAAAAAAAAAGAACCCATTAGGTGTACAACCCCGGAGTCATGCGTCATACAAAAAGCTTCTAAAAATAAACATCAAACTGCCAGCAAGAAAAGAAAATATACTAAAAAATTTACAATTAGATCGTGGAAAAATTATATCAATTAGCTCAAATGATAATAACGAGCAAATGAGTCCCATCTTTTCTCAAAATCAAATAAAGGTTCAAAGGTTCGACTTCTAATTTTCTCCAAACTAAGACATAGCATCACTTGAGAGAACCATTGTGACAAAGTGGGAGCTGATGTATCCTTCCACTGCAACAAAATGGCCCTCCTAGCTATCAATGTAACAAGAAAGCCGCTTCCACTGTGTCAATCGTTCATTGGTTAGCTTAAAAACTGAAGCCGCCCTTTCCCATTGGTTGGCTTGTGTGCCACGAGACCTAATGTCCAGTTTCAAGCACCGGGGGGGGGGGGGGGCGCGGTATAAGAGTAACATGTGCAAGAGGTTTGCACTCTTTTCCTTTATTCCCAGGGCGTGCCTCATGGAACCATTGGGAAGCTATGCTCCAGCTGCACTTTGAACTAATTACCTGTTTGTTGTTCTGCAGTTTGTGTAACTTGGGGAAGCTTAAATGTTTGGTCAAATCTCACACTGTTTGTAAAAGAATGATTAATAAGCTTATTTGTAGTCATTTTTTTCTGTCTCACTCACCAAACCCGTGAACCTGCTTTCATAGTACAGTGCATTGATAACTATAAACCACAGGGGGAAATTCAGCCCACTGTGGATGTACTGGCTCTTTGCAAGAACTATCCAATTCAATCCATCCTGTACATCCACTCTGCAAATGGTTTCCTGATTTGGTACTCATTCGTTTCTGTTTCCAAAGTTACTATTGAATCAGCTTCTGCTCTCCATTCAGTATGTTAAATTTCTCATCCAACCCCAATCCCTGGCCCCGGTGCTGGTCATTACAAATCAGAATATGACATACTATCTCGTAGTTCGGCCTTTGCTTGTATTTGTGTGGTGCCTCTAACATCGAAAAAAGATAGATGAAATGATTAGATGCGGTGACCAAATGTGAAATAAATGAATCTCGTGCCTTCATCTGATTATGTTCCTCTTTAAAATGGTTAATAAGTGAGGAACGGTGAAATGATTAGGGATGCTTAACCCTGGGGCATGATTGATGGATGGTGGAGGATTCTAATCAGTCACACTGATAGGGGATTTGTTTTTATTGTTTTAGTCTTTAACCTCCCTTCCAGACAATCTGTTCATCAGAAATACACAGAGATGAGTCTTTAATTATATTTTACTTTCATATAAATGTGCTGACAAGAATTTTGTAATTCATAGCAAACTTAATTACAGGTAGGAGTCTATCAAATCTTTATTCCATAGGAGATTTTATTTTATTTTTCTGTGTTCAATTGTCTCTCTGGGCCATACATGATTCTAGAAAACTGCTCCCCGGCACATCCTCCCTGCTGTTCACTATCTGTTCTCTATTCTCCAATGTTAATAAATTCAGTGCCGTGATTGTTTCCTGATAATTGAATACCTCCCACCCTGAATCACACTTGTTGCTTTCTGAATGTCATTTCGCAGTTCACATATTTCAAGCTGCATTTCTCTCCGAGCTCTTCGGGACCAGACCCACCTTAATCCATTTATCTTCCGCGCAATGTGATCTCTGTCCCAGGCATTTAGAAATTAGCAATCAGCACACCAGCTGCTAATAAATCCTTGGTATGTAATCACTTTGTGAACAACATACTCCAACCAGACTCCCCCCCCACCCCACAACTTTATGTTGCACTGTCTTCCAGTATATAATCTTTTTCCTGTCACCCACTTCCTAATCCAACAAACAAGCTTGTTATTGAATGTATAATTCTAACTTCCCTTTGATATTAATTTTCTAAGGATGTCAATTTCAACCACCTAGGTCTTTGTCCATTTGAGTAATCCCATTCCCCACTAACTTCCCTTGTAACGTGTTCTCCTCATATTCCTAATACTCTCCCTCAGATACTACCACTAACCTAGATTCTGATTCAGATTCATTTGTTTATCACAGGTATATCGAAACATACTGTGAAATGCCTCGTTTGTGTTAACAACCAACACATTAAAAGATGTGCTGAGGGCAGCCCGCAAGTGTCGGCACACATTTCGGTGTCAATGTTACATGCCCACAATGCTCGGCCGATCAACTCAGAACTCAACCAGCTACAATACAATAACAGCAGAACCAGCCCCTTTCCTCTGTCTCACCCACCCATCCACACTGACGGTCCTCCAGCCCCAGAACAGGACAGGCCTTTGGGCGTCCAGTCTCTAGCTTCGACGATTGGGCTTTGACTTCCAATCGATCTTTGGGCTTGGATCTTCAGTTTGGAACTCCGGACTACACAGTAGAAGCAATTTACCTAACAATCTGCATTTCTTTGAGATGTGGAGTGGTGTGGGGGGGGGGAACCTACATAAGTACAGGGAGAACAATCAAACTCCACATAGACAGCACTAGTCAGGAATGAACCTGGGCCCTTGTAGCTATGAGGCAGCAGCTATACTAGTTGTGTCACTGTATAAATGCATGGTTTGAACGTAAGTGTATGGCTTTGTGTTGTAGATTTATAAAATATCAAACTCTTACTGAAAGTCCGGTTAATTATTTTCCATTGTGCGGCTTCATCCATTAGCTCCTATTTGTGTCATATTGGATCTAACAGATAATAGGACATTTGGAAATACTCAGCAAATCAGGCAGCATCTGTGGTGAATGGGGAAAAATGGACATAACAAAATGAAGATGCAGGGAAAAGGAGGGGCAGAGAGAACCATACAGACTATGATTGTCATAGAGGAAGACTTTATGGAAACACTAATGTTGACGAACAGATGCAATAGAGAAGATGAAACTGGGAGAATGATGGAATCCTTTCGGGAAGCACAAAGGGATAGAGAGAAGACAGAGGTTATGGGAATTTTTCACTGGATGAAACAGAGAAGTGGAGAATGGAAAGGGAGGAGTCAGGGGTGGGGGTTTGACAGTGGAAGCAGGGTAGGAATTGACGGCAGCACTGATGAAGCTTTTGAGTTATATGGAGAGGAAAGAAACAGCCAATGTAGCCATTCATGTGCCAGAAGGAGAGCTCATGGAGGAGTGGAATTATCCCAGGCATCCAGAAAGAAACGGACATAGCTGTGGGAACTCGTGTGGGTCTAAACTGTACCTTTCCTTTGGAAAAAATGAGTGGAGTGGCTGAGAGAATCCTTGTCAATCTTAAGCCTCCTATCTTATTCATTGTTAGTACTGTTCTCCTTCCTTTCTCACAAGACCGTAGCTGAAACTCTCATCCAACCCTATGTCACATTCAAGCTTCTGAAGTGCTGTTTTTGCCCTCTTCCATAAACACCAACCTTATTGTGCCTCTCAGACCAGCCTCTGTATCCCATTGAACATGAACGTCTCATCCTGCTCAACACCCTATACACGGCCTTCAAACTCTGCGTTCTCTTGGCTTTCATCACCACTTGCTTCATATTTGGTGCCAGTATCTTCTCTGGTCTCAGAATAGATACTTGGATATGGTGTGTTAATGAATATAGAGAAAAGGCAAGGCATGCAGAATTAAACAAACAAGACTGCAAGGTTGATGAATCAGAAAGCAGATTTGATGGGCTGAATAGCCTTCTCTTGTCCCCTTTTCCAATGTATTCACTTATACAAAGTGGTACAGCTTAATTTATTCATCCATTGCTGAGGAATGCACATAATACACTGAGGCACTGTTCACTTTCCCCACAATGGATTAAAGGTTTAATTTTCTAAACATTTCCATTTCTCATGTAAAAGACGATGCATTTGTTCCAACTGAGTCTGTCTTATTCACTCCATCGTAATGCATAAATAAAGAGCTGTGAAGCAGTCCTCTGTCTGACAGGATAACAGAGTGATATTGAAATTAGAAACATTTAGCTTCTTGGAGCATTGCCAGAGAAGACAGTGCTATTGCTACAATAATGGTGTCATAAAGGCTGCTTGCAATTGATGGTTGTTGAGCTGTGATAAGAAAACCACCATCAGACATTTATTAAAATGGAATTTAATTCTTTCACTCTCCGCTGCACATTCTTCTTCTCCCAAAAACAGTCTGTTATTCACTGTAGGAAGAGGTGCAGTCGACGTTTCAGGCCGAGACCCTTCGTAGTCCTGACGAAGGGTCTCGGCCTGAAACGTCAACTGCACCTCTTCCTACAGATGCTGCTTGGCCTGCTGCGTTCACCAGCAACTTTGATGTGTGTTGCTTGAATTTCCAGCATCTGCAGAAGTCCTGTTGTTTGCTGTTATTCACTTATAACTTTGCTTGAGACAAATGAGAAACCAGAAACTACACTCAGGGCCCTCTTTAATTCGTGCAGGAGGTACCTAACGAAGTGGCCACTGAGTGTATGTTCATGGTCTTCTGCTGCTGTAGCCCATCTACTTCAAGGCTCAATGTGTTGTGCATTCAGAGATGTTCTTTTGCACACCACTGGTGTAACATGGTTATCTGAGTTACTGTCACTTTCCTGCCAGCTTAAACCAGTGTGGCCATTCTCTTCTGACCTCTCTCATTAACAAAGTGTTTTTGCCCACAAAACTGCCAATCACTAGATGCTTTTTGTTTTTCACACCATTATCTGTAAAGTCTATAGATTGTGGTGTGTGAAAATCCCAGAAAATCAGCAGTTTCTGAGATACTCAAACCACCCCACCTGGCACCAACAATCATTCCATAATCGAAGTCACTTAGATCACATTTCTTCCCCATTCTGATGCTTGGTCTTGAACAATAACTGAATCTCTTGACCATGTCTGCATGCTTTTATGCATTAAGTTGCTGCCACCTGATTGGTTGATTAAGTATTTGCATTAATTAGCAGATGTACAGGTGTACCTAATAAAGTAGCCACTGAGTGTATTCCATGCAAATTATTCTGTAAGCCAATGCATCTATGGGCAGAACTGTGTGGTCCAACTTGACGTTACCTCTTTGCCAATTTAAAGGATGACTTTCCTCAGGAGGTGCTGATGCTCATTTAAGTTTTGTGTGCCTGAGACTCAAAGAGCTATAATTTTAATATATGAATCACAACTCTGTTATTTTATCAAATTGGTCTTTCATTGAGAAAGAATGAAAATCTGCAAAGTCTACATTAGCACAGACATCTATGACTTGAAGATGAAGTTTATCATCACCTAATATCTCAAAACACTCCTCAGTTCTTATAGATTGAGCAACATTTGGGTATGGCTGTTAGATTCCCTCAGCTGTCCTACATTCAACAGTATATTCCACTCCTCACAGTTGGTGTTCCAGAGCAGCCAGTATTCTCGATGCCCTCACAGACTCCAAGGAGACTCAAAGACACACAGCAATTAACAATCAACCTCTAATTTAGCTTCCAGCTAAACAGCCAATTAGTCTAAGGTCAAGAGGCATCTCAGGTGGAGACAGAAGAGTTTTTGATTTGAAAGGATTAACTGCATTCATGCTGGATTGTATCAGTTAGTTTTGGTCTAATATTTGTTTGTTTAACAAATGCCTCATTATTTCAGAATACTTGTAAATGATTTCTGACCCATTTAGATTGGCATTTCATGCCCCCTTTACTCCTGTAGTCTCAATCATGGGTACTTTATGATGGGCACTATATAAATGCATTTCTGATTTCCTCCTATTATCATTCTTTTTACCCATTTTCTAAATCTATGATATCTGTTTGGAGTTACCCTTGCTTGTTTCCTTTAACTTTCACTCATTTTCAAAGCTGGCTCCCCAGTTCGTCATCTGCACTCCACTCCATCATCCAGTGATTGAAACTTGAGTCTCAGATAATCACTTCTGCATCCATAGAATCTTCATTCTACTAACCTGTGGCATCCATATGGTCTTGATTCTTTCTTTATCAATCTTCTTATTAATTTTTAAAAAGTACATATATACAAACAAGAGGAGAATTCTCAAATATCTATATCGATAACAATACATATAAAAGGTAAAATAAACATTATCGACATCATACATAGTCTGATAGTATATAATAAAAAATAAGATAATCAATTCTCCTATTATCCTTTCATTAAAAAGAAAAAAAAGAAACCTTTATAATTTTTATATACATAAAAAACCCCACTATTCTCTATAAACAAAAACAAAAAATTTTTTAAAAAAGAGGGAAAAAAGGGGACCGGGCAGCCCATACTGAGAGTAGAAGCAAGAAAAAAGAGAAATTTTCTGATCATATCCAAAGTTTTGAGAAAGTAACTGGAAGAACAATAAATCAAACCATATGAAAATATTGAATAAAAGGTCGCCAGGTTTCTTCAAATTTAGAGGATGTATCAAATGTCCGACTTCTTATTTCCTCTAAACTTAGACAGGACATAATGGAGGAAAGCCAATAAAAAACAGTAGGTGAATTAGAGTCCTTCCATTTAAGCAAAATGGCTCTCCTAGCCAATAAAGTTGTAAAAGCTATCATCCGTTGAGTGGAAACAGGAATATATCCTGCTTCCGGTGGAATGATCCCAAAAATTGCTGTAAAGAAATTGGGTTGTAGGTCCAAGTTCAAGACTTTTGACAAAGTTTTAAAGACATCTTTCCAAAAATTATCTATCTTGATACAAGATGAAAACATACGAGTTAAAGTAGCCACTTCAATATTACATTTGTCGCAAATACGATTATTATTGGGAAAAATACGAGCTAATTTATCCTTTGACATATGTGCCCGATGTACTACCTTGAACTGTATCAAGGAATGACGGGCACAAATAGATGAAGTATTTACAAAATGAAAAATTTTATCCCATTGATTATCTGAAAGTGACTCTCAAAATTCTAATTCCCACACACCTTTATCATTAGATACCTTTCGCAAATTCAATAACCATTTATAAATGATAGCTATCAGTCATTTTTGAAATGGTTTAACCTGAAAAAGAGTATCTATCATATTGGGTGGATAAGACACGGAAGACACGGTACATCATTAAAGACCCCTCACACCCTCTCCATGAACTGTTTGTTCTTCTGCCATCAGGCAAACGTTACAGGAGCATCAAAACTAAAACCACAAGGCTACTAAACAGATTCCTCCCACAGGCAGTCAGACTGCTAAATAGCTGCTCCACCTGACTCTGCTTTGGACACTTTTAACTTGCACTGGACACTTATAACTTGATTTTAACTGACATGTGGCTGTTGTGTTTTACTATTTATTGTTATGTTTATTATTTAGTGTTGCGTTTGTTATGTTATGATTGCACTGCTCCTGGGAAACGCTGTGTCATTCTGCCCTGTAGAGCTGATGTATGGTTAGAATGACAATAAAGTTTTTTTGAATCTTGAATCTTTGAATAAGCAGAGGGAAAATTTGGAAGTAAACTACGTAAAAAAATTCCTAATTTGTAAATATCTAAAAAAGTGTGCATTAGATAAAGTCATATTTGTCCACTAACTGAGTGAAAGACATTAAACAATCCCCCATAAACAAATCTAAAAATGTTATTATTCCTTTGGTTTTCCAAATTAAAAAAAATTAAGATGGATTTTACTAGAAAGAACAAAGTTATTAAACTCAAAAAATCTATGAAACTGAAACCAAATTCTTAATGTATGTTTAATAATGGGATTGAGGTCTCGACTACCAATCTTAGAAAGCAAAAAAGGAAGAGGAGCTCCCAGTAAAGAGGCCAGGGTCTTGATTCTACCAACCTGTAATGTTCGTAGGCTCTTGAGTTCCTGTTTGCACAAGCAAGTAACAGAGGATGACCTATCAACACAACATCCTTTGTTGAAGGCAGTAATTCATCTAAATTAAGTGACTGGGGCATTAATGTATCAATGTCATTGCACACTCAATTCTAAAAGGTACACTTACATATACTGCACAGACTAATTTCTAGTTCCCCTTGAGTTAACTGTTTGATTGATATTGCTTACGTGATCACACGTGACTGTTGCATTTACTGTATATAACACCTTTAACATTGTCAAAGAAACCCTCTGACCAAATCTGATGCCAGATATTGGGATGGGTGACCAAATGCTTGGTTAAGGAGAGAGATTTTACATAGGCTGACAGTGAAGAAGATGACTTGGAGAGGTTTAAGGAGGAAATTCCGGAATGGGCCTTGACAATTTAATGACAAGGCCGTGAATCTGCAAATGAAGAAAATCAAAATTGTGCAAAATACCAGAAATGGAGGAACATTCAGACCTTGGATGGTGGGGGAACTGGAGGAGCCTCCAAAGAAAGTAATACTATACTTGGATTTTATACATGATTTGTGCATTTTGAAAGAGCAACTGATCAAGAGTTGATCGATCTGGATGAATGAATATGGCATTGTGATGAAAAGGGACATGTCTGGAACTAAAATGGGAATGGGATGCACAGCAACATATACATGCACATTAACATTTATGTGCCCATACGATCAAGCCCTAGCTGGCCAGCGGTGCAGTGGCACCAGCAACGGACTTAGGTGGTGAGTGGTCCAGGGTTCAAATCTGACCACCTCCTTGCACGCTTTCCACCCGTGCTGGGTTGAGTGTTGAGCTAGCAACTCGGCCTCGTAGAAAACAGATAGGATGCTAAAGAAACGGCAAGGTTGCTACCCGATGCGTCACAAGGTGTGGAGAGGAACATCAATGACGATAAACCCCAAGGTGCATTTATGCAGTGAAGTCCACACAGGTGTACACTCACAACTCACAGGACTACATCTGTATCTGAGTTCATATTTACAAATCAAAAAGCATAAAGTCTGAGCTGAGAGAAATATGAAATCAAAAAAAGAAAATATCTGAAATACTCAGCTGGTTCAGCAGCATCTGAGAGGATATGAAATGTATTCAACCTGAGATATTACCTCTCAGGTTTCTTTTTACACAGATCCTTCATGACCTGCTGAGTATTTTCAGCAATTTTCCTAGTTAGCAGATGGAATTTATTTTTGTTATACTTAATTATAGCTGTACTTCCCACTAATATCTAATGGTACTATTTGCTAAAAATAATATGAATTTCTATTTTGAAAAATCATTCAGGTGTTTTACACCCAAAACAAGTGATAAAACGTGAATAACATACACAAAATGCTGAAGGTACTGAGCAGGTCAGGCAGTATCTGTGGAGAGGAATAAACACACAACGTTTTGGGCCGAGGCCCTTCACCAGGACTAATGAGAGTGCAGTTTCCAATAGGATCAGACTTAGTTAAATTTTGTCTTGTGTCCAGGAGTCACTGATGGTATCGGTCCTTAAAGGAACATGTCCCATGGCAGTCACATAGGAGCAACACAAGAGGAGCATGAGGCTGTAACGTCAAGAGAGAAAAAGATCTCAATGAGATACTGAAAGGGACAGAGAATAGGGGAGATGCCAAGAGGTAAGTGTTGTGCTCTGGAATGGAGAGGGGATGGTCATGCCAAAGAACTTTGCAGGAAGCAGTTCTGGTTGTCCAGGAGTGGGAATCTCTGCACTGTGGAGCAAAGTCACACAACCAAAGGTATCTATCAAGGCAGGAGGTGTGAATTTTCTGTGGCAGATTGGGAAACCACGCTAAGATAAGCTCTCCCTATGACCATGTGGGGTTCCTCCAGGTCCTCCGGTTTCTCTTGCAGTCCAAAGACGTATAAGTTAGTAGGTTAATTGGTCAACACAGGCTCATTGGGTTGGAAGAGCCTGATAGCATACTGTATCCCTAAATAAAAAATAAAAAGGAACAGTTTAGCTAGAGTGGCAAATCTGTGGAATTTATCACCACAGATGGCTGAGGTTGCCAAGCCATTGGATATATTTAAAGCAAAGCTTGACAGATTTTTGATTAGTAAGGGTGTCACAGGTTATGGGGAGTGAGTTTTTTTTGGGTAGATGATTTGTTTACACTTAAATGACCTTGGCCACTAGACTTCTTTTTGACAAAGTACTGTGGATTGAGTCCACAACAAAGCGCTTCCTAAAAGGGTGTGAGTACCAGATGCTTCTGGCGCCGTAGTTTGACCTGCTGCTGTAGTTTCAAAGACAGTATTATCTATACATTATAAATATTAATTGTCTTCTATGTTAGCACGGGAAATGCCAAATAAATGTATCGTAGACTTAACTTGCATTCCTAAAGGCTGTGGATACCAACCCAGACATGTTGGTGTCGGAAGGAAAGGATGGTGTAATATTTTGTGTGTAGCTTCAATAGGAACATTGTCTATGTATTGTCTATAACTTTTTAAGTAACAATTGCCTTTGTGTTTAGCATATAAATATCAAGCCCACATTGGGCTAGCAGACCTTTCTACGGAAAGCATCTCAGTCCGTATGATGCCTGCTACACCTTGTTGTGTCGGATAAAGAAGCTGCTTTGTACCTACCAGTGACTCTGTCTCTCAGGTGATTTCATCCACACTACAACAGAGAGAAGCAAGGAGAGTGGGGCTGAGAGGGAAAATAAATCAGCCAAGATTGAATGGGGGAGCAGACGATGGGCCGTATGGCTCCAATGTTTATGGTCTTATGAATACCCTAACCAGCACAAACTATTTCTCTATCCATATGCCTACAAAGCAATCCTCTCACACACCCCCCCACCACACACACACACACTGTACCCTCTCCTAAATACCCTTAACTCTCATCTCATTATGAATGTTCTATCTCACACCCCAAACTCCAAACATAGGTCAACTCTGCTGAGGAAGGATAATGAGGAGGTTTCATCGGGTTTTGAATCTTCTCCATTATAGGCAAAGACAGTGAGGGACACCATCTCACAAATTCAGCACCTCAGCATGTCAGAGACCATCCCTCCCCATTATGTAGTACAAAGGCCCAGGGAGTCAGTTTGCTGCCTCACAGATTTAATCCTTATTAGGGGTGCTCACCATGCAAAGTTTGTACATTCTTTCTGTGACCACTTGGGTACCCCGCCCCCCAAAAAAGCTTCGGCTTCCCCCCACATCCCAAAGACTAGAGGGTTGGTTAGTTAATAGGCTGCTGTGGGACTGCTCCTGATGTAGGTGAATGGAGGAAGAGGGAGATAATGGAAACATGGAGAGAATCAAATAGGATTAGTGTAGCTGGGCATTTGATGTTCAGCACAGACTCGATGGACCTGCTTCCATGCCTTAAGACTCAGCACAGGGGCCCAAACCACCTTGAGCAGAAGCTCGCCGACAAGGATTCATTGTGAGGATCACATTCTCTATGATTTGACAGCCTCATCTGTGGGCTTGAGTTCAGCCTATGTGCAACAATCTTCTGACTTGTCCTTGCAGAGTCTGAGGAGGGGGCCTCAGTTTCCCCGTCCCCAAAATATAATTGCACTAAGCAGAATAGTCAGAGTGAGTCGGGGGGAGGGAGCATCTCAAATAGAATCATAGTGAAGACTGGAAACGTGAGAGGAGGTGGAGGGGAATGAACTGAGACTCCAGACGTCACTTGGAGACCAGGAGCATGAGGTATTATGAGTTTACATTAGTGAGGCTGGTATTGCAGTGAGATAAACCAGCCAACAGCAATCTTATAGCAGGCATTATGAATCTTGTGTGGGGTCTGCTCTGTGGTGAGATGAGGTCAATGCATTCATAGAGCCTATGCACCCGTGATGTGTTTTTAAATCTGTTAGTATTATTGTGTAAATATTATTTTGTATGCTGTATGTGATATATGTACTACATTTTAAAACCATAAGATATAGGGGCAGAATTAGGCCATTTGGCTCACAGAGTCTGCTCTGCATGTTTTGCACTTTGGTCTCTGAAGAACGTTGTTTCATTTGGCTGTATACCTGTGTATGGTTGAATGACAGAAAACCTGAACTTGAAGCACTGTCTGCCAGGTCACCTGTGAATCTGGAAGTTGTAATAATGGTGGAGCAGTCTGAGGGAATTGCACCACTCTCTTCATGCTGTCTGGTTCCTTAAGGTTGTTATAGCCAGGGGTGGTAATGGAGACAAGCTCCCACGACCTATTAAATGCTCCCAATGGTGTGCGACTGAAATAGCCCCTGACAACCAGGTCCAGCTCCTGGCCTGCAGGTGTGGCTTAACTACTAAGCCCAGCAGAACTGTTTCTACAGACAGGAGAAGGGACAAAGGCAGGTTACTACTGGTGCCTTAAAACCAGTCGCTTCGGGCAGATGGCGCGAGTCAACTGTTGTTGGCAGCTTATCAAGGAGAAGGAAAGCTCTGATATCAAACCTCCGCTGCCTTGTGGCTTTACCCACTCATGAGGAAGGCTTCAGGAGTAAACCCTGAGGGAAAAGTCCGGAGCTGGAGTCCCTAAGGCAGTCCAACGCTGAGTTCAATGCTGACTGGCAACTCCTGCGACACTGCTGGTACCAAACTGTATCGGTCTCTGCTGTTCCTTTGGGTTCACCAGATGTGTGGAGAGGGGGAGCTTGCTTCATGGGCAACAGCTTGCTCTCTGTATTTTACTGCACTGGCTTGCATATCTAGACAGCTGGGAATCAACATGGTCAACCCTGACCAACAGAGGCTTCAGACTACATGCTCTTCTGAGACATCTGATCCTTAGCTTCAGAACATTGGGCTCCCATTGCCAATCCCCAGCACCTTCCCTTACAAGGATCCCTCAAGCAGCTCTTGCTCTTGTCCCACACCCAGCCATCCCAGACTGGTCCTTCAGCTTGCTCAGGGCAGCACCCTGAAGCTCACCATCTGGGCCAAGAATTTCTCGAGGTCATCACAGATAAAAGCCCAAGGGAAAAGGAGTGACTTTCCAACAGCCTGACTGGGGACGCAAGAATGCATCTCAATGGCATCAACTTCCACATGGAAGGTTGTGAATTAGGCATTGTAATTTTTCTGAAAAATGTTATGATTTTCCATTAATGTACCAATTGATCTGGTATTGTTATAAAATATTCTCAAGAGACTCACACTGCTGCAATGGACTCGCATTTAGTACTTGAGGTCGAGCTAAACTTTGATTGCAGTTAGACAACAAGTGATGCTTATCCCTTAAAAATTGTAGCTTCAGTGTAGTGGCCCACATAATTTTGAAATATTTAGACTGATGCTATGTTTTTCTGGTATTGATTTTATCTGACCCCCATTCTAAGGTTGATTACTTTCCCATGATTCTTCTCTCCTACTTACTCCGTTCCCACAATGGTTGCCATGGTTACTTATGAGAGAGGGTCTCCAAAAATGCGGAGAAATATGATGGGGTTGCACAATTAGATGAATCACCTGCTCCATACTGTAAACTTTTCAGGAGCCTTCCTTTTGCAGGGAATTGGAAAAGATGGGATGAGGCGAGAGGTTGTTGATGAAAAAAGATGGTTTGGACAGGAAAGTGTGGCCTTTTTTTTGATCAGATCCAACTGCTTCAAGTTGAATAAAATGTGGTGCCTCGAAATACTTTATTCTAAATTCTGTTATTGCATCTCCCCTGAACTACCCCAGTGCACCCTAATGATGAAATGATCTTTGTGGATGGCATACAAAACCAGGTTTCTCACTGTACCTTGGTACTTGTGACAACATAAACCAATTTACCTACGGACTCTTTAGTTTTGCAGCAAACTGCACTGTGATACAGTCAACTGGTACAGTGGTGTTTGATCCAAAGGATATTTGGATATTATCTAAATGGAGTCAAGTTAGGAAAAGGGGAAGCACAACGAGATCTAGGTGTTCTTGTACATCAGTCACTGAAAGTAAGCATGCAGGTACAGCAGGCAGTGAAGAAGGCTAATGGCATGCTGGCCTTCGTAACAAGGGGAATTGAGTATAAGAGCAAAGAGGTCCTTCTGCAGCTGTACAGGGCCCTGGTGAGACCACACCTGGAGTACTGTGTGCAGTTTTGGTCTCCAGATTTGAGGAGGGACATTCTTGCTATTGAGGGAGTGCAGCGTAGGTTCATAAGGTTAATTCCCAGGATGACGGGACTGTCATATGTCGAAAGATTGGAGCAACTGGGCTTGTATACTCTGGAATTTAGAAGGCTGAGAGGGGATCTTATTGAAACATATAAGATTATTAAGGGATTGGACACACTGCAGGCAGGAAGCATGTTCCCGCTGATGGGTGAGTCCAGAACCAGAGGCCACAGTTTAAAAATTAGGGGTAGGTCATTTAGAATGGAGTTGAGGAAAAACTTTTTCACCCAGAGAGTGGTGGATATATGGAATGCTCTGCCCCAGAAGGCTGTGGAGGCCAAGTTTCTGGATGCTTTAAAAAAAGAGATGGATAGAGCTCTTAAAGGTAGTGGAATCAAAGGTTATGGGGATAAGGCAGGAACTGGATACTGATAGTGGATGATCAGCCATGATCACAGTGAATGGCGGTGCTGGCTCGAAGGGCCGAATGGCCTACTCCTGCACCTATTGTCTATTGTCTATAAATCAAGAATGAGGTATAAAACTTGTTGCATACAAATGTTTTATTAAGTGCTACAGTAGCAAAGAACAAAAAGAAGAAGCTTCAAGAGTAAGTTTATTATCAGTGTACATATATGTCATTTTCCTGCGGGCATTCACAGTAAATCCAAGAACCATAATAGAATCAATGAAAGCCCGCACTCAACAGAATGGACAAACAACCAATATGCAAAAGACAACAAATTGTACAAATACAAAACAGAAAAGAAGGAATAATAACTAAGAAATAAATATCGAGGACTTGAGATGAAGAGTCCTTGAAAGTGAGTCCGTAGGTTGTGGGAGCAGTTCAGTGACGGGGCAAGTGAAGTAGAATGAAGTTATCCACAATGATTCAAGAGCCTGGTGGTTGAAGGGTAATGACTGTTCCTGAACCTAGCGGTGTGAGTCCTGAGGCTGGACTAAAAAGTATTCGTGGTCTTCTCATACTCAGGCAAGAGATAACAAAATTCCATTGATATCAATTAAGCAACAAAATACCCAGATTCATGTGGTGTGACATCTGCTGCTGAAAACTAAGAAGTTTCTAGAGAAGTACTGAAGCAACTGTACCATAATTACTGGAAAATCCACTGAACAATTACATGCGTATAGGTGATTATATAAAAACAAACAAAGCATAGCAAAGTCAAACTACAGGAAAATAACAATCCTACACGTCGGTCCAACAATGGCTTAAGGTAAATCTCATTTGGACTTTGACAAGGGTTTGTCATCGCTGAGTGATCAGCCACTTCACTGGCTGGAAATGCAGTGCTGTGTTTTATTTACTGAGTATCACACTGATCAATGTGTCTTTATTTGGATTAGCCTCAGTTGCTGCATCTGCAGTGGTGACCAGTACTGCTGATGTTCATTGGCAGTCCTTGGAACATGTAAGAGTGCAGCAAGCAACAGGCCCTTCAGCCCAGTGTCTACACCAAACTTGATGCTGAATTGAACTAAATCTTTTCTGCCTGCACACGATCCATATACCCCCGTTTCCTACATATTCTCGTGTCTAACTAACTGTTTCTTAAATGCCACCGTTGTATCTGCAAAGTGTTCAAGGTTTCAGGTAGACTTGCAGTGTAGAGCTGACCGAAGGAAAATATATCCGGTGCAGGGGACATTTTTGTTTAAGCAAGATGCCACTCTTAATGAAATAAGAAAAACTTGTATCAATCAACTGATGTTCTAGGGTCAGGAATCTACGTATTTCATCTGTAGCTTTTATCCTTACTTTCCGAAGTTATTGTGTGTTATGTGTACTACTGTGCTTTACTCTCTGGTTTGGAGAAACATTGTCTCGTTTAACGGTATACATGTAGCTAAATGACGATCACCTTGACTTGATCTGTATTTGAAGTGGTATGGTCAATGCAGGATGAGGAGGGGTTTTGTGTATCATCCGAGCTTTCCAAAAACAAAATCAGAAAATGCTGGAAATAATTGGTATTTGTTTATTATTGTCACAGTGAAAAGCTTGTCTTTCATACTGTTCATACAGATCAAATCATTACACGGAGCATTGATGAAGAATAAAGTAAAATAATAGCAATGCAAAATAGAGTGTAAAAACTACCAAAAGATTGCAGTGCAGGTAAATAATGAAGTGCAAGATCATAACGAGGTAGATCGTGAGTCTAATAGACAATCTTGTCATACAAGAGGTCCACTCAGTGGACAAAAGCTGCCCTTGAGCTTTTGTTCTTCTGCTCAATTGGAAAGGCATACAATGCCATGTTCTCAGCATAATCTGAGAATGCTCAGCAGTCAAGGAAAAGAAACAGAGGCAAAGTTTCAAGTCAAAGACACTTCATCAGAACTGGGCTTTCCTGATGTACTGTGCTGGTGTTAAGGACTGAAGAGGAGAGAGGAGCAAATATTGAGGAAACATATTTTGCATGTCCCTAATGACAATTATTACTCATCTTGTTTCTGCTGCTTTGTGGGCTCTTTCCCATGGTACTCAGATTCCAGACATCCTCACTCATCCTCTGGCAGTGGCTGTTCTTTAGTGTGACATAGAAGAACCCCGTGTTCCCAAGGATCTATCCCTCAGAGCAGGCCCACCTGCTGAAGCTGCCTATATTTAAGTTGCGCATTCCCTGGAAGATAGGGTTTCCCAACTTGGGGTGCTTGGACCCTGTGCTTAATGGTATTGGTTCATGGAACCCTTGCCAGAAAACTTAGATGCACTGAGAGGAATTTCTCATGATCTACAATCAAGGATGTAGGGAGTGGAAAACTTTATAGTTCATGAACAAGTCTGGGTTATTGAGTGGGAGTGGTCTTTATTGGCATGAGAGTGCAGCTGATGGGTGCCTGCACTGGTCAAAGCCAGTGTCTGAGATGCCATCTGCTTCCTTTGAGATTGGAGACCCTGGTGATGTCCCTGATGGGGAATATGACAGAGTAAGCTACACCTGCTTGGAAGATCTTGTTGTGAGGACGTTGGGTGTGACCTTGATCTTCACAGAGAGAGAGGAGTCCAAACATGAGAATAGGATGGTGGTTTTCCTGTGTGTAGCTCAATACTGACAGCCTTGAATGACGAGAGCCTTTGAAGTTATTGCACAAGAGTCCAGACAGATGAGTACCTCTGAGGACTCTCTGCTGATGGTTATATCTTTGCTTCCCTCTCAGTTTTCTCAACACAGCCTGAAGTGACACTGTCAGCAGCGTAATACTGAGGCGCCCATTGAATGGGTATCCTTAAATTCTGGAAAAAGCATTCACTGTTCTTGGAAGTGTACTTGTTTGACTCAAAAGATACTTTAAGAAACTTGCAGTCAGTTCTGTAAGTGTCTGGTCAAGTCCCCAGTGCAAGCACAGTGCCAGTATTAATATGAGGCACACTCAATGTTTTAGGAACAGTTTCTTCCCTCTACCATCAGATTTCTGAGCGGACAATGAACCAACCCATAAACACTACCTCTGTCATGACCACAGATTCGGTAGCGCAGTAGATACGGCAATTGCGCTTGTGAATATGCATGTGTCGGCTAATTATTATCTAATTGTGATAGTATTTAACTCCGTACTTGCCATCGTAGTGCTTGTCGAGACTTGGACACAGCACAGCAACGCTTCGCTGCCTGTCTGGATTTGGCCTTGCCTGAGAAGTTGGACTGTTGAGTCAACTGACTCTGAAGTCTAGTGGTATTCGTTTAATATTTTGTGTTCTTTTCAGCTGCAGTGTAGGCTTCGTTTCCCATTTGAGAGTTTTAGTTAACGGCCCTGTTTGGCCTAGTGTTTATTGTTTTATTTTCCCTTTAACACTTCGCACTGAAGTTTTGTGAACCATCAACCCGCTTCAGTGTCTCTCACTCCGCACTCGGGCCATATCCGAACCTGGTGACAGCAAGTCTCGACCACACAAAGACGGACCCAGCAGAGAGAGAGCAGCTGACCTTGGCCGTGAGATTCATTGGTCGGGTAGGAGACAAGCTACAGGCAATGGAAGCTGTTCTCAGTGAAGTTACAGAGGCAATGCGGCAGATAATCTCGTGCTGACAAGCCCAGTCTCTCTCGGAGGAACAGGTATTGTCGCTAGCCGCAACTCTTCAACAGCTCACCACAGACAATCGGACTCAGGTGTCTGCGATTTCCGCACACACGGTTGCTGTCCGCGAACTTACTGTGAACAGCCAACATCAGCTGACAGCCATTAACATTCTCGCCAGCTCAATTCAGCAGCCTCAGGCCACCTCAGTCCCACTTCCAGCATCTCCCAGGTCCTCCTTTTCTGCTGCCCCGACAATCTTTGCTGCTAATGCTTCCGCTCCTGTGCCTGGACCAGAGCCGACTCCCACGACCGTTCAGGAACCGAGTATTCTACCACCAGGCAGATATTCTGGTGATCCCGATGGCTGCAGGAATTTTATTACCCAATGCGAGCTGACATTCCAAGCCCAGCCTGGTCGTTTTGGTGATGATGTGCAAAAACTGGCGTACATGGTCAATCTTCTTGATGGACCTCCATTCGGCCTGTTTAACACTTTACGGGAGCAAGGATACCCTGCAGCCCAGTCGTTCCAACATTTTGTGCTGGAGTTAAGGAAGGTTTTTGATCTTTCAGTACGGGGTCAAGAGGCTGCCCACCGACTCTTGGACCTGCGCCAAGGCAGAGGAACAGTGAGAGCCTATGCAGTCAAATTCCGCACGCTTGCAGCAGAGATGGTTTGGAATGAGAGACCTCTCATCACTGCCTTACAGCGTGGACTGAACGCAGGGGTTCGGCATGAGATCGCTGTCCTGGATGAGCAAGATAGTCTGGATGATCCAGCTAATCTGGCTATTCGAGTTGTCGACCAGGTGACTGAGTGGCACAGGGAAAGAATGTTTCAAACTTCCTACACGCCGCCTGATCACCGTCTTTCCTTGCCCTCTCCCTGTCCCTCATCTGATCACCGTCTTTCCTCGCTCTCTCCCCCTCCCTCAACACCCAGCACCCAGCCCACGGAGGAGCCTATTCAAGTGGGGTACATGCTCCTGTCTCAGGAGGAATGAGAGTGGTGCTGGAGAACAGGTTCCTGCCTCTACTGTGGTGATCCAGGACACTTCCGGGTGGCATGTTCCAAGTGTCCAGTAAAAGAGAAAACCCGTCAGCAGGGAAGGGAATTCTGACGGGTCGGTTCCCTCTTCAGTCAGCTTCCCCTGATTCTGTAATGCTCGCAGCTTCATTGTCGTGGAGGTATCAGACCCATGAACTTAAAGGCGTTTATCGACTCTGGTGCAGCCGGGAATCTAATGGACATCTCTCTCGCTCAAAGATGGGGAGTTCCAACTCAGGAATTGAGAGAAAAGATCAACGTCAAGGCGCTGGACAGTCGACCTCCAGGAACTGGACAGATCCACCTTACCACCCAATCCCTCCAACTGGTGCTCGAAGGCAACCATCATGAAGAAATATCTTTATGTGGTTAATTCACCTGAACTGCCACTGGTACTTGGTCTCCCCTGGTTACCCCGACATAACCCATGGATTAATTGCTCTCTGAAGGTACTCCAAGAGTGGGGACCGTCATGCCTGTCTACCTGTCTGGGTCCGGCTCAAGCTCCGTTCCATGAATCCCCTCCTGTGTCAGCTAAGGATGTGGACCTGTCTGGGATTCCGGCTGAATATGTGGATCTCCTTGAGGTTTTCAGTAAAAGAAAGGCCACCACCCTGCCCCCACACCGGCCATACGACTGTGCCATAAACCTCCTACCTGGCACTAGTCCTCCCCGGGGCCGGCTCTTTTCCCCCTCTCGTCCTGAAACGGTGGCCATGGAGGAATAGAGTAAGGAGGCATTGAGCATGGGGGTTATCTGTCTGTCAACCTCGCCGGCAGGAGCAGCTTCTTTATTGTGAGCAAGAAAGATGGCAAGCTCCATCCCTGCATCGATTATCGGCCCCTGAACAACATCACTGTGAAGAACCAATACCCTCTTCCCTTGCTGGCGTCTGCGTTTGAACATCTCCAGGGAGCAACCATATTTTCCAAAATTGATCTGCACAATGCCTACAATCTGACTCGCATAAGAGAGGGGGATGAGTGGAAAACGGCTTTTAACACCTCTAATGGCCACTATGGATATCTGGTGATGCCATTTGGTCTGGCCAACGCCCCTGCTGTATTCCAGGCCTTGGTTAACGATGTGCTCAGGGACACGTTGAACCAGTTCGTGTTTGTGTATTTAGATGACATCCTTATCTATTCCCGCTCTCATCAAGAGCATGTCCAGCATGTCCGGAGAGTACTCAGACACCTTCTTGAAAATAACCTGTATGCCAAGCCTGAAAAATGTGAATTCCATAAAGACCAGGTGAAGATTCTGGGCTATATACTTACCCCATCCAGTGTTCAAATGGACCCTAATAAAGTTCAGGCAGTTGCAGAGTGGCCCAAACCGTCTGCAGTCAAACAGGTACGGCGCTTCACGGGGCTTGTGAACTTTTATCGGCACTTCATCTGGAATTTCGGCTCTATCGTGGCTCCAATTAATGCACTCACCAAGAAGACCTGGGCAGGATTCCATTGGATGAACGATGCCGACCAAGCATTTTCAGAGCTAAAGCGGCGTTTCACCACTGCCCCACTGCTGCAACACCCAGACCCATCTCGGCCATTCATTGTCGAGTTGGATGCACTTGTTGTAGGCATTGGAGCTGTCCTCTCTCAGCGCTCGTCTGCGGATAGCTGGCTACACTCTTGTGCCTTTCCCGTCGCTTGACTCCGGCCGAGAGGAATTACGATGTTGGGAACCGGGAGCTTCTGGCAGTCAGTGAGGCCCTGGATGAATGGCGACATTGGCTGGAGGGGGCAGAGCATCCATTCTTTGTCTGGACAGATCACAAGAACCTCTCCTATATTCAGAATGCTAAGAGACTCAACCCTCGGCAAGCCCGGTGGGCTCTCTTCTTCACACGGTTCAATTTCATCCTCACCTATCATCCCAGCAGCAAGAATACAAAGGCCGTCACTCTCTCCCGCAGCTCAATGGATCTGAGGACAATGCCGATCCAGAGCCCATTCTTCCCCGTTCGTGTATCGCTGCTCCGGTGATCTGGGGAACAGAGGCAGAGGTGAGGCCCACCAACAATCAGATCCAGGCCTGGATGGGGACCTCCCAACTGGCTGTTTGTCCCTGCTGCAGTGCGTTCCAAAGTGTTGGAATGGGGCCACTCCTCCTGTCTGGCTGGACATCCGGGAATTCAACAGGCTCAGGAGTTTATAAAGAGACAATTTTGGTGGCGATCGATGTCCCAGGATGTCCATGACTTTGTATCTACCTGTCCCACCTGCACTTGGAACAAGACATCACACTAGTGTCCTGCAGGTCTGTTATGTCCACTGCCTGTGCCCCACTGCCCCTGGTCCCACCTGTCAGTGGATTTCATCACTGATCTGCCCCCGTCTAATAGAAACACCACCATTTTGGTCGTTGTGGATTGATTTTTCAAGGCTGCCCACTTCATTGCCCTCCCCAAGCTCCCATCAGTTCGTGAGACTGCCACACTCATGGTCCAACATGTGTTCAGGCTCCATGGTTTTCCTCAAGACAGAGTGTCTGATCGTGGACCACAGTTCACTCCCTGCTTTTGGAAGGCTTTCTGCTCTCTTGTAGGAGCCACGGCCAGCCTCTCGTCTGGCTTCCACTCCCAATCTAATGGCCAGACTGAGAGAGTGCACCAGGAGTTGGAGACAACCCTGCGCTGTCTTGCCTCTTCCAACACCACGTCCTGGAGCTCCCAAATGGTTTGGGCAGAGATCACCCACAATAACCTCCAGTCGTCCTCCATCAGTATGTCTCCCTTTGAATGCCAGAAGGGATTCCAGCCCCTGCTCTTCCCTGATCAGGAGATCGAAGTAGGAGTTCCTGCTGCTGAACAGCTGATCCAGTGCTACAAGTGCACCTGGAGACGAGCCAGGGCTTCTCTGTTGCATGCCCAGAAACAACATTCCCGGCAGGCTGATCGGCTCCGTCGACAGGCAAGGCCATTCAAGCCAGGAGAGGAGGTCTGGTGGGCATCAAGGCATCTTCCCCTGAAAGTCAAGAGCCGGAAGCTGGCACTGTGCTACTTGGGACCGTTTGTAGTGGAAAAGACTGTCAACAAGCCTTTTGCGTCTACCAGCATCACTGAAGATCCACCCAGTATTCCATGTTTCCCAGATCAAGCCAGTTACTACCTCTCCCCTAACCCCAGTCACCCCACCTCCCCCTCCTCCCCGCTTGGTTGATGGTTCCCTTGTCTATACTGTGCGGCGCCTCCTGGCATCTCGCCGGGTACGCGGTAAGGTCCAGTACCTTGTGGACTGGGAAGGGTATGGCCCAGAAGAACTTACTTGGATCCTGGCGAAGGACATTTTGCGCAAGTCGCTGATCCGGGACTTCTAGTGGACACAGGTCTGTGGCTCCTCAGGGACTGCACCTAGAGAGGGGGGGCCCTATCACAACCACGGATTCAGCAGCGCAGTAGATACGGCAATTGCGCTTGTGAATATGCACGTGTCAGCTAATTATTATCTAATTGTGATAGTACTTAACTCTATACTTGTCGTCATAGTGCTTGTTGAGACTTGGACAGCAACGCTTTGCTGCCTGTTTGCATTAGGCCTTTCCTGAGAAATTGGACTGTCGAGTCAACTGACTCTGAAGACTAGAGGTATTCGATTAATATTTAGTGTTCTTTTCAGCCGAGGTGTAGGCTTCGTTTCCCATTTGAGAGTTTTAGTTAATGGCCCTGTTTGGCCTAGTGTTTATTGTTTTATTTTCCCTTTAACACTGTTCACATTAAAGTTTTGTGAACCATCAACCCGCTTCAGTGTTTCTCACTCCGCACTCAGGCCATATCTGAACCTCGTGACAATCTCACTATTTTGCTCGGTTTTTGCACTACTTACTTAATTTTTAATATACCTGTATATTTGTTATAGTAATGTATTGCACTGTACTGCTGCCACAAAATAAAAAAAAGTCACAACATGAGCACAAGAGATTCTGTGGATGCTGGAAATCCAGAGCTACACACATAAAATGCCGGAGGAACTCACAGGTCAGGCTGTATCTATGGAAATAAACAAACAGTCGATGTCTTGGGATGAGACCCTTCATCAGGACTGGAAAGGAAGAGAGGAAAATTTAACAACATATTATTAAACCTGATTCTGATTATATCTAACCAAGCTTGCATCATGTGCTCCTAGTTCTCGTGAGACTTGTTGACGATGTTGATAAAGTGGGACGTTATCTTCTCCAACTTAGTCAGTGTTGGAAGAAATAAGTATTAAATGGCTAGTGACGGTATTAGGTGCGTGGTTGATGCCAGGAAAATGCCCGATGTGGTAATGTGAAGTGTGCTCTATCTAACTTTGCACCTGGACTGATTTTACCTGGAGACGGTCTCCAGTGTTTCTGTTCAGGGTAAAACTAAACATGGATTCACAGTGCCTAATAAAGTGAGGAGAACAAGATCCAGATTCTAGGCTGATGTTGGTCAATTTGCCCTTCTAAATCTACAGGTTCACCAAAAGACTTCACTTTGAATTAAGTGGAGCCCTGCCTCAGAAGTCCTGTGAATGTCTCGAAGCATTTATCCTCCAAAATGAAGTGAGAATAACCTGAATGATAAATGTGAGTAACATCATTGATGGAAAATTAATTGCATGTTTAAAATACAGACAACATTCGGGTAGCAGTCTGGCTTTCATTTGATTTATTGGCTGAAGCCAAAAATATCTCATTTTTTTGCAGCTATGAAATATAACTAGAAAAATTATGAAGCTGGGGTCTGGAAACACCAGAGAGAAGAAAGGGACTTTACAATTTCTTTCTTCAAATTGAAAGTAAAGTTTTAATGGGTCAACTTGATGCAATTGTGATTGCACACGGCTTGTATTGGGCTTTTGAAGCTTTGTTCTACCAGAATGAGAGCAGACCCCTAGGTTCTGAGACTGATTGCTCTCTGTGGGTTCATACCAGTCACAGACATGGGGAAATTAGTGTAATGGAGTTTGGAATTCCCTTAATGTGACAGCACGGCTCCGAGAAACTGCTCTCTGATCAGCAGCTGAAGCAAGGTTATCTATTCACAGGACAGGGACGAAGGGAGGAAAGATATTTTTAACGGCAGCTCTCCTCGGAGTTTGAATTTAATAAGCTTCTCTCATATTGTAGAGAGAGAGGTGCCTGTGACATTGCCATTCACACATTTTTGAAGGAGTTATTTTTGGATGTGCTGATAATCGGTCAAAGGAGCTTGAGAGCCCAGACAACCAAACTTAAGAATAGCTTCTTCTCCGCTGCTATCAGACTCCTGAACCAATCGCCTCTTTCACATATACTTCATGATGGCGCTGGCATGTTCTTAGGCTCTTAATGTTACATCTTCCGTTATTATTGCTTCGTCGTTCCTTTTTGCATTACTATACTTAGCACCATTCCATTGTTTTTGCACTTGTCCCCTTATTTATTGTGGTATTTATATTTACCAAGTATACTGATTACTCTGTGAACTTCATATGAGCAAGGAGTTTCATTGCAGCCTGGTGTATATGACAATAAACTTAACTGACTAAATTAGTTACTGTTGTGGGCTGAATCAAAGGTGGTGATGAATCAGTAAATAGGAGGGAGATTGAAAATCTGGCTGAGTGGTGCCACAACAACAACCTCTCGCTCAATGTCAGCAAGACCAAGGAGCTGATTATTGACTTCAGGGGAGGGAAACCAGAGGTTCATGAGCCAGTCCTCACTGGAGGATCAGAGGTGGAGAGGGTTGGCAACTTTAAATTCCAGGGTGTTACTATTTCAGAGGACCTGTCCTGGGCCCAGTATGTAAATACAATTGTGAAGAAATCACAGCAGCGCCTCTACTTCCTTAGGAGTCTGTGGAGATTTGGGATGACATCTAAAACTTTGAGAAACTTCTATAGATATTTAGTGGAAACATCAATGCCTTTGAATGGAAAATCCTACAAAAGGTAGTGGATTTTGCCCAATACATCACAGGTGAAGCCCTCCCAACAACTGAGCACATCTACATGAAACATTGTTGCAGGAAAGCAGCATCCAGCGTCACCAGGGACTCCGATCACCCAGGCCGTGCTCTCTTCTCACAGCTGCTATCAGGTAGAAGGTGCAGGAGCCTTGGACTCGCACCACCAGGTTCAAGAACAGTTACTACCCCTCAACCATCAGGCTCTTGAACACAAGGGGATAACTACACTCACTTGCCCCATCATTGAAATGTTCCCACAACCAATGATCTCACTTTAAGGACTCTGTCTTATTATCTCATGTTCTCGTTATTTATTACTATTTATTGATATTTGCATTTGCACAGATTGTTGTCTTCTGCACTCTGGTTGATCTTTCGTTGATCCTGTTATAGTTACTACTCTATAGATTTGCTGAGTCTGCCCGCAGGAAAATGAACCTCAGGGTTGTATATGGTGACATACATATACTTTGGTGATAACATTTACTTTGAACTTGGAAGTGACAATGAAGGTATCAGATTGTTGTGAAAAGCCAACTAGTCTACTAATGATGTTTAAGGAAGAAAACCTCTAGGCCCAGAGCTTACCCAATCGAGGCCTCACACTCCGACAATGTGTGTTCAATCCTGAAGGTGTCCGTGTGGAGTTTGCGCATTCTCCTTGTGACCAAATGGCTCTCCTCTAAGTGCTCTGGTTTCCAGCCCCATCCTGAAAATGTCTGCATTGGTAGCTCAACTGGCCATTGTAAATTGTCTCCATGATCTGGGCAAGCAATAGAATCTGTAGGGAGAATGAAACAGTCTTTGTGTTGGATTTGTGTGAGTTGATGGTTGGTGGGGGCCCATTGGGCTGAAGGCCTATTTCCACTCTACACCTCTCTGGAATCTATGGCAACCATGGCTGAGTAATAAATGCAGCCTTGGAGAATATTATTTTAAATGTAGGATTGACTTAATGTGAATCCAAGTGAATAACATGATACTCAAGGAAAAATTGAGCTTTAAACTTATGTAAGTGCTTAATATCCAAAGATAGGCTGCACCTGACGGGCGAAATTATTCCCTGATCGTTACTTTTCTACTCCTGGAGTACTTCTTCCTTTCAATTCAATTCAAGCAGGTTCTGAATGCTCATTGGTTTGGCCTGTCTTGGTTGCCATGGCATCCATTTCCCCATTCAGAGTTATGTGCAGTTGCTTCCCCTCTCATAACATCAATCTCATTTACATAAAAAGATTGTTGCCATGCCGACAAGTGGATGGGGGCGTTTTACCTATTTCTCACCAGGCAAAACATCGATCAACAGAAGTAACTGTGTGCAAATCTCTCCCACTGAGTTTCATGCTGGGAGCCCATGTCTAGATTCCAGGTGAAGCAGTCTTCTGGTTTGGCTAAAGTGGCATGAGAGATTACACGTTTCAGCAAGTTGCATTAATAAGGCAGATTCCGTGCATTAGGACTTCCAAGGACATTCCACACAACTGCAATCAAAGAAAGTTTAGCATTAATCCATCAGAGTAAATATTAGGATAGATAACCAAAGGGCTGGTTAACAAGATCAATTTTAGAGGACAAGCTCGAGAGGTTTAGAGTAAAAGTTCTGATGCACCCACCGGCCTCCTGCACATCTCTGGGACTTGGCAGGCAACCAGGGCAACCTGAATTATGCCTCGGAGAACATGCAAACTTCACACAGACAGCACCATACCTGACGATTAAATTTGGGTTGCTGGAGCTACAAGGCAGTAGCACTACCTATTACATGGTGGTGCCTACTGATCACGTAGCCATCTAAATATAAAATAATTTAATGTATTTCCAGCTAACTGTATTATAAATTACTTTTACAGAGGAAGTAGTCTATTTAGGTTATCATATTCAAATCGTACCTCTCCAATTCCAAGTACGTGGTGACCCCGCTGTAAAACTCATGGTGGAGTGGGTAGCTCTCCTGTGACTAGACGCAGCAGGGATTGCATCGGAGCCATCCTCCCTCTGTGTGCTTGAGGGATCAAAAGTGAAATGTTTAAATAAGGTCCAAATAGAGACTGTGCCCATTTACTGTGTGAAATCCTGGTCTGGCAATGATTCCGACAACCTTGATGGAGGTCTGCTAGTGCTGATGAGCAGGATTTTAAACTCATTTGGCAGGAAATAGATGTACAGGTGGGGGAGAAAGGAAGAAAAACAAAGTCTGTCTAGTAGACAGACATACATATGTATCCAGATGAAGGATCTCGACACAAAACGTTAACTGTCCATTTTCCTCCAGAAACATTGTTATTATTATGTACTTTATTGATCCCGAGTGGGAAATAATTTTGTAACTGCAGCAACATTTAAAATCACACTTAGCAATAATAATAATAATAAATAATAACAATAATGATAACAATAAATATTATTATTAATATAGCAGCACAATATAATATATTATTAATATAATAATAATAACTAATAATAAGGTACAAAATATGCACAATAATTTACCAGTGTGCAATGTTGTGCAATAATAATGTACAAAATAATAAAAGAGACTATTGTACTATGATGTGTGTTCTCCTGTCACACAGAGATGAACTCCTGTATATGCTTACTGCATTTGGTAGGAAAGATTTTCTGTATCGATCCTTGTGGCAGCAGAGCTGAATGAGTCTGTTTGAAAGAGTGCTCTGCTGCTTATTCAGTAGGTCATGGAGAGGATGAGCCTGATTGTCCACAGTGGATAAATGTTTGTTTAGCGACCTCCTCCCCACCACTAACTCAAAAGAGTCCGGGTTGTAGCCAAGGATGGATCCAGCCTTTCTGATGAGTTTATTTAGTCTTTTTGCATCACCAGCACCGATGCTGCTCCCCCAACATAAAACCGCAAAGAAGACTGCACTCGCTACATCAGACTGGCAAAAGATTTCCAACATCGAAGCTTAGGGCGGGGCTTAGTTATGATGGTGCTAAACGATGACTCCTTTGCTTCCATCTTCAGAAGCAGCTCTATTTTCCCCTTTCGGGGTTCTTGTGAAGATCCTGACCTGGAGTTACACACTGACTTTGGCTCTTTGCGGGAATGGGACGCGCTCTCTGGATTTCATGACTGGCCATTATTCGACATGCCAAGGATGCCTCCTAAGAGCTTAGCTCGACTTCGGAGGGCCGAGATCTCGTGGCTCTGGAGACGGGTGGATCGAAGGTCGGTGTCCAGGCAGGAGATCGATGTGTTGTGGGAGTCGAAAGATCTCTGGCTGTGTGCCCAGAGACCCAAGATTTTTGGGCACAGAGCTCAGAAGAAGTGACACAATGGACTTTTAACATCGTAAACCAGCGTGTTGTTTGTTATGTCTCCCCTCTCGCTGTGAAACAGAGACACCTTTTTTCCTCTTATTAGAGAGAGAGAGAGCCTGTAGAATGTTGAATACTGGGTGAACGAGTAGTGTTTGGGGTAACTGCAAGTCTGTGTCTTTGCTGTCGCTTTGCTCACGCTTGAGTGCTTGTTGGTGGGCGCCGATACTTTTTTCTGCTGGTGTAGGAGGGGAGATCACCGCTTTGCTGCTGCTTAAGTGTGGGAGGGAGGGGAGCTGGAGGGGCTTTGGAGTTCTAACATTTAACTGTCATTCATTCGTTGGGGCACTCCTCTGTTTTCGTGGATGGTTGTGAAGAAAAAGCATTTCAGGATGTATATTGTGTACATTTCTCTGACATTAAATGTACCTTTGAAACCTTTGACATTGGCTGCACACATTGAAGGATCTCAGCTTCCTTAGAAGATAGAGTCTACTCATTCCCTTCTTGTAAACAGCCTTGGTGTTGGTTTTCCAGTCAAGTCTGGTGTTGAGGAGAACACCCAAGTATTTTTACTCCTCCATCACCACAACTTCTTCTCCCAGAATGTATACAGGACTCGTACCAGTCCTCCTACTCCTAAAATCAATCACCATTTCCCTGGTTTTGGCCTCATTCAGGAGCAGCAGATTCCTCCTGCATCACTCCACAAACTTGTCCACCAGACCTCTGTACTCTGACTCCTGCCCGTCTCTGATAGTCCCAACCACCGCAGAGTCATCGGAGAACTATTGCAAGTGTCAAGACTCAGAGTTGCACTGAAAGTCTGAGGCGTACAGTGTGAACAGAAAGGGAGACAGGACAGTCCCTTGTGGGGCTCCAGTGTCACTCACCTCCATCTCAGACAGAGAACTACCCAGCCGTACAAGCTGGAGTCTATCTGTCACGTACAAGAGCCAAGCAGGAAGTCTTCCATAGGACCGTATCCTTTGCTGACTCAGACTCAGATTGTAAAGGTGCTGCAATATACCAGATAGCTGGCTCGCACGGGCCTTTGGTATGCTGGGGCTGATACTGTCCAGGCCAGCAGCCTTGCCTTTATGTGTTCTCGCTAGCTGTCTCCTAATCTGACCTGCAGTCACAGTCAGGCGGGGGAGGGTGATCATCCCCATGGAGGCAGGATACTCCAAAGTTGAGGGGAGGGTTTGGAACATAAGTACTCACCAGAGGGGAGGGAGGGGAGGAGGCAGAAGGCTTCAGGGGCAGAGAAGGTCTGTTTTTGGGCAAGTAGAAGCAGGAAGTCCCATGCTGAACTTGTTGAAAAACAAGTTCAATTCGTTGGCCCTATCCAGGCAGCCCCTGATCTTCCTTTCCATAACCTTGAAGCCAGTGATCTGCTTCATGCCCGACCACACATCCTTTATGCTATTCTGCTGGAGCTTGTACTCCAGCTTCCTCTTGTAGGAGTCTTTGGAATGCTAGGTAAATTGCAACTTTTTAATGAAAGGAACTAATAAGAGCATTGATTAACATCTGAGACTATGACACTGTTGCTATCAAAAAATACATGCTTGAAAGTAGAGCAATACTGTCTACTCAACATTTAAACATTTTTGGATTTAGAAACTTCAGGCATAACAAAAGGGGAAGTGATATGAAATCGGATTAGATGAGATGAACATCAAAGCAAATATAGTGTTTGCGTTAAGAACCAACACAACCTAAGGATCTTCACCACATAGCATGTCCTCAATGCTCGGCAGAACAACACACAGCCAACATACAAGAGAGAGAGAAACAACAATAGCAAAGCCAACCCCTTCCTACCCTCATCCCTCGTCACCGACCTTCATCCATGGGGCCCGCAAGCCACAGTCCTCGACCTCAGGGATCACATGCCTTCATTCTCAGCATCTACCAAGTATGACAAGTAACACGAAAAATAGTGCGGAATATTTATATATCTCTGCTATCATTGGCATCATTGGGATCCAAGTCACAGATTAGCCAGGGTCTAACTAAGCGGTTGTGTTAGCTCAAGGTGCAGTAATATCCTACGTATATTCCTATAATTGGTCATATACGAGGGATGGTTGATAAGTTCGTGGCCTAAAGTAGAAGGAGATGAGGAGAAACTTCAAACTTTCTGCATTTTCACTCAAAGAGTTGAACTGCACGTGCATGTAACGAGAGCTGTATAACTCATCTCCTTCTACCTTAGGCCATGAACTTATCAATCACCCCTGCTGTGGACCACTTCTACAAAGAAGGGATCCATATGCTCCACGACTGCTGGACTAAGTGTATACATGTAGGAGGCGACCATGTTGAAAAATAAATGTGCTAGATTTTCTAAAATTGACTCCTTCTACCTTAGGCCACAAACTTATCAATCACCCCTCGTAGTCATCACATTACTCATTGAGACCCATTGCAGGTATCCAATAGATGTTCTGTGTTGGAGCTAGTGATATTGATCTTGAGGTTATTCAGAAGTCAAGAATGGGGCATAAACCTTGGTGATTATGTTTTATTAAATGTTACAAAAACAAAGGATGGACAAAGAAAAGATGAAGGAAAAGAAGTTGTGGTCATCTCATACTCAGACCGGAGATAACAACATTCCATTGATAACAATGAACCTATATAATAGCCAGATTTCAGTGGCATGACTTCTGCTGCAGAAAAACTGAGAAGCTTCTAGAAAAATATGGACATGAGGGATTCAGCAGATCCTGGAAATCCAGAGCAACACATACAATATCCTGGAGGAATTCGGCAGGTCAGGCAGCATCTACGGAGAGGAATAAGCAGTTGACATTTCAGGCCGAGACTCTTCATCAGGAAAAGAAGGAAAAATACAGAATCAACTCTATTCAATGTATAGTCTATTCACTGAACAGTCACATGTATATAAAGTAAAGGCATCCGTTAAGTCTCGTGAGACCATGGATTTGCGCCTTGGAAGGTTTCCAGGGCGCAGGCCTGGGCAAGGTTGTATGGAAGACCAGCAGTTGCCCACGCTGCAAGTCTCCCCTCTCCACGACACCGATGTTGTCCAAGGGAAGGGCATTAGGGAAGGGCATTAGGACCCATACAGCTTGGTACCAGTGTCATCACAGAGCACTGTGTGATTAAGTGCCTTGCTCAAGGATACAACACGTTCCCTCGGCTGGGGCTCGAACTCACGACCTTCAGGTCGCTAGTCCAATGCCTTAACCACTTGGCCACGTGCCCACATGTATATAAGTAATTATATATAAAACTTATAAGCAAGCATTTGTTGTTGCCCAGTCAAGTCCGACTCTTCGTAACTTCATGGACCCTAGGGTTTTCATGGCAGAATACGGAGGTAGATTGCCAGGCCTTTCTTCCGCAAAGACACTGCTGCTGCTCAGGTTGGGACCCGGCTGGGTTTGAACTCAGGACCGTCTGCCTTGAAGTCCAGTGCTGATGCCACTACACCACCAGCCAGCCCATAAACAAGCATACTAAAGTTAAACTACAAGGAAATTACTAGAAAAATAACAATTCTACACCCAAAAATCCAACATCTGTGACTCAGAGAAAAGCTGCAAGGTTGAACACTATGGGGTAGAAATTTGATTGTGTTAAAATATCAACCAACCATTATACAACACACATAAAAGTTGCTGGTGAACGCAGCAGGCCAGGCAGAATCTATAGGAAGAGGTACATTCGACGTTTCAGGCCGAAACCCTTCATCAGGGCTTACTGAAAGAAGAGATAGTAAGCGATTTGGAAGTGGGAGTGGGAGATCCGAAATGATAGGAGAAGACAGGAGGGGAAGGGATGGAGCTAAGAGCTGGAAAGTTGATTGGTACAAGGGATACGAGGCTGGAAAAGGGAGAGGATCATGGGATGGGAGGCCTAGGGAGAAAGAAAGGGGGAGGGGGGGATCCCAGAGGATGGGCAAGGAGTTATAGTGAGAGGGACAGAGGGAGAAAAAGGAGAGAGAGAAAAGGGGGGGGGATAAATAAATGAACAAATAAATAAGGGATGGGGTATGAAGGGGAGGTGGGGCATTAGCGGAAGTTAGAGAAGTCAATGTTCATGCCATCAGGTTGGAGGCTACCCAGACGGAATATAAGGTGTTGTTCCTCCAACCTGAGTGTGGCTTCATCTTGACAGTAGAGGAGGCCGTGGATAGACATGTCAGAATGGGAATGGGACGTGGAATTAAAATGTGTGGCCACTGGGAGATCCTGCTTTCTCTGGCAGACAGAGCCAACCATTATATACTCCTGTGATATTTGATTCTTTTGAATGGACTCTACACTGTGTTCCTTCAGTACTATTTTATCAGGAATGTTATGGCTTTAGTTAAATGCACAATAAAACTTCCCATACATTATTTCATCAAACACTCCCATGACAGGTGAAACAGAAATGAGATTTAAAGTAATGCTGCTCCACTTCTTAATATTCCTCCACAGTTTTGTATCACAGTTCGCCCATCAATATAAACCTCAGAGACAAGTGAAACTGCACTCAATTTATTCCGGATCTATGATCGCTTGAGAATGTTGCCAATCTCTATTCAGCATCAATGCTTCCCATTTGTTAGAATGAACAAAATGAGTTCAAAGTTAAAGGACAGTTTAACCAAATCCATCACCAAGTCCCTTGGAATCTTTCTGAACCATTCACAACAGATAAAAATAGGTCTCATTTACTTTGCATCTTTCGCAAGCTCACAGTGTCCCAAGGCACTTACAGCCACTGAAGTACTTACTTCTGTAGTCACTGTAGTGCGGTGAGAAGCACACGCAGTACGTATCCACAAACAGCAGGTGATAATGTCTTGACCATCCATTCTTAGTAAAATTGACCATGCGATAAATAGGGACAGGATTCTGGGGAGAGCTACTCTAAACCTCTTTGAAATATGCCATATAACACTTTACATACACCTGGGTGGCAGAGGGGTCTCAGTTCAATAGCCCTTTAGAAAAACTCATGAAAAGGCTTTGGAAAGTATTGTTATCAGAAATAATAATAAACAAAAGAAACATTGCAGAGACTGAGGATGCTTGATTTATAATTTATGTGAAGAATCCTAACCTTGCCTATTGACCCTCTACACAAATTTATTTCTGCTCCCTTATCTTGCTGTGTCCCTGGAGCCAGTATACGGCAGACTATTCTAATTATTTGTACTTTAACTGGCAATAATTCTGTCTTTCGTTATGTGAGTGACCTTGTCAATGATTAATTGGAGAGCCTTCCCCTGGGTATCGAAGTTCTGCATTATCCTGCGCTTATCTTATGTTCCCAAAACCCCACCTCCCAGTTATATTAAAGCCACTCTGAGTGTACCTTGCATTGAAACTGTACTGATGTTAGAGAAGGGTTTTCTCAGATGGTTCATCAGATACCTTTTCGAGTCATTGAGTAATCTCCCCAGTGCAGTAGGACTGCATGTTTATCAAAAGGCTTTGTAGTGTATAGTAAACAGCAGCTCCCACTTTCTATTTGCCGGCTTTCTTCCCTGTGTCTTTTCATCTTTGCCTGCAGTTCAAGTTTGTCAAGAATATACTTTTCTAAGGACTGTCAGCGTGAGTTGCAGAGAGATTTAACCCCGAGCCATATGAATATCTGATAACTAACAGCAACCCTTCAGTACAACAGTCAGGAGCTGTTGTTGATAACCGGATGTTGTGACCGAATCTTCTGTGTAGCTGGCATGGATCCTGGGCTAAGCTGCATAAACCATTACACTGTCCATAAGCTGCTCTCCACAAGGCAGAGCACTTCCTTGATTCATTCACGAGCTGGTGTGTGTCATTGGGAAGCTCAGCACTAACTGCCACCTTTCCTGATCCTTGAGAAGGTGGTGGTGAACTGCTGTAGTCACTTCACCACTGGCTACAGGGTATCGGCACAGTTAATGGAACGCTTTACAGCGCCAACGATTGGGGCTCAATTCCCACAGTGCTGTGTACATCCTCCCCATGATTCCGGGTATCGGTTTCCTCACACATTCCAAAGATACAATATACGGGTTAGGGTTAGTAAGTTGTGGGCATGCTACGTTGGGGCTGGAAGCATGACAACTCTTGCAGGCTGCCCCCAGCACATCTTTAGACTGTTTTAGTTGTTGGCGCAACCACCACATTTCACTGTGTTTTTTTGATATTTTGATGCACTGTACATGTGACAAATAAAGTTAATCTTTAATGTTTAATCTTCTAGTGAAAGTACTCCAACAGTTATGTAAGGAGGTTCAGAGTATTAAAAGGAATATTTCTAATTTATCCATAGAATGTATATTATAAACCCATTCGGCCCAGTGAGTTTTTGCTGGCTCTCAGAGCAAGGCCATTCCCCGCTATAACCTATGCTCTCACCCCTCTAAGCTCTTTCTTCATTCTCCTACTGTGCACCAAAGCTAGGGTCATTCACTGTGGTCAATTAATTGAAATATGTGCAGACTCCACATGGACGACAGTGGTCAGGATTGAACCTAGCTCATTGCAAATTTAAGGCATCAGCTGTACCTGCTGTGCACTAGGTTGCCCCAAACAGGTCAACAAATTTTCCCCTCCCCTCCTCTATCCCCCACTCTGACCTTTCACTTCTTCTTACCTATCTATAACTTCCCCCTTTGTCGCCCCCCCTTCCCTTTCTCCTGTTGTCCACTTTCCTCTCCTAAAAAAGGTTCAGCCATGATTGAATGGTGGAGCAGTCTCGATGGACCAAATGGCCTAATTCTGCTCCTATGTCTTATGGTCTATCAGATTCTTTCTTCTCCACCCCTTGACCTTTCCCACCCACCTGGCTTCACCTATCACCTTCCAGCTACCCTCTTTCCCCTCCCCCCACCTTTTTATTCAGATATCTTCCCCCTTCTTTCTCAGTCTTGATGAAGGGTCTTGGCCCGAAACGTTGGCTGGTTATTGTTTTCCATAGATGCAGCCTGATCTGTTGAGTTTCTCCAGCATTTTGTATGTGTTGCTTTGGATTTCCAGCATCTGCAGACTTTCTTGTGTTTGAGGCATATTAGGAAGTGCCAGGGGTTTGCCATATGCCTGCTGCCCAAGTATTTTAGGTGGTGGAGTTGCTGTTGAGAAAGCATTAGCTACCACTGCAGTTCTTCTTTAGGCTGCGTGCATGGCAGCCATGTTATATCCTTGGTGAATAGGTTGTAACCAAATAGGCTGCTTTGTCATGGATGGTGTCAAAGTCTTATGAGTGTTTTTGAAGCTGCTCTTCTCCAGGCAAGTGGACAGTATTCTATCACACTTCAAACTTATGCCTTGTAAGCTAGTAGAGCTCCAAAGAGGAAATCAGTCACTAACTGTTGGACAACCAGCCTCTAACCATTTCTTATTTTTGTTGAGCGCAAATAAATTTTCTGGTCATTGTGACCTCCAGTGAGTGACACTGTTGGATTTAATGATGGTAATGCTATTGAACGTTAAGAGTTGGTGGTTAGATACCGTTGCTGGAGATGATCATTGTCTGGTGTTTATGTGATTTGAATTTATATTTCTGACATGACAGCTCAACTGAATGCTGTCAGACATTGCTGCATTCAGAAATGGTTTGTGTTATATTAGTTGCTCATGGAACAGAACAACTGCATAATCAACAGTGAAATCCTCGCTTCTGATCTTGTGATGGAGGCATAATGAAACGTTAATGAAACAGCAGAAATGCTTGGGCCTAGGACACCCATCTCCTGTGGCAATGTCCAGTTGCCGAGCCAACTGAATCACCACAAGCAATTTCCTTTGTGCTGGATTTGATTCCAACTGGCAGAGAGGCTTCCCCATGTCCTCATTAATTTCAGGTCTCTTTGATGCCACACTTGGTCAAATGCTGCCGAGATGTCAAAAGGCAGTCAGAATTTAACCCTTTTTTTATGTTTGGACCATCCTAAAATCTTGTATAAAAGTGAGGATACTATCCTCAGGGTGATCAATAACTAGAAGGCAAATGATTAAAATAATGGGTAAAAGGATTAGAAGGAAGTCGAGGGACAAAATTTTAAAACTAAGAATTGAGGAGAATTGACACTTGAAAGAGTGGTGGAGATAGAAACCACACATTTGAAAGCTACCTGGATGAACAAGTAAAAGGTATTGGATGAATAGCTGAACACCCACTCCTGCAATGGATGGAACTTCAGGAGAAGATTGAGATAGTGATCTGCCAAGTATCAAACCACATCTGGTTTTATCTCTTCATTTTTTTCCTCCAGTCCTACCGAAGGGTCTCAGCCCGAAATGTTGACTGTACTTTTTTCCATAAACGCTGCCTGGCTTGCTGAATTCCTCCAGCTTTTTGTGTGTGTTCTCTGGTTCTATTAGAGTTGGTGTGATAACTTGTAGCTGGCACAGTAGCATAGCATTTATTGCAACACTTTACATTGCCGGTGATCAGCAATTGAGGTTCAACTCCCACTGTTGTCTGTATGGAGTTTGTATAATTCTCCCTGTGATCATATGGGTTACCTCCCACATTCCAAAGACATACAGGGTAGCATTAATAAGTTGTGGACAGGCTATGTTGGCACTGGAAGAATGGCGTCACTTGCTGGCTGCTCCAGCACACCCTTAGTGTGCGTTAGTCATTGAAGCAAAAGACAAATTTCACTGCATGTTTCAATGTACTTGTGACAAATAAAGCTAATCTTTATCTTTATAAATTGTTCAAAGAGGTGGTTTTAACGAAGTAAGAGAATGGGATACAGAAGTAGAGAATTTCAGGGAGAGAATTCTGGAAAAGTGAAATTAGTGGAATATAAAAATTGGAATTACATCCAATTAATTAATGATCAAAAAATGGTCATAAAAAGTGGGAGTGGATATTGTTGGAGTGGGCCAGTGTTAGAATGGTCCAGCTTTGGCTCAACAGGCTTGGTCAGCACAGGCGGAGGTTCCAAGTAAGTAAGCACATTTCGAGTAAGTATTTTTTCTGTCGATACATAGCTAGTGTGCTGAGAATTAGTTTGGAGTTTCTTGTGTGAGATGTGCGACTCCAGGAGAATTTAAGTGCATTGAGCTCCTTGAGACTATGTTAAGGAACTGGAGCTGCAGCTCGATGACCGTTGGCTCATACAGGAGAATGAGGAGATGATAGATAGGAGCAATGCGGAGGTAGTCACCCCTATGTTGCAGGAGGCATTTACCTGTGTGACTGTCAGAAGAGGGAAAGGGGATAGGCAGCCAGTGCAGAGTAGTCCTCTGACCATTCCCCTCAGTAATAAGTATACTGTTTTGGATACTGTTGGGAGCAGGGACAACCTATTGCGGGAAGCTGCAGCCACTAGATCTCTGGCACTGAGTTTGGCTCTGTGGCTCAGAGGGCAGTTGGAGAGAAGAGGAGTGCAGTAGTGATTCCATGATTAGATGTCGCAATTAGAGGAACTGAAAGCAGGTTCTGTGGACATGAAAGAGACACCCAGATGGTATGTTGCCTCCCAGGTGCCAGGGTCAGGGATGTCTCAGATCGGATCCACGACAATGTAAAGGGGGAGAGTGAACAGCCAGAAGTCATGGTACAAAGGCATAGGTAGAAAGAGGGAGGAGGCCCAGAAGAGAGAATATAAGGAGTTAGGCAGAAAGGTGAAAAGCAGTACCTCCAGGGTAGTAATCTCTGGATTGCTGTCTGTGCCACTCGCCAGTGAGGGTAAGAATAGGATGATTTAGCAGATGAATGCATGACTGAAGAATTGGTGCAGAGGACAGGGTTTCAGCTTTCTGGACCATTGGAATCTCTTCTGGGGAAGGTGTGACCTGTACAAAAAGGATGGTTTACACCTGAACCTGAAGGGGACCAATATCCTTGAGGGCAGATTTTCTAGAGCTGTCGGGAAGGGTTTAAACTAATTTGGCAGGAAAATGGGAATTGGAGTGATAGGGCTGAGGATGGGGCAGTTGGTTAACAGCTAGGGTGCAGTGTGCAGTGAGACTGTCAGGAAGGACAGGCAGATGAAAGGGAAAAATTGCAGTCAGTGGGATAAGTTAAGGTATAATAGGGAGCCAAAATCAGAAAGGATGAATACAGGACTGAAGGTGTTATATTTCAATGCACGCAGTATCTGGAATAAAGTAGATGATTTTGTAGCACAGTTAGAAATTGGTAGGTATAATGTTGTGGGCATCACTAAGTCGTGACTGAAAGATCATAGTTGGGAGCTTAGGTTGGAACCACCATGCTTATCCCTCAACCATTAGCCTCTTGAATGAATGGGGATAGCTTTATTTGCCCCATAACTGAACTGTTCCCACAACCTATGAACTAATATTCAAGGACTTTTCATCTCATGTACAGTATTATTTCTTTTTCTCTTTTGGATTTGCACATTGGTTGTTTGTCCATTTCTGTCATGTGCGGTTTTTCATTGATTCTATTATGGTCTTGTGTTTACTGAGTATGCCCGCAAGAAAACAAATCTCTGGGTTGATATGGTGACATATATTTACTTTGATAATAAATTTACTTTGAACTTTGAACATCCAAAGATACACATTCTATTGAAAGGACAGACAAGTAGGCAGAAGAGATGGGTAGCTCTGTTGGTAAAAAAATTAAATAAAATCCTTAGAAAGAGGTGACGTAGGATTGGAAGATGTAGAATTCTTGTAAGTGGAACTAGGAAACTGCAAGGGCCAGAAGTCCCTGATAGGAGTTATATACAGACCTCTGAACAGTAGCCAGGATGTGGCTACAAATTACAACGGGAGGTAGAAAAGGCATGTCAAAAGGGCAATGTTGCAATAATCATGGGGGATTTCAATATGCAGGTAGATTGGGAAAATCCGTTTGGTGCTGGATCCCAAGAGAGTGAATTTGTAGGATGCCTATGAGATGGCTTTTTAGAGCAGCTTGTAGTTGAGTCCACTAGGGGAAAGGCTATTCTGGATTGGGAGTTGTGTAATGACCCAAATTTGATTAAGGAGCTTAAGGTAAAGGAACCCTTCGGGGTCAGTGATCATAAAATGATTGAATTCACTCTCCAATTTGAGAAGGAGAAGCTAAAGTTAGATGTGTCAGTATTGCAGTGGAGTAAAGGGAATTACAGAGGCATGAGACAGGAGCTGGCCAAAGTTGATTGGAAGTGACCACCAGCAGGGATGATGGCAGAGCAGCAATAGTTTATGTTTCTGGGGGAAATTCGGGAGGCACAAGAAAGATGCATCCCAAAGATAAGGCATCCGTTAGTCTTGCGAGACCATGGATCTGCACCTGGAAAGTCTTCACTATTTAGGGCGCAGGCCTGGGCAAGGTTGTATGGAAGACCAGCAGTTGCCCATGCTGCAAGTCTCCCCTCTCCATGACACCGACGCTGTCCAAGGGAAGAGCATTAGGACCCATACAGCTTGGCACCAGTGTCGTCACAGAGCAATGTGTGATTAAGTGCCTTGCTCAAGGACACGACATGCCGCCTCGGCTGGGGCTCAAACTCACAACCTTCAGATCGCTAGTCGAACGCCTTAACCACTTGGCCATGTGCCCACACATCCCAAAGATAAAGAAGTATTCTAAAGGGAGGATGAGCCAATCATGGCCGACAAGGGAAGTCAAAGAAAGCATTACAGCAAAAGGGTGGACATATAATATAGCAAAAATTAATGGGAAGGTAGAGGATTGGGGAGCTTTTAAAAACCAATAGAAGGCAACTAAAGTATGCCATAAAGAGAAAACAGACAAAATATGAAGGTAAGCTAGCCAATAATGTAAAAGAGGATTCAAGAAGTTTTATTCGATATATAAAGAGTACAAGAGAGACAAGAGTGGATATTGGACTGCTGGAAAATTATGCTAGAGAGATAGTAACAGGGGACAAAGGAATGGTGACAAACTTAGTAAGTATTTTGTGTCAGTCTTCACTGTGAAAGGAATGCCAGAAATGCAAGAGTGTCAGGGGGCAGAAGTGAGTGTCTTGCTATTACTAGGGAGAAGGTGCTTGGGAAGGTGAAAGGTCTGAAGGTAAATAAGTCACCGGGATCAGATGGACTACACCACAGGGTTCTGAAACAGGTAGCTGAAGAGATTGTGGAGGAATTAATAATAATCTTTAAAGAATCACTAGATTCTGGAATGGCTTCGGAGGACTGGAAAACTGCAAACGTTACTCCATTCATTAAGAAGGGAGGGAGGCAGAAGAAAGGAAATTATAGGCTACTTAACTTGACTTCAGTGGTTGGAAAGACGTTGGGGTCTATTACTAAGGATGAGGTTTTGGGGTACTTGGAATCCCATGATAAAATAGGCCAAAGCATGGTTTTTTCAAGAGGAAATCTTGCTTGACAAATCTTTTGAAGTTCTTTAAGGAAATAGCAGGTAGGATGTTGTTTATTTGGATTGTCAGAAGGCTTTAGACAAGGTGCCACACATGAAGTTGTTTAACAAGAGCCCATAGTTTTACAGGAAGGATACTATCATGGATAGAAGATTGGGTGAGTGACAGGATGCAATGAGTGGGGATGAAGAGGGCATTTTCTGGTTGGCTGCCGGTGACTAGTGATGTTCCCCAGGGGTTGGTGTCAGGTTCACTTCTTTTCATGTTATATGTCAATGATTTGGATTATAGAATTGATGGCTTTGTGGCTAAGTTGGCAGATGATACAAAAATAGGTGTAGGGGGCAGGTAGTGTTGAGAAAGCAGGATGTCTGCAGAAGGACTTGGATTGGGTGAATGGCCAATGAAATGGTAGATGGAATATAGTGTAGGTAAGTGCATGGTCAAGCACTTTAGCAAAAGGAATAAAGACATGGGCTATTTTCTAAATGGGGTAAAAGTTCAAAAATTGGAACTGCAAAGGGACTTGGGAGTCCTTGTGCAGGATTCACTAAAGGTTAATTTGCAGGTTGAATCCGTGGTAAGGAAGGCAAATGCAATGCTGGCATTCATTTCGAGAGTATTAGAATTAAAGCAAGGATGTAATGCTGAGACTTTATAAGGCATTGGCCAGACCACACGGGATATTTTGAGCAGTTTTGGGCCCCTTATCTAAGAAAAGATGTGCTGGCATTGGAGAGGGTATAGAAGAGGTTCAGGAGAATGATTCCTGGAATGAAGGGTTAACATATGAGAAGCGTTTTATGGCTTTGGGCCTGACTTCGCTGGAATTAGAAGAATGGTGGGGGGGGGGGGGAGATCTCATTGCTGAAAGGTCTAGATAGAGTGGGTGTGGAGAGGATGTTTCACATAGTATGGGAGTCTAGGACCAGAGGGCACAGCCTCAGAATTGAGGGATGCTCACTTAGAACAGATGAGGAAAAATTCTTATAGCCAGAATATGGTGAAACTCTGGAATTCATTTCCACAGATGGCTGTGCAGACCAGTTCGTTGGGTATACTTAAGGCAGAGGTTGATAGATTCTTGATTAAGCAGCACGTCAAAGGGTACAAGGAGAAGACAGGAGAATGGGGATGAGAAGGATAATAAATTAGTCATGATGGAATGGCAGAGCAGACCTGATGGGCTGAATGGGCTAACTTTGCTCCTCTATCATATGGTCTTAAACGAGGGGTTTAAACTATAGAGATCTGTGTACCTACAGGTTAGTTCCGAGTGCAGGAGCTTGTTCTCTTGGAAATGAACCCCTTTTGTCTTAATGAACCAGACCTCACATTTGTGACCTTATCCTCTGTGGGCAACTCACCCATCTCATTCACGAAACATCATTTTGCAAGTGAATTTTGCAGAAATGGGGTCTGGATGCGACATGCACTCTTGGATGCCACAGTACTCGAGCAGAGGTCAGTGTAGTGAGCAAGGAGGGAGGGGTGATCAGGAATTCATTTGAGTGGGGAGTGAGATACAGAGTCTTGGTTGAGTTCAGGTTCATGGAGAGCAGAAGAAAGTTAGGAAAGTTAAAGAACTGGAGGTGAGGAAGAGAAGGATGAAGGCTTCAGGCTTTAGCAGCAGGAAACCGGGTGGAGTTGAGTTGGGTGACTTTATCACAAAGGAATGTGCAGATTTGCTGATGCTGTGGATGTGTGGTTGGAAGGGACAATTATAACACCATGGTTACCAGCACTCCGGTTTAGGCTTGGACAGCTGCCAAGCAGAAGGAGAGGGCCAGTGAAGGAGAATGGATGGAGCTGCAGCAGGGACTTTGGCCTCAGTATTAATATGGAGAGAACTCTGCTGAATGTCGGACACACCCAGACAAGCAGCAGGATCAAGAGAGACAGGGATGGTGGCTCTCATCAGCAGTCATGGGGAACTTGATACTGTTGCTCCAGAAATAGCAAATAAACGGGAAGCAGCATTTTGTGTGATGTTTAATTTCTGAGCAGGAGGCAGGTAGATGGCTGACACCTTTTGCTTATCAGTCCCTTACAGAGAATCTTCGCTCCTTGGGAGTAACAGAGAGCACTTTTATCACAAATCTTTGCAGGGCTCTTGTGAGTTACCAATTCAGGAAATATTTGCCTTAATGTGTAGCCAGCTGATATATTTACCAGAGTAGTTTGAGTGACACTGATAAACTCTCTTTCATAATAAACAAGGTGAAGTACACAAACTAAGCAGATAAAGCTCAGTAGAGAGCCCTGGGACTGGGGGATCTGATGTCAGTTGTTGACTGATTTATAGTCCTGCAGGTCAGTCGTTTGATATTTCCCCACAGTCAATTCCATCTGAAGAAGCAGTAGGCATTTTTAGTCTAACACAGACAGCACCACGTTGGTAATCAGCTTGTCGTTCTGCAGAAAGCTGAGTGCCCTGTCTCCAGGTTGCCCTAGGTCAATATGTCCTTCTCCAGTGGCCGTCTCGTTCCTTTGTGCCAATGGTCTTCTGCTGGGGTGATGTAATCCTCAGTAAGTTTTACACATTCCACTCAACAAAAAATGTGACCTGCACAAACCTGACTAAAGATATTGAGGGGAAATGAAAACTAAAGTTGAAAGTGTCTGCATAACTGATTGAATTTCATAACATCTCAAGCAAAGGTGCTCTTTATGTATCATTGTAACAACTGCAGAATGGGAGGTACATCAGCCACAAAACACTGTCCTTATTGATTCTCCTGTTCAGGCAACTATTTAGCCCTTCCACTCATAGCCCTCCCACTCATAGCCCTCAACCACATCTTCCGATTACCTGACAAGAATAGTGCATGCACTTTCACCTGAAGACTAGGCTGAATCTATCAACCTTAAGCCCTAGAGTCAATTACTCATAGAATTGTAGAAAGAGGCTTTAGGGCCATTAATCCTCTGGAAGGGTGAGAGGTCTGGGTCTCGACCATTGCAAGGTTTTGTGCTTATTTATTTATCTGTCCATTGGATTGGTTAATGTAGTGCTGGGCGATCTTTCCAGTATAAATGATTGATCTGTGAATGAGACCATGTGGAAGAGTAGTGGTTAGCATAAGACTTCACAGTGCCAGCAATTGGGGTTCAATTCCCGCCACTGTCTGTAAGGAGTTGGCACTCCTTGTGACTGCGTGGGTTTTCCTCTGGGTGCACTGGTTGCAGACATCCCACCCTGCAAAAACTCATTTCGGGGAGGTAGCACCATCAATTTGCAGGAGACTTCCGGGAGAGGTGTGATGTCTGCAATAGAGTAGCTCCTTAGCAGCTAGCCAGCTAGTTTAAATAACATTAACTATGCTAATGAACAAATGACACCTGTTAAACTCACCTCAACATGTCTTTTACATTTTAACCCACCATGGGCAGTAGAAAAGTCACTGTTGCAAACAGTGCAGCGAGCAACACTGTCATTATTTTGACCCCTATTAGGCAGGGGTACACTTTAGTGTAGTCTGGGGTGATGTACGTTTTATATTTTCTTTTTTTGGAACACTCTGCCATGGCGCGCTCTCGCTCGCTCTCGCTTGCTTTCTCGCTCGCTTGCTCTCTCTCGCTCTCTCTCACGTGTGCACTCTCTCTCGTGGTCGCTCTCGCGCTCTCTCTTGCTTCTCTCTCGCTCACTCTCAAAAAAATTGATTTCCGTGATATTGTATATAATTTGCGGGCATCAGGGAGCCACTATTAATATGCGGGAGACTCCCGGAACTTCCGGGAGAGGTGGGATGTCTGTGGTTGCCTCCCACGTAAGTTCCAGAGATGTATGGATGGTAAGTTGAGGGCATACTATGTTGGCGCCAGAAGCATGGTGACACTTGCGGGTTGTGTTAGTCATTGCCAACGACACATTTCACTGTATTTTCAATGTTTCAGTGTACATAGAAACATAGAAAACCTACAGCACAATACAGGCCCTTCGGCCCACAAAGCAGTATCAAACATGTCCCCACCTTAGAAATTACTTCGGGTTACCCATAGCCCTCCATTTTTCTGAGCTCCATGTACCTATCCAGGAGTCTCTTAAAAGAACCTATCGTATCTGCCTCCACCACCGTCGCCAGCAGCCCATTCCACACACTCACCACTCCCTGCGTAAAAAAACTTACCCCTGACATCTTTTCTGTACCTACTTCCAAGCACCTTAAAACTGTGCCCTCTTGTGCTAGCCATTTCAGCCCTGGGAAAAAGCCTCTGACTATCCATATAACCATATAACAATTACAGCACGGAAACAGGCCATCTCAGCCCTTCTAGTCCGTGCCGAACTCTTACCCTATCCTATTCCCACCGACCTGCACTCAGCCCATAACCCTCTATTCCTTTCCTGTCCATATATCTATCCAATTTAACTTTAAACGACAACATCGAACCTGCCTCAACCACTTCTGCTGGAAGCTCGTTCCACACAGCTACCACTCTCTGAGTAAAGAAGTTCCCCCTCATGTTACCCCTAAACTTTTGCCCTTTAACTCTCAACTCATAACTCATGTCCTCTTGTTTGAATCTCCCCCACTCTCAATGGAAAAAGCCTATCCACGTCAACTCTATCTATACCCCTCATAATTTTAAATACCTCTATCAAGTACCCCCTCAACCTTCTATGTTCCAAAGAATAAAGACCCAACTTGTTCAACCTTTCTCTGTAACTTAGGTGATGAAACCCAGGTAACATTCTAGTAAATCTTCTCTGTACTCTCTCTATTTTGTTGACATCTTTCCTATAATTCGGTGACCCAAACTGTACACAATGCTCCAAATTTGGCCTCACCAATGCCTTGTACAATTTCAACATTACATCCCAACTCCTATACTCAATGCTCTGATTAATAAAGGCCAGCATACCAAAAGCTTTCTTCACCACCCTATCCACATGAGATTCCACCTTCAGGGAACTATGCACCATTATTCCTAGATCCCTCTGTTCTACTGCATTCTTCAATGCCCTACCATTTACCATGTATGTCCTATTTTGATTAGTCCTACCAAAATGTAGCACCTCACATTTATCAGCATTAAACTCCATTTGCCATCTTTCAGCCCACTCTTCTAACTGGCCTAAATCTCTCTGCAAGCTTTGAAAACCTACTTCATTATCCACAACTCCACCTATCTTAGTATCATCTGCATACTGACTCATCCAATTTACCACCCCATCATCCAGATCATTAATATATATGACAAACAACATTGGACCCAGTACAGATCCCTGAGGCACACCACTAGTTACTGGCCTCCAATCTGACAAAGAGTTATCCACCACTACTCTCTGCCGTCTCCCATCCAGCCACTGCTGAATCCATTTTACTACTTCAATACTAATACCTAATGATTGAACCTTCCTAACTAACCTTCCGTGTGGAACCTTGTCAAAGGCCTTACTGAAGTCCATATAGACAATATCCACCACTTTACCCTCGTCAACTTTCCTAGTAACCTCTTCAAAATATTCAATAAGATTTGTCAAACATGACCTTCCACACACAAATCCATGTTGACTGTTCCTAATCAGACCCTGTCTATCCAGATAATTATATATACCATCTCTAAGAATACTTTCCATCAATTTACCCACCACTGATGTCAAACTCACAGGCTAATAATTGCTAAGTTTACTCTTAGAACCCTTTTTAAACAATGGAACAACATGAGCAATACGCCAATCCTCCGGCACCATCCCCGTTTCTAATGACATTTGAAATATTTCTGTCAGAGCCCCTGCTATTTTCACACTAACTTCCCTCAAGGTCCTAGGGAATATCCTGTCAGGACCCGGAGACTTATCCAATTTTATATTCCTTAAAAGCGCCAGTACTTCCTCTTCTTTAATCATCATAGTTTCCATAACCTCCCTACCTGTTTCCCTTACCTTACACAATTCAATATCCTTCTCCTTAGTGAATAACGAAGAAAAGAAATTGTTCAGAATCTCCCCCACACGATCAATGCCTCTCATCATCTTATACATGTGACAAATAAAGCTAATTTTTGAATAGCTCTCTGTTTAGAAGGCATTTCTGGGATTTAATCAATGTTTTCAGGCTAATGAAATTTGAAACGGATAACAATGCCCCTATACAATAGTGATACTTTTGAGAATGCTGTTTTATAGTCTGCTGGCTGTAATAGAAGAACCACTCAGCTTACAAATTATCCAGCTTGCATGGAACTGGACCCCAAAATGAAAATTAATTGTTTGAAAGAATAATAATAACAGCTCAATACATAAGCAAGAGTTGAAAACATCAATGGGTTCTGTAGGAGCCAGAACTAAGAAATGATTAGTATTTATAGAAAAACACACAGTAAACTGACAGAAACATAGAAACATAGAAAACCTATAGCACAATACAGGCCCTTCGGCCCACAAAGTTGTGCCGAACATGTCCCTACCTTAGAAATTACTAGGCTTAATTATAGCCTCCTATTTTTCTACGCTCCATGTACCTATCCAAAAGTTTCTTAAAATACCCTATCGTATCTGCCTCCACCACCGTTGCCGGCAGCCCATTCCACGTACTCACCACTCTCTGAGTAAAAAACTTACCCCTGACATCTCCTCTGTACCTACTCCCAAGCACCTTAAACCTGTGCCCTCTCGTGTTAGCCATTTCAGCCCTGGGAAAAAGCTTCAGACTATCCACACGATCAATGCCCCTCATCATCTTATACACCTCTATCAGGTCACCTCTCATCCTCCGTCACTCCAAGGAGAAAAGACCGAGTTCACTCAACCTATTCTCATAAGGCATGCTCCCCAATCCAGGCAACATCCTTGTAAATCTCCTCTGCACCCTTTCTATAGTTTCCACATCCTTCCTGTAGTGAGGCGACCAGAACTGAGCACAGTACTCTAACTGGGGCAGTATCTGTGAAAGTAGAATCAGAATGAACTCTTCAGGGTGTTAACCCTTTGTCAGAATCAGGAAAGTAAGAAAAACAAATGTCTGTGAATGGAAGAGTGAATAACACGATGAGCCTCAGATGGGTGACTTGGGTTTGACTCATCTAATCACCAATTTTCCCATGGTTCTACACAAGCTTACTCCATCTTCTCTCCCAGTGAACTCCAGCTTGCAACTTTCCTTCCCAGTTCCGAACAGGGGTTGCAGACCCGGAGAATTAATTGTTTCTCTTTCCACAGCTGTCAGACCTTTTGAATTTTTCCACCATTTTCTACATTTTTTGGTCTGCGGGGCTGAGGTTGCTAAGGTTATTCTGCTGTTCCATGTTTATAGCTTAGGTAATTAGAGAGAGAGGCCCTTCCCTTTCTGGATATCTTTGTATCTGTCTCAGGAATGGGTGAGAGACCAACATCCAATCTGTGATGGTATTGGGTTTGCTAGCCGCAAAGTTCTAAACTCAAACGAAGACCTGAAGAGATATCAGATATAAATAGCCATGAGTACTCACATTTATGGCAGCAATGAAAGTCCAGTCTCACTAAAGGGAGATAATGCTATATCCACTCAATCTTCAAAGACTAGTTTACTTCCCTGTTTATGGCGAATTTGAGTTGCCAATACCCACTAATTGAGTGGTGGGTCCTCCCTCCCTACCAAAACGAATACTTCCAGCTTACAAAGTAGTTTAAAATACAGTTCATTTATTTTTAGTGATACATGTTTAAACTCAAATAACGTTTGTAAAACACATTTAAAACCTAGAGAAGATTTTTATCTTTTAAATCATTTCCAAATTACAAACCATTTCTAAAACAAAGGATTTCCAAGACACAGATATAATTCTTATAACCGAAAAGGACATACCAATGATGCAGATGAACAAATCGTCTATTGCAGAAACCAAAGCTGGAAGAATGGGTTCTAGTCACCCTGTCTTCCTATCATTCTTCTTGCTGTTCTTCTGTCACTCCTAATAAATCTGAACGGCTCTCTACATCTCTCTACCACTTGGGTGACTTTCCAACTGTTTGTGATCTCACAAGTGGCATCTGCTGTGTTCAGAAAGTGAGTTTTGCAAAACTTGGAACAAGAGGCCCAGGAAGTGAATATCCATCACATTACATGCCCACAAACTCTCACACTTATCTTGATGATATTCCTTCCATCCTGCCTCCTTCAAGTGTGGGGAGAGCCAGCCTTGGATAACTAAGGAAATAAAAGATAGTATCAAATTCAAAGCTCATGTGTACGAAGTTGCAAAGAGTAGTGGGAGATTGTAGGATTGGGAAAATTTTAAAAAGCAACAAAGAACAACTAAACAAGAAATAAGGAAAGGGAAGATAGAGTATGAAAGTAAATTAGCACAAAATATAAAAACAGATAGCAGAAGTTTTTATAAATATATAAAGCGGAAGAGGGTGGCTAAAGTCAACATAGGACCCTTAGAAGATGAGAAGGGGAAATTGATATTGGGTGATAAGGAAATGGATGAGGCATTGAACGACCATTTTGTGTTGGTCTTCACGGTGGAGGACATGTCTAATATGCCAAAGAATGGTGTTATGGATGAAATGAGAGGTGAGGAACTCGATAAAATCACTGTCACTAAAGAGATAGTGATGAGCAAACTAGAGGGCCTGAAGGTAGGTAAGTCCCCTGGTCCTGATGGGATGCATCCCAGGGTGCTGAGGAAATTGGCGGAGGTTATAGTAGATGCGTTGGTAATCATTTACCAAAAGTCCCTAGACTCTGGACAGGTCCTGGTGGATTGGAAGACAGCATATATCTCGCCACTTTTTAAAAAAGGATGTAGGCAAAAGACAGGCAACTATAGGCCAGTTAGCTTAACATCTGTAGTTGGGAAAATGCTTGAAATTGCCAGTAAGGAAGAAATAGTGAAACATTTAGAAAGGAGTGGTTCCATTAGACAGATGCAGCATGGATTCAGAAAGGGCGGGTCCTGTTTGACAAACTTACTGGAGTTCTTTGAGGACATAATGAGTTCAGTGGATAGAGGGGAACAGGTGGATATCGTATACTTGGATTTCCAGAAGGCGTTCAATAAGGTGCCACACAAGAGACTTAAAAATAAGATATGGATGCATGGAGTTGGAGGAAGTGTATTGGCATGTCTCGGCCTGAAACGTCGGCTGTACCTCTTCCTAGAGATGCTGCCTGGCCTGCTGCGTTCACCAGCAACTTTGATGTGTGTGGCATGGATAGTGGATTGGTTATCCAATAGAAGGCAGAGAGTTGGTATAAATGGGTGTTTCTCCGGTTGGCAGTCTGTGGAGTGGGGTGCCGCAGAAGTCGGTGCTGGGCCCGCAGCTGTTTACTATTTGCATTGATGATTTGGAAGAGGTGACTGAGTGTAGCGTAGCAAAATTTGCTGATGAAACTAAACTGAGTAGAAAAGCAAATTGTACAGAGGATGTGGAAAGTCTGCAGGGGGATATAGACAGGTTACATGAGTGGGCCAAGGTCTGGCAGATGGAATACAACGTTGGTAAATGCGAGATCATCCACCTTGGAGGGAATAATAGAAGAGCAGATTATTATTTAAATTGTGAAAGATTGCAGCATGCTGTTGTGCAGAGGGACTTGGAAGTGCTTGTGCATGAATTTGGCTTGCAGGTACAACAGATTATTAAGAATGCAAATGGAATGTTAGCTTTCATTGCTAGAGATATTGAATTCAAGAGCAGGGATGTCATGCTGCAACTATACAGGGTACTGGTGAGGCCGCACCTGGAGTACAGTGTGCAGTTCTGGTCTCCATACTTCAGGGAAGGTATACTGGCTTTGGAGGCAGTGCAGAGGAGGTTCACCAGGTTGATTCTAGAGATGAAGTGGTTAACTTAAGAGGAGAGATTGAGTTGCCTGGGACTATGCTCCCTGGAATTCAGAAGAATGAGAGGGGGTCTTATAGAAACATACAAAATTTTGAAAGGGATAGATAAGATAGAAGTAGGAAAGTTGTTTCCATTGGTAGGTGATACTAGAACTAGGGGACATTGCCTCAAGATTCAAGGGAGAAGATTTAGGACGGAGATGAGGAGAAATTGTTTTTCCCAGAGAGTGGTGAATCTGTGGAATTCTCTGCCCAGGGAAGCAGTTGAGGCTTCTTCACTAAATATATTTAAGATACAGTCAGATAGGTTTTTACATAGTAAGGGAATTAAGGGTTATGGGGAAAAGGCAGGTAGGTGGAGCTGAGTTTACAGACAGATCAGCCATGGTCTTATTGAATGGTGGGGCAGGCTCAATGGGCCATATGGCCTACTCCTGCTCCTATTTCTTATGTCCTTATGTTCAAGGATTCTATTCCATTTCTATTATACTGTATACGCTTTGATAATAAGACTTCCCATGCAAATGCCCCAGGAATGTCTCCCATTACTCCTCTACTTTATCACTGCTGATGAATGCCTTGACTGCATCTCATCCATATCTTATGCCTCTGTTCTCACCTCCAAATCTACTGGCCAGAGCAAGGATAGACCCCCCCCCCCTTGTTTTTACCTCCCAGCTTACCAACTTTCAAAATTTCTGCCATCTTGAATGCAATTCCACCACCAGGCACATTTTGCTGTCCTCTCTCCTCTCAGAGTTTCAAAGCGGCCACTCCCTTTGCACCTCCATGGCTGGTTCTTCCGTTTTTACCAACCAGCACTTTCCCATGCAACTGTCAGAGATGTACCACCTGCTCTTTTACTTTGTTCATTCCCACCATCAAGAGATCCAACCAGTCCTGCCAGTAATTCAGTTGCACTTCATCCAGTTTAATTTAGAGCAGCGCACAATGCTGGAGGACCTCAGCATCTATGGGAAGAAATAAAAAGTCGACATTTCATGCTGAGACCCTTCCTCAGGAGTGGAAAGGAAGGAGGAAGAAGCCAGAATAAGAAGATGGAGGGAAGGGAGGGAGCACAGGCTGCATAGACGGTGTTAGTTGAAACCAGGTGTGGGGGAAAATGGGTGGCTAGGGTAAGGGGACGAAGTGAGAAGCTGGGAGGTGATAGGTGGATGAAGTAAAAGGCTGAAGAAGAAGGGATCTGATAGGAGAGGAGAGTGGACCATGGGAGAAAGGGTAGAGGAGCCCCAGAGGGGGGATGATGAGCAGGTGAGAAGAGAAAGGGTGTGAAGGGAGACCATCAGGTAGGAGGTACAGAAGCCGGAAGGCACACACTCAACGATCCCACCACCAAGCACACCTTTCCCTCCCCCTCCCCCCCAACTTTCTGCTTTCCGTGGGGATCGCTCCCTATGCGATTCCCTTGTCCCTTCGTCCCTTCCCACTGATCTCCCTCCTGGCATTCATCCTTGGAAGCAGAACAAGCGCTATAGCCGCCTCTATACCTCGTCCTTCACTACCATTGAGGGCCCCGAGGTGACACTTCACCTGTGAGTCTGTTGGGGTCATCTACTGTGTTCAGTGCTCCCAGTGTGGCCTCCTGTATATTGGTGAGACCTGCTGTAGGTGGGAGACCGCTTTGCCGAGCACCAACGCTCCGTCCGCCGGAAGAAGCAGGATCTCCCAGTGGCCACCCATTTTAATTCCACTTCCCATTCCCATTCCGACATGTCAGTCCATGGCCTCCTCTACTGTAGCGATGAGGCCCCACTCACTCCAGCCTGATGGCATGAACATCAATTTATTGAACTTCTGGTAATGCTCCCCCAACACCCCCCTTCACCATTCCCCATACCCATTTCCCTCTCTCACCTTATCTCCTTACTTGCCCATCACCTCCCTCTGGTCTTCCTCCTCCTTTTCTTTCTTCCATGGTCTTCTGTCTTATCCTATCAGACTCCCCCTACTCCAGCCCTTTCAATTAACTTCCCAACTCTTTACTTCACCCTTCCCCTCTCCCAGTTTCACCTATCACCTATTACCTTGTGTTTCTCCATCCCCTCCCCCACCTTCTTGCTCTGACTTCTCATCTTTTTTCTCCAGTCCTGATGAAGGGTCTCGGCCCAAAACGTCGACTGTTTACTCTTTTCCATAAATGCTGCCTGGCCTGTGAGTTCCTCCAGCATTGTGTGTGCGTTGCATGTAGAATTGTGTCATGTCCCAACCCTTGTACTCTGTCTTGACCAATGAAAACAAGCATACCTAATGCCCTCTTCACTGCTTTTTGTTTATTACTTTTCATTTTTATTTATTTTGTCTACTGTACTTTGATTTTTCAGTTGTTCATAACAACTAATCCCAATGGGGAGAGGCAATGAAGAAAGGAAATATACCTTCTGTACCTAATAGAGTGGTCACTGAGTGTATGTTCATGCTCTTCCACTGCTGTAGCCCATCCACTTCAAGGCTCGATGTGTTGTGCATTCGGAGATGCTCTTCTGCACACCACTATTGTAACCATGGTTATTTGAGTTACTGTCGGCTTCCTGTCAGCTTGAACCAATCCGACCATTCTCCTTTATCCTCTCTCATTAACAAGACATTTTCACCCACAGAACTGCCACTCACTGGATGTTTTTTTGTGTTTTGCACTAATCTCTGTAAACTGTAGAGACTGTTGCATGTGAAAATCCCAGGACGTCAGCAGTTTCTGAGATACTCAAACCACCCTGTCTAGCACCAGCAAATTTTCCATGGTCAAAGTCACTTAGATCACATTTCTTCCCCATTCTGACATTTGGTCTGAACAACAACAGAACTCCTTGACCATGTCCGCATGCTTTTATGCATTGAGTTGCTGCCACATGATTGGCTGATTAGATTTTTGCATTAACGAGCAGGTGTACTGGCATATCTAATAAAGTGGCCACTGAGTGTAAGTGAATACCAACATGGGAGACATCAGGAAAGAACATGAACAGCAGTAAACATCAGAGACGGTATTTCACATTAGAAACATTAATGATAATTGGCAATAGTCAGCAGTATCAGCAAAGATGATGACATCTGAAGGATGTACATGGAGCACTGGCACAAGAAAACTGCATCTATCATCAAGGACCCCGACCATCCAGGCCATGCTCTCTTCTCGCTGCTACCATTGGGAAGGAGGTACAGGAGCCTTAGAACCTACATCACCAGGTTCAGGGTCAGTTATTACTTCTCAACCATCAGGTTCCTGAACCAGTGTGGAAACTTCTCTTACCTCAAATGCAAAATGATTTTACAACTTATGAGTTCACTTTCAAGGACTCTATAACTCAAGTTCTCAGTATTATTTATTTATCTTTTTATTGTTATTATTTGTTTTTATTGTATTTGCACGTATTTTCTTCTTTTGCACACTGGTAGCCAGTATTTGTGTGCAGTTTTTCACTGATTCTGTTGTACAGTACTTCTTTGTTCTACTGTGATTGCCTGCAAGAAAATGAATCTCATGGTTGTATATGGTGACCTACTGTATATGTACTTTGATGATAAATTTACTTTGAACTTTAAAATGTCAGCACGTGGTCACTACCGGCAGTTAACATGGTCAGTGACAGCTAGGATATTGGCAGGACAGTAACATCTGGAAACCAGGGGCAGTAATATTTGGAAACATCAGCTCGGGTCGGTAACATCTGGTTACATCAGTGAGCACTGATTACACACAGCAAGATGATTTGTTTCATATATTTCTAAGTGGAGTCTATAGATTTTCCTCAGTTGGGTCCTTCAGTCCAATTATTCACTGATGTTGCCATCTGCTACCGATGCTCTCAGTGGATTTTATAATTTGCATGCTTTGACTGGCACCAGAACAAGATCAGGAATCTCAGAGTGACATTCCTGACTATGTTTGTTGCTAATTAAAGAGTAAAAATATCTGCGACCTACTGTGTCAAAGCGACATTTAAAACCCCAATAATATCAAAGTTGTATAATAAGCCAGGTCATGTCATAGAATTATCATATTAAATTTTAAATTGGGCTACCCAAAGGGAAATTTGGACAGGTTCTGAGCAATTTGATCAAGTAGGTAGGTTGGAAGGAGACTTTTGAGGAGAGATGGGAAGAATGAGGAGAAGTTTGCTCAGTGAAAATTCTAGAGGGCCAGCTATCTGGGGTTGTAGGACTGGAGGAGGTTATGAAGATAAGTAGAAAATTAAAAAAAAATATGACTAAGAATTTTAAATCAAGGTGTCACTAGACTGGGAGCCAGTGTAGGTTAGAACATACAAAAAAGGTGAAGGATGAACTGGATACAGTCCTGATGAAAGGTCTCAGTGTGAAACATTGGCTGTTTATTTCTCTCTATAGATGCTGCCTGACCTGCTGAGTTCCTCCAGCATTTTGTGTGCGCTGCTTTGGATTTCCAGCATCTGCAGAATCTCTTGGGTTTTTGATTGGATATGAGCAACACTGTTTAATATGGGTTTAGAATTTCAGATGACCTTGGATTACCTTAGCCTGAGACTGGTAGATTTTGAGACTGTTCCAAGCACACTACAATTGGGAACTATCGTGATACCACCATGGGTTAGCATCTTAATTAAGAGATAGCTCATCCTACAGAGCTGCCCTTTGCAGAACTATAGAGTTAGACTGTCAGGGAACCATATCCAATCCATGCACTATACTTGCTTCACTACAGCCCTCCCCATTCAATAGTGAGCATGCTCACTATTAGCAGCAGTGGGCTTTGCACAGGACAGCACATTCTCAAGAGAGTGACAAGCCTTGTCCACCTCCCCAAACCTTTACAGACTACACAATCAGGAAAGGCATAGATAAGATGAATGGTTACAGTCTTTTTCCCAGAGTAGGGGATTCTCAAAGCAGAAGGCAGAGATTTATGGGGAATGATTTGGAAGAGATATGAGGAGCAAGGTGGTGGGTATATGGAACACGCTCCCAGAGGAAGTGGTAGATGTGGGTTTCCAGGGAAGCTTAGTTTGGGAGGAGTGAGAGGAGCAAAGAATTGCTGCCCCAATTTTTGTCCAGTGAAGTTGAAGTTGGGGATTTTAAGGGAGAGGGTCTGATACCATCCAGAAGTCACTGATGCTAAATACTGACTCCCCTCCCCCAGTTCAGAGATTGGCAATTCCGTTCAGAAGTTTCTGACCCAGTCTGACGGGAAGCTACACGTACAGCAGCTAAAGGCCAGATTGGGCTGCGGTCTAACGGTGTCAGGTTGAAAAGTAGTTACCACTCGGGGGCTTGGTTGCTTGAAGGTTAGGGTTGTACACCTAAGTTGTGGTCGAGGGGCAGGAATCTGCTCCAGGGATCAGTATTGAACAGAGTGGAGGAATGTGCCAAAAGATTCCCAAACACTCAAGCAGCAAATATGCCTTTGAATTCCTAGGGAGCTGTGTGTTAAATGAATCTGGCACCAGAATCAGGGAATTAAGTTCTGCAGTTCCATTAAAAATGCCATCATTATGTTAATTCTGAGACAAGGAGATGAAAGGACAAAGATTGACTTTGAAGTCTCTCCAGTGATAGAGGCAGAAGCTGATGGTATCCTACAGCCTTCAAGGGCCTTAAAACTGCCAACACAAAGCACAATATTAAAAACATGGCCTCAAATAAAGTTTGATTAGAGATTATTCATTTCATTCTCAATCTTCTGTTAATTTAATTTCTCTCGGCACTCCAACTTTGTTCTAATTTTATTGTGGAATGATTTTGAACATCACCTGATGAGCACAGGGATCAAAGGAGAGTGGGTTAGGGGTTAGGAGCTGGTGATCAGAAATAGAGGAGGGGTCAGGTTGGGGAACAGGAATTAGGGGTCAAAGGTTGGGAAGCAGAGACCGAGGCTCAGAGTTTGAGGATCAGGTAATGAAGACCTCAGATTGGGTTTATTGATAGGGGAGAGGATTTTGAGGGAGCTTTGTTTGAAGACCACAGATTGGAGTCTGTGAGTTGGAAAGGTAGGTTAGAGAATAGGGTTGGGGTCACAGGTTGAGGACTTGGAACTGAAATGAAAGGTTGAGAAGCAGGGATTTAAGTATTTAAACCATGACATCCACCACTACTGACCAACTCATGACACTGTGTTAATGAGAGTGCAGGATGATTATAGTTGCTTAATGTGGATTGTGGATTAAGGACTTGGTGTTGAGGTCCACAGATTGAGGAATACAGATTTGAGAAGTTTGGGAAGGATACAGTGGTTGGAGAGCAGTTTTGAATTGGTACATCCGATTTTTGGGTGGCGGGGTGGAGATACATCTCTACCAAAGGAGGTGTAAGGCGCTTCTTCCTTCTGTTAGCCTGCAGGTCACCCTTGTGCAAGATGTAGCACCTGCTTAGCCCCCCCTCCAATCAGGGTCACATGAAGCCATGGGAGCAGATGGTGGATGGCCGTATGAACAGCTGGTGCATATCACAGATCCTGGTTATGTGACCCCTGATGCCAGGCAGACAATCTCCGGGGAGTATTGATAATGGCTGGGGTCACCTGTCTTGTAAAGATACTGCCCAGAAGAAGGCAATGCCAAACCACCTCTGCAGAAAAACTTGCCGAGAGCAACCACGGTCGTGGAGACTATGATCACCCACATCATACGACACGGCACATAATTACAATGACATCCAGTTTAATCAAGTCCACGGCATGAAAAACAACCGTTTGCCCTCACTCGTCCACGAGATATTTACACTGCACTCACGCCTTGTCCTCCACTCTTTCATTTAACCCTGTCAACAAAACCTCTTGTCATTTACAAGTTTATCTGGCTACGCCTTCAATGCATTTGTGACACTGCCCACAGCCACTCCTTGTAGTGGCAAATTCAACAGTGTACCAATTCTTCCAACATTCTAAGAAATTTTATTGATGGGTGACTGGCTTACAGTTTTTGCATTGGTTTCAATTTTCCCCACATGGAAACACTTTCTCTATGTCTGCTTTATTAAACCCTTTCACAATTTCAAAATCTATTGTCATACCCCCAACAATTTTTGTTCAAAGAAATAAAGACCTTTGAGCTGGTTAGTTTTCTTCTTTACTAAGTACATTTTCTTAATTCTGCTAATGCTCTTGTAAATTATATTTGCACCTTTTCTCGTGTCTCTGAACTTTTTTTGACAATGGCATGAGGCAAGGGTGGACTTGGAACCAAAATACTCAGAAGAGTCAATTGGTTCTTTGGCCTCCAGAGACATCATAGTGCGTTGCAATCCTGTTCTAGTTTGAATATCCAACAGGAATTATTGAATGTCAGTCTCACCTGGGAATCCTAGCTGTTCTTATGCTTGCCTGTGCATAGTCTTAGTTGTACTTGAGATGGTTCAAAATGTATAAGAGTATTAAGTCTTTTTTTGAGGAGGGGTTGCTAGGGAGAGAGAATACTGTCAAAATGCACTAATAGGAAGACACTTAAAAAGTGTTTCTGTGGTGATGCTGAAGTTTAGAGCAGGTGTTCCTGTGGGTATTGGAATTATTAAGTTGTGTAAGACTAATATCAAGATATCCATACTTCCAAATGTACAGAAAACGTAGGTAACTTCTGAACAAAGCCAACTTAAAAACAGATGTAAAAAACCCATAATGAGTCTGTCACTCAGAGCTCTGAATTTTTGGTGATGTTAAAGCAAGACCCAGCCAATAGAAGACCACATGGTATTATGCCGATGAGGAGAGTTCTTCCTGGGCCCAGTTTTATTCCTCAAACCTTTAAAACTAGATTATCTTATCACTAACTCATTGCTGTTGGTGAGATCTAACTGTGAGCATATCAATTATCACATTGCCTGCACCTTTAAGGTATTTCGATATCTAAAGAGCACTTGAGTTTGAGAGAGAGCAAACCGCAACTTCTTTTCTAATCTTGGTGAATGGGTCAACTGAATGGATGCAGGTGGTACAGTACATGAAGAAGAGGGTTGTACGTTGGGACATGTCAAGAGAAGATGAGAAGTCTCAATTTCAGGGATTTATTGGATACATTTAAGAAGAGGACGTGTAATTAAGTGGGCCAGCTCTCTAAAGCATTCTAACAGTTGGCCTTCTCCTGAAGTGTCCTGTTCAGGCTGACACCATCCTGTGCACAGGTAGTCACCTACACACGACCTATACACAGCTGAGACAATCATACATTTAGGTCTGCACGGGATAGAGAGATGGAGCCAGCAATAACCCAATGAGGATTTTCAAATGACAATTTAATTAAGAAGAATTGATTGTTGAGAATATTAGAGGCCTATCATTGCTTGAGTGGCTTCTTTAATTAGGAATAGTGCTTCAGTGACTAACACTTTTTTAACCAGAGTGGATGATGAGTTGGTTTGACTCCCTCGATAGCTGTGGAAAGAGACATAGTACTGTAGCAGTGAGGGAGAGTCCATCACAAGTCAGTTGATTGACACATTCTTCTTAAAACTGGTTAGAAATGTCTCAAGGGGCAGCAAAATCACAGTTGAATTTAAGTAGGAGGGCTGGTGCAATGTACCCGCTTCTCATTCTCTGTAAGTGTTCTTTTCCGAAGTAGGCTAAGTGTATGCTTCTGCCTCCAGTAGCCTGTGTTTAATATCTAATGATCTGATAAAATGAACCTTGATGTCCAAGTGTTGTGGCTTGTATACAGTCACAGAGACTCAAGAACGCAGGCAAGAATCTGGCAAGGGAACTCTTTCGGAAAAATCATTTAAGGGAAAACAATATAAATTGCCATACAGCCCAGCAGCAAACAAAACCTGATCACTGTGACAAAGGAACTGGCAATCTGTTAACAGCCCCAGCCTTTGTGATGGAGGCCAGAGAAGACTCTTTGTTTTTTTGTGCTCTTGACCGGTGTCCTCAAGGATGAATCCTTACTGGTTTTGTCTGTGGAGGGTAGAGACTAGCAGAGCCAGCTGTGCTTTGCCAGGAGTCGGCATTGGTCCCATTGGGGAATTGTTCAGCAGGAGGACATTCAGCCTGACATATTTGTGCCAGTTCACTGGGTGAATCCTGCAGTTATTCCTTATGATTTCCTCTTTTCCTCAAATTCATGACAGTTTCCTTTTTTCACATTAATTAAATCCCTTTGGAAAACAACTATCCCTCCTTCAAATACTCTTTCAAGTTCAAATTCAGGTTTATTATTATTCAACCATCCACATGTATACAGCTAAATAAAATATAATTCCTCTGGGGACAAGGTGAAAAACACAGGCAGTATGTTCCAGATTATAAGAACCTGCTGCATAAAATCAGCTCTTTTCAGTGCTATTCAAGCCCTGGCTGCTTCCAAATTTACAGTGTTGGGTGTACTGCTGAACTGGTTATTGCTATACCTCTTCTGCGACTACCAATTAGATGCCCTTGGCCTCTTTTTCATCCAGATGTTCTTCCAAGTTTCTGAAATCCTGTGTTCTCTGGTGACTGGTTGTCCTGAGGATCTGCTCACTGGGAGTTTGGGTGCTGTGTTACCAAATTTGAAGGGGAAGGGACAGAAGGAAGCATGGCTGCTCCTCTTTGCCTACAGGTGGTGCTGGAAAGGGTGGACTTAATTCTTCTCAAATCCCTTCAGCTTCCAGATTGTCTTCTGGGAAGTCTGTCTCACAGGTATTAAATGTAAAACTTTGGTTAACTTTGAACAAACTTCTTTGAATTATTTTGTAACTTTTTGCAAGTAGATTAGTTATCTACTCCATGACTCCAACTCATTAAAAACCAAAAAGGATTTGTTGGCAGCTAGTAGAGATACGGATATTTGAAATGTAGAATATTATACTTCCTCCCCTCCCCACTGGTCATCCACTCTAGAGAGAAAAATAGAAGATCAGATTATTATTTAAATGGTGCAAGATTGCAGTGTGCTGTTGTGCAGAGGGACTTGGGAGTGCTTCTGCATGAATCACAAAGGATTTGTTTGCAGGTTATCAAGAAGGCAAATGGAATGTTGGCCATCTTTGATAGAGGAATGAAGAATGGGGGGGGGGCGTGTTATGCTGCAACTGTACAGGTGAGGCTGCACCTGGAGTACTGCATGCATTTCTGGTCTCCTTACTTGAGGAAAGATGTATTGGCTTTGAGGCGGTGCAGAGGACATTCATCCTGCTGATTCTGGAAATGAGGGGTTTGACCTATGATGAGAGATTGAGCTATATATACTTGCTGGAATCAGAAGAATGATGGGGGATCTTATAGAAACATATAAAATCATAAAAGGGATAAATAAGATAGAGGCAGGAAAGTTGTTTCCACTGGTAAGTGAGACTACAACCGGGTGACATAGCCTCAGGATTCAGAGGAATAGAATTAGGATAGAGATAAGGAGAAAGTGTTTTTCCTTCAGAGTCATGAATCTCTGCTCAGGGAAGCAGTAGAGACTACCTCATTCAATGTATTTAAGATACAGTTAAATAGATTTTTGCATAACAGGGGAATTAGGGTTATGAGGAAAAGGCAGGTAGATGGAGGTGAGTCCACGGCCAGATCAACCAAGCTCTTATTAAATGGCGGAGCAGGCTTGAAGGGGCAGGTGGCCGACTCATGCTCCTATTTCTTATGTTCTTATGAGGTGCTTTTCCTCAAGCATGCATTGGGCCTCATTGTAATAAGGCCATTGATAGACAGGTCAGAGTGGGATTAGGGTGGAAAATAAAGTGACGAGCAACAGAAAGCCCAGGGTTGCCCTGGCAACTGCATGGGGATGCTCTGCAAAGCGATCACCAATTTGCATTTGGCTCCTCCAAAGAAGAGGAGACCACATTGTGAATGTTGAATGCAGTGCACTAGGTCAGAAGATGTGCAAGTGAAAATGGAAAGACTGTTTAGGTCTCTAGATGGTGGTGAACAAAGGTGACAGGGCAAATCTGGTATTGAGTAGGGCCAGTTAGGGACCAAAAAGAAAAGCTGTGCATGGATGCAGAGGATGTGAAATTTTTTTACAGCTGTCTTCACAAGAAAAAGAGATGATGTGTCTGAGTGACTTAATGAGCGGGAAACATTGGATTGTCTGTTCAGTTGGACAGAAAATTAGCAAGTGGAATCTAACTCAGTGAAGTATAAGGTGAAATATTTGGAAATGTTGTACCAAAGACAATGTACAATTAATGTAAGAGTAGAGGGAACTTAGAAACACAGATACTTAGATAGCAGGAGAGGTGAGTGAGTTCCATAGTTACACAGTATGAGAACCTTTATTGGGTGTGGTTTAGAACATAAAGGCATGGGAGTTATGTTTGATTACAACACTGGTCAGGAAACAATTTGAGTCTTGTGTACATGACATTATAGGAAAGATGTGATTGCTCTATGGAAGTTCATATCGTCACAATGTTATATAGCATGGAAACATGTTCTCTGACCAACTCATCCACGCTGGGCCAGATGCCCTTCCAAACTAGTCCCATTTGCCTTATTTGGCCCATATCCATCTAAGCCTTTCCTATCCATGTACCTCTCCAGATGTCCTTTAAACATTATTAATGTACCTGCCCCTGCCACCTCCTCTAGCAGCTCGTTCCATATGTCTAATGCCCTCTGTGTGAAAAGGTTGTGCCTCAGGTCCCTTTCGAATCTTTGCTTTCTCACCCTAAGGGTATAAAGAAGGCTTACAAAGGTCTTACTGGAAAGTTCAGGATTACGAAAGACTGAAATAGGTTAGAGTCTGCTTTTGTAACAGAGCAGGCTGAAGGGAGTCTTAATTATGGTTACAAAATAATGAGGGAATTAGGGAAAATTGGAAAAACCTTTGCAGATGGCTCAAACACCAGGTGTATGTATTTTAAATAACCAGAAGAACGATTAGAGGGGAGGTGAAGAATAATGTTTTTTTTTAAAATTCAGAAGCCATTTCTTGTCAGGTGGTGGAGGTGGAAACCCTCAGCATGCTTAAACAGTACTTGGATGTGAACTTGAAGAATCGTCACCTGCAGAGCTGCAGACCAAGTACAGGAGATCTATTGTTGACCAGCATGGAAGGTTGGTGGAGTAGTGGACAGTGTAGAAGGTTATTGTACATTGCAATAGGACATTGATAGGACACAGAGTTGGACCGAGGAGTGACAGATGGAGTTCAATCTGGAAAGGTATAAAGTGATTCACTTTGGAAGGTCGAACTTGAAGGCAGAGTACAAAGTTAATAGTAGGATTCTTAGCATTGTGGAGGTACAGACAGATCTTGGGTTCCACGTCCATAGATTCCCCCAAAGTTGCCATGCAGTTGCTGGGATGGTAAAGAAGGCTTATGGTGTGCTGACTTTCATTAGTTGGGGGACTGAGTTCAAGACCCTTGAGATAATGTTGCAGCTCTATAAAACCCTGGTCAGGCCACACTTGGAATATTGTGTTCAGTTCTGGTCACCTCATTATAAGAAGGACATGGAAGCATTAGAAAGGGTGCAGAGGAGATTTACCAGAATGGGGTCTGGATTAGAGAGCATGTCTTATGAAAAAGAGTTGAGCGAGCTAGGGCTTTTACCAGGATGTTGTCAGGATTAGAGAATGTGTCTTATAAGGATAGGCTGAGTGAGCTAAGGCTCTTCTCTTTGGAGCAAAGTAGGACGAGAGGTGACTTGATGGAAGTGTATAAGATGATAAGAGGCACAGATAGAATGGACAGATAGTGCAGCATCGGCTAATAGGAAGGGACGTAATTTTAAGATGATTCGAGAAAAGTATAGTGGGGTGTCGGGTAGGATTTTTACATAGATGGTGGGTACATAGAACGTACTGCAGGTGTTAGTGGTAGAGGCAAACAATTAGAGAGATTTAAGAGACTCTAAGATATGCACATAGGGTTTCGTGGGAGGGAAAAATTGGATTGATCTTGGAGTAGGTTAAAAGGACGGCAGAACATCGTGTGTCAAAGGGCCTGCACTGTGATGTAATGTTCTATGTCCTGTGTGATGTATTTCCTATGATTTATCCCTCTGTAACGTAGAATATAGATGGCAATTTAATAGATTATATTTGAATACAGCATCATCCTGTAAAATGGTATGCCGGCACCCCTGTCCTATGTAACACAGTGTGCAGATATCAGTTTAATAGTCCATAAGGTAATACAGTACTTTAATATGCTATATGGACTGTTCTGTAACATGGCATAAAGACTCTTCTTATCTTTGCACATAGACTTCACTCACGTATAAAGTCTCAAATAGGGTCCTTATTATAGACAGCCAGCACCTGTCTTTTTAGCAACAATTTTCATTAAATGTAGCAATTATCGTATAGTAAAATGATTGTAGTAAAAGGGATTGCTCTGCTGAGGCCAGCATGAATCCAATGGGCTAGATGGCTTCCTCGTGTGTCATAATCAGTAAGAATTTTTCACTATGTTTCATTGCGAATGCCTTCAGAATCACTTATAATTCCAAGACGTTGGCAGATCAGGTAGATTTTAAGGCATTACTTAGTAGAGGGGAGAGTGGTGAAGAATTGATGAATTTTAGGAGGAAAATGAATACAAGACAGTCCCTGAACAAGTTTCCAGTACTTCCTGTTGCAACACACACAAAATGCTGGAGGAACTCAGCAGGTTGGAAGGGTCTGGGCCTGGATCGCCAGCCGTTTATTCCCCTCCATAGATGCTACCTGTCTTGCTGAGTTCTTCCAGCATTTTGTGTGTGTTGCTCTAGATTTCCAGCATCTGCAGAATCTCTTGCCCAATATATCCTATAGTCAGTTTTTCAATCCGACTTCTCTGGAAGAGACTCCCTGGGCCAGATGATAAATGCCCCTGCTGATATTTTGTTATTCCTGTTGTATTCATTTACATGTACATTAAGTTGTGGAGCAATTTACAGAGTGAAGGTGCTAAGTTTAGTGTTTCTCTGTGTCCAAACTACCAGGAAAGAACAGAGACAGTAAACTCTGCTTAAAAGAAAGATTGTATCAAAGTAGTATTATTGCTCAGACAGCAGTGTTTGGAGCTGAGTCAAATATCTACAAACACAGCCTTTCTGGTTGACATATTCCCAAGATTTTTAATTTGCAGTCAGGCTGCTATGACTTGAAGTGAATTAATGAGAAAGCGTGAGGCTGCTCAGCCAAGCGTCCTCTGCAAATAAGGCTCATCTACCAGCCTTAATGACAATGGCCTCGAAACTCAATTGCACGCTGCAGTTTTTTTAATAGAGTCACAGGATTAAGTTGGGTTGTAAAATGCACTGCATCAGTGCACACTCACAATGCAGTCGTGCTTACACGCGGAAGATACTGGAGAACAGATGTGACGGTAACCATGCCATGTATATTAGACACTACTGATGCCACGTGGATGAAAAAACAGTGTGCGCTGTGCATAGGAAAGCAATCCCAGGTTCATTCATGTGGAACTTGAAGCATCCCTAAAGCGTACCAGCCTTATTAGATTGGCGGTACAGCATACTGTGCCGCCCAACCCATGTGATTAATTTACCTACTAACCCTTATATCTTTGGACTGTGGGAGGAAACTGGAGCACCCAGAGGAAACCCACACGATCATGGGGAGAATGTACAAACTCCTCACTAACAGCGGTGGTTGCTGGCGCTGTAATAGTGTTTTACTAACCACTACGCTACCGTACTGTCACGTACCTTACCTTCATCTCTCTTGTGGTATCCGATGTAGAAGATTTTAATGGGCTCAGCTCAGGTGCAACAAGGGGCCAGGTAACTGATCATTATTAAGGAGAGCCCTTTGTCTTTGGGGAGCAGGCATGGGTATTCTGAACAACCTGATGCTTTCTCTAGATGTCTGTGTTCTTCAATGCTGTGCCAGACTCGTATTGTCTCTACGCTCTGAGGACTCAACTTTCCAGTACACCTGGCACGGCTTCCAGTGGCGATGTGTTGCTTTAGGAGCTCCAACCATGGTGGGAGATAACATTGGTTAGTTCATGGCTCATGTGCAGCTCCCAGCATGGCTAGCTGCTGATGTCTGCACCAAAGATCACAAACTGCAGTGATTATTCATGTAGATTGTTCCCTGCTTGCAAGGCTATTTTAACCATTGTGTGTCAATGTGAATTTTTAGGTCCGAGGATTTACAATGAGGAAGTATTGAGAACCCAAATTAGTCAGAATTCACCTTTATAGGAAAGATCATAGGGTAACTTGATTTTGTAGAAAGACACATCCCTTGGATGTAGCACAGAGAGTCGCCCTTCAGCTGTCATCCAGCCAGAGCCTAAAAGCTCAGCCAACCAGGGCTAAGTGTAAGATTTTTAGAAAAACTGAGGCTTACAGCCTTATTATAAGATGTAAGTAGATAATTTAGTGGAAGTGAATTGGTTGTTTGTTTCCTCCCACCTAGTTGCTGGGATAGTTTTAACATCCAGAGCCAAACCTGACAAATTTTAAACCTAAAATCTTCCCCTCACTGAATAAGCGGCCCAGTGAGATCATAATTGTTTCTTTCATACTCAGATTCCCAGGTCATTTGAAAGTAAAGACATTCTTGCCTAAAAATTTAAAGTCTGCAATGTGCATTCTTAGTCTGAATTAATTGAAAGCGGGACTGAACGTGTTGTTGAGTTTGGAATTCTCTTTGTACTTCTACAAAAAAATTCATCATTCAAAATTTACAGAATTCATTTTACATGACAGGAGACATGCATTCAAAAGGTGTAAAAGACACTGAATACTCAAAGAATTAAACACATTTGTAGTACATGAGGTTGACAACAGAGTGTGACACAGGTTTGAACTGTTGCATCTTAAAGATCTAATGAACAGGGTAAAAATCTTCTCCAAGCAATCATACCAAACAAAACAAGAAAGGAAACTTTTTACAACATTTAACAATGCAAAGAAGAAATTACATCAAGTGATCAATAACCAGAGTATCGTGTGATCAATAACCATGTTGTGTGATCAATAACATTGTTAAAAATTATTAATGTCATAAATAAACAAATTGTGTTATTGATAACTGTGTTGCATGATTACTGTGTTGTTCGATCACTGACAACATTCAATGATCATTGTGTTGGAGATCACCAGTTGTGTTGCATTAACACTAGCCTGTGACCATTAAACAGGTTGCCAGATCACTAACCAGTAGTGAATTCAACTTTTTATAGAAGCATGTCCCAGGAGAAGCAGAGAAAGAGACCAGTGCATCTTCAATATGTGTTCCACACCAACTGCAGCAGTGATAGAGACAGGGGCACCTGTAGAGTGGTCCACACTAACTGTAGCAGTGACAGAGATTACTAGTGCAATCTCAGACTTCGAGATTGGACCCACTTACCTCTGTTTTTAGTGCCAGTGTCACTTCTGACACTGATCACCATAGCATGGCTTACGTTTTGCCAGCAGCACTCATGCATGTGATGATGTCATCAATGTGTGCAATGCACAGTTTTGCCAATTTGGGGCTATAATCTGCAGGCTATTAATTAATTAATTAATCAATATATTTGGCTATTAATCCTAGTAAACCAAGAAGCAAATTCTTCAGTAGGTTGGCTAGGAAGCATGAATTAAAGAGTCCCATTTGGGACATCAAAGCATTGCTATCTGCACGTGCCTGCCTGAGTTTTTAATCCTGTGCATATTTGTTACATTATTGCCGGGTCTCACGGTGCTTATTAGATTTTCGAAACCATGCACACTGAACAGTGTACTCCCATCTGTCTGACTAATGAGCCTGTGTCTCGCTGTGACCTGGAGCCACTTGCAGAAAAAGACTCAATTTGTGAGGATGATTGTGGAGACAGTGTGGGCCACACATGCCAAAGACAAATGTCTCTCTTCCCTATTATTTTTCTTGCTTCCACCTTATGCTGCCGTGGACAGTGTTGATACCATTTCACATGGTGTCTCATTAGCAAAGCTGCAACAGTACTGTGGTGTGTAGGAGCTCGAAAGAGTATGCACGTGTGCATTGACTCACGATATCTTGTTGTTCCAGCTACTACTGTTAGTTGAGCACTGATTACCCTCAATAAGGGATGTGTTGTTGGCACCTCAGTCCATGATACCAACCTCGATGATTGGCAACACCAAAGAGTCACACTGGCAACAAATTAGGGACGTTGCTTCTTGAGGGATTAGCAGTGCAGGATGAAGTATGAGGTAATGAAAAATGACAGTAAGGTAGATGCTGAAAATCTAAAGTAAGAACAGAAAAGGCGGAAACCATTGAGCTGGTCACACAACAATCGTGGAAAGTTGAACAACGTTTCAGGTCCCCAATGCAGGGTCTTTAACCCAATATATTAACTCAATTTCTCTTTCCTTAGATGCTGCCTGTCTTGCTGTGTATTTACTGCCTTTTCTGCTTTGATGAGAAGTATAGTTAATGGAGTCCGTTAGGCAGAGGAGTGATTATGGGAGACAATGGATATGGTGAATGTATTGGCGTGCTTGAGAAATAAAAATTCTCAGCCATTTGCCTGTGTATGGAACTAGTGGTGACGTTTCTCAGAGCAAATAATATTCTCAAGCTCTTGCGGACAAATACAGGACAGAGCAAAGGGAGACACATGTGGAAAGAAAAGGTGACATCCTTGCTCTGAGTAAAACCCAAAACAACTGAGATGTTGGTGAGTGTAGAAGTACAACAAATTCTTTTATGTGGACACTGTAAAGACCATGAACGCAAGTACCATAGGGTAGATAGTCAGGATCTTTTTCCTGTTTTTTGGGGGGGGAATCAAAACCCTCAAAAAAGGGCAAGAATGGGCAAGAACTCAGGTTGAGCAGCAAAAGGGTATTTCAGGGAGAGTCTTTTACCTAGAGAATGGTTCATAAATGGAATATGCTGCTAAAAGAGGTGGCGAAGTAAGGTACAATCACTATGTTTATGAGACATTTAGACAGGCACTTAAATAGGCAAGGCATAGAAGGATACAGATCTAAAGGAGGCAAGTAGGATTGGTATAGAGGGGCAAAAGAGTCAGCGTGGATGTGGTGGGTCAAATAGGCTCGTTCTGTGCTGGACAACACTTGAAAGCTGCATGTCTGGCATGTGAAGCCAGAGACTGGAGGGAATAGTTCAATGGTTAAACTCAATGACTGAAAGGTGCAACTTGCATGCCATTTTAGAATGGACGCCGTGGGATGACTTGGTGTGCGGGCTGGCAAATGAGAAAATTTGGGTTTGACACATTGGGCGTAAGGTTCAAAGGACCATGTAGGATTACAGTCAGTATGGAATTGACACTTAACTTCACTCAGGGTCTGAGCTGCAAGGAGGAAACAAGCCACAGAAAAAGGAATGGCAGTACAGTGTTCTCAGCTGAGGCACATTGGCAATACAGGCCGACTCGCTGAGAAATCCAGTAACTGCAGGGTCACATGGCCTCTAAAGGTAGGATGCCGTGCAATTGATGTTGCATGAGCCTTGGAGTCTCCTTCCAAGGTAGCCTGGTGCTATAACACCTTCAGCCTATTGTATGGGCTCGGGGGGAGGTTATGTGGGTGCAAGTCCCTGAACCGAGAAACTGCTGGCAAGGATGGTAGTCCCTATTTGCCTTGGACACAAGAGGCAAAAGAACATAGTGCCATTCATACACTGGAAATGGATAATGAAGAGCTGGAAATAGGTGTATTGAGCGGAATTTGTTGCACATCTGTCGAGGAGAATAATGAAAGTACGCGCAAAGTAACCTCATTCATTGAGAACTCCATTATAAGCATGCATATTTATACTGCTGCAGGCTGGTTTGTTTTAGACCAGAATGTATATCACACATACTTTCTGAAGAGGCACTGAAGAATGGTGTTGGGTCTCACTGTAGGAGGGCCTCACCAGTTGGTGGGAGATAAACTGTTGGGTTGCCAATGCATACGGAAAGGTCCAGTTAGTTATCATTGTTATGGGCATAGGACAGAGACCGGATTGAACCCCACAGACAGTGGGACTGTATGTTTCTAAAAATTGTAGCATTGGCCCGTGAGGGAATCCAGGAGTTATTTGCGTTGTGGTCTGTACTGACTTCGGCCGAACAATTCACTGTCAGGTGGGCTTGAGAGGTGCCAAGAAGGCTTTTGTGCATAGACCAGAGAAACTCGCTGCAGCTTTAATAGTGATCATGGAGAATGAGGAACTGATAGTGCTATTCCAACACCCGAAAATGAAAGAGAAGGTGAAACTCGGGTTAAGAGTTCAGCAAGGATAGATTTGTCACTATGTCAGGGTCGTGGTGGTGATCATGGTGCTGAGAATGAGGTAACAGCACTATTGTGGATGGGATTTGGTGAAAGCCCACCTGAACAGAAATGTGAGGCTAAAGGATGTGTTAAGCAGCTAAATTCTTACGGAGATGAGCGGGAGGTTCTGCCAATTCAGACAAAGGTCAGACTGGAAAATAAAAGAAAGACTTTGAGTGAAATGGGAAGATGAGGTTGTCATGCAGATTGGTAATTTCAACAAAGAATGCAACACTAAGGACAGTTAAGAGTATGCTAGGAGCATTTCAAGACCCAGGGATCTCCAGTGTTAAAATGATCGAGAGTCCACCAACAAAAAGCTGCACACGCATTTATTTCACTGTGGGGCAGTATGTTACGCAAATATTATATTACAAAGGCAGTGAGATACTTGGACAGAAGATGTGTAATACTTAAGTCTCTCTAGAAGCTATCACAAGATGGGAAAATAAAGCCGCAGAGCAAAGCATCAAGTGATCCAGAAACATCGTGTTCCAAAGTGAAGGACACTTTGGGACAGTGTGGTATTTTAGGAGCACGAGGAATATCACAGTCTTCACGAGTGGTAACCTGTCTGTAATCGGTTCAGACAACCAGTTCATTGGAGTCTCAGCATGATGGCTGTGCCATTGCAAGGATCCACGGATAAGGTGGAAGGTGACAACATCAGTGCAGGATGCTGCAGTGAGGTCACCTCAATGAACTCCAATGACGTAGTTGTGATGCACAAGTCCTGCAAAGAGCTTGGTATCTACAGGCCTTCTTTTGTAGTGATAGAGAATAGAGTCATAGAGCAGTACAGCACAGAGACAGGCCCTCAGCCCATCTCGTCCATGCTGAACTGTTATTCTGCCTAGGTCCATCTGGATCATAGCCCTTCGTACCCCTCCCATCCATGGACTTATCCAAACTTCTTTTAATTATTTATAATAGGCTGAATTAAGTTCAAATTGAGTTGAATACCTTGAGGAAGGAAGGAATTGTACCATGGAGGCATTCCAAGGATCTCATGAGTGATGGTGCACAAGACCCAAACTGAGGTCAGCTTAATACAGTATATCCAAAGTGAAATTGGGGAGGATGAGCTGAATTAGGGCCATTGAATGCCATCCAGAGAGAGGTCAGAGGTGATTACTTTAACTTCAATAGGGACCGGTTTTCTGTACCTGTTGCAATTCAACATGTGAGACCAAGTGGATACAGAGACACGAAAATGGGGAGCCGAATAAACGAATTAAGATTAAAAAATCATATATATATAGTACTGTGCAAAAGACCTAGGTATATATATATTGGGGTTCCTAAGACTTTTGCACAGTACTGTAGTCATTTTATGTATTACACTGTATTGCTGCCACACAAATCTCACGACCTATGTGAGTGATGATAAACCTGATTCTGATATGGGTCTCTATTGTGGACTGAGAATGGGAAGGGGGCAGGGAGAGGGGAGAGAGCGGGAAGCACCGGAGAGACGTCCTGTAATGATCAATTGTTCAGAATCAAATGACCTTGTCTGGTGTCTCAGGGCTGTGTCTGCACCCCGGCACTCCCTCTCTGCCACCTGTCTTGCACCCCTCCCGCGACGCTCTGCCCTAACCATTCCCAGCACCCCTTGCGCCCACCAGGTTGACAAACTCGCTCTCCGCTCCACACTGACAAAAGCCTTAGGCACCCTGGCTATATATATGTGTCTCAGACTTTTGCACAGTACTGTGTACTGAAAATAAATGTAGTTGCAACTACTGTTGTGGTCAGGAAGTATGATCAGCTTGTGTCAATGTTCATATTCAAAAAATAAGTAGATCAATGGATTGATGGTTGTGCACAGTTCGAGAAATAGGTGTTTGATGGGATGTAAGATTATTCTGGAGAGAGGTACCATGGGAATTAAAGTGCCTGGAATGGGTACTGTTGGAGTTTTCAATTTAGGGGCTTGTAGTGCAGAGAACTAGGAACATGGGTATATTTATGACTGAAAATATGTTTCTGTGAAATCCATTAGTTTATTGTATAATTACACATAAGTAGAAAATTAAATGCTGGCTTACTATGTTGATGGTTTGTATGAGTTTGTTCTTTCTACAACTGTTTGTTACAACTTTGGATACATTACTGCAGCAGGCACTACTGTGAGTTTTGTGTTGATTGTCTTAAATAAAGGATGCTTTGTTGGTAGCTTCCCCCTTGGGACATACCTTCACGAACAGCAACACAAACATGATGAAATCTGTAGATGCTGAAAAACACAAAACTGTCCATGGGCAATGTAGCAATAATCTCTGCTGGAAAATGCTATAGGTCATAGTTTAACAAAACTGGGAAAATGTACCTCTAATAGGTAAATCCTCTCAATTTTGTGACTGCTAGGGGTCCCTCATTAGGCTTCAGAGCGACATTCGTTAACAGCGGAAATAAAGGTGACATATAGGTATATGAGTAAGAGCAAAATGAGACTTGTGCACCCGACAAACTCATCAACAGGTGGGGTAAGTGTATCCTTGTATGTTACACACAAAACATAACGATGATAAACTAATGTGTAAGAGTGTTAGGGATTAGAGCAGTCTCGTGCGTTACACACTAAGTGCATTAATAATCAAGAATAGTACATCTTGTAATTACACCAGTGATAGATTAGTGTAACCTTTCCTATGTACCACACTAACAACGGCAGAGCACATCGACTTTGTACACAATTTTTCTCTTGGAATACAGAGTTAATTTTCAGTTGTTCAGTAGGGTCTTTGCACTGTTATTCAAGAAGCCAGAGAAAAATGTTTCTAACATATGAGAAATGCTGCAGGCAGTCTATGGGTGGCACTGAGAAAGGTTAATGCTTGGGAATTAATTCTCCATCACAATGATCAGCTATTCTCTAATTAGAACCTTGTACTCTTTGGACTTGCTCTCCCCTTTGAAAGAGATTCACAGAGAGCTCGTGGTGCTGGAGAGGAATGCTATTTGCCTTTAAAATGCTCTAGCACAGAGGAGTAATAATCCAGTTCTCAATCCAATATTGATGGCTTTATAAGGAGAGCTGCACAGAATGAAAGCTCTCGGCTCTCACTGAACATAATACAGTTGTGTTTTGGGGCACCATGGTAGCATAGCGTTAGCGCGATGCTAAAGCAGTTTGGGGCATCGCAGTTCGGTGTTCAATTCCGGCACTGTCTGTAAGCAATTTGTTTGTTTTTCCTGTGAGTGCATGGGTTTCCTCCAGATGCTCTGGTTTCCTCCCACAGTCCAAAGATGTACCGATTAGTAGGTTAATTGATCATTGTAAACTGTCCTGTGATTAGGCTAGGGTTGAATGAGTGGGTTGCTGTGCAGCGTGGCCCATTGAGCCAAAGGGCCTGTTCCAAGCTGTATCTCCGAATAAGTAAATAAATAAAACAACGTGTTCAGTGCAGGACCCCACCTATGGAAAAATAAATATAACTGCTCAAGATGTTTGGCACTGGGTGCACCGACTTCTGCCTTGAAAGGACCCTTCTGCGCTTGCTCGTTATGTCGCAAGTCCTGAAATGTTAGTTCACATTTCCATGTAGATTGAATGTCATTGTAATGCAGGTGTCTGCTCCCTTGTGTGGTGACATCACCAATGTGTATGATGCCAATCAGGCATGTAGCGGCACAAATTGTTTCAGAAATTCGTGGCCCGTGACCTTGAACTTTAACTTTCAGTGAATCATATGCTGTAAATTGTAGCAGATTGGAAATAGTTTATATCTCACAAATCCTCATGTATTAAAAATCTTATTGCCGCAATCCTGAGCACCCAGCTGAAGCATCTTCACAGTGCTGTGCATTCAAAGGAGAGCACTTTGACTTGTTTCCTATGAGTCATCCCTGAGTGAGGCAGCTGCCCAATTCATCCTGCAAGTTGGGTTTCTTAAAGGAAGGAACCCACAACATCTATTTTTAAAGCGAGGATGTACCAATTTTGCCAATTGGATGTACCAGTTTGGATGACTCTAAGGTTAGCATTGTGGCATAAACAGTGCCTGCTAGATGTAGCAAAAATTGGGGAAATCCAAACACCAAGAACTCATCTTTGAATTATAGGAAAGCTGTCACAGAAACTCGCACTGTTGTGAATAACTCATTGTCTTTCACACTTATTCTTGTTCTTTCAAGACTTTTATCTGACACTTTTTCCTGTCGAGATTTGTGTGCAATTGAAAAGCAAAATACTGCAGATGCTGGAAATCTGAAATAAAGGTAAGGACTGTTCAGTAGATCAAGCAGCATCAATGGAGAGACAAACTGAGTTAATATTCCAGGTTGCTCTCCTTTTATCAAAAAAGGTAATCAAATCAAACTTCACACGTTTTAATCTCCAAAGATGCTTGACCTGCTGAATATTTGCAGTGATTTCTTTTATTTCTCTAAGTTTATCTGCCCTGCTTCTCAGCTGTTAACACAGCTTCTGAATTGAGTCTTGTGAAGTGAAGAGAGCCTGCGAAATACATCTTCGGCACGATATTTATGGCTAAATATTTGGTTTGTTTTAACAGTGAACATGAGTAGACTACTTCTTAATCCATTTTCATGTTTTAACTGTGTGTTTAATGGTTTAACCAGCACCACAACAGAAAAGCAGCAAGAGTCTATCAAGAGAGAATTTATACATTTTGGGTGCAAGACACCTGGCATTATTCCTAAAGCCTCCATTTGACATAGTGCTTAGATACTGAAAACATGTTTCAATGCTATGTGGCAGTTCAGGCTTTGTATATCAAAGTGCAATAGGACATGGGAATTCTATCTAAGGGAGAGGGGAAATATTTGGTCCATTAGAATCCTATCCAAAAAGAATCATTGTGATGGATCAGGCAAAATAGAGAATGGGGAGAAACCAGGTCCATTGCATTCTATCCTATGTGAGCAAATGGAAAGGGTTTGGTTTTATGAAATCTCATTTCAATGTAAAGAATAGGATTGTGTTTGGCCATTATCAGAGTGAAAAGGATGGGGTTTGAAGTGTGCGGTAGAAATGAACATGAAAGGATTTTGGTCATTTCAGAGTATATTGTAGGACAGAATCGGGACAGGTTTGGAGTATAAGATTCTACGTAATGTGAATAAAGAAGGGTGATTCTTTAATTATAATAAGGTATGTAAGAGGAATGGCTTCTACTCGAAGAATAGTTTGCTTTCTTATTTGTATGTATCTAAAATCAAAAATAAACAAAGTGTAATTGTCATGTAGTTGAAAAAGGAAAAAGAAGCAGAGGTCAGCTGATGCACGTCTCCAAACCGCGGCATGGTCAATATCCATCATCCCAAGTACCAGCAAACCATCGTTTTACCAGCTTGGCTAAAATGTCTCACTTCCAAACTAAATCTTTGTATAAGTGTTTAAGTAAAAGCTGAAGTCATTAAACTATAAACTGTCATTTCCACAACTCTAAATAGAGAATATTTTCATCATTAAAATAATTCTTGACAAAGTGCTTCTACATTAACTAGTGCACTACTGAGCCACACAGTCCAGAAAGACCTCAGCTTCAATCTCTGGTCCATCTTGAACTCATGGACTTCAGCTGGGGCAACAGTTATGACGCATCAACTCCCTGAAAAGGGTGGAGCGGAGTTGGGGGGGTGGGGAGGAAAAAAGTCCAAGGTGATCCAGGACTTCTGATTGGCGTCTGGCCTCTCTTGTGTAGATGATGGGAAGGGACAGGATTGGCTTTAACAATGATGCCTTTGAGTTGAGTGTCTGGGCGAAACCAGCTGAGCAACTCTACCCATGCAGAAGGGCTACCTGGGTAAGGTACTCGAAAGTAGGTGTACCCTTGAAAGTATCAGTGCTTTCAGAGGAGGAGGACAGGAAATTGCTGATGAAAGATCTTGTGTTTTTTTTAATATTTAAAAGACGAAGAATTTCCACCCTTACTCAATCTGGACTAAGTATGACTCCACATTCGCCAATAAGGTGATTCTTTACTGCCCTCTGAAATGACCAAGCAAGCTGCCAGATTCATGGGGGAATTCTGAATGGGTCATAAATATGAAGCTTGCCAGCAAAGTCACATGCAGTGAATGAATTAAAACTAAGTCATCACTAGCCACTTTATCTCTGGCAGGATCAAAGTCATCCCCCCAGATCATGCCCTACAAAACCTTCAGATAGGCTGCAATAAATTATAGTTGACTAATACAACTTCTCATATTTTCTCTTCTCTTAATTCTCCCCTTCTCTTTGTCTTCCTGTTCTACTCCCCTCTGTTAGCTCCTGATATATTTACAACACAACACTTTCTCTCAAACATGCCCAGGTCTGGCCTGAGTATATGGATGGTAATTGGTCATGTTTTCCCTGCTTTTTGAAGAAGTTCTTGGTTTTCGGGCTGAGCACATCATTAAACATTACAGGGTCCATTTGCTTCCAGCCTTTTTACCATTCCACCCACCGATTGTCTTTACATAGTGCAATGTGAACTGTCAGCATCAGCACTGTTGTGTGGAGTGGAGGGGGTTCCTGCAGGCCAGGCCCAGTATGGTTAACTATCCACCCTCAATGCACTCCTACTCAGAGAAGACCAGCTTCACACATACTGAACGTTTTGGCTTGTTGCAGGGTCCGAAACAAAATGGAGGTCACTGCTCACACACAAAAGCAGATAAGCGCAATGGAATATTGGGTCATAGTCACGATCATTAGGATTGGCCAACCATTATCACAATATGGGGGTCACAACCAGCCAATGGGAGAGGAGGCTAACAGTGGAAATGGCGGGATGCCCATTCAACCCAGCCCTCCGAAACACATAGAGTTCACGATCAGACAGGGATCAATGCTGGTTATTGATCTGCCAGCATTCAAGGGGCAGTGTTGAAAGCAGATTTTTCTGCATGTAAAGTAAGACCCAAACCCATTGCATCAAAGACAGCAGCAGCAGCATTGTATACCCACCGTCACGTACACAAGAACAATATCAAACGGCACTACAACTTTCAACATTTCCCCTCCCTCCCACCCTCACCAAAGCCCAACTTACTCCCCCATGACTGTCCCAGAACCCCGCACCAGTTGACATGCAGCAGTGTCTTGGCTCAAAAGCAGACACTCCTGATAGTGTCAGACCAAAAGCGCTATAACAAGGCCTCGGGCAGAAGTTTGCATGTGTTTGTGTTCGTGTTGACACTAATACTACTTGTGAAGGCAAAGTCACAACCTTAACCCTTTTAAAACCAGTGTGTGGCAGAAATATTTTTCCGTTTGAGTGCCACATGGGGCGCGAGGGAGTGAAACAAAACTCAAGTTCCATTGGTTAACAAAGGGTTAAGTGGCTTTAAGCCAAAGTCTGAAAGAGGAGTTTTGTTGCTGGACAGTGGGCTCAGTGCTGTGCCCTCATGGCCACGGTTGGTCAGTGACAGTCATTTACACATACTGTTCTTTTGGGTAAATGTATGGTGCCCGGGAGCCAGGCTGGGGATATCGGCGAGCGGCATCAGGGTGACGGGAAGGGTCCGGGGGTCTATACGATAACTTATTATAAATAGGGTGGAGTTGCTCCAAGTAGTCGTCATGGTGATCGTGCTGGCCGCTCACGTATTCGTCCTCGTCTGATAGTTCTTCATAGCGATTTCCATTGTACTGTGGGAAGACAGGGCAGAATTCAGATTCAGCTTTGTCCTTTGCATAGACAAATCAAACAACAATTTTTAACAGAAATCCATTTACACAACAGTAAGGTTGTGAGAATCACTATGTCATGCTGGGACTTATTCCCCACCCTCCTGCGCCTAGCTGACACGCCTGGTCTTCACGTGACGCAATGTGAGCATTTGTTTGTGCATGTGTGCATATGTGTTACACACACATTTTATAAGAGCAGTTGGAGCTGGTTTGTAGAGGGTAAATGTTTCATTCTTTATTGTTAAGTGCAAACATAGAAATCTCTCTTTACTTTTTTTGGATAGTGAAGCACTTAGTCTTTAGTGAACGTTGAGTTAGATTGGTTCTAGCCATAAGATTGTGTTACATTGGGACTCAGTTGAATGATAGCTTGTCAGGGACTCCCAGCATGACCCTTCCCTGTCCGTGTCATTGCTGCTGGCTCTGCAGTCCTCCCGGATCTCCACATTCCTCCATTTCAACTTCTTATGTATCTAGATTTGGCATCACTCCTCAACTGGATGCAACAACCTAAGCTCCGGAATTTCCTCTGTCGCCCTCCTGAAAATCTGTCCTGTTTCAACAACTCCCCACATCCCACAAAGTGGCCCAGTGTCAGGATTAAATACTTTTTACCATCTTACCATATGTACAAGGTGGTTCTGGTTTAAGGAGATGCACAGAGAGGAAATTCTACAACAGAAATGCAACTGAGATTTTCTTGTCTCAATGATCGATGGAATTGGGTTGATATTGGGGGAGGAGCAGATTCCATGAGCATAATTTTCCCTTAATTGCTCCTTGAACAAAGATTTATTCTTAACAATGCACCAGAAAGAGTATCGTTCCTTTCTGCACTCATTTCAGGGAAGAGATTACAATCATTACCCCATCATCTTTCAGCTCATACAAAAGATTCATTTCCCTGCAAACATCCTGAAATTCACTGAGTACTATTTTTCCACCATTATTACCTGTGAGTTGACCTTCATATTAAGAAGATAAGAATAAAATAACAAAGAAAAGCAAGAGCCTACTCAGCTCTTTAGGTTTGTGTCAGCTTTCATCTCCATCTTCCTGCACTATCCCCAAATCATGGTATTTATTTATTTAGAGATACAGCACGGAACAGGTCTGTTGTGTATGTGGCCTGGTTACACAACAATGCTATTAATAAAAATGCTGGAGATGGGAGCTAAGGCTCATGGTTCTTTACTGGTAGAGTCCGAACTCAGCACACACGTACAGATCAATACGCGCCTAATAGCGCATGCAACGACGTGTTACTAAAACATAAAGTAGTCCCTTATTATGCTGTAGGCTATACGGTACACTCCTCCCCTTTTAATTTAATAGTGTAACAACTTTTTTTTACTGGGGCATTATGTTAAATAAATATGTTTACCCTTAACGTACAAACGCTTACCATTTGTTTACTTAGCAACTTAATAATATCAAAATATAACAAAGTAACGTAATAATATCGAATTATAACAAGTTTTTTTTTAAACTTTTGGTTTAAGACCCATTTATAACTCTAGTCTCCGGGGGGAGGGGTCTTCTCTGCCTCTCCGGGTAACGTCTGTCAATAAACTTGTTTGTTTTAATACAGATTTCCATATAAAAGTCATGAAAAGTTGACCTCTGAGCATAGGGAGTTAAGAAGATGTGCCCCTCCAACTTGCTAAGAGTTCTGGGCAGCAGATCGCCTCTGTATAATGAAGACTCCTCTGTGCAGCTGTCCTAGATATATACGCAGCTTTGTGCTATCACTTGTCTTCCTTACCCATATCTCCTTTCTTCCAACTGAGCTAATTACACAGCCAATCTTCGTATGCTCCTTAGAATCCAAATAGGTAGTCTGACCTTTAGGATACCATCTTTTATCGTAATATAACTTTCCATCTTCTATTCGTGCTTCATATCTTTGTGCTGGTGATTTAGCAGGAGTGCTGGGAAGATGCTCAGAAGAAGACGGAGATGCTGTCACTTTTTGTGGAACACGTCATTTTTGGAGTTAAAGAAATACATGATAAATTGGAGAACAAGGTTGCATTCTACGCTGGTCAACTTGCAAACAGTTTGAACAGTAACTCTGATGTGAGATCCTGAGGGCTCTTTTGGGCTGTGGTTCAGGACCTCAGGGACTGTAAAAATAGTGCAGGATGTCTGTTCTTCAGGTATGATCTGAAAGAATGTATAATTTGCTTAGGAGAACTCAACGATCTCATCCTGCTTCCATGTGATCATTTTTACTGTTTAAAACGTATAAAGCGGTGGCTTGAATCAGGACAATGACTCTGCCCACTGTGCCTAGATGATGATTATGTACCAGCGGTAACAGAAGAAATAAGTGAAGCTGTAGGAAAATTAGTCATATTTCGCGAGAGGTATGATGCACTTTTCGTAGCTTTGGTTTCCATGATCTGCTTCAAAGATGACTTGCCACCAACAAAAGAAGTGGTTGGTGATCTGCTGTCTCTGCTAGTTATTCAAAAGTCGGAGCAATCCAATGACTCACAGAAAGATCAGTACTTTACCAGTAATCTTTCACCGTTTGATGAAGCAGTTGATTGAAATCCTGTTGTTTGTTTCATTGTTCTTAAGCTGCTGTTAAAGTACAGTTTTGCTGATATTAAGGATTACCTGCAGTGCTATCTGTCGGACTCAGGAGGGAAAATTCCTTCAGGTGCACAGTCAGCACAAGTGTGAAAATACAACAATAGAAACCTTACAGTTTGTTGCCAGAATTTGCCTCTGTTTTGATGCTGTTTCCCAACTTCTTTGTGAAAAACAAGACACATTGGCTGAGGATTCAAATATGTACGGGCAAAAGAAACTTTGCTGCAAAGGATTAAGTGTATGATTCTCAATGGAGGAAATGATTGGTTCCAGATTTACCTTGTGCAAAAGCTGTTCTGTTTGAATGGAGATGCTGGTCTTTTCGGAGATTTAAGATTATTGAGAATTCGCAGATCTTCCACTATCTGTTCATCTGTTAACAAGAAATTTAACTGCATAGGTGCAGGTTTTCTGCTTTTGTCTGTAATTGGAGCAGGGTCATTAGGTTTCCTCCTTAGTTTCCTAGTCATTATTGGCTTTATCTCCATAGAATCTCCTGTGAGTTCCATTGTTAGCCTCTCATTCTCAATCATCTGTTTCTTTTCTTCTAACTCAATCTTTTTATCTTCAAATTCCTTCACTGCTGCTTTCTTCTCTTTAATATAATTCCTTTCCACTTGTTCTGTCTCCAGTTGCAGAAAAAGCTCTGCATTTCATATTCTTTCCTTGTATTGTTGATCTAGTTTCTTCATCTTTTTCTGATACTCCTGCAAAGTGCCTTCCTGTAGATGCTGTAGCTGCCTTTTGAGAGATGTCAATTTCTCCTGGTACATCTGCTCTTTTACTTCCAGGTAGTCATCATCATCCTGTTTATTGGCAATATCTGTCTCCCTTGCATTCTCTGTATCTTCACCTGAGTCGTGGCCACGGATACTGTGTTCGTCCTCATCATCAACACTGTCTAGCTCCTCCCCGTCATTGTAATAGTCAACAATGAGCGAGAGGAGAGCTGCAGACATCTTCCCCGCTGAGCTGCCCTCCTTTGTTGACACATCTAGTGCTTTGATAGTGTGCCAATCCAACTGGATTTTCCTGAGCCATTCACGTCCCAGCAACAGTGGTCCTCCATTTTTCAGTACATAGAGGTTCAGCTGCTGTGTTTTACCTTCGTAGGTCACTGTCACTTTAATTTTGCCTTTGGGACAGACTTTCTGCCCTGTAAAAGTCTTTAGCAGTAGTTTAGTTCGTTTCAGAGGTATGTGAGAAAACAGTCGTTTGTAGTCGTGTACAGAGATCATTGTTAAAGCTGAGCCAATGTCCAACTCCATTTTCAGTCTTGCACCTGCCACTTGTGGAGTGACCCATATTACTCTTCAATCATCTGTCTCTTTCATGCTGTGAAGTTGAAGACAAGACAATTCACTTTTGTCTGAGTCGTTTTCACCAGAATTGCTTTCTTTCATTTTGTGTACATTGTTGTATTTTCCTTTCTGGGGTTTCTTGTTTCTCTGTATTTTGTCCTTTTTCTGCTGTTTACTAGCTTTGCATACTCTGCCAATGTGGCCCTGTTTGCCACAGTTTCTGCATTCTTTATCTTTAAAACAACAGTTTAAAGTCTGGGTCATGTGATCTGTTCCCACAACGGTAACATTTCTTTCCTTCATTTCTGTTCAGTGAGATTTTATTTGTAGCATATTCCAGAGATTTTTGTTTTATCTCTGAAGCACCCCGTGCCGCTGTTTCTGTTGATATTGCAATGCTTAGCGCTTTCTTGAACGTAAGGTCTCTTTCACACAGGAGCTTCTTCTGCGTGGTTTCACAGTGCATGCAACACACTAACCTGTCCCTCAATACGTCTGATAGACCAGCTCCAAATTGACAATGTGCTGATAATTTGCACAATTCAGCACAATATTCAGAAATGCTTTCACTTTTGCTCTGATTCCGATTGTGAAATTTAAATCTTTCAGCAATGATCAGTGATTTGGGGTTTAAATGCTTTTGGAGAGTGTCTACTGTTTGCTTGAACGTTTTGTCAGCTGGCTTTTCAGGGGTTAACAAGCTCCGAAGCAGCCCGTATGTTTTTGCTCCCATAATACTGAGTAAGACGCTGGCTTTCTTTTCATCCTTAACACCGTTAGCCTCACAATATAACTCCACTCTTTCAATGTAAGTTGCCCAATCTTCAATGCCACTATCAAATGCTGTAATGATTCCAATCATTGCCATCTTTGTTATGTTGATTTAGCCCCGTTCTCCCTTATTTTCCTTTTTGACTCATGTGTCCGTTTTGCTAGCGCTACAAGCGCACTCCGTCTAGATGTGTGTGTCGCTCCTTTTTATCTCCCTTCTGGGGCAGGCAGACCCTCAGCCCCTGGGGGTCAGTGCCAGCTGTGGTCTCGGCTGGATGTGCTGCGGCTCCGACTGTGTCTGTTGGTCTCCCGACGTTCCCGACCCCGGCTGTGCTCCCGCTTCCTTTCAGACTCGTGGCCTTGCTCTGCCTCCTTCTCCCGCTCCTTGGCTCGTTCCTTGCGCTCTTCTTCCAAGTCTCGTTATTCAATTAAAACACGGTGTTCCAGTACGATGTAGGTTCATTTACCTCATCGCCAATTTGTTGTGTATGTGGCCTGGTTACACAACAATACTATTAATAAAAACACTGGAGATGGGAGCTAAGTTTCATGGTTCTTTACTGGCAGAATCTGAATTCGACACACACGTACAGATCAATACGCGCCTAATAGCGTATGCAACAACGTGTTACTAAAACATAAAGTAGTCCCTTATTATGCTGTAGGCTATATGGCCCTTTGAGCCACACCACCCAGCAACCCCAGACAAACTCGGCTTAACCCTAACCTAATCACGGGACAATTCACAATGCCCAATTAACCTACCCGGTACATCTTTGGACTGTGGGAGGAAACCGGAGTACTTGGAGCAAACCCACACATTCCAGAGGGAGGATGTACAGAGGACGTTGGAATTGAACTCTGAACTCGGATGCCCCAAGCTGTAATAGCGTCCCGCTAACTGCTACGCTACCGTGGTGCTTTTTTGATGTTCTTAGTTACAGAATCACAGAGAGATACAGTAGTGTAACATGCTTTTTGGCTCACTATGTTACCATGCACTCGTCAAGTACCCATTTTTACCCTGATTCAACCCTAATCGATTTAGTACCTAACAAACTATTGATCTCTGTTTTGAATATTCTCAAAAACTGAGCAACAGTATGGAGAGGATTGCAAAAATTAACACCCCAAGCTGAGACGGTGTCCTCCAACCTGTCAGCAGAAATAGACTTGCTACAGTCACATAAGACCATAAGATATAGGAGCAGAATTAAGCCATTTGGCCCATTAAGTCTGCTCTGCCATTTCATCATGTCTGATCCATTTTCCCTCTCAGCCCTAATCTCCTGTCTTCTCCCTGTATCCCTTCATGCCCTGACTAATCAAGAACCTATCAACCTCTACCTTAAATATACCTAATGATTTGGCCTCCACAGCCACCTGTGGCAACAAAGTCCACAGATTCAACACACTCTGGCTAAAGAAATCCCTCCTCATCTCTGTTCTAAAAGGACAGCTCTGTATTCTGTGCCCTCTGGTCTTAGACTCCCCTGCCATAGGAATCATCCTCTCCACATCCACTCCATTGAGGTCTTTAAGATTTTTCATAAGAGCATCCATAATTCACATTAGGATAGATGTGAAGTTGCTGAAGGAGATATGTAGTATGGTTCCAAGGATGAGAGATTCCAGCTTAAAGATTTAGATTGGAGGAGCTCCAGAATTAGATTGGAGATGTACAAGTTCATGGCCTTATGTACTAGCCATGATCTTGTACACCTCCATCAAATCTTGAGAAGCTATTTGATGGAGATATACAAGATCATGGCTAGTTTAGATGGAGTAAATAGAGGGAGGCTGTTCCCACTGAGGGGGCATAGACTTCAAGTTTTGGACATCAGAAACAAGATTAATGTGAGAAGAAACATTTTTATGCAGCAAGTTTATGAATAGGAACTCACTGCTTGTGTGGAATGAGAGCTTTTGAAAGGGATGAAATTCCCAAACTCTAGACTATTAGTAGTGATGGTGAGCTGTCTTGAGTCACTGCGATCATACAACAGAGTGATAGAGCATTGATATTTTGTGCACCACAGTTCCCCAGGAGACATTGATTGAGTAGAGGGAGAGAGAGTTTATAAGAACGAGCAGGGGCAGTTGGCATATTTTGTGTGCCACAGTTTCCATGAAGACATTGGATTGCAGGTAACTAGGCACTTGACAAGATCCAATAAAAAGAAGTTAGGTTTAAGCAGAGAGGCCATTGTGCAAGTGGCCATAGTGTGAATGGGCAGTAGGGATGCCAGTCAGGATAGCTGAATGCTCCTCTTGCGGGATGTGGGAAGGGAGGGAGACCTCCAGTGTCCCTGACGACTTCACCTGCAAGAAGTGCATCCAGTTGCTGCTTCTAATGGACCACATTAGGGAGTTGGAGCTAGAACTGGATGAACTCAGGATCATTTGGAAGGATGAGGGGTTGATTGACAGGACATACAGGGAGATAGTTACACCCAAGGTGCAGGTAACTGGGTGACTGTCATGAGGAGGAAAGGGGATAGGCAGCCAGTGTAGAGTACCCTGTGCCTGTTCCTCTCAACAACAGGTATACCATTTTGGATACTGTTGGAGAGGATGACCTATCAGGGGAAAGCCACAGTGGTCAGGTCTCTAGCACTGAGTTTGGCTCTGTGACTTGGTAGGGAATTGGGAAGAAGAGGTGAGCTGCGGTGAAAGGGTACTTGTTGGTTAGGGGAACAGACAGGAGGTTCTGTGGATGAGACCGAGATTCCTGGATGGTACGTTGCCTCCTGGGTGCCAAGGTCCAGGACATCTCAAATAGAGTCCTCAGCATTCTTAAGTGGGAGGGTGAGCAGCCAGAGGTGGTGGTCCATGTAGGTACCAATGACATAGTTTGGAGGGGTGATGAGATCCTGCAAAGTGAGTTCAGGGTGTTAGGTGCTAATTTAAAGGACAGGACCTCAAGGGTTGAGACTTGGTTGCAGGAGGGGCAGGACTGGCAGCTCAATGTTAAATTAAAGGGGGAGAGGTGGCATTATTAGTCAGGGGAAATGTCATGGCAGTGCCCAGACAGGACAGCACAGCTCTTCTAGTGAGGCTTTATGAGTGGAACTGAGGAATAAGAAAGGTATGACCATGTTAATGGGACTATATTGTAGACCACCCACAGTCTGCAGGATTTCGAGAAGCAAATTTGTAGAGAGACTGCAGACTGTTGCAAGAAATATAAAGTTGTGACAGTAAGTGATTTTAACTTTCCACGTATTGACTGGGACTGCCACATTGTAAAAGGGCTGGATGGGAAAGAACTTGTCAAATGTGTTTAGGAACGTTTCCTTAATTAATCAATACATATAAGTTCCAACAAGAGAGACTGTGATACGAGGTCTCCTATTAGGGAATGAGACAGGGCAGGTGACAGAAGTTTGCAAAGAGGAACACTTTGCATCTTGTGATCATAATTCTTTTAGTTTCAAGGTAATTATGGAAAAGGATAGGTCTGGTTCTCGGGTTGAGGTTCTAAATTGGGAAAAGGTCAGTTTTGATGGTATCAGAAAGGATCTTGCATGTCAGGATTGGGACAGGTCGCTTTCTGGTAAAGATGTACTTGGTAAGTGGGAGGCCTTCAAAAGTGAAATTATGAGAGCTCGGAGTTTGTATGTTCCTGTCAGAATAAAAGGTAAAGATAATAGGTTTAAGGAATCTTGGTTTTTGAGAGATATTGAGGTAGTTAGGAACAAATGAAGTACTTGAGGAGTATAAGAAATGCAAAGGCAATCAGGAGGGCTAAAAAAGACGTGAGGTTGCTCTAGCAGACAACGTGAGGAGAATCCAAAGGGCTTCTATGGATATGTTAAGAGCAAAAGGATTGCAAGGGACAAAATTGGTCCTCTGGAAGATCAGAGTGGTAATCTATGCATGGAGCTGAAGGAGATGGGGGAGATGTTAAATGGAATTTTGCATCTGTATTTATTCAGAAGACAGCCACAGAGTCTATCATGTTTGCTGTTGTGTGCTGGGGCAGCAGGCTGAGGGTAGCAGACACCAACAGAATCAACAAACTCATTCGTAAGGCCAGTGATGTCGTGGGGATGGAACTGGACTCTCTGACGGTGGTGTCTGAAAAGAGGATGCTGTCCAAGTTGCATGCCATCTTGGTCAATGTCTCCCATCCACTACATAATGTACTGGTTGGGCACAGGAGTACATTCAGCCAGAGACTCATTCCTCCGAGATACAGCACAGAGCGTCATAGGAAGTCATTCCTGCCTGTGGCCATCAAACTTTACAACTCCTCCCTTGGAGGGTCAGGCACCCTGAGTCAATAGGCTGGTCCTGGACTTATTTCATAATTCACTGGCATAATTTACATATTACTATTTAACTATTTATAGTTCTATTACTATTTATTATTTATGGTGCAACTGTAACGAAAACCAATTTCCCCCGGGATCAATAAAGTATGACTATGACTATGACTGTGACTATAGAAGTGAGGCAAAGCAGCAGTGAGGTCATGAACCCTATACAGATTACAGAGGAGGAGGTGTTTGCTGTCTTGAGGCAAATTAGGGTGGATAAGTACCCAGGACCTGACAAGGTGTTCTCTCGGACTCTATGGGAGGTGATTGCAGAAATTGCAGGGGCCCTAGAGATATTTACAACATCCTTAGTCAGGGGTGAGGTGCCAGAGGTTTGGAGGACAGCCAATGTTGTTCTGTTGTTTAAGAAAGGTGTGAAGAATAAGCCAGTAAATTATAGGCCAGTGAGGCTGACATCAGTATTGGAAAAGTTTTTAGAAGGTATTGTAAGGAACTGGATAGATAAGTATTTGGATAGACAAGAACTGATTAGGTATAGTCTACATGACTTTGTGTGTGGTGGGTCGTGTCTAACTAATCTTCAAGAATTTTACATAAGTTACAAGGAAAATTGATGAAGGCAAGGCAGTGGATGTTGTCTACATGGATCTTAGCAAGGCACTTGACAAGGTCCCACATGGGAGGCTGGTCAAGAAGGTTCAGTCGCTCGGCATTCAAGATGAGATAGTAAATTGGATTAGACATTGGCTTTGCAGGAGTAGCCAGAGAGCTGAGAGGACTACTCTCTGGCTTCTCCAGCGAAGCCAATGTCCAATCCAATTTACTATCTCATCGTGGATGTCTCTCTGACTGGAGGCCTGTGACTAGTGGAGTGCCACAGGGACTGGTGCTAGGTCCGTAGTTGTTAGTCATCTATATTGACAATCTGGATTATAATATGGTAAACTGGATAGTCAAAATTGCAATGACTGCCAGATTGGATGTGTAGTGGACAACGAGGAGGTCTATCCAAGCTTGCAGCAGGATTTGGACCAGCTGGAAAACTGGGCTGAAAAATGGCAGACGGAATTTAATGTAGGCAAGCATGAGGTGTTGCAGTTTGGGAGGACTCACCTGGGTAGAATCCTATAAGGTGAGTGTTAGGGCACTCAGGAGCGTGGCAGAACTGAGGGATCTGGGAATACAGATCCATAATTCCTTGAAACTGGCGTTATAGGTAGATAAAATCATAAAGAAAGCTTTGGCACATTGGCTTTACTAAATCTCTGTATTGAGTAGAGGAGTTGGGATGTTATGTTGAATTTCTATAAGACGTTGGTGAGGCTTAATTTGATTTATTGTGTGTAGATTTGGTCACCTACCTACAGAACAGAAGTTAATAAGATTGAAAGAGTGCAGAGAAAATTTACAAGGATATTGTCCTAAGTTATAGGGTAAGTTCCAATAGGAACTTTATTCCTTAGAATGTAGAAGACTGAGAGGAAATTTGATAGAAGTATACAAAATTATGAGGGGTATAGATAGGGTAAATGCATGCAGGCTTTTTCCACTGAAGTTGGGTGAGACTACAACTCAAAGTCATGGGTGAAGGGTGCAATGTGAAATGTTTAAGGGGAACAGGAGGGGAAATTTCTTCAATGAGAGAGTGGTAAGAGTGTGGAATGAGCTACCAGCACAAGTGATGGATGCAGGTTTGATTGCAACGTTTAAGAGAAGTTTGGATAGGTACATGGATGGGAGGGGTAGGGAGGGGTACTGAGGGCTATGGTCCAGGTGCAGGTTGATGGGAGTAGGCAGATTAATGGTTCAGTATGGACTAGATGGGGCAAAGGGCTTGTTTCTTTGCTGTAGTGTTCTAGGACTTTTGGACTCTTGAGCAGTACAGCACAGAAAGAGACCTTTGACCCATCTAGTCTGTGCTGACATAGTCTTCTGCCTAGACCCATCCACCTGGACTTGGACCATAGCCTTCCATACCTCTCATCCATGTACTTCTTCAAACTTCTCCTACATGTTATATTTGAACCCGCATCTACCACTTCCACTGGCAACTCATTCCACACTCTGAGAAAAGAAGATCCCCCTCAGATTTCCTTGAAATATTTCACCTTTCTCCCTGAACTTAAGACATCTAGTTCTAGTCTGATCTCACATGAGTTATAAAGCGAGCATGAATTCATCTTATCTATAACCTTCATAATTTTGTATACCTCTAAGATCTCCCTTCAGGCTCCTGTGCTCCAGGGAATAAAGTTATAAGCTATCAAAACAATATAGTTGTAAATTTTCTCTGCAATCTATCAAGCTTACATCTAGTGATTTGATGAGAAGGCTCAGTACCACCTTCTCTGCTTGTAATGATGGTGGAATTAGAGTTAATCTGATCTTTGGAGAAGGATTTGAACAGGCAGGGTTATAGGGAAGGAAGAGAGGAATGGGATGGATATGATGCTTTCCTAGGAATTTTCAATGAATCAATGGGACAAATGGACTCCTATGATTCTGTGATCATTTATTCTATCTTTTATTCATTTACCTGATGCGAGCATCCTTAGTAGGACCATCCCAAATTACCATTGAGAAGTTGGTACAAAGCCTTCTTAATAAATCACTACAATTTTAGAATGATAGTAGTGATTTAAGATGGTTTGCCATCATTTCAGTCAGTCCAGAGTTTGGGGCTTTCATCCAGCCAGCAGTAAAGGAACAGTGGAATATTTCTAAATCAGGAATGTGTAACTTGAAGAAAACTTGCTGGTGGTAGCAGGGAATGCAAGTCAAATCTAAGTAAATTCTCCTCATATGTCTGTTCCCTCATCCCAAGAATCTGTATACTGAACCCTTTCTGCTCTTATTTTAATTGCAGGTCAACCCATCCTTAGATAAAGAAAAAGGCTGCTGTTGCTGTCCATGCGTGATTTCACCAAGAGTAATATTTCAATCTCTTTGGAACATTAACATGTTCTTTATTACCCTAATCTCTAGTTGAACCTAATCTCTACATTTTTAAGAAATATGCTCAGTTTTTATTTTTCACCTTGAAGTTCCTCCACAGTATACACATGCACCAATTTATTTCCTGTTTACTTAACCAGGCTACATTCCTTGGCAGCTTCCCTATGTCCTCCTCTCAGTTTGCATTCTGATGTAATTTCATACTATGAGCAAACCCGGTTCTTTCCTCTAAGTCATTAACTTGGACCCCTCCCACCCTGGTTTTTCTCTCTTCACCCCTCTCCTGCTTGGCAGAAAATCCAAAAGCCCGAAATCACATGTCACCAGACTCGAAGACTTCTATCCTGCTTTTTCAGACTCTTGAAAAGACTTCTCAATTGCTACAGTTGAATTCTTGTTCTCCCAATCTACCTTGTCATGGGCTTTCTTTCTTTCTTTCTTTCTTTCTTTATTCATTTACCTACCAACCAACCAACCAACCAACCAACATTGCACTTGGTTTTCTGCATTGTCTTCTTGTCACTATCCCAATGTACTTATGTATGGCATGATCTGCCCAGATGGCACACAAAACTAAACCTTTTCACTGAAAATGTGGCAATGATAAGCCAATAACAAGATTGCAAAGAACTGAAGTTCAATCACTGACTTTCGGCACAGAGCTTGGATAAGGTGACTCAACAGACTTTTAACATCGTAAATCAGTGAGTTGTTTATTATGTCTCCTTTCTCACTGTGAAACAGGGACATCTCTTTTTCCCTTATTAGGGAGAGAGAGAGAGCCTGTGGTATGTTGAATTATTGGGTGAACGAGTAGTCTTTGGGGTACTGTACGTCTGCGTCTTTGTTGATGCTTTGCTGCATGTTTGAGTGCTTGGTGGAGGGCACCGATGCTTTTTTGCTGGTGGGGAGGTCATTGCTTTGCTGCTGCTTACATGTGGGTGGGGGGAGCTGGGAGACTTTGGGGTTCTAACGTTTAACTGTCAATCATTCTTTGGATCACTCCTCTGTTTTCGTGGATGGTTGCGAAGAAAAAGAATTTCAGGATGTGTATTGTATACATTTCTCTGACATTAAATGTACCTTTGAAACCTTTGAAGAATAGGTATTGTTAATTTCTAAGTTTTTGTAACACTGAGTTTGATTCTTAATTTTGAAATAATTTACTTGCGGTGTATTGAAGACTTATATCCTGACAATGCTCATTCATTGTACAGTCAGGTCAGGCTGGTTCTAGCACTGCTGGTATAGTTATGATAGCTCCCTAGGGCAACAAAATTCACCCAGTCATGAAATGTCTCACCATAACACTACTATCAACGAACCAACCAATTGATACGTGGTTTTAAATATTATCAATGAGATTCTGCAGATGAGTCTATTAACTCCAAAGCTTAGAATCAAAAAGCGGAGTTAAGCGTACACGAGATCTGATAATGATCCGACCCTTGCATCGTCCTTGCCTGGCATCTGTTCTTGAGCCAGATAACAACCACACTATATAGATTTTATGAGCCAATTCTTTCCCAGTTAACAGATGAGAAGTCTAAGGTCGTGCAATGTTCAGTTGAGTTCTTAAGACTGGAAGTCAGAGTTTCCCTTTAAAGGTCTACAGATAATATTTTGAAAGTATTTTAAAAAGATATCTGAAAGTGGCTGAAATTAACATGGACCAGCATTCTATTTGTGTTGGCTTTTCATTATATTGAAATAAAATGGGAAAATTTTGTACGGGCAAATTAGCTGTTTTCTATGTGTATCTTACTTCCTCACTTGAAGAATGATATCCAACTTAACAACAAAAAAGAGTCTATTCCATCCTACTGCTGTACGCTGCTATCAGTCAGCCATGTTAGCTTTCTCCAACTAACCCATCAGCATATCCTTCTATTCTCCTCTGCATTACTGTTTATTCTATTCAATCCAATCATCTAGTTCTCTCTGCATGATATCTCTCTACAGTCGCACTACTCTGAGTAAAATATTTTCGTCTGAATTCTCTATTGGATTTATTGGTGATTATTTTATGATAGTCATAGAGTGCTGCGACACAGAGACAGGCCCTGCAGCCCATTTAGTCCATGCTGAACTGTTACTATCCCTAGTCCCATTGGTCCGCACCTGGATCATAGCTCTCCATATCCCACCAATCCATGTACTTATTCAATCTTCTCGTAAATGTTGCAATTGAACCTGCATCCACCACTTCAGCTGGTACTTCATTCCGCACTCACACCACCCTCTGAGTGAAGATGTTCCCTCTCAGCTTCCCTTTAAACACTTAACCTTTCACCCTTAACCTATGACCTCTGTATCATAAGACATAGGAGTAGATGGCCCATCGATCATGGCTGATCCTTTTTTCTCTCCTCCTCAAACCCATTTCCCGGCCTTCTCCCTGTAACCTTTGATGCCATGTCCAATCAAGAACCTATCAATCTCTGCCTTAAATACACCCAACGACCTGGCCTCCACAGCTGCATATGGCAACAGATTCCACAAATTCACCACCCTGTGGCTAAAGAAATTTCTTTGCCTCTCTTTTTTGAAAGGGCCCTCCCTCTATCCTGAGGCAGTGTCCTCTTGTCCTAGACTACCCCACCACAGGAAACATCCTTTCCACATCTACTCTGTCCACGCTTTTCAACATTTGAAAGGTTTCAATGAGATCCCCCTCTCATCCTTCTAAATTCCAGTGAGTACAGACCCAGAGCCATCAAATGTTCCTCGTATGATAACCCTTTCATTCCTAGAATCATCCCTGTGAACCTCCTCTGGACCCTCTCCAATGCCAGCACATCTCTTCTAAGATGAGGGGCCAAAAACTGTTCACAATACTCAAGGTGAGTCCTCACCAGTGCCTTATAAAGCCTCAGCATCACATCCTTGCTCTTGTATTCTGGACCTCTTGAAATGAATACTAACATTGCATTTGTCTTCCTCACCACCAACTCTACCTGCAAGTTAACCCATATATCCAGTTTCAACCAATCTCAGTGGATAAAGACTACTTGAATTCACCCTATCTCTACCCCTCATAATTTTAAATGACTCTGTCAAATCGTCCTTCATTCTCCTATACTCCAGGGAACAAAGTCCTAGCTTATTCAACCTTTCCCTATCACTCAGGTCTTCAAGTGCTGGCAACATCCTTGCAAGTTTTCTCTGTACTCTTTCAATCTTATTGATATCATTTCTGTAGATAGGTGACCAGAACTGCACACAATACTCCAAATTTGAATTCGCCAACGTCTTATACAACTTCAATATAACTTCTCAACTATGATGACTCATTGTTTGGCCTCTCCCCTCTTTAGGCGAGAAGATTTTCTCCATGCCTGCCCCACCAACCACACATTAAAGGCCTCAGTCAAATCATCCACAGTCCTCCTATTTCCAGAGCAAAGGGACTAAGACTGTTCCAGATTTCCTCATTGTTACAACGCCTCACTTTTGTTATCATCTATGTAATTAACAATGATCTGATTAAGGTCCATTCCTGAGAGGTTGCAGGGACTGAAGGGGTTGCTGTGATTTTCTAAGGTTTCACCAAGATCTCACAATCTCTCCCTGATCCTGCTGTCATTTTGCAGCAAGTAATCTCCAGGCTCCTGCATGCCACTTGGTAGTAACCACAGGGTGATCTCCTTGTGGTTCAGGGTATGAGGTATAGTCGGGGCAGGGTTGTTGGAAGCTTCACAGGACTGCCACATCCAGTGAGGACACGTCAGCAATGTGCTTAGACTCAAAGGCACGCATCACTAATGTATAGAACAGTGCTGGTGCTACTCCACTCTCAACAGCCTCAGGCGGCTTCCCTTCAATGCCAGCCATAAACGTGCTCTCTAACCTGGCGCATGCTTGACAACGTGGCTGCATCCTGAATTCCCCTTATTTTTGTTATCTCAGTTCCAGTGAGAGAGATTCTTTCTGAGATGTTCATAACTTTAACCGTCCTGTGGTACACTTCTCTAATGTCCTCATCCATTTATATTTTACCTTTGCTATAATTTTTCTATTTCCTCCACTCCCTGGACTCATCCTAATCTGCCCTTGAAGCGATGCCCAAGAAACTGACATTGGAAGGTTGAGTATAAATAGTTAGTGTATAAAATCTACCAACATCCACAGTGGAGTAAGTCATGCCAAAAGAGAAAAGTGCCTAAGTGCATTGAACTTAGGAGACGACTGTCCTTGTGGAGATGAAAGTCTTCTTTTCCCTCTGCATGAATAAAGCTGTGTGGGCCTTTCTGCGACTGCAGTGATATTTTAAAATAGATCTATGCTTATGCTTATGCTGTGGCAGACTATCACTTTATTTTAAAATCAAAACGGGTCAACTAGGAATACAATTATTTCGGCAAATTTGCAATACACAGTTTAAATAATTCTTGGATTCATTCTGTAGCATGCCAATAGTGCAACTGGTCCAAGCAGCAACCAGTGCAAAATATTAAAACATTCATTAGAAACATACACAAAAAGCATTGGGTGCATAAGGGTGTGAATAATTGGAGCTGTTTGGCGCACAGACAGGAACATGCACTACGAAGTCCGTTAGAGATGGAACCGTTTCACTAAGTGCATTGCGTGCAATGGTGACCAGATTACTTTGAGGAACAAAGAGGGAGGAGTGCAGAAGTGTACCTGGAGGTCAAAGGTCTGAGGGAAAGGCCTAAAAAGGCATGCGTTAACGTAAGTTAGGCTGGATAGTTGCATACTCGACAAGATCTCCGCCAGCGTGAATAGAAGTCCGTGGGCTGGGGTGTGAAGAGGCCAGAGCAGCAGTGTCGAGCTCGGCATATTGGATGTCATAGTCCTTGGCACCAGGAGTCTAGAGTTAAGAGTGACAGGAAATGGGGAGAGAAGGGGAGGGAGAAAGACAGAGAGAGAGGGAGAAAGAGAGACCAAGAAACAAGAGGGGGAAGAAAGACAGGAATAGAGAAAAAAATTAAAGAATAGAACTGATGCAGAATTTAAAAAGATTTCTGAAACAGCAAACTAAATAATTAGTACAACCAGAACTGGCAGAGGTGCAGGTTAAAAATAGCTAGAGCTGACAGTCACTCCCTCTGTAAAATCTGAAAGGTCACAAAATCAATGCTGACCATTTGGAAATAGAAAGGACAATTGCCCACATTGCCTGCTTAGTACATCCTTTTCATAGATTGGCTGCTCACAATTTTTGGTTATAATTTAATGACTGGACAAACTTATGGAAAGAATGGTATTTAATTTGGTGCCTTTCTCAAACTCTGATCTTTCCAAAAACTTCCCAGCTAATGAGGCAGTTCAGGGAAATTAGTCACTGTTACATTGGTAATCATACAGGAAGTTACCAAAAGCAGCAAACAGATAGAGGACTAAATCCTCTGTTTGCAAGGCATTCATATTGTGGGGTCACTGGGGGAGAGTGATATAACAATGAGTTTAATTTAATTTAAATTTAATTTAGAGATACAGGTCCTTCCGGCCCAATATGCCCATGTCATCCAATTACATCCATGTGACCAATTAAGCAACTTGTCTGTATGTCTTTGAAATGTGTGAGGAAATTGGGGCACCTGGAGGAAACCTATGTGGTCATGAGGAGAACGTACAGACAGCAGCAGGAATTGAACCGCTCGCACTGTAATAGCTGTTAAGAAGGCACTCAGCACATTGGCCTTTTTTGTTAAGGGGTTGCAGTTTAACAATAGACAGATTTTGTTGGAAGTATGCAGGGTTTTGTGGGGTCACACCTGCAGTACTGTGCATACAGTTGGTCAACCTACCTAAACAGAGATACTGTAGCACTGGAGGTAGTCCAAAGCAGTGTCAAACAAAGTGCTGGAGGAACTCAGTCTGTCAGGTGGCATTTGGGGAGGGAAATGGACTGTTAGTATTTCGGGTTGACATCTGGAACATCAACTGAGCATTTCCCTCCACTTGGCTAATTCCTGGGATGGCCTGTCAAGAGAGGCTCAACAATTTTCGATCTGTATTCCTTGGTGTTTAGAAGAATACAGGATGAGCTTACTCAAACACAGAAGACACTAAGGGGACTTGACACGGTGTTGAGATGTTTTCACCAGTGGGAAACGTGAATAAAGTTACAAGATAAGAGGCTGGTTGCTTAAAGCTGAGTTGCATTGAAATTTCTTCCCTCAGAGGTTTAGTGAATCTCTGTAACTTTCTATCCTGCAGGGTTCTGAGGGCCAACCAACAGTTGTATTTTAGGGTGGAAAGATACTTGAGGGCTGTGGGGAACTGGCAGGGAAGAAGGGTTAAGGCCATCGCAGATCAGCTGTGATCGTGCTGAGTGGTGAGGTAGGCTTGAGTGGCCAAGTGTCCTATTCTGATTCCTATTATCTTGTGTTCTTGATCTTCCAATTGTGCCACCAGATACATTACTGTACTCAGAGAGAGTCTCGGGTAAGAGCCAATGTCTGCCATGGCAACCCAGTTGGAATCAATGCCAATGGGACTGTTCTTCAATCAGAGTCTGTGTCTATGCCACCATAACCCACTTGAAAGGAGTTCAAACTGTATCAGAGACTGTATCTTGGAGTGAGTTTAGTAACTTTAGTCATTACAAGGGGGAGTAGACAGAGAGCCTAATTCCAGATAAGCAAACATTAATGTCTCACCAGTGATTGGCACCAAAGGAAGAATTTTCTGTCTTTGGTTTGTTAACTAGTCTATAATACGGCTTGATCGCTTAGAGAGGGGGTACAGAAACAGTCCACGTTTCTGACACTGATCTTGGTGAGTAATGCCAGTCGGAAAGAGTGACCTTTGCTTGCAAAGGGCAATGAGAGAAAGGAGAAGCAGTGAGATTTGAGAGCTACCAAGGTCAAAGCAAGAGATCCTGTCATGAGGATAAGCGTAGTAAGGAGAGTCAATAACTCTAGAGGACGTTTTGACTGATTTTGCTGGTTGCTTGCATCCCTGATGTCTGTGGGAGGGAAATAACCACCTCTGTGTTGGTGCCATCCAACCACCGTGTTAGCTTCAGGTGGTTGGCCATTTTAGTTTACAGATGGGCATCCTGGAATGCAAGTTTCGACTGCTTTGGGAGAAAAGTGAACAGAGTGAGGAGTAAGCTCTGCCCACTCAATGTTAAAAACAGGCAATCAAAATCGTGAATGGACAGAAGGAACCATGTTACCCAGAAGACTAGTGTGAGCTGGTCTCACCACTCCCCCTCTCCTTTCACTGGCCAGGTGGGATCTGACACTGACCTTTTGCCTTTGATTTTCTCCTTGGGATCTGTGAAACTGGGGCTGTTTGATACCTGCAGCTGATCAGTGCATCGTAATGAGGGAAGACCCTTAAAATGGGCAGGTTTGGCTGAGAACTAATAATTCTGCCACTGTGTTGGACATCATTTTACAGTGTACAGGAGTGACTGTCCTTTTAAGACTCTGATCTTGATGCTTCTGTTTCTCTTAACATGTTACTGTACATAGTTTCACACCTCCTTCAGCATCCAGTAAGCACTCAGTAACTTATCAATAATACCATCATCTTCTACTGTGCACCCAATAACTTCAGCTGGCCTGAACCTGTCAATGCATTTTGTTAGCACGTATGAAGCAGCACCAACAAATCAACAAAATAAGAATTGGATTTATGGAAACAAACACCAGGAGAGTTACTTTGCCCAGCATACTCTTTGTAGATTCACTTCTCTTCTGTTTCTCCACAGTCCCACAATCCTTTCCCCTTGGAGCATCCATCGAACTCTCTTTTGAAAGTTGGCATTGAGCCTGTTCCCATAACCCTTACAGTCCCATCTCTGCCTCTCAATCACTCACTGCATTGAAAGGTTTTACCACATTTCCCCTCTGGCCCTGAGCTTAAATGAATAAAATTCATTTGGAACATGATGGCAGGTTCGGTCAATTGTCAGGAAGTCTGGGATCAGCTGTGACCATCGAGGTGGGTCAAGTAATGAAAATGGAGTTCAGAACTGTTCCTACGCTGCCTCAGCAACACAGCAGTGACCTGTGAAATGAGATGGCACGCCAGCTACTGTTAAATATAAGATACTTTTTAGTTGGGCTGGGTTTAATCCCAACAGCAGAAAGGATCAGACATATTTCTGCCATACTTAGATATTTGTCTGCACCCAATAGAAGTAATCATCAGCTTCTACCTGGGCACCATGGGAAGCCCAATTACACAGGTAAAGGGATAGAAAAGTAAAACTTAATTATTTCCTGGCACCCCATTAAAGATTAGCTTTATTTGTCACACGTACATCAAAACACACTGCAAAATGTGTTGCTTGCATCAAATCAAAATCAGCGAGAATTGTGCTAGGCAGTCTGCAAGTGTTACCACTCATCTGGCATCAACATAGTATGCCCACAACTTATCAATTCTAACCCGTATGCCTTTGGAGTGTGGGAGGAAACCAGAACACCCAGAGGAAACCCATTTAGTCACAGGGAGAACACACAAACTCATTACAGACAGAGGCAGAAATTAAACCTCAATCAGTGATCGGTGGCGCTGTAATAGTGTTACACTAACCGTCATGATACCATCCCACCCTTTGATTTGAAGAGAGTCCTGACAGTAGCACTCAAGGTGAAAACTTACCCCTGCTCCAAGTACTCTTAACACTCGGTGTAAGCTTTAAGAACCCGTCCACTCTTCTACATTTTTAAAATGGTCCTTTCTGTTTCACTCAAAGATCTCAGTACAATCTTCCCATTAACAGCCATTAATATAGTTTCTAAAAACAGGCTTAACAGCTCAGCAAGGAAAAGTTACAACTAAACAAAACATGGGGTGAAAATCACAGTAATGTTGAGGACACTTCTAAGCTGACACTTCCCCTTTCTCCCACTTTCCCCCACATTACAGTCCAATGAAACTCCCAGTTTCCCCATTGTAACTGGTCGCCTCGTAGGGCTGGGGAGGAAACTTTTGATTTTATGGAGCGCCTTTCACAGCATTAGTTGTGGTTAGTGGGTAGCACTCTCATATCTGAGCCGAACATTTGTTGAAGCCACATTCCAGAGAAGAGACCACAAAATCCAGGCTGCCACCCAGTGAGGGAGAGCCACACTGTCAAGGGTGGCCAAAATTGCCTCCAGATAATTGTCCCTGATGTCTTGGCCAAAATCACTGATAAAACAGATCATCTGGTTGTTATCAAGAGGCTATTGTGGGAGTTTGCATTGCTACAGTACATCAGTGACAATTCTCAAAAGGCACTGAGTTGACTGTGATGCATTTTGGCACATCCTGAGGTTGTGACAGGCACTATATAAATGCATGCTTGGGGACTAATTGCAATTCACACCTCCTTATCTTTGGTGGGAGCAGCAAAAAACAATGGAAGATTATTTCTTGATAAGAAGGTGATATTTTACAGATTGCACAGATCATGAATCACAGTTGTTATGTACATCAGCTTTATTCGGTAATGAGTGAGAAAAATCTTGATACAGACTTTATAGAAATACGCCTAGGCAATAGCTAAAGTACTGAGTCCAGGTTTAATCTCCTTATTTAAGGAAGGATATACTTGTTTTAGAAAGGGTGTAATAAAGATTCAGTGGTTTTCCTCCTGAGATTAAAAGGACTTTTCTATGAGGAGAAGGATGAAAATAGGCCTATTTTCTCCAGAGTTTGAAAGAAAGAGAGGTGATCTTGTTAAACATTAAGTTCTTTGAGAGCTTGACATGGTAGACCCTGAGAGACTGCATCCCTCGGCTCTGAACCACAGACAAAACGTTTCTCAGTGTAAGAGCTTGGCACATCAGCCTGAGAGGAGGAAATATTTCTTTAGGGTTTGGGTATTTGATCCTCCACAATATTCTGCGTGGGAAATTAAACTGGAGGTAGCAGTGTTTTTTTTACGAAGTCAAGTTGCGAGCTCGACATCAACCCGGCACGGATGGACAGCACGCTCGGGAGCGGTCTGTCACTGGATCGAACTCGGGAACCTCCGTTCTCGAGCCCGGCACTGATCTCACTGCGCCACTAGCCGACCTACTTTGTGGAAATTTCAGACGCAGTGAATGATCAAGCAATGAGGAGACCCAAAGATGACAACATAGAGTCTGGGATTTAAAGGATCAAGGCAAATGGGACAGGGAAGGAAAGTAGACTTGAAGAGGAAGTCAGCACTGAGTAACAAATTGTAAGCAGGTTTGAAGGGTTGTATAGTTTACTACTCATTTATTTCCATGTAATTTTTTACTAATCTCTCTGCATTTTTGCTAATCTATCCTATGACAGTATTGTACTTTGTGTAAAGAAAATTAAACATAGAACATAGAACAGTATAATATCAGAACAGGCCCTTTAGCCCACAATGTCTGCACCAAGCACAATGCCAAAAAAAAAAGACTTCTCTTCTGCTTATATGTGATCCCTACCCCTCCTTTCCCATGTCTGTCTAATAAACTGTTCCAGGATTATTGATTTCTTTAATTAAAAAATTTGCTGGCCTGTAAATAAGATTTTGTTTACATCAAGCCATTTTTCTCAAACCACTGGGAAAGGTTTCAACTCTTTGAAATACATTAAGGAGTAAGATGGAGTGGCTATATTGAATACCAAGACTTTGGAAGCTGATGACAATTGGATTAGACATGGTACAGATTGAAAAGAACATGGGCTTTCCCTCCAGCTTGTACACAACTGTCTTAGACTCTCTCATTTGTTTTCATGAGTGAGGGTAAAGTCACAAACAAGGGGACGCGGCTACAAAATAAAACAAAGGACAAGTCATTTAAAGCTGAGCTGCATAGAAATTTTTCCTCTCAGAAGATAGTCAATCTCTGAAATTCTCTATCATCAGTGGTACTGGAGGCCAGATATACTGTACTGTATTTAAGTTGGAGGTGGGCAGATATTTGCAAGATCAAGGAATTGTGGGCAACGGGAAACTGGTATAGAGGAGGAGTTAGCGTCAACATAGACTAGCCATAATCATATTGAATGACAGAGCATATTTGAGGGACTGTTAGTATGGTCGTTTGAGAGACCCTTAGATAGGTACATGGAACTTAGAAAAATAGAGGACTATACATTGGGAAATTCTAGGCAATTTCTAGAGTAGGTTACATGGCTGGCACAACATTGTGGGCTGAAGAGACTGTAATGTGCTGTAGGTTTCTATGTTTCTATGGTCATATTTTCTTGTGTTTTTGTGTTCAGCGCTTCAGTGAAGTTCAGAAGAATGAACGACTGAGACTCAGTGATGGAATGCAGTGTGTTTCAGGCTGTGAAAGGAAATGTCATGTAAATTCAGCTGAGATCAGAGTGCCGCCACTTCTCATTAATAATCAATGTGTAAAGTTGGCTGAATGACTGTACAATTAATTAATTGTAGAAATTGATGGCCATAATCCAGGCATGTCAGTGTCCAAGAAACTCCACCTCAGTGATCAATGTCTATGAAGCTGCCTGCCAACTTTGCCCAATTGAGAGTCAGCACCTATGGACCTGGCTCCCTCTTAGTGTTTGTAGAGTACTATCTCACTAAGAATTAGCGTCTGTGGAACTGTGACAGATAGTGTGTGATGGACTGCACCCAACTGAGAGTCTGAGCCTGTTGAACTGTATCTCAGAGAGAGATGAAGGCTATTAAATTGCATCCTAAGATGGACTTCCCATCACAGATTTGTGGTGCTACTTGTACTGCCTATTTCTGGCTCTATTACATTGCCTGACTATAGCCCTTTCCTAATTTATCTGGTGCTACCATGCACATTCATGCCTTTGTTACCTCTAGACCAGAGTATTCCAAAGCTTTGTCTAATCTCCCTCCTTCCACTGCCTGTATTCTAACCATTTTCCTTCTAAATGCCATTCTATTCTAACCCCTGGATGAAAATTCCCATCCTTGCATTTGACACTCTCTCTAACCCCTTCCATTTTGACCTCTATAACCTTCCACATCTTACAATCATTCAATGTATCTACAATCCTCCCTCTCTGGCTTTGTGGTAATCCTTGCATGTAATTGGCTCATATATTCTTCTCTATTCAAAGTCAGAGTAAATTTATTATCAATGTACATATACATCACCACATACTAACTTGCGACGACACTGGTGCCAAGCTGTATGGGTCCTAATGCCCTCCCCTTGGACAACATTGGTGTCGTGAAGAGGGGAGACTTGCAGCATGGGCAACTGCTGGTCTTCCATATAACCTTGCCCAGGCTTGCGCCCTGGAGAGTGAAGACTTTCCAGGTGCAGATCCACGGTCTCGCAAGACTAACAGATGCCTATAATACTAACTTGAGGTTAATTTTCTTGTAGGCACTAACAAGAAAAATTTTAAAAATACAATAAAATCTATGAAAAACGATACGTAAAGAAAGACTGTCAAACAACCACAGTACAAAAGAAGACAAACTGATAAATTATTATTATTATTTTTTTTCTCACTCCAAACTGGTGAAAACTGAAGTACAGACATAGCCAAGCACACTCATTTCTCAATTGCTAGGAACTTTTGGACTATTCTAGTGGTGTTTAGTATTGTGGAGATTTGCATAGATATACTCGGTAGGCCTAATTGTTTAATGCTATTTTGTAGTGACTTTGGGATGGCACCAGTTGTAGATATTACTATTGGGACAATGTATACCCTGTTCATATTCCAAAGTCTTTCAATTTCCTCTTTTAATTCAGCATATTTCTGTTGTTTTTCACTTACTGATTTCTGTATGTTATGTGAGTTTAGAATGGTTATATTTATTATATTTATTAAGTAAATTGTTCTTGCTTGTTTATCCTGTAATATATCTGGACAGTTATAATGGATCAGTCATAATATAATTTGTAGCACTTTGACTTTCAAACTGGATCAGGCTTGAATTGATAGTAAGGTAGTGTCTTTTATGAATTTGTATTTTAAAGCAAGATTTTGGTGAATGATGTTTGCCACTTGATTGTGCCTGTGTAAGTTATCAGATTGAGTTAAACTGCTGCAGGATCCTGTAGTGTGTTGGGTTGTTTCTAGCTTCTCTTGGCATTTTCTGTATTTATCGTCTTGAATCTGTTGGTCTTTTAGTATGTATTTTCAATAATTTTTTTGTGTTAACTCCCTGGTCCTGTATTGCCACAAGGAACCCATCTGTTTCCAGGAAGAGGTTTCCAACTTTGAGCTAGGCATTCAACACTTCCTTGTCAATAACTAGTCGGCTCAGATCGTGGAGGGTCATTCTCTTCCATTGGTTAACTTTTTCTTCTGTAGTGATCATTTCTTCATTTTTCTGGGTTGTGCTTTCACTTAAGTTTAGTGGTGTGTACTTCTTATTAGAATTGCATATTCTTGTGTGGAGTGCTGAATCCTGTTTTTTATTGATGAAAATATATCCTTAGAAGTTTTATCTGACAGTTGTGTAATTTTTTTTATGTCTGTTATTCTTCTTCCTCCTTCTATCCTAGGTAGTGTTAATATGAGTGTGTTTGAGTATACATAGTGTTTTCCAAAATTTGTCATTTCAGTTCTTAAATTTCTTTGTAAATTTTCCAGATTGGTTTTCAGACCAAGATATTATGCCAAAACAATATATTAATAAGGGTATAATGAAAGTGTTTATTGCCTTCATTATATTTTTACTACTGTGCTCTGGCAGTTTTTCTTAAGCTTTTAAGTAAATTCTGTCAAAAGTTTTCCCTTTATCGCACTATCATCTACTTTCTTTGCTTGTTGATATCCCAAATACTTATATGTATATATTCAGCCATCGGTTGTGTTGTATCCTGCTGCTCTGTTTTATATTCTACTAGCTCTATCGCACATCTCTTTATGTTTAGTGTTCTGCATTTATCCAGTTCATGATTATATCTTTTGAAAACAGTTCTACTATTTGAATTAATTGCTTTAGCTTTCCTGTTGAAGGAGCATATAATTTCAAATGATCCATGTATAGAAGGTGTGATAAGGTATGCTTAGTTTGGTTGTCTCTGATTTGATATCCTATTTTTGTCTGATTCATTAAATGCGACAGCAGGTTTAAAGCTAGGCAAAACCATAGTGGGCTTAGAGTCACCTGGAAAAAGATGACTTGTTATTGTGCAACCTATTGCAACAATTAACAGAGGTTGTGATGAGCTTTAGCTGGGTGCTGGTAATGAAATATGAATTTATGGCAAAAAAGACTTCAAAATGTCTTGTTAACTGTGGCCTGGGCAGGCCAGGGTAGGTCGTGCTTGCACCAGAGATATGTAAACAATAATCAGTGCTTGGGATCAAGACATCTTCAGGCTCTGAAGATTTGCTTTGGAGAGACCTTGTTCACATCTAAGTTGCTGGTTTGCTTCTCATTTGCAGAACTGCAAAGAGATTAGCAAGTATGAGAGGGAGAGAGAGAGAGTGATAGACAAGCAGACCCACAGAAAGAATGCAACAAAGAGAATACTGGGGAGAAAGCAACAGGGGAACAATGAATAGCAAAGATGGAGAGAGAATTAGACAGGAACAGAAGTAGGTCATTAAGTAGCAAGAGGTACAGAGAACAACAGAGAGGAAGAAAAAGACAAAATGGAGAGAGAGGGAGGAAAAAAAGAAAGAGACATGGGGAGGGGGGAGAGAAAGAGAACATTCAACAGTAAAAAGACAGGACAAAGAATGAGAGAATGAGTGAAAGAAAAAGCTAAACAAATGATTTGCAGTCTGACAATGAAACAAAGTCACAGCTTGTTATGAACTTATCAGTAAATCTGATAAGTGGTTTGGCAGGACTATGCAAGTTTGGCATGATTGATAGGATTCGTAGTCATCTGGTGTTGAAGTGAATGTGAGTGATTATTATCGCCAGTTTCGATCAGGAAGCAATGTAGATCTTCTAGAAGTAGCGATAATTACATGATAGACTTTAGTCACGTTGGGGGTACTGGAGAAGGTGGGAATTTTCTCAGAGTAAGAAATGCTGAGAGGAGAAGCGATCAAGGTGTTCAAAATTATGAACAAAGTAAGAGAAACCTTTGTGGCATAAGGATCAGTAAATGAAAGCCCAGGTTTCACATAGAATCACACAGCACGGAAGCAGGGTCTTCGGCCCAACTGGTCCATGGCAACCACAGCATCCTCCCTGCTAGTTCCAGTTGCCCATGTTCAGCGGGCTAACTGGCAAGAGAGGGTTGGCACGAGGAACTAATGTTTAAGATGAGTTACGTTGAGTGAGAAGATGATGAGAACGAAATTGGACAAACATGCAGTTGATAAGTTTGTAGGAATGTGAGTATAGGGCAGGGCAGTGAAACAACTAAATAGATCTGACAGGCCAAATGGGCCTTTCTGTTCAGTAGAATATAACTTGTGGCTCTAACTGCACGATAAAGGGTTCCAACCCAACCTGTACCGGGCTGGGAAGTGGAAAATGATTGACATTAGTGAGGAGTCTCACCGATTTCTCTGAGTAGGGAGATTCTGGAGCAGCCATGTCGTAATACTGGGTCTGCAGAGGCATCTTCTGTACATCCTCCTTCTCCTTAGTGCTGTCCAGGTGCACCACCTGCAGATAATGAGCGCCACATTAAGAGGGAGGGGGGGAAGAGAGAGAGAGAGAGCGAGAAAGAGAGAGAAAAAAAAACTAACTGCAGTAAGGGAATGGGGCAACCCCTCAGTGTTATGATGAAAACATGCATATGATGGCATTCGTCCCCAACACTACCTACTGCACAGCATGGAATTGTTACGATACAATAGGGTCTTTTAAAAGACTCCTGGACAGGTACATGGAGCTTAGAAAAATAGAGGGCTGTGGGTAACCCTAGGTAATTTCTAAAATAAGTACATGTTGGGCACAGCATTGTGGGCTGAAGGGCCTGTATTGTGCTGTAGGTTTTCTATGTTTCGACGTTATACACGCCCTTCTCCTAATGAGTCTGGCTCCCAGTGGATGTGTGAGTTTCTGCAGAAGGGAGGCTTTGCGTAACAATGATTTCATATGGCAGAGGGGTGAAGTTTGTGTTTATGTATATCTCTGTGTGTGTGTTTGCCCTTGTGCCTGTGTGAATAAGTCTATGTATAAGGATCAACTGAGGGGGAGCGCTTGGGTACATTTTTGAAGTCAATGTATGTGCAAGGGTACGAGTTTGTGGGTTTTGTGAGAGTCAGCATGAGTGTGTCTGTGTGTGAAATATGTGTACAAAGCATTACTTTTACATGTGTCTCCCTTGTGTTTCGGCCTGAAATGTCAACTGTTTACTCCCTTCCACTGATGCTGCCTGACTTGCTGAGTTCCTTCAGTACTTTGCTCAAGATTTCCAGCATCTGCAGGATCGCTTGTGTTTATATTTATGCATTATACTGATCTCAGTGGCCTAGTAGAGATCCCCTGAGGTAAAAATGGTTCCCATTTCCCCCCATCTCTCAGTCCCTGATGTGTTCCGATCTCCCAGCACTCGCTGTCAGGCTTTGTGTTTCCAGGCACGGTAAGATCAGGAAGAAGGATGAGCAAGGGCAGGCGTTAGACGTGTGACTGCTTCCCCCACAGTGAAATCTGCGTTCAGACAGAAGGCCTATTAAACAAGGATCCGAGCACTGAGGCAGCTCAGTGTCTCCACCTCTTTTTCAGAATCTTGATGGCATCATTAATCTGGATATCCCTTTGTCTAAAAAGTTTTATATTTTTTGGCAGTAAGATGTACCCCATGTGGTTTCAGTAACCGAAGTTTTCATAAAATGATGGAATCCAATCCAGCAAATTAAGCAATGCAACCAAAGGTGTTATCAAACTGCAAGGAAGCAGAATAACAAATTCCATCAGGCATGATTGTTAGTAATAATGAGCCAAAAAAGGCAATGAAACTAAATAATTTAAGAGAAGTATGGATAGGTATATGGATGAGAGGGTTTGGAAGGATCTGGTCCAACTGTGGGTAGATGAGACTAGGCAGAAGAACTGGTTGGCACAGATTAGATGGGCCGAAGGAGCTTGTTTCTGTGCTGTAACGCTCTACGACTATGAAAGTATTGGCGAAAGAGATGCAAATCTTAAGAGAATGGCTCTCAAGAGGTTTAGGGAGGGATAGTCCAGAGCAAGGAACATGAGTGGTTGCAGGTAATTCCGTCAGTGGTAGAATAAAGGAAGGGAATATTTAAAAAAAGGTTGGAAGACTTTGGAATTTGGCAAGAGTGTAGGCTAGGGACTGCAGTGTAGGTAGAAGGAATTGTAGAGGGGATTGAACTATAGATTGGCATTGTTGGGATAAAAAGTAAGACAGCAAGAATTGGGGCTATCAGAGCAAATCCAGTAGGATGTGGGAATGGGAAGCGTGCATGAATTTATAGGTTATAGTTGGTATGTTTGACTCTTTGTGTTGGGAGCTGTATTCAGTTCAATTTGCAACTGCAGGAAACTGCTTCATCCATGTTTGGATGTTGGGACAAACAGTTTGACAACACCGTGTTGGTGAAATAGCTGAACGTGGCAGTGAAGGGATAGAACTGTACTGTATGTCATTAGCATGTGTGAGGCAGCAAGCAGATCTTATGTTCTGAAGGTAATGCTGCTAAGAGACAACATGAGATGTGGTGGGTTGGGTGATACTTCGAAGACAGCTCCTTGGTGGAGTTGGGGAAAACCCTTGGCTATTACAGTTTGAAAGATCTATCACTGCAAATTCTCTGGTTATAATTGATTAACTAAGAGGAGAACTAGGACTTGGATCTAGATGGAGAATGTTGTGCCCAAGAACAAAGGCTGCAGGAAGGGTGTTGCAAGTAAATCTTGGGTATTATCTCGGAAGGTGATAAATATGGCTTCAGTACTCAACAGCAGCAAAGATCTGGTTGAAGAAGAATTTAAATGAAGGGAAACAACAGCATTTAAGGACCTTCAAGGGAAAGAGACTGGAGACAGATTAGTAGTTAGTGTGGGGTTAAGGATGTTTTAAGAAAATGATGGTGGAGGTAGATGAAGGAGGAGACATGATTTGAAGAAACCACTCAAAAAGAATGAGTTTGAAAAATGTTTGGGGCAGTGCAGTTCAGAGAGCAGTAGGGAAAGCAAAGCAGGCCCAACACTCTAGCATTGCACTGTGCCAAAGGTTCATTAAGTGCAGTCCACCAGTCAGTGTTTTAAATCAGCTTTAAACCCCCAAAATTTTGATAAACTTTGGCAAAATGGCCAGAAACTCCCACTTTAAATAAAGATTTTGTCTTCTTATTAATGAATCAGGAACAAAAGAAAACAGGAGCAGGAGTAGGTCCCCAGGCCCCTCAGTCATGCTCCACCATTCAATATGATCATGGCTGATCCCCCCAGGCCTCAACTCCTCTTCTGTCCCAGTTCCCCCTAATACTCAATTCCTTGAACTATGGAGTATTTATCTATCCCCACCTTAACTAACAACCTGGTCTCCTCAAGTACTAGGAGCAGAGAATTTCAGAGATTGACTACTCTCGGCTGCTCAATCCACTGGACAACTCACTGGATTCATCCATTGTTAAAGATACACTATGAAAAGATTCCACCACCTGCAAGAGAGATAGATTTTCAGATAGACAAATGATGCCTCAGGTTACCTATGAGAGAAACTGTGTCCTAACATTCTTGAGAATCTGAGCATAACCCGGAAATTAACTATCTACTTTTTTTAATCAATAAGTGGATCTAAAAATGACTACAGAGATGGTCACCTAGAGTATTAAGTTATGCTACTTGGTTCTTGAAGTAACAAACTAGGTTAGGACTTTAACATAATCAGCAGCCATTTAATACAACAGGTAACATCATTACAAGATACTCAAACATTCCCAGTTATTATACCGCCAACACAATCACTCAGAATTACCACAACACAAAAAGCTCAACAACAGGAATTATTACACCACTACACATGTAGACCTATTACAGAATCACATCTGAATTACAGCATTCAGTAATCAGTTGAAACAGAACTACATTGATATCTATTACAGAGCTCAATATTCACAGAACCTTACCTGCGTTTAGCTACAATATATGGCTTTCAGTACTCAATTAATGTACCAGTACATCATTAGCCAACTGTTACAGTACAGCCAGTAGTCTACATCACAAACTGTATTAAAGTAGAGTAGTTGTCCACTGGTGATAGCGTAAATGGATCTAGTAATGCTGCTTGCACTGTTAGGTGACCATGGATTGGAAGCCTGTGATCAGTGGTGTACCACAGGGATCGGTGCTGGGACCCTCGCTGTTTGTGGCACGCATTGGATGTGAATATCGAGGTTTGATTGGTACGTTTATGAACAACATAAAAATTGGGGGTGCTGCTGATGGTGAGGAGGACAGTCGCAGGCCACAAAATGATATTGGAGACATAAGAGGCTGCAGAAGCTGGAGGAGCTGTAATGGGGCAGCAGAGTGGCATTACAGTGCCAGCGACCCAGGATCAATTCCTGCCACCGTCTGTACAGAGACATACCGCCCTCCCCGCAAGGGTAGCGGCACAGGTAGATAGGGTGTCAAAGAAGGCATAATAGGATGTGTGTTTTCATTAGCCAGGGCATAGAATATAAAAGCACAGAGGTCTTGGAACACTGATTAGTCCACACTGGAATATTGTGTACCGTTCTGGTTGCCACAGTATAAGGATGTGAATGCACTAGAGAGGGCGCCGAGGAGATTCGCCAGGATGGAATGTTTCAACAGAGACTGGAAAGGCTGGGCTTGTTTTCCTTCGAGCAGAGGAGGGATCTGATAGACATATACAAATTATGAGAAGGGATAGGACAGATAGTAAGAAATTCTACCCTGTGGCGGAACTGTCAAACACCGAAAGGCACAGGTTTAAGGTGAGGAGTAAGAGGCTTATCATGGATCTGAGGAAGAATACTTCCATCCAGCTTGCAATCTGGAAAATGCTGCGTGATGAAGTGAAAGATGGTGGAACTGTCACAATGTTTAAGAAGAATTTGGAAGAGCTTTGCAATTGCTGAGCTATAAATGGTAATGGACTAAGTGCTGGTAAGTGGACAGTATGGGTAGGACTGATGATTAACATGGCATGGTGGGTTAAAGAACCTCTTGCTGTGCTGTAGGAATTTATAGAATGAATGGATTGTCATTAATAACAAACTGTCCTTCAGGTAGAAAACACAATGTCCCTTTGCAATTTGGTCTACATCATACAATTGACATCTAAATCCCTATGTCATTGAGCGTGAGACAATAAATGAAATGCTCTAGTACCACTTAAATTTCTAGCAAAATTAAGGAACATATTGACATAATTACGCTGGACAACAAAAATTTTGCTTCCTGAATACTTTTGGGTGTACCTTATGGCTGCTGATCATAAAAATCACCATGAAATTTCCCTATCACACCATTTAAAAAAAAACACCTATATTTGTTATTTTCAATTTGTAATTCAAGTCAGAGTAACTGTTGCCAAGATTAAGGAAAGCATTTTTGTTGGTCCACAAATCAAATGGGTCATCAATGACACGTAATTCAAAGAACTTCTAGTGGGACTGGAGAAAATTGCATGGAAGGCATTGAAGGATGCTGAGAATTTTCTTGGCAACTACAGAGCACCAAACTACGTGCAGCTGGTTGACAACATGCTTCAAGCACACAAAACCATGAAGTGCGACATGTCACTAAAGATTCATTTTCTGCATTTCCATTTAGACCCCTTCCCTGCAAATCGAGCAAATGCAATATCACAGGGGCAGCATCCCATCAGCAGTTACCTTTAATAATATCACATCAGGGTTCTGTACAGAGAGCAGCCATTCAGTCACTCATGACTTTACTGGCATTTTTAAGTAATGATTCAATTTAGTCCCAGTGCCTGATTCTCCATCGTAACCTAGCAAATTGGTTCTCATCAGATTTATGCTCCATTTGCCTTTTAAAATTTCCTGTTGGATCTGATCATGCCATAGATAATAAAAGCCCTTTGTTGAAATTCTGGTTATTGACTGTTGACTCTATCAAAAATTATTTTCAATATCAATGTTTCTGTTACATTTTGTAATTTCAAAACAGAAAACTAATTGAAGGAAAAAAACAAGGGAGCCTGAGAGATGCATGTAAACTTCATTTTTACTTTAAGCGAGGTATGCAAATATGGTGCATTTTTACAGAAAACCTGTAACTCATTATTTAAACAAAGAATGCCTAACAAAAGATATATAACTCAAATATTACTGAAAAATTACCTACACAACACCCTTCCCTGCTTAGCTATAAACTCCAACTCAATATAGAATATATATATATATAGGCATCCGTTAGTCTCATGAGACCATGGATTTGCGCCTTGGAAGGTTTCCAGGGCGCAGGCCTGCGCAAGGTTGTATGGAAGACCAGCAGTAGCCCATGCTGCAAGTCTCCCCTCTCCACGACACCGATGTTGTCCAAGGGAAGGGCATTAGGACCCATACAGCTTGGCACCGGTGTCGTCGCAGAGCAATGTGCGGTTAAGTGTCTTGCTCAAGGACACACCCGCTACCTCAGCCAAGGCTCGAACTAGCAACCTTCAGATCACTAGACGAACGCCTTAACCACTTGGCCACGCGCCAACACAATTTAGAAGGTAGAATGTATCTCAACTTATATACATATAATACGGCTACTGTATGGACATCCACTGCAGAGTAAATTTTAAATTGTCCCATTTAGGCCTAAAGATTTAATCACTATGGAGGAGTTCTTGCTTTTGTGGGATAATGTCATTCCTGACTAGAGGGATCACTCTGCTTGGCAAGAGAAACTTGTGGCTGTGAAACAATTTCAGGTTCTGGGACCTCCTCCTCTGTGGTTGAAGGATTTAACTCTGGGACTGCAGGAAGTGGCCCTGACAGCTCTGAATACCTTTTTTCTGAACATGTTGGCATTTTGAACAGTGCATGGCAAGCTGCTTGATCCTCTTATCTATCCCAGGCCACCAGACAATGTTTCAAGCCAACGCTTTCATTTTGACTATGCCTAGATGACTAGCATGTAGCTTTGTCCAATACTTTAGCCTTCTGCTTGGATGGTATATTAACTCTCAATCCTTACATAAGGCAACCTCTGTCAAGGGCAAGTTCACCCTGGACCTGGTAAAAATGGGGGATCATTCCAACCATTTTGGGTTGCCAGATAGACCTGAGACAGTGTGTGGTCTTTTCTGGTTTCCCTTTTTGATCATCTCTGCTGTAATAGGGAGACTTTTGATTTATGTTAGGGAGAATACGTCAAGAGGAATGTCCTTTTTGTAAGTTTTTCAGGTATTTCCTTTTCCAAGGGTAAACGGGACAATCCAACAGCATTTCCATGATTAGTTATCCTCTTGAATTCAATTTTGTAGTTGTGTCCTCCAAGAAACAGAGCCCACCTCTGCATTGGTGCTGCTTCTGTCAGTGGAACACCCGTCGGTGGATTGAAAATGGACACCAGTGGTTGATGATCAGTAATGAGGGTAAACCCTTTCTCATACAAGTACTGGTTGAAGTGTTTCACACACGAAACCTGACTCCAGGCCTCTCTGTCAATCTGTGCATAATTTTTCTCTGCAATAGTAAGGGAATGTGATGCAAAGACAATGGGGTGTTAACTTCCATCACTCATAACATGTGACATGGCTGCACGTATACCATAAGGCGAGGCATCACAGGCAAGCTTCACTGGATAATGTGGATCATAATGTGTGAGTACAGTGTCTGATGTCACCATTTCCTTTTTGAAAGCCACCTCACACTGCTTTGTTCATTGCCATTTCTTCCCAATCTGTAGTAATGAATTCAAGGGGTGGAGCGCAGTAGCTGGGTTTGGCAGGAACCTGTTATTTTAATTGACACATCCTTTGATTTGACCTTGGGGCAGCTACCACTGCTTGAACTTTCTCAGCACAATTGTGCAAACCTTGTGTGTCAATGGTGTGACCACAGTAAGTGATGCTTGGTTTAAAGAATTCACGTTTTGTCTGGCAATGTCGGGACCCCAAGTGCAGAGGAAAGACAGACTCCGATGTAGAGACAGTGATGAGATTTCATTCATAAGAATTCCAAAAGAACATCGGTGGCTCAGCTGAGCGACACCAAGAGAATTAACATTCTCAAAACTAAGACCCTGCGATCAGCACTAATTGGGTGTCCATTTAAATAATACAAGAAACACGGAATCCCCAAGCCTATCAAAATAAACAACAAGTTTTAAAAGAAAACACTAGGACACCACATTATAAAGAGTGAGTCGCTTAAGGAAAACACAAGGAACTTGAAATGATTAACGATGTTTGTTAAACAACAATGAACTAATTCAGGTGCTCTTAAAAACCTTGGAACCCAACACTGTCCAGAGCCCCATATAGGCCCGAAGAGCTCAGTACAGTACACCACTCCCTATGGCGGCAGCTGATAGCCCAAGGAGACCTAAAAACTTGAGATTCAGGGACAACTCAAGAGAGCTGGGGAACTCGAGAAGCAGAGAGACCTGAGAAAATTCAAGAGGCAGAAAGACATGGGGAACCTCGACAGAGATCTGGGAACCTTGAGATAGACTTAGGAGTCCTCGAGATGGGGACAACATTGAAAAAACATTGGAAACCTTGAAAAATCCTTGAAAGCCTTGAAGTCCTGGGAAACCTGCAGAACCTTGATGACCTTGAGAACCTTGAACACTTAGACTGGGATGCTGAGTCACAGGAACAGCCTTGAGACCCGGAAACTTGAATCCTTGAACTCACAGTATTTTACCATTCACTATTTTTCCAGAGGCAATTAGGATACAGAAGGCTGAACTCTCAATTTTACAGTTTGAGACAGCATAGACAGATTCTTCTTATCACTGAGAGCTAGCTGGCTCTCTGTAGATCTGTTTCATTTGTGACATGAAAGATCAGTTTTCGCAGTCTGTACCATGATTTTCAACCAGAGGTTAACTATAACGTAGCTTACTCTTGACAGGGTTACTTTACTTGTGTGTTTGCACACTCCAGCGAGGGATCAGCTTTTGGAGCAGGGCACTTCAGAGTTACCACCTCAAACTACTGTTTCAGGACACAGTTGTACATTGGAAAATTGGTTACCATTAGCATCACTCATCAGAACAGACAGACAGGAATTATGTATTGTAAAAAAATTAGTCCATCCCACTGCAGTTGGTGGCATATAAGCTTACTTCAATTATTCCGAATCGTGTCCTTCAGAACATTGATTTGACATTAACAAAGGTGTTTTGTTAGTTGCAAGGAATAACATCAAGAAAGGGCAAGTTCTTACAAAATTTATACTATTGACTTGAATGTTGATTTGTTGAATCAAACAAATTTTATCGATAAGCTTGCTTGAAGCACTCAATAGTTATGCAGACCTAAGTCACGGGACCCCGATGCTGGGAACCTGGGTACTTACAACCTGAAAAGCTCAGAACAAAAACCAGAGAAACTCAGAACGTAGACTAGAGAAGCTCAGAACGTGGACTCGAGACACTTGGAATGTAAACTTGAGAAACTCAGAATGTGCACTTGTAAAGAACAGCTGTGGCTCGATCAAGTGACACAGCGAGAAGTAACGTTCTCAAAAATAGGATCCTGTGAATAGCAGTAATTGGGCGACCGCTTAAATAATACAAGTAACACGGAACCTCAAAGCCTATCAAAATAAACATAACAAGCTTAAGCAGGGAACACCAGGAGACCACATTATAAAGAGTGAGTCGCTAGAGAAAACCACAAGGAACTCTGAACGATTAGTGACGCTCATTAATCAACAATTAATCAATTCAGGTGCTCCACAGACCTCAGAACCCAATGCTGTCTGGAGCCCAGCACAGGCCCGAAGAGCTCATGACACACTAGTTCCATTGTGTTCTGAGCCCATAGTCTTGAAATCTTTTTAACACTGTCTTGAGATTTTGGAGATGTTCCTTCTTATCCTTACTAGTAACAATTATGTCATCCAGGTAGCATTGAGTGCCTGCGTAGCCTTGTATCACCTGGTTGAAAGCTTTCTGCAAGAGTGCAAGTGCAGATGTTACTCCAAAAATAAGCCTTTTGTAGCGATAAAGTCCTTTGTGAGTGTTTATGGTGAGAAACACTTTGGACTCTTCTTCCATCTCCATCTGTAGGTAAGCCTCAGCTAAGTCCACTTAGTTTTTACTACATACAAGCCCAATGTGGCTTGTTGGTTATTGTATTTCACTGTTACAATGTCATTCTCACAGGATTTATCTTTGCTCCAGTAGAAGTTCTTAGTTGGGTATCTGCAGGCTTCAGTTCATTATCTTTGACGCTGTTCAAACTCATTTTGTGGAATGTCTGAAACAGCCAAGCCAATGTCCAATTCCATTTTAATTAATTTACCATTCACTTCTGAATATTGCTTGGCTCTTGTTAGTTTTCACATAGTAAACCTCAAGGCTACATAGTCCTGTGTCACTCTCATCAATATCAGATTTTTCATCAACAGCATGGAGATTAGTGGAACTGCAACTTTTGAAACTGCAATTTGGCTTTTTACCTTTCCCCTTCCCTGTGCAGTCCATTTACTTTTGTCTGCCTGGCATGCTCTTTGTATGTATCCTACTTTGTTGCATTTTCTGCAAGTTTCACTTTTAAATCTGCTCTTTTAAATGTGAATTGTGCTTCAGCCATGATGCATTTTTGAATGCTTTCTTGTAGGATTCCACAAACTAAATGATCTCTCAAATATCATTACGAAACTGTGCAATGCATCACTAAACTGACAATGCTCAAACAATTTCTTCAATTCAGCCATGTCAGCTGAAATGGACTCCCATTACTTTTGAATTCACATATGGAACCTCAAGTGTTCTGCACTCAACAATGGTTTTGGTTCTAAGAGTTTCTGCATTACTTTCATGATATCAGCAAAGTTCATGTTGACTGGTTTGGTTAGAGCCGTTAAACTTTTAAGCAAACTGTATGCACTTCCACCAATAGCACTCATCAATACTCCAATCACAAACAAGAGAATATCTGCAGATGCTGGAAATCTAAGCAACACACACAAAATGCTGGAGGAACTCAGCAGGCCAGGCAGCATTTATGGAAAAGAGTACAGTCAACATTTCAGGCTGAAACGTCAAATGTACTCTTTTCCATAGATGCTGCCTGGCCTGTTGAGTTCCTCCAGCATTTTGTGTGTGTTGCTTTAAAATACTGCTCAATTCTCTCTGTCTACAACATCCAATTATTTCTTGTGCAATGAAACGTGGCTATCTTTCTGTATGTAACCAGCCATTTCTGTTTTTTAGAAAAAATTATGATTATTGTCACCTGGTACTCATTCTTTATGAACTCGTGAATTCATCTGTTTTCTGCCATTTTTTAAAACTCAACTGCCTTTCTCTTCCCCTTGTGAAGAAACAAAAACGTTACACTTTTTAAAAAATTTGAACTTCTCTCTGTGCTCTTTTTTTAACTTGAAAATCTTGCTGCCTTTTGCTTCCCCCTACTGTTTCTTGCTGCACTTTTTAAAAAACTTGAATATCTCACTGTGCTTCAACATGTAGGTAGTCATCTCGGGTTCATTTAAAACTTCCTTGTTGCCACTGTTGTTTTGTAAATCCAAAACATAAAACAAATTGCAAGAAAAATCATGGGAACCTGAGAGATGCGTGTTAACTTTGTTTTTACTTTAAGTGAGGCACACACATATGGTGTGGTGGTGTAATGACGTATTCCATTCACATACTTTTACATATAACCTGTAATAAGTTATTTAAACAAACAAAGAATGCTTAGCCAAACAATATATTTACAATATTACTCAAATATTGCTGAAATATTAACGACACAGCAGTTTCAGTTAAGAGGAGAGACTGGATAGTTTGAGTTGGTTTTCCTTGGAATAGAGAAACTGAGAATGGGCCTGACAGAGGTATAAATAATCATGAAGGTCATAGATAGGGTGGATCGTGAGAGATTTGTTCCCCTTGGCAAGTGTGTCTAAAACCACAGGGTCTGGATGTATTGTAAAGAGTAAGAGGTTTAGAGGAGATTAGAAGAAAACTTCTTTCACTCAGAGATTATTTGCAGAGCAGAATGCACTGCCTAAGAAAGTAGTGGAGAGAGGTACTCTTACAACATGCCAAAGCATTTGGATGAGTGCTTGAATCGTCAAGTTACACAAGGCTACGGAGCAATGGGATGAGCTCATTACTGGGGCTGGAGTAGATGGGACCTTGATGGTCAACGTGGATATGGTGCGCCAAAGAGTCTGTTACAGTGCCATATGACTCTATTAATTGGTCTCTCTTTGATCTTCTCTCCTATAAAGAGAATATTTCAGGTCCTCATAACTGGTATTCCTCATCTCTGAAACATGTTGGTAAAGCTCTTCTGTTTCTTTTTTATCTTCATGTGGTGTGCAGAAGTGTACATAGTAATCCAGCCAAGGTTTAACTGTCTGGCTCATTTTATGTACATTAGTGATTAGTTATTACCTTTGAGATACTCAGTGTAATGACAAAAGAAACTTGAGCTCACATTTCCAACTTTGCTCAACATCCTGTTCACTCTCTCACGGTGGTGTCTGAAAAGAGGATGCTGTCCAAGTTGCATGCCATCTTGGACAATGTCTCCCATCCACTACATAATGTACTAGTTGGGCACAGGAGTACATTCAGCCAGAGACTCATTCCACTGAGATGCAACACTGAGCATCATAGGAAGTTATTCCTGCCTGTGGCCATCAAACTTTACAACTCCTCCCTTGGAGGGTCAGACATCCTGAGCCAATAGGCTGGTCCTGAACTTATTTCCTGGCATAATTTGCATATTACTATTTATGGTTTTATTACTATTTAATTATTTATGGTGCAACTGTAATGAAAACCAATTTCCCTCGGGATCAATAAACTATGACTATGACTATACCTGGAATAAACACCTACCTCCAGCCATGATTCTAATTATTTCCTGACAAACCCTTGTCTTCTAAGCTCACCAAATCCAAGGTCAAACTTAATAATGTTTGTATCCTACCCAGACCATCCTATTTAATCACCACTAGCTCCCAACACAGCAACAGTAGTATGAAAACTTTTAATCCATAGTCTCATCTATTCTCTCTCTAGGCTTCCAGCAGCATTGTAACTCCCAAGGATTCTACACTCCTCTTGAGCACACTGCCTTTAAATGTTTTACCATGCCTTCAGTCTCTAAGGTTTAAGCTTTAGCATTCCCTTCCTAAACTACTCCAGCTCTCTGAATTTATCTTTAAGATGGTTTTCTACCCCACTTTTTCCTCTTTCCTCTACAACGGAGAAACTAAACAGGATTGGATGAGAATTTTGTGGAGCACCTGCATTCAGTGTTCACAATGTGATCTCCTCTACATTGGAGAAACCAAATGCAGCTTGGGTGACCACATTGTGGAGAAACTGTGTTCAACCAATAAGGGCACCCTAAGCTTCGCACTGCCTGCCATTTTAATTTTCCACCTCTCCCACTCCGACTTTTAAAAGTCTGTGTCCTACTGTATTACAGTAAGGTCCAATATAAGCTCAAATAATCGCATCTCAACTTCTGTCTGGGCATGTAGCAGCCTTCTGGACCCAATATTGAATCCTACAATGTTAGGTAACTTTCCGACATCTACACTTTTTTTTTGTTTTCTCCTCCTTAAAATGGTTGTGTCAAATTTTGTTTGATATTGTTCCTTTGATGCATCATACCCACAGCAGTGTTGTTTTGGGTGTTCAGGGACAAGATGTGGGATATTAGCCACTTGGCCTGAATGTCCTCCCAAAGGGCTGTAAATTCCCACAATATTATTTGACAAGGCATAACCTATAAAACAGAAGAGGACGGGAGCAACACAAAAGATGCCGGAGAAACTCAGGGGGTCAGGCAGCATCCAACAGAGTGAAATGGACAGTCGATGTTTCAGGTTGAGACCCTTCAGCTGATTTGCTGAGTTACTCAGGCATCTGCAGCCTCCTGTGGCTCCAGAAGAATACGGGAACCTTTGATGTAAGTATGATAATTGTGGTTTGGCCCCAAGTGATTAAATCATTGATTTCATCCCAATAAATCTAATCAGCAGCTATTCTAATTCCCCACCTCTATTTTAAATGAGATGCTTATTAGCAATTTGCTTCAATTGTGGCCAGTAATTTAATTAAGTACCGAGCAGAAATTAAATGTCATAGCGATTGTGTCACCATGAGACTTCCAGCCTGGAGTTTTTCTCTAACCTATATCAATCTACCTTTCCATCTTTCTATCTTTCTCTCTGTCTCTCTGGCCACTGTAAGCAGCTCTTCCCTGAGTCTCTTTACAGAAATCTGATGCAGTTGTATTGAACGTAGCTCTTACATTTGATTTTGGTTATCCCATGCTTCCCTGTGAGTGCCTTATGCTGTCATACTGAGTACTGGTGAGACCAGTAAAACCTGTTCTCAATAATATGAATAATCCACTATCCTGAATGTGAGGAAACCCATTAACTTCTTCAAATGTATCACTTAAAAAGTGGAGAGAGGAACAGGCCCTGTTTTGCTGCTGAACATGGTGGGCATGCTCGGTTGGTGCCAGAATGTGTGGCGACCCTTACTGGCTGCCCCCAGCACATCCTTAGGTTGTGTTGGTTGTTAACTCAAACAATGCATTTCACCATATGTTTTGATGCACCTCTGATAAATTAATGAATCTGAATGTAAAAATAAATGATTCCTGATTGATTTCAGAAAGTCTGTATTTTGACAGGGGACATGATGTATCTGTGGACGTTAATGCGTCTTTTCGTAATTCCAAGAATTGTACATTCCACTGAGAAAAGTCCATGGTAAAGTGATTCGTTAGTGAGTATCTAATGAAGTTAAGGAAAGTATTAGATTATAAGAAGCAATCTATTATTGGGTAGTTTAACAGTTGACTGTCTTTTTGGAAAATACTGAGTTTCCTGTGGTTTCATTGGCTAAATCTATTCAATGCCCAAGTAGTATCAAGGTACACAGAGCAGAAGATACCCAACTCCATGTGCTTCTGGTGAGAACAAGGTTTCACGTCTCACTGGGAACAGTAAGTAGGATTCATAGTGTTGTGGATGGTGGGTAGGATCAATTACCAGCACTGGTAATAATGAACAGACTAATGAATACTGCTCAGGAGACAATGCCACTGGTAACAGTGAATATCATTCACTGTCACAACGGGAAGAGTGAAGAAATTCCAGAGCTACGCCAGATGCACTAGTGATAGTGAACAAACTCGGAGTCACTAGTAATAGTGAGTGGGGCTCTCTGCCACACTGGCGAAGTCAGGATCCGTGACACCGTGAGAATAGTGAAGCTCAACCCTCGCAAGGAGCCAGATCAAATGCAGTGGTGACCATTGAGAAGCATTATTGATACTGAGAAGAAGAATGCTCTCTGATAGATTCTTCAGTTTAGCTCTGTGATTTCCAACTACACGCTTTTCAATAAAGTAACAAGTCATTTTATTCCATAAAAGAGGCACAGTTTGTCCTTGTCAGACTTTGCATTTGAGATGCACAGACTGCAAATGAACTTGCTCAAATGGAGCATGCTTCCCTATTTATAACTCTTTCTGTAGCTAATCAATTTTCCTGACAAAGAAGTAAAATATTTCGCCTGAACCTTTCAGGGCAGGTTCCCCATGTTTACCATTTCTAGCACACCAGGTACCTCCTGCTGAGGGAGATTGGACATTAGAACCCACTCCGGTATCTGTTCTGGGCTCCAGACCCTCCTCCACTCAGAAAGACTATAACTCTGTTAGTGAGTCCTTGGAGAAGATATCCAGGGACATGGTCAAATTAGCAGTGGTCACTCTTTTGTTCCCTATAAACAATGGCCTGGGACCCAGTAAATAAGAGGGGGAAAACTTAAAGGGGTTTTTGCAGAGCAAATTTGTTACACGGGGCGTGGTGGCTGCTTGGAACCTGCTGTCGAGGGCGGTGGTGGAAGCAGATATGATGGAGGTGTTTAAGAGGCTTTAAGATAGATATGTAAATATTCAGGGAAAGGAGAGTAATGGTTCATGTGGAGGCAGGAGCAGTTAGTTTAATTTGGCATTGAGTTTGGCACAGATGTCTTGGGTCATGGGGCCTGCTCCTATGCTATGGGTGTTCTGGGGGTGCTAAAGTACAGAGATAGTGGCCAGATATCAAGATATTGGGGCGAGCTCAGATATTGGTGTTCTGATCAGACAGCAGGCTGCATGTATGTGCCGGGACAAAGTGGAGAGCCCACACACTGGCAGAACTCGCAGAGTCTGAGAGACTGCCCAGAGGTCGGCAGACTTCCAGACACCAGGGGAGTAACCAGATACGGCGAGAATGGCCCATAAAACAGCAAGAGGTAATGGGAGAGTGCCTAGTCACAGGCCTAAATGATCTGATAATGGGAGAAAGCAAAGGGTGCCCTGGTACAGGAAGAATGCCCAACATTATGGGTGCTCAGAAACACACTGGGCACAAACTGCAGGCAGCAGTGTCCCAGATACAAGAACTCAAGGGCACTGAGCTCTCAGATGTGCTCGGAGAATGACAGGAACCAGGGTGAGCTGGCAGACACTGGGGGAGTTCCCAAGCGCTCAGCGATTGCCCAGACAGTATGAGTGCCCAGACGTCAGCAGACTGCCCTGGAACCCAGTGGACCGTCCGAATACTGGGGGTACATCTGACCCACAGCAGAAAGCACTCAGAGCATGTGTTCAGCTCAATATGACAGCCGGTGAAGATGAGTGCTGAAGCTGAGAGGGTCTCTCCGCTTCAGGTAGAGTGATATATATCTAGCTCTACCTTTCCCAGCCTTTGCATCCACTTTGACCGGCTCTGTCGCTGGGCCCTATGTTTCACAGCACCATCTCAGCTTGTAAAAGAAAACTAAAAACTCTCAACACGTCCACCAACAGCCAACTGCATTCAAATATCGCCATTAACAATCCAGGGGATTCTAAAGAGTTTCACCCGCCAAGTTTTTAATTTACTTTAGGGACACAGCGATGGTCGCAGGTCCTTCAACCCAATGAGGCCACGCCGCCCATTAACATCCGTGTGACCAATTAACCAACTAACCCATACGTCTTTGGACTGGAGGGGGATCCACAGTACCCAGCGGAAACCAACGCAGTCATGGGGCGAACATACAAACTCCTTACAGACAGAGGTGGATTTGAGCCCAAGTCACGGGTGCTGTAATAGGGTTAGACTATTGTAATATAAGGAAATGCAGGTAGAAATTCGTGTTTAACAAACTCCTGCATAGAGCAGGGTGAAGGCGATCATCTCCTGTGCAGTGGGTTGAGTATTCCAATTCGATCCAGTGTAATGTGAGAACTCTCCTCTACATTCTCCGATGCTTTGCATTGGCAAACAAGCATGGGAAAGGTAGCTTTTCCAAAAGCCGCAGTGAGACACTCAGAAGGTATGTCTGCAGCCTGTGTGAACCAATGCATTGGCACTTTAACCCAAGGCCTTATCTGCAAAGAAGATGATATAAAGGTAGGAAAATCTTGCTACAACCGTACAGAGTGTTGCTGAGATCATACAAGGAAAACAGCAAAAAATTTTAGTCTTTTTGACAAGGAAAGCACCTTTGCACTGGATATAATCCAAATAAGATTTATGAGCTAGAATTCCTTGGATGAGGTGGTTGGCACAGTAACGTAGCGGTTAGCAGAATGCTATTACAGCGGCAGCGATCAGCAACTGTGGTTCAATTCCCACCGCAGTCTTTGAGGAGTTTGTATTTCTCCCCATGACCATAAGGCCATAAGGTATAGGAGCAGAATTAGGCCATTTGGCCCATCTAGTCTGCTCCGTGATTCCATCATGGCTGATCCTTTTTCCCTCACGGCCCCGATCTCCTACCTTCTCCCTGTATCCCTTCATGCCCCGACTAATTTATCAATCTCTGCCTTAAATATACCCTCCACAGCTGCCTGTGGCAACGAATTCCTCAGATTCACCACTTTCTGGCTAAAGAAATTCCTCCTCATCTCCGTTCTAAAAGGACACCCCTCGATTCTGAGGCTGCATCCTCTCGTCTTAGACGCTCCCACCATAGGAAACATCCTTTCCATATCCACTCTATCAAAGCCTTTCAATACTCGATGGGTTTCAATGAGCTCCCCACCTCATTTTTCTGAGTTCCAATGAGTAAAGGCCCAGAGCCATCAAACACTCTTCATATGATAAACCTTTCAATCCCGGAATCATTTTTGTGAACCACCTTTAAACCCTCTCCAGTGTCATCTCATTAGAAAAGGGGCCCAGACCTGCTCACAAGTGAGGCCTCCCCAGTGCCTTATGAAGCCTCAGCATTGCATCCTTGCTTTAATATTCTAGTCTCACGGGTTTCCTTTGGGTGCTTCAGTTTTCTCCCACATTTCAAAGATGTATGGGTTAAGGCTAATAAATTGTGGGCACGCTATGTTGGCACTGGAAGCATGGCGACACTGACGGGCTTCCCCCTGGCTCATATATGGACTGTGTTGGTCGTTAATACAAATGTATGTTTCACTGTATGTTTTGATGTATACATGACAAATACTCAAAACAAGAGGACATGGCTTTAAGGTAAGGGGTGGGAAGTTCAAGGGGGATATTAGAGGAAGGTTTTTTACTCAGAGAGTGGTTGGTGCGTGGAATGCCTGCCTGAGTCAGTGGTGGAGGCAGGTACACTAGTGAAGTTTAAGAGACTACTAGACAGGTATATGGAGGAATTTAAGGTGGGGGGTTATATGGGAGGCAGGGTTTGAGGGTCGGTACTACATTGTGGGCCGAAAGGCCTGTACTGTGCTGTACTATTCTATGTTCTATAAAGGTAACCTTTCATTTTTAATCTTTAACCTTTAATCTTAATTCTTTACAAAGGTGGCACAGTGGAGCAGTCAGTAGTGCTTCTACCTTACGCCTTCAGGGCTCAAGGTTAAATCCTGACTTTGGGTGCTGTCTGTACATTTTCCCTGTACCCATGTTCCAGGTTCCTGCAGTGTCCCAATGATGCCCAAGATGGTCACTTAATTAGCTATTGTAAATTGCATCCACTGATTGTAGAATCTGGAGGTGCGTTGGGGGTGGTGGGAGAATAAAATGAGATTTGGAAAACGGATGCTTCATGATTGCTGCAGTCTCAGTTGGCCAAAGGGTCTGTTTCTGTGCAGTTATGTGCCATTGATCACATTTACACGGAGCACTGTCACAGTATCCATCACCACCCACCCTCACCACCCAGTCCATGCTCCCTTCTCACTACTGCCATCGAGAAAGAGTTACAGGAGCCTCAGGACCCACACCACTAAGTTCAGGAACAGTTATTAAACGTCAGCCATCAGGCTCTTGAACCAGAGGAGATAACTTCACTCGCTCCATTGCTGAACAGATTCTACAACCTATGGACTCACTATTAAGGACTCTACAATTTTCATTCTTGATATTTATTGCTTATTTATTATTATCATTATTATTTTTTTTCTCAGGTCAAACTGGTCAAACCTGAGCTATGGGCATAGCCAAGCTGTGGAGATTAAATCATTGGATATATCTAATGCAGCAGTTGATACATTCTTGATTAGTAAGGGTATCAAGAATGTATCAACCTTGGGGAGAAGGCAGGAGAATGGGATTGAGAGGAATGATAAATCAGCCATGATGGAATGGAGGAGCAGACTTGATGGGCTGAAGAGCCTAATTTTGCTCCTATATCTTAATGTCTCAGGGAATGTACTGGGTATTCTGTTCCTGCTCCTGTGTAATTACATAATTCAAAAGGCGAGACTAATACCTGCTGAATCACAGGCAAGGCCTGATAAAACTTTGTCAGTAATCGTTTCCTCTTAGAAAGCTGAATGGGCAAATCCTGTCCTTTATTGGAAATCTGGATGGAAAATATAAGTTTAATCCATGGAGGGAGATAAGAAACTGTTTGGAAGCTGGAAGTGCCTCCAGAAGAAAATGTCTACCTGTGACAACAATGTTCCTTTCTTCCTGTAAATGTTGCATTCAGCGTGACTGGCTCCATCCTGCGGGATTGATCCTTTATCTAACAGCAGGTAATGCTTTCTATTTGAAGAAATGTTTGTTGCCATGATATATTTTGTTATTTTATTGCTCATTAGCAATCTCCCTTATCTGTTTTTTTTACAGTTCAGCTGATCAACTCTTGATCATCTTGCTCCAGCAGGGAAGCAGTCAGTGGGAGGCCAGTTCCCTGTGGCCAAGAGATGCTGCCTCAGTTGTTAGAGGGAGGATACTGGATCACTGAGCTGCCATAGCCATCAGGGAACATGAGGAAGATGGCGAGAACTGCCAGTGGTCACAGCTGAGCGTATATTAAAAAGTGCTAGTTCCAAGTGCTTGGAGAATGGACCAGATCTTTTTGAATGAGCCATCAGGATCAAAGTGAGGAAGTAGAATTGGCTGAGGCTCTGTAGCACACACCCCTTAGAGTGAAAGTTCAAGTGTCACTCAGCACAAACATCCAGTCCGCCATTCCAGTATCATATTGAGACTGTGCTGCATTCATTAATCCAGTCTGGAGGCCCAATTCATCCATGCCATCCCAAGTGCCTATCCCATTTGCCTGCATTTGGCCCGTATCCTTCTCAACCATTCTCTTTGCATTGCTGGCGGTGCCATCTTCTAGATCAAAACCAAACTCTCCATCAGCCCTCACAGCAGATACAAGAGATCCCAAGGCATTATTCAGAAGGGCTGGAGTATAGAGCCAGAGTTTGGAGTCATTATTTATCCCCCAACAAACAGCAGTAAAAGCAGCTGACTGCTTGGAGTCAATGAAAATCATTGCCTTTGAACAGTGTCTTAGTGAGAGTCAATGCCAGTGGAACCATACCCCACTGACGGTCAGCTCACATGGAACTGTACTACAGTGAGAGTCAGTGTTCATAGAAATGGACCTCTGTAAGAGTTGGTGCCAGTGACAGTCAGTGTCTGGGGAAATGAACTGAATTGAATTGACTTTATTTCTTACATCCTTCACGTGTATGAGGAGAAAAAATCTTTACGTTACGTCTCCGTCTAAATGTGCAATCATAGTAATTTATAATTAATTTATAATAAATAGAACAGTCAATATAATATAGAGTACACTCAAATCAGGGTGAGTTAATCAGTCTGACGGCCTGGTGGAAGAAGCTGTCCCGGAGCCTGTTGGTCCTGGCTTTTATGCTGTGGTACCGTTTCCTGGATGGTAGCAGCTGGAATAGATTGTGGTTGGGGTGACTCGGGTCCTCAATGATCCTATGGGCCCTTTTTACATACCTGTCCTTGTAAATGTCCTGAATCATGGGAAGTTCACAACTACAGATGCACTGGGCTGTCCACACCACTCTCTGCAGAGTCCTGCGATTAAGGGAGGTACTGTTCCCATACCAGGCAGTGATGCAGCTAGTCAGGATGCTCTCAATTGTGCCCCTGTAGAAAGTTCTTAGGGTTTGGGGACCCATACCAAACTGTACTCCAGAGAGCGAGCACCAGTGGAAATGTATCCCAGCAACAGTCCATGCCCATAGATCTGGACCTCAGTGACAGTCAGTACTGAGGAATAATTCCACTGTCCCAATCAATGACAATAGGCTTGTACACCATTTCAGTTAGTAGTTATGAAACTCTAGTAGTGCAATCACTCATGCCGAGTATGATATGCACCTAAGGGGTTGTCTAATGGTGGGTCTTCAGGTGGCTGTAGAAGCTGATCTGGGTGCCACGGGACTTATTCTGGGATGTTAGGGTGGACTGCCTTAATGAAGAATGTCTGTGGGAAGCGTGGGCAGGCTGATGCACGAGCAGCCACCATACAGTCTTTGGCAGATCGGCGTCAGGATCCAGTGGCATGGACTGCAAGATAACTAGGGACCCTTCACTGCTGTAGCCTTCCTCCACCTTCACTGCCGTTGGGATGTGTCATCATCCTCCACCAGCTCCACCGCTAAGGTCTTGGTTTGATCGCTCTGTCTGGAACCTCCCCCTTGACCTTATCACCATTTGTGACCCTACCAGGAGCTAAGCGCCAGATGGCTAAACTCTAAACGGGACTGCTCTCGTGCTCTCAAGCCCCTTCACCACAAGGTGATGATCCTCAGCGAAGTATGGAACTGGACCCTCAGGACAGTCATGTCCCCTACAGGGAGTCAGTTAGCATGAAACTGCACCACTATTACAGTTCGTGGTTATGGAACTGTGGGCATGTGGCCAAGTGGTTAAGGCATTGGACTAGTGAATTGAAGGTCGTGAGTTCGAGCCCCAGCCGAGGGAACGTGTTGTGTCCTTGAGCAAGGCACTTAATCACACAGTGCTCTGTGACGACACTGGTGCCAAGCTGTATGGGTCCTAATGCCCTTCCCTTAGACAACATTGGTGTCGTGGTGAGGGGAGACTTGCAGCATGGGCAACTGCTGGTCTTCCATACAACCTTGCCCAGGCCTGCGCCCTGGAGAGTGAAGACGTTCCAGGCGCAGATCCATGGTCTCGCAAGACTAACGGATGCCTTTATTTATTATTATTATTATTATGGAACTATAGCCTAGAGAGAGTCAGTACCATGGAGAGTCTGCCTGAGGTGAGGTAAAGTTCAGCAATGACCAATTTTCTTTTCCTCCTGATTGTACTTATGCATTTTGGATGCAGTGGTTGTACTGCTATCAGATTATTCACACTTAGCAAATTGATTATACAGTATATATAAGTGCACCTTAAACAACTGAATATAATATATGGTATGGCTTTGACACATTGTTGTACCAGTAATGCTGTTTAACCAATAAAGTGTGTTCTGTACTGTGCTCTACCTCTGTGGAGTGCATGTGAAAACAGCAACACAAAGAGCCAGCTGACACTACAGACAGAAGTCCAGAAACCGTGTGCCTATCTTACAAACCAGAAAACAGTGGTTTATTACATATTTACAAGCATTTGATGAGCTAGTTCCCTGGGCAATGCAGCCTGTAACCCAATAGTGCTGGGGACAGGTTGGAAAATATGGTCTAGAATCAAAACAAACACTATGTCTGAATACTGCAACTGAAAGGGAGGGGTCTGTGGTGAAACCAGGCGATGGACAGTGACGTGCATGCAGGTGAGAATCTGCACATCCAAAGTGCCTCCCCCAACTCAGGATGTGCCAAAGCCTCTTACAGATACTTAAGTTCAGCCCTTGATGATTAGCGGCCGCTGCAATGTTGAGAAATGCAACAGCGAATCGACATCAAGATCCCACAATCCATAAAGGACTATGTTTGGTGATGGAGACACTGGGTATTGGGGACACTGCCATGTCACTTAACTGTAGCTACGAGATCTTTGACTGCCACCTTTGTCTAATTTCTCATTTTAATCAGCAAGTTAGGAAGTACTACGCTTGCAAGGGTTTTGTCAGTGGGACGGTCCAATTAAAGAGTTTTGCCCATTGAATCAAGACACCCAGACTTTCTCACTTAATCATGGCTGCATGAAGACCAACTTCAACTTAAGCTGTATATATAGCTGAGGTGGTGCTTTATATTATATGGGCAAAGGGCACAAACAAGGGCGCCCTTTAGGTTGACCAAACCACTGAATGACAATTAAATGGAAATGTATTGTTTCCCTTTCAATCGCTGATTTATTGCATGCTTCGTTCTCCTTTTGTTGGGTGGGATGAGGAAGCAAGGGTGGAACTACCATGCCGAAGAGCCATGCTAATTGGATGACAGAGCTGAATGGCTTGTTCTGTTGACATTGTACACACTTTCCTTCGAAGTCTGTTGCCAGTGTTGCCACAATCCAGACCTATCCACTGACATAACCCCAGGGTTCTCTCCCTCTTCTCCTTCCTCACTTCATGGATGGAAATTAATCAGACTGATACGTGTACACATATATGGATACAACACTGCATTAAGTTATTCAGCCCATAGCGCCATGCTGGCTCTCTGCCAAAGATGTCCAATTCATTCCTGCCTTTTCTTCATTGACCTGCAAGATTCCCTTTTTGAAATATTCATCTAATGAATGTTTAAAAGTTACTATTAAATCTGCTTCCAACACTGCTTCAAGGAATGAATTCCAGCTCAAAGCAACTTACTAAGTAAAGTCTTCATTTCACCCGAGGATTTTTGCCATTTATTTCACTGCTGTGCCCTCTCCTCTGGTCGTGAGCCCTCAACTAATGGAAACAGTTTCTCCTGCTACCCATCCACCTGATAATTTTGAACAGTTTTCTTTAACTTGCTCCAGGAAGATAATTCCTGCAAACTAAAATCCTTCATCTATGATATCATTGGACAAAGTCTCTGCTGCATCTTATCAAAGTTCTGATTTCCTCTCAGAGTGAGGTTCCAGAGTTAGGTACAATACCTGTGCCCAGGACTACAGGTGAATTAGTGGTGTGGTGCCAAAGCTGAGGTTGCACAATGAACCCACCCAAGAAAGCTACTGTTCCTCTGAGTGGCCTGCATAACCTCCTACATTCTGGGGTATGTCAGCACAGTGTTTACCCATCTGCCCCACATGCTAACGGTTACCTTACTCAACGGTGGTGGTTAGCAGTTGCATGCCATTGTTACCTGGATATCATCCACTGTCAGGTGACTTTTCATCTCAGTCTTCTTTTCAGGAGGTGGAGGTTTATGGGATGGTGGCAAATCAATCCTGTTTGTGGCAGAAAGATAAACATTTCAGTTCAGGAGCTGCAACCATTGCCTAGACTTCTGCTCAACGCTGGAATATGAATCAATTTCACCTTGAAATTTCAACTCACACCTGTTCAGATCCTTTTCTTTTATAAATTGATGTTATTACCAGGGTGCCATCCAAATGACCCTCACTCCAGCCAGAGTACAAACCATTGGTATAACAGCGGTCCCTACTATCTCCTATTCACACCCTGGAGACAAACCCAGGACATTTCATAAACCTGCATTAATTTCTGTTAATTCGGAGTCGCTGCTGTTTGGCCTCAATCAAATGACAGCTAGGATCACAAGTTAAAGCTCATACACCCACTGAGATACCAGGCCAATATTACAGGCTAACACTTCTTAGTTCAGTGACCCAAGAGGTATGCCCAAAGACAGATGAGGGATTGTAATGAAATTAACACGCTGTCTCGCAGAGAGTGCCCAATATGTGCGTGAGTGCCTCTGGGCCAAATATAACTGACCGCAGAATTATAGAGAAATGAAGGACCACTGTCTGAAACTGAGGGAAAAAGATCAGGGCAACACACACAAAATGCTGCAGGAACTCAGCGGGTCAGACAGCATCCATGGGGAAGAATAAACAGTCAATGTGTCGGGCCAAGACCCTTCATAAAGTTATAAAGAAGGCAAGACAGCGACTATATTTCATTAGGAGTTTGAGGAGATTTGGAATGTCACCTAAAACACTTAACATTTCTACAGATGTACCGTGGAAAGCGTTCTGACTGCTTCCATCACTGTCTGGTGTGGGGGGCAACTGCACAGGATCGAAGTAAGCTGCAGAGAGTTGTAAAATTGGTCAATTCCATCATGGGCACAAGCCTTCCTAGTATCCAGGACATCTTCGAGGAGTGGTGCCTCAAAAAGTGAGTGTCCATTATTAAGGACTTCCAGCACCCAGGGCATGCCCTTTTCTCACTGTTACCATCAGGTAGGAGGTACAGAAGCCTGAAGGCACACACTCAGCGATTCAGGAACAGCTTCTTCCCCTCTGCCATCCGATTTCTGAATGGATATAGAAACCATGAACACTACCTCACTAATTTTTTTATTTATGTTTTGCACTACTTATTTAATTTTACTATTGATATACATATACTGTAATTCACAGTTTCTGTATTGCATTGTACTGCTGCTGTAAAGTTAACAAATTTCACAACACAAGTTGGTGATAATAAACCTGATTCTGATTTTGATTCTGATCAGGTCCTGATGAAGGGACTTGGCCCAAATCATCAACCGTTTATTCCTCTCTGTGGGTGCTGCCTGACCTGCTAAATTCCTCCAGCATTTTATAAGTGTTACTCTGAATTTCCAGCATCCACGAAATCTCTTATGTTGAAAAATATCAATGCACTTGTTTAGGAGGTGGCACCAGATGTATGTGAGATGATGAGAACTCTACAGTTAACTCCACTTCAGAAAAAGGAATAATTCTGCTATTGTTTGTCAACAACTAGTGGAGCATTTAAGACGCAGAAAAGACTTAGGTATCTGCAAACAGAGTGAAGCCAGACCTCTTTATGAGCAATCATGGGTTCCAATGCAATTTCCACATGGAAAGCCCAGAGAGAAAATGGAAAAGTCATGGAATTAGAGAGATCAATGAAACCAATTAGTCTGGATAAACAGTACCTGCCTCTCAAGGTGGAGAGTGTGGAAGGATGATGAAGTACTGATTTGAGGTTGAGGGTGAGGAGATGCACAGGAGGGTTGGAGTGGAGGAAGGGACAAAGGGTGTACATGGGATAAGAGGTCTGGAGGTGAGAAGATGCTGCAGGAGGCTAAGGGAGTGGGGGTACATAGTAAAAGGAAAGGTGTTCAGGAGAGTAAAAAATGAGGGGGTCAACACTGACATATAGGCGATGATAGATGGATGTATGGAGTGGGGTAGATGTGAAGAAGGGCACATAATGGGCTGAGGATTAATAGAGTATTGGGTAAGGAGAGCAGGTGTATGTTATGAGGGAGGGTTGATGCTGAGGAATAGACAAGTAGTTAATAATTTCCTCTCCTGCTATTAGATTTTAATTAATGCCTCCACATATAATTTATCAACCTTCCTTTTCCTATTGTACAGATGACATGATCAGTCAGCTCAGAGGATCCAACTTTCATTACCAAACACTGTTCCCCAAGTGCGTGGGATTGTGACAGGCGGAGATGGGGGCAGAAGAACATAATGAACGGAGGAACCAGTTGACTGATATATCTCCCTGATCCTGCTCTGCCATTCAATAAGATCAGTGCTGATCTGCCCCAGCTCCACCTTCCTGCTCCATTCTCCTGTCTTCTGATTGCCATTGTGGCTAAAACTCTACTGATCCCAACCATGAATGCACTCGGATTCAGGAAAGATTCCCAGAGCTGGACAGCTGGTAGAGCTGCTTCCTCACGTTCTAGTGACCCAGGTTCAATCTTGACCTTCGGTTCTGTTGGTGTGCAGTCTGGGCATCTCCCTGTGACACAGACCAGAGATTGTGGCCTGGTGGTTAATTGGCCATTGTCATTTCTCTCTGTTACTCAGGTGAGTGACTCATCATTCAACAATGAAGATTTTTGAGTCGGAGTACAGAAAGTACAGAGTACACATCCTCCTGGGTATGAGGATAAACTACATCCGGCTATGGAGCATTTGCTTTGGGTAATGAGGTTACCATTAACCACAGCTAGCACCAGGTCACCCTTAGGCAAGGTGTAGCACCTGTTAGCCTCCCTACTTGGGTTACAGTGAAGCCACACAATGCAGGTGGTGGGTGAAGCAGAAGGCAAGTTGTGAGTAACACAATCGATGGTTCCTGCTTCTCAGATGCTGAGCAGTAGATCCTTTTAATAGGACAATGGTCAGGGTCACCTGTCTTGCAAAGACACTGCATCGGAAGCAAACAAGGGGAAGCTACTTCTTGTATTTTATCCCTAGTACAACCATGGTTAATACATACACAAATGTAAAAGACAACAGCCTAAAATGGCAGCCCACTTCCAAATAGTGCGGGCACCTCGCTCGGTACGGGATATCATGTAAACAGACAGGTGAGCCCGGATCGTCATACCACTACTGTCTGTAAGAACAAGAGACTGCGAATTGCCACTTGGAATGTACGAACGCTGCACCAAGCTGGTCAGCTAGAAAACGTAAAATCAGAAATGAAGAGGCTAGAAGTCAGCATCCTAGACCTAAGTGAAATAAGATGGAAAGGCACTGGAGTATTCCAGTCAGACGACTACAAGATGATATACTCTGGTGGAGATAAACATGAAAAGGGTGTTGCAATCATCTCAGACAAAGAAACATCCAAGAGCCTGCTAGGATACTGGCATATCTCAGTCAGAATGATGCTAATCAAACTAAAAGGACAACAAAACAACATCTCTATCACCCACAATGGCAAGCTCAGAGGAAGAAATTGATGCCTTCTACCACTCCCGAGACAAAGCACTAGAAGAATGCAAATCACAAGAAGCCATCATAGTCATGGGCAACTTCAATGCAAAAGTCGGTGAGGGAAGAGAAGACCATATTGTTGGAGACCAGGGATTGGGAGAAAGAAATGAAAGAGGAGAAAAGCTTATATCATGGTGTAAAACAAACAATCAGATAATCACCAACACTTGGTTTAAACAACATCCAAGAAGGAAACGGACATGGAGAAGCCCAGATGGGAACAACAAAAATCAAATCGACTGCATAACAATCAATAACAGATTCAAAAACTCGATAACGCAATCTAAGAGCTACCCTGGAGCAGACTGTGGAAGTGACCACATTCCAGTCATTTGCAAAATGAATATAAAGATGAGAAAATTAAAGGTACCACAAAGATCAGAACCACTGGATTATCCACACTACAAAACAACCCTCATCTGAAAACAGAATACACAATCAAGGTGAAAAACCATTTTCAATTGCTGCAGGATGAAGGAGGCAAATCTTCCTGGGACATACTGAAGGAATCCATGGTCATAGCTCAAAAGAAAACCATCCCACGAAAAGAATGGAAAAGTAAGAAGAAATGGATAACTGAATATATAATACAATTGATGCAACAAAAACAGACCATCAAACCGAGAGACAGTGAATAATACAAACAACTTGATAAGACAATAAAAAGAAAATGCAGAGAAGCTAAAGACAGATGGCTAAATGAGAAATGCTCAGAGATAGAAATGCTACAAACCCATAACCCTGGAACAAAGTTGATGCACAGTAAGATTAAAGAACTAATGGGAAAATTACCTTGCTCAGCAAGTGGATGCATCAAGGCAAAAGATGACAGCTTAATTATGAACAAAGAGGAAATCCTAAACAGATGGACAGAATATATAAAAGAACTTTCTGAAGACCAAAGAGGAGAAAAACTGAATGTAAAGAAGCATCTTGAAGGACCTAGCATTCTAAAATCAGAAATTCGAGCAGCCACAAATAAAACAAAACATAACAGAGCAACTGGTCCAGACAACATTGCTTGTTGAAATGATATTGGCCTTAGAAGATTTTGGAATAGAGAAAGTAACAGAAATAGCAAATGAAATCTATGATCATGGGGAGATACCTGATGATTTAAGTAAATCAGTGTTCATCACACTCCCAAAGAAAGAGGGAGCAACAGAATGTGAGTTACATCATACAATAAGCCTGATGAGCCACGTGGCAAAAATTATTCTCAGAGTAATCATAATGAGAGCAAGACGCTGTATAAAACCAGAAATCAGTAAAGAACAATGCGGCTTTGTGGAAAACAATGGAAACAAAAATGCAATTTTCATGCTACGGATGATCTGTGAATGAGCCATCCAGGTACAAAAAGACATCTATCTATGTTTCATCGACTATACAAAAGCTTTTGACACTGTCAGATAGCAAGATCTTCTGGAAATGCTTCAAGATCTTGACATAGATGGGAAAGATATATGTTTCTTAAGAAACTTATACTGGGACCAGACAGCATCCATCAGAACAGAAGGAGAAGTGAGTGAGTATGTGAATATCATGAGAGGAGTCAGGCAAGGTTGTGACTTTTCGCCAGACTTACTCAACCTGTATAGTGAAAATATCTTGAGAAGTATCAAAGACATCAAAGGATTCACAATTGGAGGCCATAATATAAATAACATCAGATATGCTGATGACATCATACTAATAGCTGACTCAGAAACAAAACTTCAAGAACTACTCACTATAGTGGCAGCAGAAAGTAATCGCAGAGGCCTCTCAATCAACACCAGGAAGACAGAAAGCATGGTCATCTCCAGAAAGACAAACATCCCACAATGTGTGATCAAGATCAGAAATACAAACATCAAACAAGTCAACAAATTCAGATATCTTGGCAGCCTCATAACAAGTAATGGCAGGTGCAACACAGATATCAAATACAGAATAGCAACGGCGAAAGAGGCTTTCAAAAAATGAAGTAACACACATCAAAGTTGCTGGTGAACGCAGCAGGCCAGGCAGCATCTCTAGGAAGAGGTACAGTCGACGTTTCAGGCCGAGACCCTTCGTCAGGACTAACTGAAAGAAGAGCTAGTAAGAGATTTGAAAGTGGGAGGGGAGGGGGAGATTGGAAATAATAGAAGAAGACAGGAGGGGGAGGGTTGGAGCCAAGAGCTGGACAGTTGCTTGGCAAAAGGGATATGAGAGGATCATGGGACAGGAGGCCCAGGGAGAAGGAAAAGGGGGAGGGGGGAAAAACCCAGAGGATGGGCAAGGGGTATAGTCAGAGGGACAGAGGGAGAAAAAGGAGAGAGAAATCTGTGTATATAAATAAATAACGGATGGGGTATGAGGGGGAGGTGGGGCATTAGAAAAAGTTTGAGAAGTCAATGTTCATGCCATCAGGTTGGAGGCTACCCAGATGGAATATAAGGTGTTGTTCCTTCAACCTGAGTGTGGCTTCATCTTGACAGTACAGGAGGCCGTGGATAGACCTATCAGAATGGGAATGGGACGTGGAATTAAAATGTGTGGCCACCGGGAGATCCTGCTTTCTCTGGCGGACAGAGTGTAGGTGTTCAGCGAAATGATCTCCCAGTCTGCGTCGGGTCTCACCAATATATAGAAGGCCACATCGGGAGCACCGGACGCAGTATATCACCCCAGCCGACTCACAGGTGAAGTGTTGCTCACCTGGAAGGGCTGTTTAGGGCCCTGAATGGTGGTGAGGGAGGAAGTGTAAGGGCATGTGTAGCACTTGTTCCGCTTACAAGGATGAGTGCCAGGAGGGAGATCAGTGGGGAAGTTTCTGTGCTGTATGTCTCTATTACTCAGTCCTGCATGTGTCACCCCTTATTCTGGAATGATAAGGCCCCATTTCTCAACTGCTCAGCTAGAGGAATACAGTCCTGCTGAGCTCGTCAAAAATTAAATTGGTTTCAGTGAGATAACTTCTCATTCTTCTTATCTACAGAAAATATAAACCCAATCTACCCAATCTTTGCTGTAGGACATTCCATCTGGTGGTACCGACCTCTGCTCAGTTTGTGCTATTATATGCAGCCTCCGCTGTTCATGGGGATTAATGAATACCAATGCAGAGTTACTAACTGTGTGTCTGTCTCAGAGTAAAATATTCACTTTTCAGAACTGAACTGTATAACTGCAAGATTCATGAGAGTTAAAACAGAAAATCCTGTTTCTGCTTGCAAAATCTTTCTTAATATTGATTTATCCTTGTTGAGAAGTAGGTTCTTCAGATTCACGCTGCATAGGGGACAAACATCCATCAGTGCTCTTTATCAATACTACAATAACACTAACTTGCATTTTCAAACCAGTTTTCCTGTGATAAAATTGCCTTGGGCACTTCACGGACGGTATTATTAAATAAAATTTAACTCTGAGGTGTGTAAGGAGACATGAAGTCCATTGGCCAGCAGCCTGGACAGGAGGATAGGCTTCAAGAGGATTGTAAAGTGAGAAAGGGCAAGGGAGACAGAGGGGGTTAGACTGAATGCCAGGGATAGACCTGAGGCAACTGAAGGCACATCAGCCAATGTTGGTGTGATCAAAATGAAAGATGAGCAAGAGGCTAGAAAAGGAAGAGCACAGACTTCTGGGTAGATAGTCATTTGGAGAAAGAGTCAGGAATTATGACAATTAACCCATGATGACCGTTCAGTGGGGCAGGTTGTTGAGCTTCTGCCTCACAACTTCAATGACTCATCTGTTGTGCTTATTTGTGTGAAGTTTGCATGTCCTTGCAGTGATGTGTGGATTTCCAATGGGTGCTCCAGTTCTCTCCCCCATTTCAAAGACACGCTGACAGGTTAATTGGCGAAAGTAAATTGCCTCTACTGTAGGCGGGTGGCAGGAGAATCAGAGGCTGCTGGTGCACGCGTGAGATCGAACGGATTGCAGGAAGATAGGTGGGGAAGTGAGACTGATGGGGTTTACAGATACTGGCATTGACTCAATGTGCTGATCAACCCCTTTCAATGACATTGAAAAAAAACAGGAATATGAGAACTCACTCTCTTCAAGAGGCTTCAGGTAATTCACACTCAAGTAATTCAGGAACAGCTTCTTCCCTTCACCATCAAACTTCTGAATGGTCAACGAACCCATGAACACCACATCATTATTATACACGTACTTATTTATACATATATATAATTCTTATTGTAACTTATAGAAAATTATTATGCACTGCACTGTATGGCTGCCACAAAACAACAGATTTTATGACATGTGTCACTTACAATAAACTTGATTCTGATTCAAAGTAAATTTATTATCAGCGTGGATACCAATCTTCTGTCATTGCTATAGGTGTTGATGTCTCGCTATTGAACCATAGAATCAGCCAACAGAAAAACAGGCCCTTTCAGCCCACTTCGTTTACAATGACCATGGTGCCTATCCATCCTAGTCCAATTTGCCCACATTAGGCCTATATCCATCTGTGCTTTTGCTATCCAGGTAACTGTCCAAATGTTTTTTTTTTCCCCAAAGTTGTAATTTTATCTGTTTCTAACACCTCTCTGGGATCTCGTTTGGGATAACCACTACTCTGTATGAAAATCTTGCTCCTCAGATCTCCATTAAGTTTCTTCCCTCTTACCTTAAAACTTTGCACTGAAGTTCTAGTCCCCCCTCCCCATACTGGGACAAAGATTCAGACTACCTATCTTGTCTATACCCCTCATAATTTTATAGATGTCTATAAGGCTCCTCAGGCTCCTCTGTTCCAATGAAAATAAACCCAGCTTATCGAATCTCTCCTTCTAATTACACCCTCCATTCCAGGTGACACCCTGGTGAATGTCTTCTGCATTCTCGTTATTGCTACCACATCCTACTGAACCATATCGATCGAATGCGAGAATGTGGCAAGCGTGCGTGCAGCTGATTGATCGTGTGCTGGTTCAATTCGGCCTCCTTTGCGTGGAAGGCTCTCTCTTTTTGCGTGGACTTTTGAGCGCACACATTTTTACCTTGGTGGACCCTGTTGATCGCTCCCGCACTGTAGGTTGCCCAGTGTGTACCATGGCTAACATAATTCAGTAAAAATGTTTAATCCTACTACTCTGTTGTCAGTCTTGCTCCTCGCATATATAACACCCTGTTGACCAGAATGTTGACCAGAAATGTACACAATAAGTGTGGTCTAACCAATATTTTGTAACACTGAAGTAATATTCTGCTCAATTCCAAATGTTATTAGATGTCTTGAAGTCTACACTGTGCTTCCAGAGAGAACAACCACTTTCCTGACTCGATAATTTCATAAATTTTCCAATTCATCGCTAGAAAGAGACAGATTCTCAGTTGAAGACTCTGTGAAACTTTGTGAAATTTAGTTAGTAGTCACTCTCCTTGTCAAACAGATAGTGTCTCGCTCACAGCCCCAGGACCAAGTCCTATCCCAGCTCCACGCTGGAAGGGCGATATATCAAGGTGTTGGTAAATCTGATTCCTTTCAGATTACCAGCTTCCCTGCACCAATAGAGATACAAGTAACAACATCAGCAATTTATCAAGAGCAAAGAGCATGAAATTGAGTCTTAACTTCTAATAAGTCAGCTTTTATTTGAAACTGTACCAGCAAAAAGTTACAAGTGGTCCTCTCTAAGCTGTCTGTGGAAAGTGTAAAAAATTGGAGTGGTCTGCATTAATTCTTGCTGCCTAGCCACTCAGGTCATTTAAAGATGAGCAGGCTGGAAATCATTGGGACAGAGACTTTCCGAAAGGCACTCAATTAAATAAAGCAACACAGAATTGAATGGTTATTACTGGGAAGCATCGACAGGGCAGCAATGATTGGGTACCTGCATTGTAAGGCAGGCAAACACCAGGAAATCTGCAGATGCTGGAATTTCAAGCAACGCACATAAAAGTTGCTGGTGAACGCAGCAGGCCAGGCAGCAACTCTAGGAAGAGGTACAGTCGACGTTTCGGGCCGAGACCCTTCGTCAGGACTCTATTTAAACTTCTTCAGTGTAGGCATCACCGGAAGAGGTTTCACAGTAGTGAATTTAAAAATGCAAACATGAGGAAATCTGCAGATGCTGGAATTTCAAGCAACACACATCAAAGTTGCTGGTGAATGCAGCAGGCCAGGCAGCATCTCTAGGAAGAGGTGCAGTCGATGTTTCGGGCCGAGACCCTTCGTCAGGAACTGCCTGACAACCTTCGTCAGTTTTGGTTTCAGAACTCCTTGAGATTCTGTAGGATGCTACAGTGATCAGAAAGTCCAACTTCTCTTTTGCAAACCTATGAATATTGAGAAGACAGAATACTGCAGCTGCTGGAAACCGCAGTCATCAAAGACTCCGACAAATTTCTACAGGTGGACCGTGGATTGCATCACAGTCTGGAACGGAGGCTCCAATGTGCAGAATCAAAAGAGGCTGCAGAGGACTGTAGACTCAGCCAGACCCGGTACGGCACTATCCTCTCCAACACTGAGGACAGCTTCAAAAGACAGTGCCTGAAGAAGGTGGCATCCAATGCTCAAGGAACCTCACCATCTGGAACATGCACTCTTCTCGTAGTTGCCATCTGCGAGGTGGTGCAGGAGCATGAAGATCCACACTCAATGTTTTGAGAACAGCTTCTTCTCCTCTGCCATCAGATTTCTGAATGGTCCATGAATCCATGAACACTGCCTTCCTATTCCTCTATTGCACTATTCATTTATTTGTCTTTTTGTAACTTATAGTAACTTCTATGTCTTGCATGGTACTGCTGCCACAAAAACAACACATTTCACAACATATGTCAGTGATAACAAAAATGATTCTAATTCTGATTTTGGACACTGGAAGGAAATGGACAATCGATGTTTTGGGTCGAGACCCTAAACATCGAGACTGGCTGTTTCCCTCCACAGGTGAGATTCTCAGACAGCTTGTTTATTTTTGCTATGAAATGATTTTGGTTAGATCAAAGACAGCATCACTTGCCTGAATATACCCCACTGGACACAGAGCCCCAGAAAGGCCTAATTCTGCTCCTATATCTTATGGTGTAATGAACCAGTTTTTCAATCACACCATTTCAGAGATCTAGGTAGCAGAGAAGTTTAGTTGTGATTATGTATACATTCATTAGCACTGAACTTATCTATATTTATCTCCATTACTATTGACTCCTGCTTTTCTTATGCATTGTTTGAGATCTAGACATCATTGTTAAAACCAGCATTTATTGTCTATTCCCAATTATCCTTCAGAAAGTGGTGATGAGCCACCTTCCTGAATCACTGAGGTCCTATAAAGGTATTTCCACAGTGATTTAGAAAGGTATTCCAAGATTTAGGCCCGCTCACAATGAAGAACCAGTATTATATTTTCATGTCAGGATGGTGATTTACAAGGTGATCTGTAGGTGGCGGTGTTCTCATGCAACAGCTATTCTCGTTGGATAAGGTTATGGGTTTGGGAGGGTGTTATTCAATTATTTTAGTACATTTTGTCATTGATACACACTGCATAGTCTGTGCACAACTGTTGGAGGGAATAAACATTTGAGATGGGAATGAGATACCTGTCACTTGGGCTGTTGAGCTTGAGAGTTGTTGGAACCTTACTCATCCATGTAAGTAGCTAATATTCCGTCTTGCTCCTAAGCTGTGCCCTGAAGGTAATTGAAAGGCTTTGGAGTGTCAGGAAGTCAGTCATATGCCACCTCTGGGCTACTCTTACAGCTCCACACAGCATTTAGACAGCTGGTTTAGTTGAGTCTCTGGTCACTGGAAATGCTCCAGGGTATTCAAGCTAGGTAACCCGGCAACAGTAATGTGGATAGGTGGCTAGAATCTCTTGAAGATGGCCATTACTGGTGAAGTAAACATTCAGCTCATGCCTGCATGTTGTCTGTGCGGTCATGGGCTGCTTCATTTGCTGAGAACTTATGAATGTGCAATTATGAGTGAACATCCCCACCTTTGACGGTATTGCAGAAATAAGGTCTTTGAGGAAGCTGTCCTGAGGAACTCCTGCAATTATGTCTTGCAGCGGGTATGATTGACCTCCAGTTGCACAACTAACTTCCTATGTATGAGGTATGACTCAAAGCGGTACTTTTCCCCAGATACGGGGCGCCACGGTGCTGTAGCGGTTGGCGTGACACTATTACAGCTTGAGGGGTCAGACTTCAGAGTACAGAGTTCATTTCTGACACTCTCTGTAAGAAGCTTGTATGTTCCTTCCCATGAGCACATGGGTTGCCTCCGGGTGCTCCGGTTTCCTCCCACAGTCCAAAGATGTACCGGTTAGTAGGTTAATTGGCATTGTAAACTGTCCTGTGATTGGGCTGATGTTAGATAGATGGTTAGGCCAGGTGGGCCTGTTCCACGCTGTATCTCTAAATAAAATAAAATACCTATTGACTTGGGAAGGATGTAGAAGCTGTAGAGAGAGGGTTCAGAGGAGGTTTACCAGGACCCTGCTTCGATTAGAGAGCATGTCTTATGAAGGTCAACTGAGTGAGCTGGGGCTTTTCTCTCTGGAGCAAAAGAGAATGAGGGGTGACTTGATAAGAGCTGTACAAAATGATAAGAGGCATAGATCGAGTGGACAGCCAGAGACTTTCGCCCAGATGAATGTCTTTTCACACAGCGATTGGTAATTGTGTGAAGCGCCCTGCCAGGTTTGGTGGTCGAGGCAGATACATTAGGGGCATTTAAGAAACTCTTAGTTAGGCACATGGATGATAGAAAAATGGAAAACTATGTAGAAAAGAGGGGTTATATTGATCTTAGAGTAGGTTAAAAGGTCGGCACAACACTGTGGATTCAGGGGCTTGAGTGTTCTATATTCTACGTTCTATGACTTCAATATTACCAGGGAGCCTTGGTATCATACTTGGTTGAATTCTATCTAGGTGTCACGGGCACTCTTACCTTATCTCTGAAATTTAGCTCACAGGTACGTGTTTTGATCAATGCCTGATGAGGTCTCGAGCCAAGGGATCTGGCTGAAACCCAAAGTGGGCATTGTAAACCAATTACTAGGCAGTAGGTGCCTCTTAATAGCATTGTTTCTAAGACTTCCCATTCCTCTGTTGATGATTGAGAGTAGCCTAATGAGGGAGCAATTAGCCAGAATTGATAATCTGTTAATCAGTTTCACTGTTTCCAGTGCCTGTGTTAATTTATATATTAGTCTACTTGCCTGTGTTAACTTGTACCAGTGTTTCTCCATGGTTTGTATCTGTCTCTGTTTAACCGTCTGCATTTATCCATTCTTTTGTCCACCTATGCTTGTGTTAAGCTGCAAATATGCTTGCGTGTGCCTGTACTTCGTGGCATCTGCGTATGTGCGTGCTCGTGTTCTGCCTTTCCTCAAATGCATTTCTCTGTCCCTGAAATTTTGCCTTTGTAAGGAAAGAGTTAAGGTTGATTTGTTCTTGGTATGTGCATAAATATATAACACAAAATGGAAGATTGTAAGACAAAATGGTGTCAGTTTGGAATGTGCTAATGGACAGAAGATGTGCATGGGTGCACACTGTCAGGATTAGATACTGCTGGAGAATCTTTTGTTCCTTGCAGACTTGCTCTCTCTGTTTCGAAGTTATGTGCCCAGGGTCATGGGAGATAAGAAGGTACAGGCTGGTACCATGAGGGGAGTGAATGGGGTGAAATTTGTGTCAGATTTTTGAAAGGCACAAAAAATGGACACTTTCTTGGTTCAAATGGGATTCTTCACTTAGCCTGGATCGCAATTAAGTGCCACGAGCACGAGACAAAGATATTGAGGGGGGGGTGGGGAGGGAGGGGGAGAGGCAGCGATCAGATACTTGCAATTCCCTCCGGTGGTATATTGTGTAGCTCGACTTAGTAATTGGTTAATAAGTATTATTTTGTCTCTTTTACTACTTCATTAACCATTTAATTTTTAAATAAATTTACTCTAGTAATTTCTTGTAACCTTGAATACATGTACAGTGTCACTTTTGTTTGTTGATACCTTTTGCTGCTAACTCAGAAAAGAACAAGGGATGAATTTAATAATATTTTTGTTACAGCCTCTCTAGGTCAACACTAGTAATAAACAAGTAAGCAAACACAGAGACTGGCTTTGGAGTCTTGGATTTTGCTGACAGTCACCCAAGTTATACACAGGAAAGATGAAATGTTTGGTTTCAGGCTGCCTACTCACACTGGATGCTGTGCAACATCTCTACACAGTGCCCTGCCTGACTAATCTTTATGTTTCTATAATTAAAAATAGCTCGTAAAGACAATTGTCACTGAAGAGATTAGTGTATGTAAGTAATTAATTACAAAATTCTACAAGCAATGATCTTACCCCATCCTATGGTCCACCATCTCTCATCGATCCTTTTGATTCAACACCACACTGTTAACCCTTTCATCTCAGAAACACTTATTATCTTACTTTTTCCTGTAAGGTGGTGCCGCATACAACGCAGCAGCCTCTCAGGGGCCAACCAAAGTTTTTCTTTGTGAAATTTGTTTTTTACGATCTAAAGACAATCCTATCCAAGAAAATCAGGTACTGCAGGGCTATTCCATCAGGGAGCTGTTTGTTGATCAGAATAACTGGACTGGTGTTGGCGGCAAAGCCGGTCGAGGTGTAAAAGGGGTCGGCCAAAGTGTCTAAGGGGCTGGTCGGATATCAGAGGAGCAAAGCGGAATATCAGAGAAGCTGCCAGTGTATCAGAGGAGCTGGTTTGGGTATGGAGGAGGTGACCTGGCTGCAGACCGTGTCGCTGCCCGTTACTTGGACATTGGAGTTGGTTCAGTATAACTGTGGGAGATTGTCTCAGACATTTCACTTGTGATTGCAAGACTCTGTTGAACAGAGATAATGTAAGTTGCCACAGGCAACTGGTGGAGGGGTGGGAGCTGTGTAGCCTCAGTTGTGGTGAGAACTAGGCCTCAAACCTCAGGCTTGCCTGCTGCTGCAGACCAGGTGAGAGATGCGGAAGTGCTACAGTGTGGTTGAGCTCAGCTGGGGGCTGGACTCTCCTGTCAGTGCTGTCCTCCTGTGATCGAGCGGAGGAATGACAGGTTGGATTGCTTGCGTCTGTACACTGCCGGGAGACTGTACCGTCGATTGTTGGACATTGTCGCTCAGGGCCTTACTATTATTTTTTTTGAGTGAATATGCTTCTTTGCCCGATACTTTGAATTATGTTACTCGCTATTTTTGAATGTTTTGCACTTGGGCCCAGAGGAATGCTGTTTTGTTCAGCTGTATCTATGTATGGTTTCAATGATAATTAAACTTGATTTGATTTTACACTTACATCCTGTTGAGTGATAAGATGGATTCTTGATCTCTCAGTATATCTACTCTGCCAAAGCCTTGCACCTTATGTATCGGTTTACGCTGCACTTCCTCTGCAACTTAAACACGATCTTCTGCACTCTGTTATTGCTTTTCCCTTGTACTATCTCAATGTACTGATGTGATTAAATGATCTGTATGGATGGCATGCAAAACAAACTTTTTTCCCATGTGACAACAATAAATCAGTTTACAAGTTTAGCAATTTTTATACACTACTGGCCTTTTTGTATTGTGGTCTAGCTCAGGATAGAAGTTAGGGGAGGGAATACTATATATATCAGGAAAAACTCCTGACAGCCCCACGCTGCTTGGGACTCCCTGGTAGAAGGGAGGCGAGCAGGGATTGGTGGGAAGGTAGTGAGAAGGGGATGGTGATAAAGCTGGATGTACCACTCTCTTTAATGCCTTTGGGCTCCATATCTAAGAAATGACGTGCTGGCACTGAAGAGAGTCCTGATGTTTATGAGAGTAATCACGGGAACTAAAGGGTTAACATTTTTGGGGTGCTTGATGGCTCTGGGCCTGTACTCACTGGAGTTTAGAAGAATAAAGAGGGATTTCACTGAATCCTCCCAACGTGCCGGGTGCCACAGTAGTGGAGCGGTTATCGTAATGATTTACAGCACCAGCGTTCGGGGTTTTATTTCTGCCGTTGTCTGTACGTTCTCCTCGTGTTTCCTCTGCGTGCTCCGATTTTCTCCCACATTCCAAAGAATCAAGGGTTACTAAGTTGAGGGCATGCTATGTTGGTGTCAGAAGCATGGCGACATTTGCGGATTGCGCCCAGCACATCCTCAGACTGTATTGGTTGTTGACATAAACAACTGTATGTTTTGATGTACATGTGAAAAATAAAGCTAATCTTTATCTTTAAGTATACTGGCCAGGATGGTGGCAGAGCAGAGATAGCTGAAGTTTCTGGGAATAGTTCGCAAGGCCCAGGATAGATACAGTATGTCCCACAGAAGAAGAAGTTCTCAAATGGCAGGGATAGGGACTGTGGCTGACAAAGGAAGTTAACAACTGCATTAAAGCCAAGGAAAGGTCATATAAGGTAGCAAAAGTGAGTGGGAAGTTGGATGATTGGGAAGCTTTTAAAATCCAACAAAAGGCAACTAAAAAGTTATGAGAAGGAAAGAGACGAACTATGAGGGCAAGCTAGCCAATAATATAAAGCAGGATACAAAAAGTTTTTTTTTAGTTATATAAAGAGTAAAAGGGAGGTGAGAGTTGATATTGGATCACTGGAAAATGATGCTGGTGAGGTAGTAATGAGAGACAAAGAAATGACAGCTGAACTTAATGGGTACTTTGCATCTGTCTTCACTGTGGAAGACACAAGCTGTATGCCAGAGGTCCATGAGTGTCAGGGAGCAGGAGTGAGTGCCATTGCTATTACAAAGGAAGAATTGCTTGGCAAACTCAAAGGTCTTAAGGTGGATAAGTCACCTGGCCCAGATGGACTACATCCCAGAGTCCTGAGAGAGGTTGCTGAAGAGATAACAGATGCATTGGTCATGATCTTTCAAGGATCACTTGATTCTGGCATGGTTCCAGAGGACTGGAAGATTGCAAATGTCACTCCACTCTTTAAGATGGGAGGAAGGCAAAAGAAAGGAAATTATAAGCCAGTTAGCCTAACCTCAGTGGTTGGGAAAGTGTTGGAATCTATTATTAAGGATGAGGTTTCAAGGTACTTGGAGACGAGTGATAAAATAAGTCAAAGTCAGCATAGTTTCTGCAAAGGGAAATCTTGCCTGACAAATCTGTTAGAGTTCTTTGAGGAAGTAACAAGCGGGTTGGACAAAGGAGAGCAGGGGATGTCATTTACTTGGATTTTCAGAAGGCATTTGATAAGGTGCCACACATGAGGCTGCCTAACAAGATAAAATCCTATGGTGTTACAGGAAAGAGACTGGCATGGATAAAGGAATGGCTGACAGGCAGGAGACAGTAAGTGGGAATAAAGGGGCCTTTTCTGGTTGACTGCTAGTGACTAGTGGTGTTCCTCAGGGGTCAGTATTGGGACCACTACTTTTCACATTGTTTGTCAGTGATTTAGACAGTGGTATTGATGGCTTTGTGGCAAAGTTTGTAGATGATACGAAGACAGGCGGAGGCGTAGTTACTGCTGAGAAAGAAATGTGACTGCAGTAAGACTTGGACAAATCGGAAGAATGGGCAAAAAAGTGGCAGATGGAATACAGTATTGGGAAATGTATGATAATACATTTTGGTAAAAGGAACAATAGTGTGGACTATTATCTAAATGGGGAGAAGATTCAAACATCAGAGGTGCAGAGAGAATTAGGAGCCCTCGTGCAAGACTCCCAGAAGGTTAATTTACAGGTTGAGTCTGTGGTAAAGAAGGCAAATGCAATGTTGGCATTTATATCAAGACGAATAGAATATAAAAGCAAGGAGATAATGCTGAGCCTTTATAAGACACTAATTAGGCTGCACTTGGAGTATTATCAACAGTTTTGGGCCCCATTTCTCAGAAAGGATGTGTTGTCATTGGAGAGAGTCCAGAGTATGTTCACGAGAATGATTCTGGGAATGAAGGGGTTAACATATGAAGAGCGTTTGGCAGCTTTGGGCCTGTACTCACTGGAATTTAGAAAAATGCGAGGGGATCTCATTGTAACCTACTGAATGTTGAAAGGACTAGGTAGGGTGGATGTAGAGAAGATGTTTCCTGTGGCAGGAGGTATCCAAAACTAGAGGGCACAGCCTCAAAATTGAGGGGCAACCTTTTAGAACAGAGGTAAGGAGGATTTTTTTTTTAGCCAGAGCGTAGTGAATGTGTGGAGTGCTCTGCCACAGACTGTGGTGGAGGCCAAGTCCGTGGGTATATTTAAGGAGGAAGTTGATAGTTTCCTGATTGGTCAGAGCAGCAAGGGATATGGTGAGAAGGCAGGTGTATGGGGTTGAGTGGGATCTGGGATCAGCCATGATGGAATGGCAGAGCAGACCTAATGGGCTGAATGGCCTAATTCTGCTCCCATGTCTTATGGTCTAAATCTTTAAAAGTATATTGAATGGCCCAGATAGAGTAGACTTGGAGAGGATGTTTCCAATATTGGGAGAATCTAGGACCAAAGGGCACAGCCTCAGAATAGAAAGACATCCCTCTAGAACAAAGATTTAGAATTTCTTTAGCCAAAGGATAATTCATTGCCACCGTTGGCTGAGGAGGCCAAGTCATTGGGTATATTTAAAGCAGAGTTTTATAGGTTCGATTAGTAAGAACATCAAAGGCTATGGTGAGAAGGCAGGATTATAGGTTGTGAGGGATAATAAATCAGCCATGATGGAATGAAGCAGACTCGATGGGCCCACTGGCCTAATTCTGCTCCTATGTCTCATGGTCTTATGGTGGTGGTACTGATTCATTACACACGACATTGTTGCCAGTCCAGGGGTGGTGGTACTGATTCATTACACACTGCTTCATGGTAGATTTTATGGTCTTCACAAGCTACTTCGCACCTTATGTAATCTCTGCATATTCTTCTATCATGTTCTCTCTTATTCACTTACCTACTTTTCCTTCAAATATACCGATGCCACTAGTCTAAACTACTCCTTGTTAAAGCAAGTTCCATATTCTAGCCACTCTCCAATAAGTTCTATTTGAATTCCTTATTGGATTTCATGATGAATAACTTAATAAAAGCGGAATACTGCAGACACTGCAAATGTGAAATAAAATCAAAAAATGCTCAACATATTTGATGAGTCAGGTAGCATGAGGGGAGAAAGAACGTGCCATCCTTTCTTTGAAATGTCAACTTTAAGTGTTATCTTAATTCTGTACAGATGTGCCTGCTTTCCCCATATTTTTTCTGCACATACCATGTTGCAGTTCATAACTTTGTTCAGACATTTATAAGCTTAAGTCATAAGATGTCCATTAGGATAATCCTCAATCTTTTTCTTTCTAGAAAAAAATGAGCCCCAGACTGCTGAAATTTCTGATGGCTATAATGTGTCAGCTCTTAAGGCATAGTCCCAGTTTAGAGGGACGCTAAAGCAGCCTTTAAATAAATCCAAGCTGTCTGGAGGTTTGTGTTTCTGGTGTCTGGGTTGGGGTGATGGACTTTCTTTCATCTTGTCGGTAGGTATAAGTAACTGGATCACAGACTCAAGCAATTCTAATAAGATCACATACACCTCATTATCGTTAGTGCCACAATTCCTGCTGATGTTAATTGCTTTGTGGTATCACATCTAAATCAGGCAAAGCACATGTACCATACTATATTTCAAGATTGGTCCAATGAATACATATTAATCTGGATAAATCAATCATTCCATTACCAAGACAGAGGAATAAAAAATCCAAATTTTGGAAAAGTACAGAGGAAGTTCCCTAAGGAAGAGAGGAAGTGACTCTACAGCAAGGTTAAGTTCTTACAGTAGATCCCTCTCAGGCTGCCTCTTGGGATCATTTTTAAAAGTTCAAAGTAAATTTATTATCAAAGTACATGTGTGTCACCATATACAACCCTGACATTCATTTTCTTGTGGGCATACTCGATAAATCTAAAGAATAATAACCATAACAGAATCAATGAAAGACCGCCCAACCTGGGCGTTCAACCAGCGTGCAGAAGACAACAAACTGAGCAAATAATGAAAAAAGAAAAAGAAAAAAAAGCAATAACTATCAAGAACATGAGATGAAGAGTTCTTGAGAGTGAGTCCATAGGTTGTGGGAACATTTCAATGATGGGGCAAGTGAAGTTGAATGAAGTTATCCCCTTTGGTTCAAGATGGTTGAGGGGTAATAACTGTTCCTGAACCTGGTGGTGGGAGTTACTCCATCAAAGCTGCAATTTGTGGTTGCATTTTACCATGATGTGCTGCACTTTGCTGGAAGGCCCTATATTATTATACTTTAAAGGATGTTACAATCCTGCTGATGGAGTTTAATATTTTTGCACAAGGTAGTGTAAATACAAAGCAGGTGTGTCTGGCTCAACAAACATATATAGTGTTAGAGTGTTTTTTAGGTTTCGCACATATAACAATTTACTTCAGCCACCAATCTTCAGATCTGAATATAGACTGTAGATTAAATATAAAATGCAGCTCTGAACAATAGGTTCCTAAGAACCATGAACCACAGTTAATTGGAAGACCAGAGAATGCTGATTTCAATTCATTATTTGTGTGTCACTTGGGTGACTATAGTGTGGGTGCGAAGAGGGAGGTCTAAAGGTTGTGTGTAGTTCAAAGGAAGCATTGTGATTGCATCATAAATATGAAAGTGTCCTGAATTATCCTTTAATCTTTAGCATATAAAATATTGTGTAGTGTTTGGTCAAGCAGGCCTTCTTCCTCCAAAAGGTTGTCCGTATCATTTTATTGAATAAAGAGACTGCTTCATATCTACCAGTACTATCTCTGGTGACTTCGTTCACGCACCAACATACAGGACCGCATTCACTTAATGAATCACATTGATGTGTAACTCGATGAAATATCAAACTTACAAAGCAGTTAATAAAAAAACTTCCACCTGTGAAAATGCAGCTAAGTAAGAAGATAGGCAAAGGGACTCAGGGATATTTTAATAAGATCTTAACAGTTCTAATTTAATGTGCTAACTTCATCATAAAGAGCCTCCGGCAAGAACTAATGATGACTGCCTTTACTGAGTAAGCTGAAGCAACAGAGAAAGAGACGTAAGTAGGGAGGGCTAGAGATTGAGATAGAGATATTTTAAAGACAGAATGAGAAAGATGGATATATGAACTGATAGATTAAAAGATATAAGGAAATGGAGGTAAGGAAAGAAAGATAACATTTGAAAGAGATGGATATTTAAAGACAGAAAACTTGACAGGGAGATAGATAGAATAAATAACAGATATTAAAAGATAAAAAAGTGAGAGCTCATTAACTTTGTAAACACTGAGCCTTTCAGAATCATAACATTTTTCATGTTGATATCAAGACCAAAGTGGGTCCTTCTGAGTGAGGGACCCCTTGATACAGATGGCACTGCTCTACTCTGCCAGTCCCTCTCACTCCCATTCTACCTCTGTTACTCTCTCCCTCTCTCTCTGTCTATGTGTTGAGGCAGCTGGTTTTGGTGTCCTAGGGAGGTACATCAGGGAAACAATTATATGGGCCCTCTAAATCCATGCACACTGTTGGTCACCCATTTAAACTTATTCTACACACTTATCCTACGCTCTTTCCATTTTGTTTATTCTCCCACCTTCTCATCAGCTCATCCCGGATTTTCACTGGCACACAGAGAGACAATTCACAGTGGCCAGTTAACCTATCATCCTGCATGTCTTTGGGATGTGGGAGGAAACCGAGGTGGTCATGAGGAGAATATGAAAACTCTACACAGATGCCCCCAGTGGTAATAATTGAACCTGTGTCCCTGGCGCTGTGAGGCGGAGTGTCTCACCCACGGCGCCACCATAGTGTATTTCAGAGTCAGAGAGTCATTGTGTATGGGACAGGGTGGTGAGACATTTTACAGTGATGTTTCAGGTTAAAATATTGCTTAGCGGACTTCCATTGCTGAATCTGCAATTTTTGTGAAATTACAATATAATCAGAAACTAGTCAGTGTTCAGTCCTGCATCAGCAATTAGCATCTTGTCACGATTCAGTGAGTACTTGGTCAGTCCTTAATCAGTATTCAATCCTTGGCTGTATTTGGTCAGTGCTCAATTAGTACTCAGTGAATATTCAGTTAATACCAAGCATGCAGTCAGTATGTGGTTAGCACTTGGTCAGAAGTTGCTTGGATCTCAGCCAATACTCACAGGTCATTGTCTGTGTCTGCTCGATTCTTTTGCTGGCGTCGGTAAATAAAGAAGATTGTCACTACGGCACTGATGATGATAACAGCAGCGATAATTCCACCCAGAATTCCTATTACACTTCCAGGGGCTCCCTGGGGTAGTGGCTTATCTGTAAACAGAGAGCAAACGTAAATTTTTAAATTGCTTTATTCTGAACTTCAATGAACAACTACAAATTGAGACTTATAACTCCTTGAGGACCACCGTTAAGCATACATGAGCAAAATAAATAGAAGAGCTTGCTAACACAGGTAATCTGAAATAGGAGATGCAGTAAATTCCTTGAATTAAATGACCTCTGGGCTATTGATTACTCTCTGGAACTTTGCTTCACTGTAATGTTACTCTTTGGAACTTTGGTCTCCTACTTACCAATGGATAGTCGCAGTGTCAACCTCCGGGCCGCGGACTAATACCGATGCGTCGCCTCTGATCTGGGCCGACATATACGTGCCGGGCAGCACCTAATTAATTAGCTTGTTTATTTTGGCTTTTTTCTTAAAGATGTGCTGGGTGCGTCCCGGCTACCGCTGCACCCCTGCTTGCTTCGCAGATCGGTATCGGTCCGCGGCCCGGAGGTTGGGGACCACTGGAGAGAGGTCTGTAATTGTGCGTCTCTCTTACCATTTCTCCCTCTTATCTTCTTCCCTACTTGTGTAGATACCTTGTTAGAATTTCAGACATGATGGTCTATCACTCCCTTGCGGCCAGATAATGAATGACAGCCAGCCATTTGATTAAGAAGGGCATCAAAGCAAGAGCAATTCTTCTTGTTCACGACATACACACTCAAGCGCGCGCGCGCACACACACACACACACACATACACTTCAGTGAGGGTCACTAGATCCAGTTCAGACACTGAAACCAAAGCTGTGTTCATAGTTCAGTGACGCTGAGACCAACAACTAGTCAAGTTATTAATGGGTTGCGTTATAGTGTAGCGACTAGCACTATCATACCACAGCACCAGTGATCACTGAGCAGGGTTCAATTCCTGTCACTGTCTGTGAGGAGTTTGTACGTTCTCCCCTTGACCTCATGAGTTTCGTCAGGGTGCTCCGGTTTCCTGCCACATTACAAACATGCAGAGTTAGGGTTAGTGAGCTGTGGGCATCTATGTTGGCGATGGAAACTTGGCGACCCTTGTGGGCAGCCCCCAGCACAATCCTCAGACTGACGGTCGTTGACACAAAATAATGCATTTCACTGTATGCTTTGATGTACATTTGACAAGTAAAGCTAATCTTTCTCTTTTCAAAGTTATCTTTATCTCTAACTATAGTCCTGTTACGTACCCCGTAACTGGGTTGCCAAACCAGCAGAAATGGACTACTTAGTTGGAGTCTGGTTCAACAGAAGCTAATAAAGTTTTATTAAAGAAATAAGTAACACAGTACTTTAATCGTAAGGATATAAATGCAACAGGTTAGCAATGATAAAACACACATGTACACAGAACTAGGGTAATAGGAATCAACCAAGCTCTATCGCAGTCTAGGGGTAAAATGATCAGTCTCAAGTGACGCAGAGTTCAGTTCAGCTGAGTACAGTTCACAGTAATCGCTGCTGTGCCGTTGGGGGGAGAGACAGAGAATATGCAAATCTGATTCAGACGGACCTTTGATTTTCTTCGCAGTTAGCTTTCGGGCAAACCCTTTTAATGTCTTCTGTGGTCACCGACTGTGACTCCTCCGTTCCGGATACGACCGTTCTTCCGCGGTGAACCCAGCACCCAGGCAAGGGCGGACACACACACCAGGTTCCCACCGATCGTCCCCTTTTCACCCTGTGCATCTATGGTCAGTTCCTGCGACCAGGCCTCCAAACTCCTACAAACTTGTGGGGGAACACTGCTCTTCCAGGGTCTTGTTATCTCGTGATCTCGTGATGTGTGTCGTGCCTTAGCGAACCTGTTCTTTTTATCCCCCTGCCGGGGTATCACCTGTCCATCAAACTTCAAACAGTTCAGGTTCAAAGCAACCAGTCTGTCAATACTCTTAATTGTGTTTCTTTTCTGTTATCTCTCTCCTCTCTCATTAACATTTTGAACGCTTCTCCATTGTCTCCCTTATCTCTCTCATCAGTATCAATCTTCTGATAACTTGGTTTGTCGTCACAGTCCCTACTCCCGTTGTCAGTTAATCCAGGTACTGGACCTCTTGGTCTCTCCAGCTTCATTTACCTGAAGAGACCAAGATGTGTGACCAAGCACAGTATGGGACAGTGATGTAGCTTATTGGTTTGTAATCCTGTTTCGAAATATATCTATATCTTTATATGTTGATTTTTTTCCCTCCATACCTATCTTAGCATGAACATCTGTGAACTGATATATCTGTTCAGATGTGTCCACAAGTCATTGTTTACCTTTATGTCGCTGTGTGTTATGGATTCACACACAAAAAGGCGGAGGCTGATTCTCATCCTTCAAGGAGTTCACTTTAGCCGAGCCCAGTGAGGGCACACGTCTGCTAATGTCTACAGATGCCACTTTGGTTGGCCACTGTATTGACTTCCCAGTACTGAGGTCCACTAAAGTGGCATCTATCAACGATTATGATTGAGACACAAAGGAAGCCCTCAAAAGCATTGAAAAACTGAGACCAAGTACAGTATATACATTCAATTTTATATATACTGTATACTACATAAATTGTATTTTTTACTACATTCCCTTCTGCCTCAACCAAACCAAAATTACTTAACAAATTTCACTGGAGATCTCTCCCCGTTAAGGCATCTAAACTCCACATGAGGATTTTTGCTTTGCACTGTCTGATTTGCCCAGATAGTCCACCACCAGCATCTGATCCTGTCTTCCTTCATCAGCACTCATTCCCAGCACCGGAAGATGACTGAGAGCATCTGCCTTTCCATGGTACTTCCCAGTTTTGAGCGCAAAGGTATATCCACATGCTTTCAAGGTCAAAGCCCATCTTTGAGCTCCCAGGGAAGCTTTCTAAAGCTTGGCTTCATTTCATAGATTAGGAAAATCAAGGCTTGCTGATTTATGTAAATATACTTATGGAACTGCTGAGCTCTGTACTTACAGCACATGACAGCTAAACCTTCTCTAGCCAGCTGACAGTATGTTCTTGCTGCTTCTGTCAGTCTTCTGGACATAAACTCTATTGACTTCTCAGAACCATCCTCCATCGATGGGACAACACAGCACCAACACCATATGGTGATGTGTCACATGATCAGATTAACTCTCTGGTGCCTGGTGCACCAGCACATCAACAGATCATGCTAAAAAAGCCCTTTTAGTCCGACCACTCCTCACCCACTTCATTTTGTTTCGCTCTTCTCACTGCTGCCATCAGGAAGAAGGCACAGGTTAACTGCGTTAATACGACCAATCAAAGTTAAATACAAAGGAAGCCATTTAGATGAAAGTTGAATAATATGGTCTATTAATGGTAAAAAGTTAGTCTTAAATAAATCTTTGTATTTACAAGTAATTTTAATCCCAAGTTGTTTAAAGTTGTTCATAGAGCACATATGTCCAAAGATAAGTTAGCGCGCTTTTATTCTCATATTAATCCTTTTTGTGATAGATGTCCGGGGCAGATAGCCTCTTTAACTCATATGTTTTGGTCTTGCCCTACTTTGGAAACTTTTTGGAGAGACATTTTTAATATTATCTCCAAGGTATTGAATATAGATATCTCTCCTCACCCTATTACTGCTATCTTTGGACTACCTAAAATTTCCAGTAATCTCTCCCCTTCAGCCCGTAGAATGATTGCATTTCTTACTTTAATGGCGAAAAGATGTATCTTACAACATTGGAAAGAGCTTAATGCTCCAACTACCTTTTTTTGGTTTTCTCAGACGATATTATGCTTGAACTTGGAGAAAATTAGAAGCAATCTTTATGACTCCTCTTTTAAATTTGAACAGACTTGGAGATCTTTTATTCAATATTTTCATTTAATGTAATATATACCCTTCTTGTTTTTTTTCACTGTTTTTAATGGAGGTCGGGATTGAGGACGTGATTTTAAGTTTAACTCTGTTTGGTTTCAAGTTAGCCCATTGCTTTGCATTGCTTTTAGTTAGTTGCACGGTGGGTTTTTTTGGGTTTTTTTTTCTTTTTCTCTATTGATATATATATAAAATTAGTATACTATTATGTTACCTTGGTATATTATGTTTAAATTACATTGTTTGTAGTTTTTTTTTGTATTAATATCTTTTGTAATTTTATTATATTTTAACAATGTATTAGTTTCTATATGGCTTACCTTTTTGTATACTTACTTAATAAAAAGATTTAAAAAGAAAGGAAGAAGGCACAGGAACCTTAAGACCCAACGCCACCAGGTTCAGGAACAGTTATTACCCCTCACCCATCAGGCTCTTGAACCAAAAGGAGTAACTTCACTCACTTGCCCCATCACTGAACTGTTACCACAACCTGTGGATTCCCTTTGAAGGACTCCTCATCTCATTTTCTCGATATTTATTATTATTATTTATTTTTCTTTTTGTATTTGGACTGTCTGTTGTCTTTCGCACATGGGTTGTTTGTCTTGTTGTGTGTGGGATTTCAATGATTCTATACTGTTTCTTTGTAATTACTGTGAATGCCTGCAAGGAAATAAATCTCAGGGTAGAATATGGTAACATATATGTACTTTGTTAACAGATTTACTTTGAACTTTGAATGGATGGAGCTAAGTGCATTGCTAGAACTGGCAAGAACTTGATTATAATGTTTCTGCAACCCCAGTTTTGACTTTCAGTTGATTATGTTAATTGGAACAAGAGCACTGATAATGTTTAACTGGGTGTAGTCCTTTTGTGATCATGCATTACTTTGAGAACTGTACATTGTTCAATAAAGTACACTTTGTTCTCCTTACATAAAACCCTGCCTTTGCTGGTCTACTCAAAGCTTACCCCGGCAGAGGTTCATTTTGTATGACTGTTGTACCTAGGATATTGTCCACGTGTACAGCAACAATGGGAATACTCTGCAACAACCCCTTCTACGGCTCACTGACAACACTATGGAGGGTGGTTGCTTACGGTATATATGAACAAGCCCAAGTGCGTTGACAGTCCCGCCGCTGCCTTTAAGGAGTTTGGACGTTCTCCTGTGACTGCAAGGCTTTTCCCTGGGTGCTCCAGTTTCCTCCCTCAATCCAAAGGTGTACCAGGTAGCAGGTTAATTTTTTCAATGAAAGTCCTCCATCTCTGTCTGCCCATACTGTCGCACACAGATGTAGAAGGATTCTTCATTGCTGTTTCCATAACAGTTGTTTTTTGACCAGTCAGGGTTGTCAGCCCTGAGCTGAACCCCTGAACCTGGAGGACCAGTGAACCACTCTTGGTCTGTCCTCTACCCTTTGACCTGTTTGGCATGGGCAACCATAAAGCATAAAGCATAAACCGTAAAGCCAAAGCATAAAGCACTGACTCCAGCCAACATAGCGCTCTGGGTCACTGAGGCACACAAGCCTCCAAACCCTATGACAAGGTCATAGTCATAGTCATACTTTATGGATCCCGAGGGAAATTGGTTTTTGTTACAGTTGCACCATAAATAATTAAATAGTAATATGTTAATTATGCCAGGAAATAAGTCCAGGAACCGCCTATTGGCTCAGGGTGTCTGACCCTCCAAGGGAGGACTTGTAAAGTTTGATGGCCACAGGCAGGAATGACTTCCTATGACGCTCAGTGTTGCATCTCAGTGGAATGAGTCTCTGGCTGAATGTACTCCTGTGCCCAACCAGTACATTATGTAGTGGATGGGAGACATTGTCCAGGATGGCATGCAACTTGGACAGCATCCTCTTTTCAGACACCGCCGTCAGAGAGTCCAGTTCCATCCCCACACCACAGAGGCCGTGGTCCTCTTGGAGGAGTAGGTTAATTGGTCATTGTAAATTGTCCTGTGATTAGGCTATGGTTAAATTGGGGTTGTTGGGTGGCGCAGCTCAACGAGCTGGAAAGGCCAGGTCGGTGCTGTATCTCAATAAATAAATAATAAGAATACTTCTGAAGTGAATCCCTTAATACTAGCTGTGCATCTGCCTGACTGCTGCCATCCAGACTAAACTGTAACCATGTTGTCTGCACTAGGAAAAAGATACTGCTCCAGGGGGTGAGACTTGATTAACAGTCAGCTTGTAATCTCCACAAATCATGCTTTAACACCAGCATAGTTGGTCCTGCCCATTTTGAGGATTTAACAGGTTCAATTATTTTCCCACAAAGAAGCCTGTCAATTTCTGCCTTTGATGTTGGTTTCATTGCATAAGCCGCTAGCTTGAAGAATCCTGGTGGAACATCAGAATCAACATGAATTTTGGCTTGGATACCCTTCAATATGCCTGTCTCCTCTTTGAAGGCCACTTTATGGCTCCTCAGCACCTTCTGTCATGTTCCAAGATTCAAGGTTGTTTAGTATCATTTCCAGTACACAAATGTAATAGGAGAATTAAATAATTGTTATTCCGCATCCAATGCAGCACAATAAAGAATGCAATAAAAATTAAAACTCTATAAATATAAATACATATAGCCTACATCCATAAAGTGATGCTACTAGGCACAGGAGTGTCTGTGCATAAGGTGACTATTGATCAGTCTTACTCTTTGGGGAAAGTAACTGTTTTTGAGTCTGGTGGTCCTAGTCTGGATGCTACGTAACCTCCTTCCCTTTGGGAGTGGGACAAGGAGTCCATGAGCACGGTGGGTGGGATCCTTCATGATGTTACCGGCCTTCTTCTGGCACCTTTCTGTATATACGTATGTCCTGCTGCTGGTGATGTATTGGACAATTTTGACTGCTCATTATACAGCCTTCCTGTCCTCTGCAGTTTCTGTACCATGCAGTGATGCAGCATGTTCGTAAGCTCTCTACCGCGCGTCTGTAGAGGGACGTGAGTATAGATGTGTATCGTCCAGCTCCCTTCAGCCTCCCCAGCATTGGTGAGCTTTGTTAATTGTGTAGAATGTGTTCCGGGACCATATCTGTCAGTAGATTCTGCTGGAATGTTTCCCATATCCAGGTGAATGTCCTTTAGGCAGTCTCTTCCCAATAGGTTCGGTTTGCAGAAACTACATCTGGAACATTTTAACCTGTCTTTGGTATTTCAGTTGCACCAGCAATTCCAATGATTAAGTGCTTTCACCTGTAACATTTCCAGGTTCATCTGTGCCTTTTAAAAGTCCGGTATATCCTTTTCTAGCCACTCAGCTGGATATTCCATGTAACACAGCATTTGGTGTCACATCTCTTTAATTCATGACATTGATCAACAGTTCTAGTTTGTTGAGTCAAGGAATCATTTGCTTTGAAAGAGGCTCTTTGGTCCACCTAGTCTACACTGACCATTTTCACCAATCCGAAGCTAATCCATTTTATGTTCATCACATTCAGAATCAGGTTTAATATCACCTGCATATGTCGTAAAATTAATTGTCTTTGCAGCAGTACAACACAATACATAATAATAGAGGAAAAACTGTGAATTACAGTAAGTATATTATCTAAGTCTGGGGAGCTCAAAATGAAGTGATTCTGCAGACTGGAACATCGAAGCTACGAGCTGCTGGCCTTCCCTTTTGCTGTGGAAGGAGTGATACCCCTCTCTCCCTCGTTAGTGAGAGAAAGAGAGAGCCTGTGGGATGTGGAACTGTTGGGGTGAACAGTGGTTTTCGATGGACTCTAGATCATGGTTTCTTTGGAGGCTTTGCTATTGCTGGCATGGCGGGGTGGGGGGAGCTGATGCTTTCTGCTGGAGCAACTGGGGGGAGGTCTGATGCCTTACTGCTACTTGTGCGTTGGAAGGGGAGGGGGCTTTGGGGTTCTAATGCTTTTTCTGTCATTCATTCATTGGGGTTTTACTTCTGTTTTGTGGATGTCTGCGAAGAGTAAAAATTTCAGGTTGTATACTGTATACATTCTCTGATGTTAAATGGAACCACTGAATCAATGAACCACTTTATTGCACTACTTATTTAAGTTAACTATATATATAAATACTTGCTGTAATTCACAGTTTTTCTCTAATATTATGTATTGTATTGTACAGCTGCTGCAAAAACAACAAATTTCACAGCATATGCTGGTGATGTTAAATCTAATTCTGAATCTGATCTGCTGAGGGAAAATAAAAATACCCCAGGAAGATCTACAGAGACACATAGAGAGCATACAAGCCCCACATAGACAGCAATGGAGGTCATTGGAACTGCGAAGTCAGGACTGAACTCAGGTCACTGGAACTGTGACATCAGGACTCAACCGGGGTCACTGGAACTGTGAAGTCAGGACTGAACTGGGGTCACTGGAACTATGAGATCAGGACTGAACCGGGGTCACTGGAACTGTGAGATCAGGACTGAACTGGGGTCACTGGAACTGTGAAGTCAGGACTGAACCCAGGTCACTGGAACTATGAGATCAGGACTGAACCAGGGTCACTGGAACTGGAGATAAGAACTGAACCGGGATCACCAAAACTGTGAGATCAGACTGAACCGGGGTCACTGGAACTGTGAAGTCAGGACTAAACCCAGGTCACTGGAACTATGAGATCAGGACTGAACCGGGGTCACTGGAACTGTGAAGTCAGGACTAAACCCAGGTCACTGGAACTATGAGATCAGGACTGAACCGGGGTCACTGGAACTGTGAATTCAGGACTGAACCATGGTCACTGGAACTGGAGATAAGAACTGAACTGGGATCACCAAAACTGTGAGATCAGACTGAACCGGGGTCACTGGAACTGTGAAGTCAGGACTGAACCCGGAGGGATTCTCTTGGGGCACTAGATGCAGTAAGTCGCATTTTGGCTTTGCTCCGTTCATTTTTCAATCTTTTTACCACCCTTTTACTATCTATATTAAAGTGTTTAAAACACTTTTATATGCTTGAACTTTGGTTATTAATCGCTGGAAATGAGTACCAGAGGGAAAAAGCCATTAGCCGCAGGCAAGGAAGCCGGTAATGGAAATGGAAGGAGAGAAGGTGACTTTCAGCAGCCGAAGTCTCAGCTCACTTTGGAGGCTACGTCGAAGCTCCTGGATGATAAATTCGATACAAGATTTTCTAATTTGGAAGTATTATTAAAGGAGATCGAAAGTAGACTGGGAGCACTTAAACCGGAGTGTGAAAAACAACAACGGCAAATTTCCGAACTCGATGAAGCTGGTAGACAGAGAGAATGCAAGCCAGATTTATTGGAAAAGAAATTAACTTCGACCACTCAAACACTGGAACAATATAAAGCTAAGATTATCGACCTGGAAAATCGCAGTCGTAGACAGAATTTGCGAATAATAGGACTCCGTGAAGACGTTGAGAGTGGTGACCTTACTAAATGTTTTTCTCAATTTTTAATGGACATGTTCGGCTCTGAAGTTTTTTCTATTTCCCCTATACTTAGATCGCGCCCACCGGGCGTTAAGAGCAAAACCCCTTAAAGAACTGAAACCCAGACCTGTTATACTCCAGTTCCACTATGTGCATAGCAAGAGGCATTTCATTTGAATTGCCCGTCGGAAAGGGGTTATCGAATACGGAGACCTCAAGTTTCGTTTGGTCGAAGATTAAAGTCCTGAGGTAATGCGAGAAAGATCGCTTTATAAACCAGTGATGTCCGAGCTCTATCCAACCAGCTCTGCTATTTCCAGCTTGCCTAAGGGTTGTTCCGCTTGATAAATCACGTAAATGGTTTAAATCCGCGGACGAAGCTCATCAATTCCTTGAGGATCAACGTTTGATCTTAGCTGTCTAATAAATTTACTGTTTTTTCCATGTCTGTATTCATTTGGTTTATGAGTTAATAACCAGTTCATAGATTTGGACTTTTAAAGTTTGAAGAATTTTGCCCTTGGTTTGATAATGCTCGTACTTTGTTTTGGATTATGGATATTTATCACACTTTTATGTTTAAGTTCCTTTTTTTCCTCCCTTTATTATTTTATTTTATTATTTTCAATTGTTTGTTTTTCCATTCCTATTCCATGAAACAAAGTTAATAATATTATCCATTGTACGTGGATAAACCATATGGTGTGTAAAGGGTTAACCTTACTGCATAGGAAACTCATGACTCTCGGTTAGTTTCATCTGTTACTGCCTGTAAGTATGATGCAATTGCCGTCTCTGAGGTAACTTTCAGTGCCAGACAATGGCGGTTTAATTCTACTCTGCTTCAGGACTTAAACTTTGTTAACTTTATTAAAGAACAGATTGTCTTTTTCTTCTCAACTAATTTTACGGAAGAAATTTCCAGTGGGATATCATGGGACACTTTTAAAGAATATATCCGTGGGAAAATTATTTCATATTCTGCTGGATTGAAAAAATGAATTAATAATGAAATACGTACATTGGTTGATAAGATTAAAGAAATTGATAAAAAATATTCTGCTGCTCCTAATTTGGAGCTTTACAAAAAGAGAGTTGAACTTCAAATGCAACACAGTTATTAACATCCCCAATTGAAAATCAATTACTTAAAACTAGGAGTCAATTTTATATATCTGGTGATAAATCGGGTAAGTTACTGGCCAACCAATTGAAAGCTGCTTCGGCTAAACATCAGATTATTAAAGTTCGTAAACGGGATGGTACTTTGATGGTTGACCACGACGAAATTAATAATTCTTTTCAAGTATTCTATACCTCTTTATACCAATCAGAATTTCCTGATGATTCTACCATAATGCATGAATTTTTAAGAAAATTGTATATCCCGAAATTACCACTTAATGAATGTTTAACATTAGATGCACCCATTACGGAAGAAGAAATAAAGAAAGCAATTTCCTTGATGAATTCTGGTAAAAGCACCCAGCCTGGATGGGTATATAGTAGAATTTTTAAAATCTTTTTCAAGTCTACTTTCTCCTTGGTTATGTAGAATTTTTAAGGATACCTTATTTGTAGGTAAATTACCACAATCTTTTTATGAAGCATCTATTTCTTTAATTCCTAAAAAAGATAAAGATCCCACTGAATGTGCATCATATAGACCTATATCCTTGTTAAATGTGGACTCCAAAATTTTTTCCAAAATATTAGCAATTAGATTGGAAAATGTATTGCCACAAATTGTCTCTGACGACCAGACAGGATTTATTAAAAATCGTTATTCGTACTTTAATGTTAGGAGATTGATGAACATTGTATATACTTCTTCGTCTAAAACTCCAGAACGTGTTATTTCACTTGATGCTGAGAAAGCATTTGATAGAGTTGAATGGGAATATCTATTTAACATCCTTGAGAAATTTAATTTTAGCCCAAAATTCATATCTTGGATTAAATTGATGTATCATACACCTTTGGCTTCTGTACTTACTAATAATCAGAGATCCCCCTTTTTTAGGCTTTTTCGAGGCTGTCCTTTAAGCCCTTTACTATTTGATATTGCCTCGGAGCCCTTGGCAATCGCTCTTTGTGATTCACCCAATATATTTGGCATTATTCGTGGTAATGAGACGCATAAGGTATCATTATATGCAGATGACCTGTTACTATATATCTCTAATCCAGAGAAATCCATCCCTGCAGTAATATTACTACTTGCTCAGTTTAGTAGTTTTTTTGGTTATAAGTTGAATCTTAATAAGAGTGACCAAATATGCAAGTTCCAATCTATAGACAATCACCATTTAGACTGGTTACTGATTATTTTACTTATTTGGGTGTAAAAATTACTAAGAAGCATAAGGATCTATTTAAAGTTAACTTTTTACCCTTAATTGATCATGTTAAACAATTGCTTACTAAATGGTCCCCATTGTCCCTATCATTGATTGGTCGAATCAATGCTATTAAGATGATTATTTTACCTAAGTTTCTGTATCTATTTCAGGCAGTACCAATCTTCATCTCTAAATCCTTTTTTGATATTATTGATTCTAAAATTTCTTCATATATATGGCAGAATAAAAATCCTAGATTACGAAAGAAGTACTTACAGAAATCAAAAAAGGATGGCGGTTTGGCATTGCCAAACTTTAGATTCTATTATTGGGCAATTAATATTCCATACCTAACGTTCTGGACACAAGATTTGGATGAAATCCCATGTCCACGATGGGTGAACCTCAAGTGTGAGTCTGTACAGGGGTTCTCATTGGCTTCTATTTTAGGGGCTTTGCTTCCCTTTGCATTTACTAAACTGAATAAACAAACAATTAATCCGATAATTAAACATATGATATAAATATGGTTTCAATTTCGTAATTTTTTTGGATTGAATAAGTTTATCCTATCAAGTCCTAGTATATCCAATTTTTTCTTCCGACCATCCAGAACTGATCAAGCTTTTCTTTTATGGAAAACGAAGGGAATAATATGTTTTCATGATTTATTCGTGGTTAATTGTGTCATGTTCTTTGAAAAGTTGTCTAATAAATATAATTTGCCTTGATCACATTTTTTCAGATATTTACAGATTAGAAACTTTTTGAAGGTTATTTTACCTACTTTTCCGATATCACATCAAACTGAAATTACCGAAAATATTTTAGGTTTAAACCCCTATCAGAAGAGTTTAATAGCAATTGTTTATGATTTAATTACGAAAATACGTTTAGGTATGTCTGATAAAATTAAGAATGAATGGGAAAGAGAACTTCAGGTACTGTATCTTTACCCATAGAGAAATGGTAGAAAATTCTCCAACTAGTTAACGCTTCTTCAATGTGTGCTAGACACACTTTGATACTATTTAAGGTGGTTCATAGGGCCCATAGGTCTAAGGATAAGTTAGCTCGTTTTTATGGTCATATAGTCATGTGTACAGTTCTGGTCACCGAATTATAGGAAAGATGTCAATAAAATTGAGAGAGTACAGAGGAGATTTACGAGACTGTTGCCTGGGTTTCATCTCCTAAATTACAGAGAAAGGTTGAACAAGTTGGGTCTTTATTCTTTGGAACATAGAAGGTTGAGGGGGGACTTGATAGAGGTGTTTAAAATTATGAAGGGGATTGATAGAGTTGATGTGGATAGGCTTTTTCCATTGAGAGTGGGGGAGATTTAAACAAGAGGACATGAGTTGAGAGTTAAAGGGCAAAAGTTTAGGGGTAACATGAGGGGGAACTTCTTTACTCAGAGAGTGGTAGCTGTGTGGAACGAGCTTCCAGCAGAAGTGGTTGTCGTTTAAAGTTAAATTGGATAGATATATGGACAGGAAAGCAATGGAGGGTTATGGGCTGAGTGCAGGTTGGTGGGACTAGGTGAGAGTAAGAGTTCGGCACGGACTAGAAGGGCCGAGATGGCCTGTTTCCGTGCTGTAATTGTTATATGGTTATATGGTTATATAAATCCTGTCTGTGACAGATGTAATTCAGAGGTAGCTTCCTTGACACATATGTTCTGGTCTTGCCCTCTTTTAGAAAAATATTGGAAAGACATTTTTGATATTATTTCAGTAAGTTTGCGTATTGATTTACAACCTCATCCTATTACTGCAATTTTTGGATTACCAATGATAGACTCTAGTCATTTATCCCCTTCAGCTTGCCGTTTGATTGCGTTTGTTACATTAATAGCCAGAAGATCCATTTTATTTAAATGGAAAGATTCTAATCCCCCTACTACATTTCAATGGTTTTCCCAAACTATAACATGTTTAAACTTGGAAAAAATTCGGAGTGATCCTTCGGTTAAATTTGAAGAAACTTGGAGGCCATTTATTCAACATTTTCATATGATGTAAGCTGACCTTCTCTGGATCCTTTTCAATAACTTTTTGTTTGTGTACAGAGGAGCGGAATTAATGACAAATAATGATCTTAACCGATGACATATGGCAGCCCAGTCTTTGGTTTGTTTTGCTTTGTTTTGAGTGTAGGGGATAAAAACTTAAAAAAAAATCTTTTTCATGTTCAGTTATTAAGAGATTGGGAGGTTTAAATTGAATATGTTACTCGGAGTCTGTGTCTGTATACGTTAACCGTTATTAATGTAATCCCGATCTTTTTGTATTATTATCATTGTTATGTTTATCAATTTGAAACTCAATAAAAAAGATTGAAAAAGGAATGAACCCAGGTCACTGGAACTGTGAGATCAGGACTGAACTGGGGTCACTGGAACTGTGAGATCAGGACTGAACTGGGGTCACTGGAGCTGTGAAGTCAGGACTGAACTGGGGTCACTGGAACTGTGAAGTCAGGACTGAACCCGGGTCACTGGAACTGTGAAGTCAGGACTGAACTGAGGTCACTGGAACTGTTAGATCAGGACTGAACCGGGGTCACTGGAACTGTGAGGTCAGGACTGAACCCAGGTCACTGGAATTGTGAAGTCAGAACTGTACTGGAGTCACTGGAACTGTGGAGACAGGACTGAACTGGGGTCACTGGAGCTGTGAGGTCAGGACTGAACTGGGGTCACTGGAACTGTGAGGTCAGGACTGAACTGGGGTCACTGGAACTGTGAGGTCAGGACTGAACTGGGATCACTGGAACTGTGTGGAACTGCTGCCTTTTCATTAAACATTGTGGACTTCAACTCTGTAATGCCACCTTCCCTTGCATCCTCTATGTGGTGAGTATTTTGTTGCCTGATATTTGCTTTATGTTTCTCCTTGCAGACTCTGGCAGTTTAATGTTTTAAACCACATGTGCAACCATTTACTTACACGATCTAGCATTCAGAGTGTGTTTCCCATATACAGTAGTATGAGATTTTGTTGATCTTTATAAAATGATGCTCGACTTGCTCTGAAATAATGCAATTTGTGGTTTGTCCATTCTACAAACTATTACTTGAAATACCGAGCCTCAAACCCTGCCTGGCTTTTACTTTGCTTATTATACGGCTTCTTTCAAAGATGAAATCTACTTCAGTAACAACTGCCTCTGATTCACTGTGAACATCGATGGAAGTGCGTTAGCATAATTATAGCCTTGATGAAAGTTGCTCAGTTCAGCTACATTCTCTCAGCGATTGTTATATTGGGTATTCTTAACCACAACTCAAACTTAAACTTTTGCAAAATACCCCTTCGTTTTAGGTTAAAGTGATTCTTCCAAAATTCCACCCATTCCTTATTTTTTATAATTGGGTTTCAGCTTTCTCATTAAGCTACATGTAGTGCTCCCATCACACTAATTAGGAGAAAACTCTGTCTATGTACGACATTGATGCTGCTTACAGCAAAGAAGTGTGAAGGCATCTTGCAATATTCCTTCCATATGTGGGTTTGAGAATCAAATTCTCCACTTGAGTCTATTTTTGTGACCATTTTTCAATGCTGACAGATATTAGACTCGCGTTCTCTTTCTGTGCTTTTTTTTTGAAGTAAGCTTAGCTTAGGTCCTACCTAATTTTGCGAATAATTTTCCCCATTGCCAATATGTTATAACTTCAAATGCAAACAATAATGGAGACTACGTTTTATCTACGAGGAAGTTAATTCTTTTCTTCAAGTCTGCCGAGTTTACATTTCTGCAAACACATCCTTACAGAGATCCATCAAAATGGCATCTGCCAAGCATAAGATAAGGGCCCGAAAGCACCTTCGCCCCTATAGGTTTAGAGGATAACAACTACCAACTATAACCATTCTACAATGGTTGTCACGGTTTGGGCTGTGATTACATGTGCACTTGTGGTTGTATGTCCAGGAGTCAATGCATGTGCAAGCCCTTCCATGCATATCTAGCTGTATGAGGAAGGGGAGTGGAAGCAGAGGGCGATGTGGGAAGGGAGGGAAGTAGAAGGGGAGGGGAAGGAGAAGGGGGGAGGATCCCTGCAGCATTTGGTGATCCTGTGATCTCTGTCTCGGAGGCCAACTTCAGAACGTCTTTCAAGAGGGTAAACGCTCGCAAGGCAACAGGCCTCGATGTTGGACTGGTAGGGCTCTGAAAGCCTCTTCCAACCAACCGGTGGGTGTGTTCAAAGGCATTTTCAATCTCTCATTGCTACAGTCAGAAGTGCCCACCTGTTTAAAAGGGCAACACTCATACCAGTGCCCAAGAAGAGTAGGGTGAGCTGCCTCAATGACTATCATCCAGTAGCGCTCACATCACTGTGAGGAGTTGCTTTGAAGAGGTTGGTCATGGCTAGAATCAGCTCCTACCTAAACAAGGAGCTGGACCCACTGCAATTTGCCTACTGCCACAAGAGGTCTACAGCGGATGCGATCTCACTGGCTCTACACGCGGCCCTGGGTCACGCGGACAACACTAATACTTACGTTATGCAGCTGCATGTGTGAGGATTAGTCTTCCTGTGCATGAGTTAGCATTTATACACACGGTATAAATACATTTGATTTTGTGTACAATACAAATGTTTTTGTGCATACGTGTGCATGCAGTGCAAATGACTGTGTGTGTGCTTGTGGGTATATGAATGGTGCATGCAGGTATTTCCATAGGCTAACCTATATACACTCAGAGACCTCCTGTACCTAATAAAGTGGCCACTGAGTATATGTTCATGGTCTTTTGCTGCTGCAGCCCTTCCACTTCAAGGCTCGACGTGCTATGTTCAGAGATGCTGTTCCGTGCACTACTGTTATAACACATGGTTATTTAAGTTACTGTTGCCTTCTTGTCAGCTCGAACCAGTCTGGCCGTTCTCCTCTAATCACTCTCATTAACAAGGCGTTTTCGCCCACAAAACAGCTGCTCGCTGGATGATTTTGGTTTTTCACATCATTCTCTGTAAACCCTGGAGACTGTTGTGTGCGACAATCCCAGGTGATCAGCAGTTTCTGAGATACTCAAACCACTCCATCTGGCACCAACAATCATTCCATGGTCAAAGAACACTTAGATCACATTTCTTCCCCATTCTGATGTTTGGTCTGAACAATAACGGAACCTCTTGACCATGTCTCAAACAAAAGAAAATCTGCAGATGCTGGATCTGCAGGTGCTGCCGAAGGGTTTCGGCCCGAAACATCAACAATACTCTTTTCTATAGATGCTGCCCAGCCTGCTGAGTTCCTCCAGCATTTTGCGTGGGTTTCCCTTGACCATGTCCGCATGCTTTTATGCATTGTGTTGCTGTCACATGATTGGCTGATTAGATATTTGCATTAATGAGTAGAGGTACAGGTGTACCTAATAAAGGGGCCACTGAGTGGATATGAGTGATGCATGCAGACATTTGCATAGCGTAACCTGTATATGTGACTTATTAAGCAATAAACAAGCTGCTGGAAGTCTGGTACAAAGAGTCTCAACCTGAAACAGTAACTGTCCATTTCCCTCCATAATGCTGCCTGGCTTGCTGAGTTCCTCCAGCGGGTTGTTTTCTCGCTCCACGTTCCAGCATCTGCACTCTCTTGTGTCTCTATGTGACTTTTTATATGATCATACAACTATGTGTACTTGTATGAGTATCTGTGCATGTGTCAGTACATATAGATGCATGAGCAAGTTTTCTTGAGTGGATTTGCATGTGTGCACAGGTGCTTGTGGGTGGCAGGGTGGAGATGCGTCTGTAGTGAAGGAGGTGGAAGATACTCCTTCCCTCGGCTAGCCTGCAGGTCACCCTTGGGCAAAGTGTGACACTGATCAGAGTCACTTGAACCCATGGGAGCAGGTGGTGGATGGTCATATGAGCAGGTGGTGCACATCACAAATCCTGGTTATGTGATCACTGACGCCAGGCAGACAATCTCCGAAGAGTATTGATAATGACTGCGGTCACCTGTCTTGTAAAGACGCTGCCCAGAAGAAGGCAATGACAAACCACTTCTGTAGAAAAATTTGCCAAGAACAATCGTGGTCATGGAAAGACCACAATCGCCCATGTCATACGACACGGCACATAATGGACGAATGAGTGAACGATGGGTGCTTAAGCGTACGTTTTTTAGCTGCACCTTTCAAGTTAAGTGATGCATTGGGAGCGCATGGTGAGGTGACATGGGAAGTTACCAGATGGGACAGTTTCTTGCATTATTACCTCTCGCTGTAATTTGAGATGAGATCACTTGCCCAACCTTGCTTTCCATTTGGTACTTATTGTAGTGTGGATCATGAGGGAGCAGGTAAGGACATTAAGAAGTTATATCACTATCTCTAAGAACTCGATTTCATGGGTCAGTAAAACCAATCAAGGGTTTCTTGTGTATTAGCCACACAGCTGTGCTCTGTTTAAATTGGAACAAGGCAAATGATGATGGTCAGTGTCCGGATGAAACTTATTTCCTCATAAAGACCATCTAGGTGCTGTGATCTAATTCAATTAGTGTCAAATCTAAAATGTATGCTGTAATTGAATCTGTTTAAATCAGCAGTGACCCGGTGTCATCTCACTCTTTGCATCATCCTTGTGTCGGAGACACTCCTGGCACAATCCTCTATGGTCGATGAGTGAAAGTCTACAGAATTCACAGCCCCACTGATCAGGCACCACATGAGCCTCCTCCATTTTTCTTTCAGGGATCCATCACAATATCCAAGCAGCTTTATCTCCAGCGCACGCACATCTAACTTCCTGTTAAATTCATCCATCCAATTAGCATTTAGCATTAGTACAACCATGAGCTCCACAATCTAACCACTCTCCGGGCAGCGTTTTCCGTAAATTCCATTTTTGAATTTTTTAGAGTCTATCTTATATTTATCTTCCTTAACAATAGTCTTGCCCACAAACAGCTACACATTCTCATCCAAAGTGACCCTTAGGTGCTGTCTTTCATATTTACCAGATTCAGTGCTGATTGAAACAGCACTTTGTATCAGCACAAGTTCAAGTTTGTCATTCAACCATGCACATGAATACAGCCAAACGAAACAGCCCTCCTCTGCGGTCAAGGTGCAAAATACAGAGCCAGCAATCACACACAGCATATATAGCACATATAACTATGATAGCAAAAAAAACATACACTTACAAAATAAAATATTAAAATATAAAAATATAGCCCAAGTCTCTAAATGTCATGGCCTGTCGGTTGATGGTCCACGGATGTTGTCCCGGAGCCATGTTTCTGCAAGAACAAGACTGCAGCAGTTCTTCAAAATGCACAGTGCAGCTGCAGACAAATGCAATCCAGCTTGTCTTCCACCAACCAAACACTAGAGAGGAGGGACCAGTCCCCTAATGACATGCCTCCACAGCTGTCTGTGGTAATGATTTCCACATTCACCACCTTCATGCTAAAGTTCCTCCTCATCTCTGTTCTAAAGGAATGTCTTTCTATTCTTAGGCTGTGTCCTCTGGTCCTCGACTCTACCACAATAGGAAATATCCTCTTTACATCCACTCCATATATGTCTTTCAATATTTGGTAGGTTGCAATAAGATCCCCCTCTCATTTTTCTAAACTCCAGTAAGTACAGGCCCATAATCATCAAATGCTCCTCATACATTAACCTTTTCATTCCCGGGATCATTCTCATAAACCTCCTTAGGATCCTATCCAGTGCTAGCACATCCTTTCTTAGATATGGGGCCCAAAGAGTGGTAACCGGTGGGCAGACCTGTGCCACAAATTCTGCAAACAGTGGGGTGACAAACTCATCTATCCGAGTTCTTGACTGTGTTTGCAATGTGGAGATTACACATTCTGTTCTGATTAGAATCCTAAGAAAAATATTTGGGATCTTTGGTGTGATAGGAGCAATATTTATGAGCATCTTGTTGGCTGTCTGTCATTTCTATCTGGAACAATCAACTATCTCCAAACCCTATTTCAGCAAATAAAACGTACAACGTATTCCTTGCAGGAGGAGAAGAAAATGCTGGGAATGGAAGACCTGGAGGATAGTGTTTTACTTTAAAGAATAAATCCATTGGACGTGCGTTAAGTTGAAGCATAGCTAAAAATCCAGTGTTGTCTCATATTATCAATCAGAGCTTATCATTACCATCATTAAATGCCCGTTATGCCGCGGATGTTTAGTGCAGCAATGAAGGTTCTCCATCTGTCCTTGGCCATCTTCTCTATTGTGCCCCAGGTGTGGTTCAGGGTCCTCATTCTCCCCGTGCGGTATGGCCCCAAGTTGTCTTTGGTCTCCCTCATTTCCTCCACCCTTCAGGGGCCCAATGAAGTGCTGTCTTGATGATGGAGTTGGCCTCTCTTCTCATCATGTGCCCAATCCATCTCCAACGTTTCCCCATGATGATTGTGGCCAAGTCCTCTTGATGGCATTGAAGGAGGAGGGTGTGGTTGGAGATTAATCTTGGCCAGAAAATACACAGGATCTTCCAGAGTTTACGAGCTGATATATTTCAATAAAAATATGATATTTACAGCAATGGGATGTATAGTGTGAGCTAAACTCAAAAGATTATTTCACATTATCTGAATAATATATTTTAATGTTAAATTCCTCCTTTATCCCCCATGTGACAACTTCTCTCAAGCCACTTACCTTTGAAAATAGAGAGATTAGCTTTATTTGTCACATGTACCTCAAAACATACAGTGAGATGTGTCATTTGTGCCAAATCAAATCAGCGAGGGTTGTGCTGGCAGTCTGCAAGCGTTTCCAGCATCAACATAGCATGACCACAAATCACTATCTCTAATCCATACGTCTTTGGGACGTGGGAGGAAACTGGAGAACCTGGAGGAATCCTAAGCAGTCACGGGGAGAATGTAGAAACTTCTTACAGACAGCAGCAGGAACTGAACCTCAATCGTTGACTGCTTGATGATGTAATAGCGTTCTGCTCCCCACCACGCTAAGAAGCTGTATTATTGGATTATTTTAGGAGTGACATGCCTGCTCAGATTGCTTAAAGGCCTCCTCCAGTACAATTCTGGTCCTCCATAACTGTAATGAATCCTTCTTCTACTTTTTATCACTTTCCAGAAATGTTGTACTGGAATACTTCTCCAAGTTTCTCTGAATCTATAACAGCAGCAAGAGCTGTCCTTATAAAGCCAGTTTGGCCCTTCTGTGCCTGTGTAACAGAGGTGTACTCAAATATAAACTCTGAACCCAATCTGACCATTCTGAATTTAATATGAGTCCAAGGGCTTGTAGGTTTTTAAAACTGGATGCACATATCAGTCGCTTTAGTGTATGAGGTTGTAGATTCGTGCACTGGTCCAGGATTGTAATCCCGACTAACACTCCAGTGTGCTGCTGAGAGATTGTCATCCTTTGGAGTGTGACATTAAAGCAAGGCTCCTCCTAGCTGTTCTTCTGTTGTTCAGGGTCAAAAGATCTCCCAGTGTCTTGACATACACTACCAACTAACTAATCATCCATCTGTCAATGCTGTTGTGCGGCCTGACTGTGCAAATTACCACTCACTTAGGCAGCAAATCTACATGCACTGCACTTCAAAGTATTTCATTATCTGCAAAATGCCTTGGGACGTTCCTGAGATGTGTTCAGGTTTCGTAGAAATCTTCCTTTTCATTCATCCCATTGGACACCCACAGAATGGTTTACATATATAGAAACACACACCTAATTAAAGGTCATCAATTGCACTTAAAAAGGTATCAGTTAAATTGGTATTGAGATGCAAACATTTGTCCCACTCACTGTTGTAGTGACAAAGCAGTAAGCAAATTGAAAAATCAGCCACACAAGATGTGGTTGTTATAGCAACTGTACAAGTTACGAAACATGGAAAGAGCCTTCTGTCCATCACAGAAATGCTTTCCACAATCCTGTTTACTCTAACTCATCACAGACTCTTCCCGCAAATTTACTGTCCTTTTCTGCAGGTCCTGCCCCAGTTACAGCAGGTTTCATTCCTGTGAACCTTTTGTAAACCAAACAACTCACGTTAGCAGTGCGGCTCTGAACCAGGTTACCACGCAGCAAAAGCTGCCTGCAGCCCCGTATCCCGCCAGTCTCCCAAACTGTACATAAATCAGTAATCCGCAAGCATGGGAGGACCTATTCAGGCAGCCTTACTGTGGATATTTGCAATCCCTTTAATCTCCTTCTACAGTTCCTGTACTCTATCCCATCAAAGACCTAACTCACCATTTGATCTTATGTTTATGTAGCATTTATCTTGATTTTTACCTCTGTTAAGAGATGGTAGGATATTAAACAAATGGGAGTAAAGAACTTCCATTTCCTCATTTACAGAAAAAAAACCAATGGCAAGAATGAAGTTTGCAACCACCGTTGGCTAGGTAGTCCATCTCACCCCCTCCCTCTTATCCACTCCTTTTGCGCTACTTATTTAATTTAATTCTTATTGTAATTTATAGTTTTTAATATTATGTATTGCAATGTACTGCTGCTACAAAACAACAAATTTCACGACAGTGATATTAAATCTGATTCTGATTCCTGAGGACCCTGACTCCAGGGATCCAGTTAAATCTACTCCACTTGATAGCAACAACTCAGTTAGGTATACTGTTAAAGCTAAGGGCCTCACCACACAGAACAAGCCTTGCCTGATGTCAGGTTACTCCTGTATGGCTAGAACCATGGCAAACTGGCAAATTGCCTAGATACAGTGGATTCCAATTAATTGCGACATATCGGGGCCAGTACATTTTCGCCCAAATAAACGGCTGCCCCAATTAACCAAAGTTCCGTGGAAATAGTTAAAAAGGTATCGAAAAGACAGGCTACTGTTTAAATGCATAACTAGTTATGTATTTAAATGAAATACAGAACAAATTAGATCACTATCAATACTACTACAGTACTAGAAAACTGTCTATTAGTTCCTAATATCTATCGATGAAGGAATTCATCCAGTGTACGTGTTCTTTTGATCGACTGTAAATAAACAAAATCAGTGCAGACACCTAGTGTAGAGAATGGACTGCCTTCATACAATGCTATCGATGACTGCATCCTCCAAATTTTCATTTTCATTGTAACATTCAAGATGATTGTTGATGCCTTCAAATTCTTTGTAGTTCCTAATTTGGTTGAAGTAGTGAAATCATTTCATTTTCACTTCTGACCATTTCTGGCATCTCCAAGCCTGAATGCTTGAAACCGCAGTGAGCAAAGCAGTCCTGAATTGACTTACTGCGTATTTCTCACCAACTATCAGAGACAAAAATCACTGCTTTTTGAACGCACACACGCAACTGATGCTATTTAAAAACTGCTTACTCCAAGCATGGTGTAGTGTCTAAAGTCAACACGAGTGCACAGGTCTGACACTAAATATTGCTAATATATGATCTGCGTATATTTGGGATGTGTGAGGCAACTGGAGCACTGAGAGGAATCCCATGTAGTCACAGGTGGAATATGCAAACTCCACACAGACAGCACTGGAGGTGAAGATGGAACTAGGCTCACCAGAGCTGTGAGACAATCTTTCTGCTGTGCACTACTAACCTGCTCACTGACAGCATACTTTGGACTACTTGGCTTAGGTCCAAGTGTCGCAGAAGCGCTGCATTCAAAAGTTAGATGCAAGGTTTAACCATCACTTTGAGAGTGACATCAGAGAGAATCTGATAAAAATGGAAGTTAATGGAAATAGTGAATACTTCACTCTAAATGGAGTCAGATTTACCAAATTGGAAGCCGATTATCTCAACCTCAGGTCACTTGAATTCCTTGGGTCAGTGTCCTTGGCACAGCCATCTTCAACTGCTTTACCAATAATCTTTCTTTCATCAGAAAGTCAGTATTCATTAATGATTGTGTTCTTCATTTCCATTTAGCTCTTCAAATACTGAAGGAGTCTATACCCCCATGAGTGTTCAGGTAAGGTCAAGTACGTTGCAGATAATGTTCATCCCACACAAAAATTGCCTTGAAATCTTTCTCTTGTTCACCTGTTAAGATACTAGAAGATAGCTGTTGTCGGCTAGCAAACAGAGGTGCTCTATTTATAGAAGTACTTGCAATGAGAAAGGCAGCAGTTCTTCGATGTTTGCTCTTTATCGCACAGGTGGGTCATTTCTCCCCAGAGGCAGACACATCTGGTATATTGTACCACTACCAATTACTTGTGTGACATCTTTCTGTTTGACCACAATGGAATCCATATCAAAGCTCTCTTGATTCATATTCCTTCCCTTCAGAAAACATCTCCCAGTTGCTTCCCTGTAGTTTTGCTGTATGTCAGCAGCAAGTGTCTTGCTGGTTGTAGTCGTTCTGTCCCAAGATTGATGGCCGGCTTTAGGAAGAAAGACACTTCATATTGTTCTGGAGTTCAGTTGTAATCTCACTGGTTGTTGTTATACAAACATCTTGGTGTAGATACATCTGTACAGTTGACCTTGCTTACCACCACCATGTTGATCAACTGGTAATCTACACTCAGTGGCCACTTTTTTAGGTAGCTCCTGTAGCTAAGAAAGTGACCAAATGGGTGTACATTCGAGATCTTCTGCTGCTGTAGCCCATCCACTTCAATGTTCAACATGTTGCATGTTCAGAGGTGCTCTTCTGCACACCACTGTTGTAACACGTAACACTGTTGCCTTCCTGTCAGCTTGAACCCGTCTGCCCATCCTCTGACCTCTCTCAATGGTTTATTTTTTTTTAACTTCAGAGACCGTTGTGCATGAAAATCCCAGGAGATCAGCAGTTTGAGATACTTAAACTACCCAGTCTGGCACCAACAATCATGGTCAAAGTCACTTAGATCACACTTCTTCCCCATTCTGATGTTTGATCTGATCACCAACTGAACCTCTCGACTGTGTCCGCATGCTGTTATGCATTGAGTTGCTGCCACATAATTGGCTGATTAGGTATTTGCAATACGAGCAGATCTAACAAAGTGGTCACTGAATGAACTATGACCCTGTCCCAGTCCTCTTATGGTTCATATCAACCATTTTGCACTTCAGCTTTCTCTTTATTGTACATAGCTTTTAGAAGTGTCTTTTCAATCCACTTTATTTGTTTTTCAACTGTTCACATTGCAGTACATGCAACATCAATTCCCGCTGGCAGTACTTTCCCCATTTGGCCCTTAATCAATTTTTACTGCACTTTCTCCAGTTGACCATTCAACATTTCTAGCCTGGTTTTGGAGAGTCCTGTACTTTTCTAACAAGGTAGCTGTTTACTCAAGCTAGACTCCCAGATTTCACAAATAATCCCGTCTCTGAAGAGCAAATCTTTCAAATCTGTGTGTGTGTGTGTGTGTGTGTGTTTGTGTGTGTTTGCTTTCTAACAGAGCTCTGTTCGGCAAGTTTCAAAGAACCCTCCCTTCCCCTGGGCACAAGGGTTGGGAGGCTCGGTAGATGAGCTGCAATGCACTTGTGATGCAACACAACTAATGCATTCTCCCGGATCTCATTCCTGGGGCTTAATTGTACGACACAATTCCATACCCTTGTGACCAATGAGACACAAAAACATATTACATTTTGTCAGTTCTGGTTGATCCACCATAACCTGCTCAATAACAAGTATAATCTCCTTCTCCCATTGTTTTCGTTCTGCAGACATCCAATTGCTTAGGTGCATTTATTCTTTCCATATCTCCTCTCTTAACTCCGCCATGGATGGTCTCAAGCCCGGCTGCAAAAGGAGGAGGGTTGGGCACGAGGCTAGCAATCCCATCCCGTAAAAACCCAGTGCTACAGAAATGGCGACAGAAACTCCAAAGACTGAGAGAGGAAGGATCTTTGAAGGTGGGCTACACTTGGGGCAAACTCGAAAGCCTGGCTGAGGACAGAGGACTCTGGTGAGCTGCTTTCAGTGTCCTATGCCCCAGTAGGGGAAATGGGCTTAAGTAAGTATCTACTTTCCCACATGTGTCCACATTGTCCCATTGGGAGGGATGATACTCAACGTTTGGTGTTCTGATTCATGTACAATATCCAAAGTAACTAATATTTCTTTCTCTAATATACCAGAGTACAACTGGTTATTTGAATTATCAGACACAAAGTACTTTATCTATCACGGAAATTTATATTGTGCAAAGCAGTATTTCTCCATTTATGAGTTCAAGCAGGAGGCTTCTCTCCGGAGGCGCATAAAGAACCCTCTACACTGAAACCTTTGTAGCATACTATGAAGAGACGTTGGTCGTATGCGACAACTCTTAAAGTTGTACGAATAATATGCAAATTAAAATGATTATCATCAACGAGAGGGAGTTTAACCTACCCATCCTTGAGATTTAATGCTATTAATACTGTTGAGTTTTGCACTCAGAACATCCTTGAAGTGAAGTTTAGAGTCTCTGATCATAGTTGATATGAATCCTAACTTGGCCAATTACAGGAATAAAAATATAAAATGCTGGAAACACTCAGCAAAATCAGGCAGCATCTTCCCTGATTCTGATGAAAGGTCCCAGACATGAAGAGTTAACACTGTTTCTCTTTCATAAGATGCTGTCCAACCTGATGAGTATTTCCAGTGGCTTATATCTTTATTTCATACCTTCACCATCTGCAGTTTCTTAGTTTACAATCAGATAATCAGTCTGCCTGTGAGAAGAGATCCGAAACTTAGAGAGTGGCTCACTTGACACCATTAGCAGGTGCCAAGTTTGAAATCTAATGTCCACGTCTAAATGAAGGAACATAATCAGTGCTCACAAAGCTGAACACCATTCAAACCACCTAGCTTTCTTACTTTCAACTCCAGCAAACCAAAAGAATAAAGAGACAACTCCTCAGGCTGAGACCCTTCTTCAGTCCTGAAGAAGGGTCTCGGCCCAAAACATTGTCTCTATTCTCTTCCATAGATACTGCCAAGCTGCTGGGTTTTTCCAACATTTTGTGTGTGTTGCTGTGGATTTCCAGCATCTTCAGACTTCCTCGTGTTTGTGATATACCATAGTATACTGTGGTTGTGTGTGCACCATCTACAAGACACACTTCAAAAACTCACTAAGGCTTTTTTGCTAGCACTTCCCAAACCTAACGTCCTTTGCCAACAAGAAGGATAACAGCAGCAAACACTAACATCTCCAAGTTTCCCCACAAGTCATGACACTGTCTTGAACTATATGTAGCTCCTCTATCATTGCTAGGTGAGAATCTGGGAACTCCCAATGTCACGGTTAGCACATGGATGACTACGGTTCATAAAGGTGGCTTAGCACAAGGCCAGTTTTCGGCAGGCAATATTGACAGGTCCCGCTAATGATTTCCTATTAATTAACAGAAACAATGCAGACCATGGCTAAGCAGTAGGATTTATGGAGTTTATTAAAGAAAGAGAGGGGTCAAGGTTTATTGTGGAGGGAATTCCTGAGCTGGAGGTTCAGTCATAAATAGAGGAAGGATGAAGATGGACTTGCAAGCGCATATATATTTCAAAAGGCTGTGGAGGTTTTGAAAGTTAATGAGAATGGAATGGTTGTGGAAGGATTTGAACAGAAGACTGACACATTTAAAATTGAGATGTCAGTGAACCACTTGTTAATGTGGGTCGATGGGAAATGGCCTTGAAGTCAGTTAAACATGTTGGCGACATCCATTCTAGCTGCTTAGTGACAGCAAACATTGGCACATTATAGAAATCAAATCAAGACAAGGGAAGTAAGAGAAAATAGGCAATATATGAGAGCAGGGAAGATCACTTGACAAACTTTGGACACACCCTAAAGTTTTTATTATTGTTTGGTTGACAGCAAACACCTCAGGCTTGTGATTGAATGTCTCACACTTGGGAGTTGTCTAGTTATGGTCTGGTTTTGAGCCTCAGTTTTTATAACATGTAATTCTAATAAGGCTGTATGCATCGGAATCAGCCAGTTAAACGTTCCTGTGTAGATGACAGAGCCTGCCCTCTGAGAGTAAGTATGGATGAAGCCAGGCGCTGCAGTTCTATTTATAGAAGAGTCGTGTTGTGCAGAGTGCTGTCGCCTCAGCGATTATCAGAGTTTGAGTGCTCAGGGGCAAGGTTCACTGAGTCCCTGCCGCTCTATTACTCACACTTGGGCACTGATGTCCTTCACATTTATCCTTCAGGAAGTCCAGGAACAACCCACAAACTCCAGCCTATGATTGCTTCACAAAACTTCGCGATCACCTCACAAGCACATGCCCAATTAATTGTTTCAGATTTAAAACAAAGCTTGCAAATTCTGTGTCCTGCCAGCCTCCTATTCAGACAATGCATGTTTGGATTAAACTCTAATTTAGTCCTCATGCTGTTCAGTTCAGATGTTCCCTACCTTTTGAAACAGAGGGGAGATATGTTTGCTTCTGACTGCTATCTAAAACCAACAATAGCAAGAGCTGCGTCACTGATACTTCACAGTGACAGAATTAAAAATAGCAACCACAGATATCACAGCTCTGATTCAGACCCTTAACCTTTCACACCCAAGTAACAAAACACTCCACCAGTTTTAAAATTTAACAGTTTATTCATTAATTTTTCTTTTTTAAAAGCAGGAAGTCATTATAGTTTGGAATGCACTGCTTGAAGCAACAGCTTCCACTTATATTGCACCTTTAATAAGCAAAACATCCCAAGGCACTTCTCAGGAACGTCATCAAACAAAAATTGACGCAAGTCGCATTTGGTTATTGCCAGTGGAAACAATTTCTCCTGACATGCTCCCTTCAAACTCTTTATAAACTTAAGAGGCTCTGGTAAATCTCTCATTAACTTCCCTGCTCTAAAGAGCAGAGTCTCAGATTCTTGAGTCTCCCCACATAACTAATCAGGTGTTTGGTTTCCACCATGGAGTTTCTCAAAGACTGATCACCAGAAAGGCTTTTAACAATTGCCAAGAAACTTACAGAAATAGACAAGAGATCAAAGAGTCTAAAGAGGAACATTTACTAAGGGAATGGCTGGTGGAAATAGATTTAGTTTTGAGAAGTTAACTGGATAAACACTTGGAACTGGAGGATATGAAGCACAAAAAAGCAGTGGATGAGACCAATTGGGCACATGATATAAAAAGTGGGGTTATGCACATTGGGCTGAATGGCCACACTTATCCAGATCAAACTCACATGTCATCTCTCTATTTCCCTCCACAGATGTTGTCTGACCTGCTGAGCTCCTCTTGCTTTTTGTCTGTTGTTCCAGATTCCAGCATCAGCATTTCTTATGTCTCCGCTTGGCCTTTTTTATTGTATGTTTCTATGAGGATTTCCTTGCCAATAAAAAAAAACTGTCTTGGTGACCAGACCCTAGAGGTTCTGAGAGACTTCAATGTAGAAAACTAGGAGCTGATATTATTCGGTGAGACTGAAGAATCTACGATCTTTCTCTAGATCAGGCAAGAGCAGAGATTTAACAGAGGTTCCCAAACTTATAAAGTGTTTTGATAGAGTAAGTTAGGAGAAAATTGCTCAGATTTAAGTCATTACCAAAATAACCCAAGGAGATGAAGAGGAAGATTTTCCTCTACACAGCCCCATTTCATAGGCATGGTAGTGTTGCAGTTAGAGCAACACTATTACTGTGCTAGCGACCCGGGTTCAATTCCGCTGCTCTCTGTACAGATATTGTACGTTCTCCCCGTGGCCTGTGGGTTTCTTCCGCAAACCCTCCTACATTTGAAGCGATGTAAGGGGTAGTAGGTTAGTTGGTCATTTGGGTGTAATTGGGTGGTATACTCTGAATTTGAATTAGATACATGATAAAATTTCTACTGTTCTGAGCCAGTAGGGCATAGCAGTAGAGTAAAGGTCCCTTTATCAAAGAGATGTGGGATATGAAAAAGAAAACATAAACGAGTTCGATACAGAGTAAAACTTTCATGTGCTTTTGTGTGCTGTGTGCTTAGCCCATTGCTGTTTACACTGCTAACACATGACTGTGCAGCCAGATTCAAGGAGAACCTGATCATTAAATTTGCTGATGATACCACAGTGGTGGGGCTCATCAGCAAAAACGATGAAACTATGTACAGGGAGGAGGTCAAACACCTAGAGAGCTGGTGCAGGGATAACAACTTGATGCTTAATGTCACCAAAACCAAGGAGATGATCGTCGATTTCAGACGGTCTCAGCCTGAGCACACACCCCTCAGCATCAGCGGCTCCACAGTGGAGAGAGTGGAAAACATCAAGTTCCTTGGGGTGCAGATCTCGGACAATCTCACCTGGTCCAGGAACACCACTAGGATTGTCAAATGGGCCCAGCAGAGATTGCACTTTCTGAGGAAGCTTAAACAAGCATCACTCCCCACTAACATCTTAACTACATTCTACAGAGGTGTGGTTGAGAGTGTGCTGACCTTTTGCATCACAACCTGGTACTCCAGCTGTAGTGCTGTCGTCAAAAAAGCCTTGCAGAGGGTGGTTAGGGGAGCAGAGAAGGTTATTGGGGTCTCCCTACCTTCTGTCCAAGACCTCTTTCAGAGTCGATGCCTCCAGAAGACACGAGACATCACTAAAGACCCCTCACACCCTCTCCATGAACTGTTTTTTTCTTCTGTCATCAGGCAAACGTTACAGGAGCATCAAAACTAAAACCACAAGGCTACTAAACAGCTTCCTCCCACAGGCAGTCAGACTGCTAAACAGCTGCTCTACCCGACTCTGCTTTGGACACTTTTAACTTGCACTGGACACTTACAAGTTGATTTTAACTGACATGTGGCTGTTGTGTTTTACTATTTATTGTTATGTTTATTATTTAGTGTTGCGTTCGTTATGTTATGATTGCACTGCTCCTGAGAAACGCTGTCTCATTCTGCTCTGCAGAGCTGATGTACGGTTAGAATGAATCTTGAATCTTGTCTGCGCAGTCTCTCGAAACCCTCCTGAGGAGTGGGCGAGATGTCCCTTTGCATTAGTGGTTCCCAACCATTTTTATGCCATGGACAAGGGGTCCAGTAAATGCAGAATAAAACCCTTCAAAAAACACCTGGTTAAATTCAAGTGGCATCTCCCATTCAGTGGCCTGGATGAATGATCCTTGTGCTTTCCCCTCCCTGGCAATAGGTGCCCACGTTGCCAATCATTGACTGCTGAGAAACCACAGCAAAAGCTGCTCATGTGACATCAAACATGAGGAAATCTGCAGATGCTGGAAATTCAAGCAACACACATAAAAAATGCTGGTGACTGCAGCAGGCCAGGCAGCATCTATAGGAAGAGGTACAGTCGACGTTTCAGGCCGAGACCCTTTGTCAGGACTAACTGAAAGAAGAGCTAGTAAGAGACTTGAAAGTGGGAGGGGGAGGGGGAGATCCAAAATGATAGGAGAAGACAGGAGGGGGAGGGATGGAGCCAAGAGCTGGACAGGTGATTGGCAAAAGGGATACAAGGCTGGAGAAGGGGGAGGATCATGGGACGGGAGGCCTAGGGAGAAAGAAAGGGGGAGGGGAGCCCAGAGGATGGGCAATGAGTTGTAGTGAGAGGGATAGAGGGAGAAAAAAAGAGAGAAAAAAAAACAAACAAATGAACAAACAAATACATAAATAAATAAATAATGGATGGGGTACGAAGGGGAGGTGGGGCATTAGCGGACGTTAGAGAAGTCGATGTCCATGCCATCAGGTTGGAGGCTACCCAGACGGAATATAAGGTGTTGTTCCTCCAACCTGAGTGTGGCTTCATCTTTACAGTAGGGGAGGCCGTGGATAGACATGTCAGAATGGGAATGGGATGTGGAATTAAAATGTGTGGCCACTGGGAGATCCTGCTTTCTCTGGTGGACAGAGCGTAGGTGTTCAGCGAAACGATCTCCCAGTCTGCGTTGGGTCTCGCCAATATATAGAAGGCCACATCGGGAGCACCGGACGCAGTATATCATCCCAGCCGACTCACAGGTGAAGTGTCGCCTCACCTGGAAGGACTGTCTGGGGCCCTGAACGGTGGTAGGGGAGGAAGTGTAAGGGCATATGTAGCACTTGTTCCACTTACAAGGAAAAGTGCCGGGAGGGAGATCGGTGGGGAGGGATGGGGGGGACAAATGGACAAGGGAGTCACGTAGGGAGTGATCCCTGCGGAAAGCAGAGAGAGAGGGGAGGGAAAGATGTGTTTAGTGGTGGGATCCCGTTGGAGGTGGTGGAAGTTACGGAGAATAATATGTTGGACCCGGAGGCTGGTGGGGTGGTAGGTGAGGACAAGGGGAACCCTATTCCTCGTGGGGTGGCGGGAGGATGGGGTGAGAGCAGATGTGCGTGAAATGGGAGAGATGCATTTGAGAGCAGAGTTGATAGTGGAGGAAGGAAAGCCCCTTTCTTTAAAAAAGGAGGACATCTCCTTCATCCTCGAATGAAAAGCCTCATCCTGAGAGCAGATGCGGCAGAGATGGAGGAATTGCGAGAAGTGGATGGCATTTTTGCAAGAGACAGGGTGGGAAGAGGAATAGTCCAGACAGCTGTGAGAGTCCGTAGGCTTATTGTAGACATCATTAGATAAGCTGTCTCCAGAGATAGACAGAAAGATCAAGAAAGGGGAGGGAGGTGTCGGAAATGGACAGGTAAACTTGAGGGCAGGGTGAAAGTTGGAGGCAAAGTTAATGAAGTCAACGTCGACTGTACCCCTTCCTATAGATGCTGCCTGGCCTGCTGCGTTCACCAGCATTTATCGTGTGGCATCAGAATAGTTTTGAAGTGTTTGTTACAGGATGGAGAGCAGGAATGGGAACCATGATAATTCCTCATTCCCACTCCCATAACGCGGAACACCAGAGGTCAGACACTAGAGCCATGGAGTCATAGAAAAGTACAGCACAGAAACAGGCCCTTCAGCCCATCTACTCCGTGCCAAGCCATTTAAACTGTCTATTCCCACCGACCTGCAGCAGGACCATCGCCCTCCATACTCCTAGTATCCATGTACCTATCCAAACTTCTCTTAAATGTTGAAATCAAACGCGCAATGCACCACTTGTGCTGGCAGCTCGTTCTACACTCTTACCACCCTCTGAGTGAAGAAGTTCCTCTAGAGAAGGGGATCAGCATTTGATGCTAGGGCTGGTAATGATAGGTTAGTGGGTGGTGATATTTGCATTGTGCGCATGCACGTGTGTGTGTGTGCGCGCGCGTGCGCGCATGCGTTTATCTCCCTTTACATCTCCATCATTCATTTATTTATCTATTGAGATACAGCACAGATTAGGCCTTTCTGGCCCTTCTAGCCTTGCCGCCCAACCATCCCCCGATTTAATCACAGCCTAATCACAGGACAGTTTACAACGACCAATTAACCTACCAACCGGTATGTCTTTGGACTGTGGAAGGAAACCTGAACACCCGGAAGAAACCCATGCAGTCACGGGCAGAACATACAAACTCCTTACAGGCAGCAGCGGGAATTGAACCCTTGTCACGTGTACCGTAAAGAATTGTGCTAACCACTACACTATTATGTCGGCCCACTCCATCTTTCCTCTATTTTTTTGAATCAATATCTCTCCTTTAGTCTCTATTTATCCTTCTGAATCTCTCCCTTTCCCACTGCTTCTTAATTTTCTATTTCTCCATCTCCCTCTGATTCTTTCACTGCCTTTCTCTCCTCAGATCAGCCTGCCTTTCTCACTTTCTCTTTGTGGGTATTTATATTCTAGCTAAGACCTGAGCCAGCCTGCTCCCTGTTGGTTGGTCTCTTTCACATCTAGTTCTTTTATTCTGCTTGTGGGATTGAGTTAGAACTATAAGTACCGAAACCTTGCAACAGAATTGAGTGGAATAAAATTACAGAGGCTGCACCCTGAATATAATATGATCAAAGATGCAAACACACACATAATTGAACAAAATCTTTTTATAAATGAAGTTGTTTCCTTGCGAGTGCCATTCTGCTGTCTTATTCATCTCAATTTACAAACAATCTGTCCTTACAACTCTCTGCAGGCTGCGTTTGCTCCCTCCAAACAGCTGCTGAGGAGACGATTTGTTCTCTTCTGTTTACTTAACATATCATTTAGGCCCAAATTTTCACTGATCCTTTCAAATCAGGTTCATAGATCTAATGGAGAGGTATCCCCAGGGGTCTAATGGAGACAACTATTTAAATTTTATTCATTTTCCGATGTGCTGCCACTAGTGTGTTCACATTGGTGCATGGGCTATAGACGCATACATGTACAAAAGCACACTGATGCACACTTACTCACACACAGAAAGATAAAGATTAGCTTAAGTTGTCAGATGTATATCAAAACATACAGTGAAAATGCATCACTTGCATCTATGACCGATGCTGTCCAAGGATGTGCTGGGGGCAGCCTGCGAGTGTTGCTACGTTTCCAGTGCCAACATCATCTCTGGCTGATGGCGCAATGGCATCAGCGTCGGACTTCGTAGCGAAGGTTCCTGAGTTCGTATCCAAATCGGTCCACCCCCCCGCGCACGCTTTCCATCCATGCCGGGTTGAGTGTCGAGCTAGCCACTCGGCCTCGTTAAAAACAAAAAAGGGTCGAGTCAGGAACGTTCATATCGTGACCTGGTTAATCCAAAAGGAGACCAATCCTGACACCACGCGCCAGACAAGAATGGCTGACTGTCTGGTACGACATGCTAAAAAAAACACCCAGGCCGTGCTCTCTTCTCACTGCTGCCATCAGGAAGGCGGTCCCACACCAGCAGTTTAAGGACAGTTATTACCCTTCAACCATTGGGGTCCTGAACCAGTGGGGATAACTTCACTCAACTTCACTTGTCCCATCACTGGACTGTCCCCGCAACCTATGGTCTCACTTTCAAGGACTGTTCATCTCATGTTCTCGATATTTATTTATTATTATTTTTCTCCTTTTTGCATTTGCACACTTTTTTGTCTTTTGCACACTGGTTGTTTGTCCGTCTTTGTTATATGCTGTTTTTCATTAATTCTTCGTACGTACTGTGAATGCCCACAAGAAAATGAATCTCAGGGTAGTAAATGGTGACACATATCTACTTCGATAATAAATTTACTTTGAACTTTGAACATAGCATGCCCACAATTTACTAATCCTAACCCATATGTCTTTGGACTGTGGGAGGAAACTGGAGCACCCGGAGGAAACCCACGTGGTCACGGGAAGAACTTACAAACTTCTTACAGACTGCAGTGGAAGGGACTAAAAGACTGTTGACTGGAAGACCTCTGGATTGCAGTGGCAGTAATACAAGGCAAACACTTCCATCACAGTCTAGTACCTGTGCCTCTCTTGGAAGCCAGAAGCTCCACAGTAATTGCCTCAAAGCCAGGTCAGCAAACTCACGAAGCTCGACCCAGGATATCTACTCAGAGACCTGCCCACAGGTACCCATGCATCTGCATGACAACTGCACGCAATCACCAGTACAGTTGGACACTGACTCCAACAAAAGCAAGCCACAGCATCCATATGCAAACAAACAATGACTGACACACCGACAGCGACACGCAGGCACACAGACATCAGTATGCTGGTCACCTGGGTACAAGCACCGGACACCTGTGAACACGCATGGACAAGTGGCAGAAAGCTTATGAAAGGTCCAGTGCTGGTTGAAGGAGAACTCTACCATCTAATCCCACCTTCCCCACTTGTCTGTGACTTTTCAATGCACATCCTGGTACTGTCCAAATAAGGTGAGGGTTTCTGTCTCCAGCAGCCTTTCAGGCAGAGGGTTCTAAACCTCAAACACCCTCTGGGTGAAAGACTTCCCCAAATCTCCCCTCTAATATTTCAAACTTTTCATTTCAACTCATATCTCCCAGTTTTGAGACTTCCGTTCAAAGTAATAGGGTCCTCCATCTTACTCTATCAATTCCCACATACACCTTGATTAAGACTCACTGCAGCCTCCTTTGTTCAAAGGAGAATTCCTCAATCTTATCTTCGATGGCTCCAAAGGGACGCCCTTCTATTCTGAGGCTGTGACCTCTGATCCTCGACTCTCCCACTTTTGGAAACACCCTCCCCACGTCCACTCTATTTAGGCCTTTTAATATTCAGTAGGCTTCAATGAGATTTCCCCCTCATTCTTCTGAACTCCAGCGAGTGCCAGCCCAGAGCCATTGTTAACCCTTTCATTCCTGGGATCATTCTTTCTCTGGACCTTCTCCATTGCTAGCACATCCTTTCTTAGTTATGGGGTCTAAGACTGCTTACAATATTCCTTTTACCCTCTGCTTCCTGCAACTTGGGCAGCTATAGATTCCACTGGCCTTTCTTGCTTGGATCCCATGAGCTCTTACCTGCCATGCTGCACCTTATAAAGGCTTTGCACATCAAGGAATTTCCTTCATTGATCTGCATGTGACACTATTTTAATCAAGGTTACACATGCAATCTTCCTTCCACAAACCTGCGCTGACGATTCCTCATTCATCTTTGTCTACCTGACAGGAGCTCATTAGATTATGAGAGGCATAGATAGGGTAGGCAATCAGAATCTTTCCCCCCAGGGTAGAAATGCCAAGTGCTAGAGGATATAAGACTATCAGACATAGGGGCAGAATTAGGCCATTCAGCCCATCCAGTCTGCACCGCCATTTCAGCATGGCGGATTTATTATCCCTCTCAACCCCATTCTCCTGTCTTCTCCCCGTAATCTTCGACGCCCTAATGAACTGAAACCTATCAACTCTGCTTTAAATATACTTAATGACTTGGCCTCTGCAACCGTCCGTGCAACGAATTCTGGACAGGATAAACAGGAAATGCACCTAATGTGAGAGAGAGAATGTTTAAAGAAGATGTGCGGGGCAAGGTTTTTACACGGAGAATGGTAGGTGCCTGGGGAAATGGGGGAAGCAGACCAGGTACTGGAATTTAAAGAGCTGTAGATAGACACCACAATATGCAGGGAATGGTGGGATGTGGACCCTGTACAAAAAGAATTGATTTAGTTTAATTTGGCATCATGTTCAGCTCACACATTATGGGCCGAAGGGTCTCACTGTGCTGAACTTCTATGTTCTATGTAAATAAAGGTTTATATTGTCCCTGGGAATAGACTCCACTTATATTTCCACCACTTAAGTTAACTAATCGGCCTGTAATTAGTGTCTCTTTACCTCCGCTTATAAATGAAAGCACGGTGTAAGAGTCCTCCCATCCTCTGGCACCGCTGCTGTAGCTAGAGACGATTGAAAAATTATAAACAGAGCCTCCAAAAAATTCCTCCCTTGCTTCTTTTAATAGCTTACAACATATATCATCTGTGCTGGTGATAAATCCATTTTCAAAGATGATGAAACGCTTACTACTTCCCTTTTCACTCTGCTTACTTCATCCAGTGTTTGCACTCATTCACCGTAACTACAACAGATCAATTCAATCCAATTCAAGCTTAATTGTCATTCAGCCACAGATGAATCCTCATGAATACAGCCAAATGAGACACCGTTACTCCGGGGTCAAGATGCAAAATGCAGTACCATCAATCATACACAGCACAAAGCACACATAGCACATACAAGAAAGTAAGCACGTTGAAGTATCAGTAAGATATAATCATGCAATAAAAAAGCCCAGACTCGAACCACAGAAATCTGCAGACGATCACGATAGAGCTTGTCTTCTGCCAAGCGAACACGGGGGTCGGGGCAGCCCTGACCCCAGCCTAATGCCGTGCTACACCGCCCCGGTGAAGCCCACTGGCTTTGGCACCTCTCTCCTGGTGGCTGTAAACAGCCGACACACTGGCCTAGTACTCATACGTACAAGATAGCAAGCACATATAGAATGTATTATCCTCTTTACCTATGAAGGCGACTGCAAAAAATTCTCCACATATCGATCCCTCGTTTGCCCTGCTCTTTCCTTAGTTATTGTTTTGCTCATTATGCACTTATAAAAAAGTTATTTGAATTTTCTTTAAATTTACTTCCCAGCATTTTTCCATCCTGTAACACGTACCTCGCTTGATTACCATCCCATCAACCTGAGGTTTCCCTTGGTTTCTCTCCTTTCAACTCATGTCCCAAAGCTGTGCAGGCTGGTGGGTAAATTGTCTACCAGTCTGTAGGTGAGGGGTAGAACATCACCTGAGGCCAAGGCTGCTCCAGGCTTCGTGTCTATGAACTCATTTTAGTTCTGAATGCTATATGCTTACTTTTATTGTTTGCACAATTTTTTTTCTCTCTGCACCTTGCGCGTTTGACAGTCTTTTTTTTAATGAGTTCTTTTGGGTTTCTTTGTTTTGTGGCTGCCTGTAAGGAGATGAATCTCAAGGTTGTATAAGGTATATACACTTTGATAATAAATGTACTTTGAACTTTGAATCTGGAAGAATGATGGAACTGTGGGAAGAGTAAAGTGTGTTTGATGGTTGGTGCAAACCTGGTGGCCCACAAGGCCGGTTTTTCTGTTGTAGGACTCAATACCTCGCCATATCCACTTAAGATCTTGTGTTGTTGTCTGTTTCTTTTGTGACCTCAAGGACATGTCAGAGGCTATATGTCCATACAAGAACTCAGTTATACAATTTTATTCTGTCGTGGCCCTGGAGTTGAACTTTAGCACTGGCGACGCAGCTCCTTCCGGTAAGACTCGTGGTGGTGGCTTGTGTGTTTACATCAACAAGGTATGGTGCACGAGCTCTGTGCTAGTTTCCAGATACTGCTCATCGCTAGTGGGAGTTTGTGACTGTTAGATGCAGACCATTTTATTTACCACGGGAATTCACCACTGTCCTTATAGTCGGTGTCTACATTCCCCCCAGCACTAATGCTACGGAGGCACTCTGTGAACTGTACGGGGCTATTAGCGAACTGCAGAACGCACACCTTGATGGACTGTTTATTGTCGCCGGAGATTTTAACCACACGAACCTTAAGTCAGTGCTCCCCAGATTCCATCAGAACGTGGACTTTGCAACGAGAGGGCAGAACATGTTGGACCTTGTTTACACAAACATTTCTGACGTGTACCGGGCGGAGCCCCCACCTCGGTTACTCAGACCACATCTCTGTTATGCTAACTCCAGCATACAGACTGCTCGTCAGACGCTCCAGACCGGTTCAGAAGCAGGTGAAAACCTGGCCAGCAAGAGCCATCTCTGCTCTTCAAGACTGCTTTGAGCACACTGACTGGCACATGTTCAGGGAGGCTGCAACCGTTGGTGACTCTACCAACTTAGAGGAGTACACAGTATCAGTGACTAGCTACATCAGCAAGTGCATTGATAACATGACTGTGTCCAAGACCATCACTACACACTCTAACCAGAAGCCATGGATGACCGCGGAGGTGCGTGCGCTGCTGAGGACCCATGACTCCACTTTCAGAGCAAGCAACAAAGCAGCCCTAACAACAGCGAGGGCCAAGCTGTCCTGGGCCATCAGAGAGGCAAAGCGTGCACACGCCCAGCGAATCCACAGCTACTTCCAGGACAGCGGCGACACGCGGCGCATGTGGAAGGGCATTCAGGACATCACCAACTACAAGACAACACCACCTGCCTGTGCTGGTGATGCCTCCCTCCCAAATGCGTTGAACAACTTCTACGCCCGTTTTGAGGCGGAAAGTGACGTGGCGGCGAGGAAGACCACCCCTCCTCCAAACGACCAGGTGCTGTGTCTTACAGTGGCCGATGTGAGGAGAACCCTGTGTAGGGTCAACCCACGGAAGGCTGCTGGACCAGACAATATTCCTGGCAGAGTCCTTAGAGGATGGGCAGACCAGCTAGCAGAGATTCTCACTGACATCTTCAACATCTTCCTGAGCAGCGTCATCGTTCCTACATGCTTCAAGGCCACCACCATCCTCCCCGTGCCGAAGAAGTCTTCAGTGTCCTGCCTCAACAACTAATGTCCCATTGCACTCACATCCATCATCATGAAGTGTTTCGAGAGGCTAGTCGTAAGGCACATCAAGACCCTGCTGCCCCCCTCACTGGACCCCTGCAGTTCGCGTACCATCCCAACCGTTCAACAGACGATGCCATTGCCATCACCCTCCACCTGGCCCTAACCCACCTGGACAAGAAAGACACATATGTCCTCGTGTTTACGTTCAAATGCTGTTCATAGATTTCAGTTCAGCATTCAACACAATCATTCCTCAGAAACTGATTGGAAAGCTGAGCGTACTGGGCCTGAACACCTCCCTCTGCAACTGGATCCTAGACTTCCTGATTGGGAGACCTCAGTCAGTCCGGATCGGAAGCAGCATCTCCAATACCATCACACTGAGCACGGGGGTCCCCCAGGGCTGTGTGCTCAGTCCACTGCTGTTCACTCTGCTGACCCACGACTGTGCTGCAACACACAGCTCGAACCACATCATCAAGTTCGCTGATGACACGACCGTGGTGGGTCTCATCAGCAAGAACGATGAGTCAGCATACAGAGAGGAGGTGCAGCGGCTAACGGACTGGTGCAGAGCCAACAACCTGAATCTGAATGTGAACAAAACAAAAGAGATGGTTGTTGACTTCAGGAGGACACGGAGCGACCACTCTCCACTGAACATCGACGACTCTTCCATAGAGATCGTTAAAAGCACTAAATTTCATGGTGTTCACCTGGTGGAGAATCTCACCTGGTCCCTCAACACCAGCTCCATAGCAAAGAAAGCCCAGCAGCATCTCTACTTTCTGCAAAGGATGAGAAAAGTCCATCTCCCACCCCCCATCCTCACCACATTCTACAGAGGTTGTATTGAGAGCATCCTGAGCAGCTGTATCACTGCCTGGTTCAGAAATTGCACCATCTCGGATCGCAAGACCCTGCAGCGGATAGTGAGGTCAGCTGAGAAGATCATCGGGGTCTCTCTTCCCGCCATTACAGACATTAACACCACACGCTGCATCCGCAAACCAAACAGCATTATGAAGGACCCCACGCACTCCTCATACAAACTCTTCTCCCTCCTGCCATCTGGAAAAAGCCACCGAAGCATTCGGGCTCTCACGACCAGACTATGTAACAGTTTCTTCCCCCAAGCCATCAGACTCCTCAATACCCAGAGCCTGGACTGATACCAACCTACTATACTCTCTACTGTGTATATTGTCTTGTTTATTAATTATTGTAATGCCTGCACTGTTTTGTGCACTTTATGCAGTCCTGGGTAGGTCTGTAGTCTAGTGTAGTTTTTGTGTTGTTTTACGTAGTTCAGTGTAGTTTTTGTATTGTTTCATGTAGCACCATGGCCCTGAAAAACATCTTGTTTTTACCGTGTACTGTACCAGCAGTTATGGTCAAAATGACAATAAAAAGTGACTTGACTTGACTTGATAATTGCACATAAGGAGAGTTGAGTAGCACAAGGTCCTGCACACTAGGCAGTGCTGCCCTGGGAATGCATAAGTACATTCTACAAAACAATTTGTAAAACATTTCACATTTATTAATGGATCATTGTCGAGGCAATATTAAGCCTGAGGAAATCAATTCCTAACACGACCGATCTTCCATTGAAACTCCTCATGCTCAGCTAGCTTAGGACGGTTCAACATCCTGATTCCCCATTGGTTCTTCGATAATTTCCGTGTCAATGTTTTTTGGCTCATTACACCCTTCTTGCTGCGTGGTGATTAAATGTAGGGCAGGTTTGAGGATATGTATGGGCTCCTCCTGTGCCTCTCCTGTGGCTACACTTGGCTCAAGTTAAGCTATCTAGGCATCTGTGAGTGGAATTTTTGTAGTTCACCTGTGCCTGCCTCACAAAGCAATGATTTCTCATCAGCACCCATTCTCCATCTGTATGGGCTCATGGGATCAAATTTTGATTTGTCTGCTTTCCTCCAGTTTTCTTGTAGTCCTTCGGAAGCCCACACTGCTTGTCCCTCAATTAAAGGTTTAAAATTCCTGGCTTTGCTCTCTCAGTAATGAGCTTGTCTACATTACAGTCTGCTTCAATTTCGGTTGCAGTCAATTTTGGCTTGCATCAGATTAGCTGTTGGAAGCGTCTCTCTCTCTCGCTCTCGCTCTCTCTCTCTCTCTCTCTCTTCTCTCTCCCTCCTCTCTCTCCACCACCCTCCCTCTCCTCCCCCTCTTCCCCCATCCCCTCTCAGGCCTCTCGCTTTCTCTCTCCCTGCTCTCTCTCCTTCCCTCCCCAGCCCTCCCCCTCCCTTCTCTCCCCAACCCTGTGTCCCTCTCCCCGCTCCCCCTTCTCTCTCTTCCCCCCTCTGTCTCTCTCTCCCCTTCTCTCTCTCTCTCTCTCACACACTGCCTCTCCCTCTCTCTGTCCCAGTCGGCTTTCTAAAATGTACGTGGATTTATTATCCAAACTTATCTGTGCTTAAACTGAGGTAGTTAAGAGTTAACCTTGTTGGTGGATCTGTCATCATATGCACGCCAGACTGAGTAACGTTGATAGATATGTGAGATGGGTGGATTTTTACAATAACTCAGTGGTTCCGTGAACTCACCTGCTGCCTCTACACCTTTTTTAAAATTTGAGATTTAATTACTTGAATCTAAATTTCCAGCTGCTTTGGTGGGATTTGAACCTGCCTTTGGATCAGTAGTTCAGACGCTGAGCTGCCAGTCTGTTAACCAATCCACCAGCTATGCTAGTTTAACAAGCAGGACCCCTTCCCATTCTCTCTTAAGGTTTGGACAACCTGCTTCAGGGATAATTGCTGATTCCTTGACACAGGGAAAAAGTCCACTACTTTTGAGCTAACACATCCATTTTGTCCTTGAGTTTTTGGGTGAGACACAATCCAGCAGCATAAGGGTAAGCGATAGTTGCCAGTATCAGAATCAGAAAGCAAAGTACTGAGGTAGAGTTCATCGGTTCACGGACCGTTCAGAAACTCGATGACAGACAGACTGCAGCACTGTCTCTCAGATGAGGGGTAAACTTGGGCTGACCGAGTTCTTCATTCTAAACTCACTCAATGTTCTGTGAGAACAGCAGAGTCATCGTGCAAAAAAAAAACACCACTACAAATGGATTGATTAAATTGATTAAACTAGGGGTATGGATTAGTTTAACTGATGTTTGTGGGATCTTACCATGCTTTTGTGTTTCCAATTTTACCGTAAGACCATAAGATGTATGAGCAGAGTTAGGCCCTTTGGCCCATTAATTCTGCTCTGCAAGACAACGGTGTATCTGCTTCAAAAAAGTGCTCTTGCAAGATTTCCTAACGCTGTACATAAATAGGTCTTTAAGCATCAATAAGGATGCAAATCAGCCATGATCTTGTCAAATAGCTGTGAGGCTGAAGAGTCATAGTCACAGAACAGAAACAGACCCTTCGGCCCGTCTAGTTGGTGCCGAAATGCTATTCTGCCGAGTTTCATTGATCTGCACCTGGACCATAGCCCTCCATACCCCTCCCTCTCCGGCTTCCCGTTTTTTAAAATCTTTTTGTGGAGAGAATTTCCTAGATAACTTGGTATATGTTAAGTGTCTTTCTTTTAAATTGTCCGCAATTAGAGGAGCAGTACCCGGCTGGGTATGTTTTCCCTGTGTCACCACGGGCCAATGGTTTGAGGACATGAGCTTTCCTTAAACAATGCGGGGGAGGTCAGAAGGAGATTTAATGAAGGTGTTAGAGATCAGAAGGAGTTTTCATGGATGAGTAAGGAGGAAGTGGTTCCAATTACAAAAGTGATATGCAAAAGTGATAGAGGGAATCTGGTGGGCCAGGCAGCGTCTATGGAGAGAAATGGACATCACCTATCAGCTGTCAGTTTCAAACATCAACTCTCCATTTCCCTCGGTTGATGCAGCATAACTCGCTAAGTTCCTCCAGCGTCTCTGCATAATGCTCTAGATTCCAGCATCTGCAGGTCCCCATGCCCCCAGTGACAAAAGGTTTGGTACCTAAGCACATAATCTTGTAGCTTACAAAGACAAAAACGGGAGATGAAGCTACTCACATAACAAAGTCAGTAACTCAACTAAACAGCAGTGGCTGGTACAACAATGTATCAAAGGAATATTACAGTGAGGGTTGTGTTATTTGGCACAGATTGATCCGGGGGTTAACCCAGTAATGATATTCACTGAATTGAGATTGGAATTGGTTTATTATTGTCACATGTATTCAGATACAGTGAAAAGCTTTGTCTTGAATTCTGTTCATACAGATCAGATCATTACACAGTGCATTGATTAATAACAGAATGCAGAATAAAGTGTAACAGCTACAGAGGAAGTGCAGTGCAGGTAGACAATAAGGTTCAAGATCATACCGAGGTAGATTGTGAGGTCAAGAATCCATCTTATTATACTAAGAAACCATTTAGAAATCTTATAACAGCGAGGTAGAGCCTGGTGGTATGTGCTTTCAGATTTTTGTATCTTCTGCCCAATGGAAGAGGGGGGGAAGAGAATGTCTGGGGTGACTGAGGCCTTTGATTATGCTGGCTGCTTCACAGAGAACTTTAGCTTCAAAGGATTGACAAAAGAACTGGGGGGGATGTGAGGTAACTTTTATATGCAGCAAGTCATTCTGATTTGCGATGCGTATCGAAGCAACTGAACTCGATGTCTGGGTGACAATTTAAGGACCGGGCCAGACTGTAAAGGTGAGGGATGGACAGTTCAGCTCACTGTTCCGTGATGTTTACTCAGCTCTGCTGAACTGATGGTCTGTGGCTTCGTGCCTGTGGATGGACTCTCCTTTGAGCACCTCAGTTCTGAATGCTATTTGCTTGCTTTTACTGTTGGCACAATCTGTTTTTTGCACTCTCTACACACTGGGTGTTTGATGGTCTTTTTTTAATGGGTTCTTTTGGGTTTCTTTTTTTGTGGCTGCCTGTTAGGAGACGAATCTCAAGGTTGTAAAATTATACATACTTTGATAATAAATGTACTTTGATCTTTGAATGCTAGAGTGGTGATTTCTGGATTATTCTCAGTGGACACATTGCTAGAGTGACTTGGATCGATTTTATGTACCGGTAACACCCCTCCCAATCACTTGTGGAGAAATGATTCTGTTTTTGGTGGGAAAAAGCTGCTGTCATATGTTTCCTTGGCTCTTTAAAGGGACAGTTTACTGTGTAAATATCCTCTGCTGTTTGCTGTGAGTGAAATGCCCTTAGCCACCTCCGAATAACCATCTGACACAGTGTTAACACTAAATACTTCATGTTCCAAAAGGTCGGATATTGAAAAGTAAATAGCAGATCCAATAGTAAGACTCGGAATAGAATTGGATAAGTACCCGATCGGAAACGTAAAGGTCTATTGGGGAAACAGCAGGGGTCTGACATCTACTGAACAACTCCACAGAGTGACCTTCCTCTCTGCCTATCATTCTGTGCTTCAGTGAAGGCACTCAGCCCTCCCGCTCCAGTTTCTTAGTGGTGGCTGTTCTCAGCGCAACACTGAACGGTGTGCATTGGTTGTATATTTAACTGAGAAGATATCAAGGTATCGCTGTCCACACCCAGCCTCTGGCACCGTCCTCAGTCACACCTCATTTATGAGGTCTGCCAGCTGGACGTCCCATCCCTTCTGCCGCTGGATTTGTTGCGCTGTTTCTTGCAGCCCTTTTTCTAGCTGATTCACTGCCGAATGAACACAAATCAAGCTTGAAATCAACCACACTGTGAATCAGAATGTGTGAATGATGTGGTGGGGGGGGGGGGAGAGAGAGGAGAGAAAGGGAGAGGGAGAGAGGGGGAGGGGGGGAGAAGGGAGAAAGGTGGAGAAGAGGTGAGAGAGAGAGAGAGAATCTTTGAGGAAATAGGTAAGTGTGGCATCTATGTATATGATTAAGTATACATGGTTTTTAATGCTTGTAAAGGTGTGCATTTATGACTATATAAGTGGTATAACAGTTAATGTATTTGCACTGTGATGGAAGATATACATGTACTGTGAATATGATTATAAGATTGTTTATCTTGTATGTGGGTGAGTGATTATATTCTATATCTGGTATATCTGTGAGTGCAATGTGTTTCTATATCTTGTGTGTGTGAATGTGACTCTAATTCTATATGTGGTGTGTGTGAGTGTGACTGTGATTCTACATGTAGCGTGCATGGTGTGGTTGTGATTCTACACGTGGCATGCACGAGTGTGGTTGTGATTCTACACGTGGCATGCACGAGTATGGTTGTGATTCTACACGTGGCATGCACGAGTATGGTTGTGATTCTACACGTGGCATGCACGAGTGTGGTTGTGATTCTACACGTGGCATGCACGAGTGTGGTTGTGATTCTACACGTGGCATGCACGAGTATGGTTGTGATTCTACACGTGGCATGCACGAGTATGGTTGTGATTCTACACGTGGCATGCACGAGTGTGGTTGTGATTCTACACGTGGCATGCACGAGTATGGTTGTGATTCTACACGTGGCGTGCACGAGTGTGGTTGTGATTCTTTGTCACGTGCGTGTGTGTGTGTTTAAATATGATGGTAATGCTATTTTGGTGTGTGAATGTGGCTGTGATTCTATATTTTTCATGTCTGCATGTTTGTAAATACCAGTGTGATTCTATATCTGGTGTATGAGTGTGACTATAATTTTACATCTGGTTTGTGTGTGTGATTGTAATTTTATATTTGCAGTATGTTTAAGTGTGATAATAATTCCATGGCATGCATATGTGCATAAGTCAGTGTTATTAAGTGGGCTTCTCAACTCTTTCAAAGACTGAACCTCGAAGCAGTTAGTGTGAAATGAAACAAAATGTTTGATCAGATAGGCAGGTATAAAGGAGGGTCAAAGGGAGGAGAGGTGGAGAGGTCCAGGAGTTAGGGTCTTGCTAAATGAACACATTGTTGCCAGAGCTGCAGTGAAGAAAACTAGGATGGACAGAAGACCAGAACCTGACAGTACAACTTTGGCAGTTAAACGTCCGGAACAGAGTGATGGACATTCACAGGAGAGGTATAGATTCACAGAGGCATGCAGCCAAGAAGCACTCCCTTTGACCCAACTTGTTGGCAATACCCATTGACACTAATCCCATCTACCATTGCTTGGTCCATGCCTTCTATGCCTTGGAGGTTCAAGCACTCGTTTAGAAACTTCTTAAACGTTGTGAGAGTACCCACCAGGGAGTACATTCCAGATGAAAAACCTCTGTAAACCTCCTACCCTTTACCTTCAGTCGATACCTTCTGATTTTAGACATTTCTATATTGTTGGATGTGCCACAGTAGTGTAGTGGTTAGCGTGACACTATTACAGCTCAGGGCATCAGAGTTTAGAGTTCAATTCCGATGCTGTCTGTAAGAAGTCTGTACGTTCTTCTCGTGAGTGCGTGGTTTCCTCTGGGTGCTCCAGTTTCCTCTCACAGAGCAAAGGCATGCCAGTTTAGTAGGTTAATTAGTTATTGTAAATTGTCCCATGATTAGGCTAGGGTTAAATGCAGTGCCTACAAAAAGTATTCACCCCCTTTGGAGGTTTTCCATAGAAACCATAACCATAGAAACTACAGCACAGAAACAGGCCCTTTGGCCCTTCTTGGCTGTGCCGAACCATTTTCTGCCTAGTCTCACTGACCTGCACACGGACCATATCCCTCCATACACCTCCCATCCATGTATCTGTCCAATTTATTCTTAAATGTTAAAAAAGAACCTGCATTTACCACCTCATCTGGTAGCTCATTCCATACTCCCACCACTCTCTGTGTGAAGAAGCCCCTCCAATGTTCCCTTTAAACTTTTCCCCCCTCACCCTTAACCCATGTCCTCTGGTTTTTTTCTCCCCTTGCCTCAGTGGAAAAAGCCTGCTTGCATTCACTCTATCTATACCCATCATAATTTTATATACCTCTATCAAATCTCCCCTCATTCTTCTACGCTCCAGGGAATAAAGTCCTAACCTATTCAACCTTTCTCTGTAACTGAGTTTCTCAAGTCCCGGCAACATCCTCGTAAACCTTCTCTGCACTCTTTCAACCTTATTTATATCCTTCCTGTAATTTGGTGACCAAAACTGAATGCAATACTCCAGATTCGGCCTCACCAATGCCTTATACAACCTCATCATAACATTCCAGCTCTTATACTCAATACTTCGATTAATAAAGGCCAATGTACCAAAAGCTCTCTTTACGACCTTATCCACCTGTGACAACACTTTTAGGGAATTTTGTATCTGTATTCCCAGATCCCTCTGTTCCACTGCACTCCTCACTGCCTTACCATTAACCCTGTATGTTCTACGTTGGTTTGTCCTTCCAACGTGCAATACCTCACACTTGTCTGTATTAAACTCCATCTGCCATTTTTCAGCCCATTTTTCCAGCTGGTCCAAGTCCCTCTGCAGGCTCTGAAAACCTTCCTCGCTGTCCACTACACCTCCAATCTTTGTATCATCAGCAAACTTGCTGATCCAATTTACCACATTATCATCCAGATCATTGATATAGATGACAAATAACAATGGACCCAGCACTAATCCCTGTGGCACACCACTAGTCACAGGCCTCCACTCAGAGAAGCAATTCTCTACCACCACTCTCTGGCTTCTTCCATCGAGCCAATGTCTAATCCAATTTACCACCTCTCCATGTATACCTAACGACTGAATTTTCCTAACTAACCTCCCATGCGGGACCTTGTCAAAGGCCTTACTGAAGTCCATGTAGACAATATCCACTGCCTTCCCTTCATCCACTTTCCTGGTAACCTCCTCGAAAAACTCCAACAGATTGGTCATGACCTACCACGCACAAAGCCATGTTGACTCTCCCTAATAAGCCCCTGTCTATCCAAATGCTTGTAGATTCTGTCTCTTAGTACTCCCTCCAATAACTTACCTACTACTGACGTTAAACTCACCGGCCTATAATCTCCCGGATTACTTTTCGATCCTTTTTTAAACAATGGAACAACATGAGCCACTCTCCAATCCTCCGGCACTTCACCTGTAGACAGCGACATTTTAAATATTTCTGCCAGGGCCCCCGCAATTTCAACACTAGTCTCCTTCAAGGTCCGAGGGAACACTCTGTCAGGTCCCGGGGATTTATCCACTTTAATTTTCCTCAAGACAGCAAGCACCTCCTCCTTTTCAATCTGTACAGTTTCCATAGTCTCACTACTTGATTCCCTCAATTCCATAGATTTCATGCCAGCTTCCTTAGTAAATACAGATGCAAAAAACCTACTTAAGATCTCCCCCATTTCCTTTGGTTCCGCACAAAGCTGACCACTCTGATCTTCAAGAGGACCAATTTTATCCCTTACAATCCTTTTGCTCTTAATATACTTGTAAAAACTCTTTGGATTATCCTTCACTTTGACTGCCAAGGCAACCTCATGTCTTCTTTTAGCCCTCCTGATTTCTTTCTTAAGTATTTTCTTGCACTTCTTATACTCCTCAAGCACCTGATTTACCCCCTATTTCCTATACATTTCATACAACTCCCTCTTCTTCTTTATCAGAGTTGCAATATCCCTTGAGAACCAAGGTTCCTTTTTCTTATTCAATTTGCCTTTAATCCTGACAGGAACATACAAACTCTGCACTCTCAAAATTTCCCCTTTGAAGGCTTCCCACCTACCAATCACATCTTTGCCAGAGAACAACCTGTCCCAATCCACGCTTTTTAGATCCTTTCTCATTTCTTCAAATTTGGCCTTCTTCCAGTTCAGAACCTCAACCCTAGGACCAGATCTATCCTTGTCCATGATCAAATTGAAACTAATGGTGTTATGATCACTGGAACCAAAGTGCTCCCCTACACAGACTTCTGTCACTTGCCCTAATTCGTTTCCTAACAGGAGATCCAATATTGCATCCCCTCTAGTTGGTCCCTCTATATATTGAATTAGAAAACTTTCCTGAACACATTTTACAAACTCTAAACCATCTAGACCCCTAACAGTATGGGAGTTCCAATCAATGTATGGAAAACTAAAATCCCCTACCACCACAACTTTATGTTTCCTGCAGTTGCCTGCTATCTCTCTACAGATTTGCTCTTCCAAGTCTCGTTGACTATTGGGTGGTCTGTAATACAATCCCACTAATGTGGCCATACCTTTCCTGTTTCTCAGCTCCACCCATAAGGACTCAGTAGACAAGCCCTCTAATCTGTCCTACCTGAGCACTGCTGTAATATTTTCCCTAACAAGCAATGCTACTCCCCCACCTTTCATTCCTCTGCCTCGATCACATCTGAAACATCGGAACCCTGGAATATTAAGCTGCCAGTCCTGCCCCTCCTGTAGCCAAGTTTCACTAATTGCTACAACATCATAATTCCACGTGTCAATCCACGCCCTCAACTCATCCGCCTTCCCCGCAATACTCCTAGCATTGAAATATATACACCTCAGAAGATTTTTACCACCACTCACAACCCTTCTATCAGCGGATTTGCTTAAACTTTCAACATCATTTATTTTCACCCCAGCCACACTGTCAGCTCTGGCACTCTGGTTCCCATCCCCCTGCAAATCTAGTTTAAAGCCTCCCCAATAGCACTAACAAACCTCCCTGAAAGGATATTGGTCCCCCTGTGGTTCAAGTGTAACCCGTCTCTCTTGTACAGGTCCTACCTGCCCCAGAAGAGGTCCCAATGATCCTGAAATCTGAAACCCTGCCCCCTACACCAGTTCCTCAGCCACTTGTTCCTCCTCCAGAGCATCCTATTCCTACCCTCACTGGCACCTAGCACAGGTAGCAATCCTGAGATTACCACTCTTGAGGTCCTGCTTTTCAACTTCCTACCAAGCTCTCTATACTCACTGTCCAGGACCTCTTCACTCTGCCTTGCTATGTCATTGGTACCGATGTGCACCACGACATCTGGCTGGTCACCCTCCCACTTCAGAATGTCATACAATCGATCAGAGACATTCTTGACCCTGGCACCTGGGAGGCAACAAACCATCCTGGATTCTCTGTCACGACCACAGAACCTCCTATCTGCACCTCTAACTATCGAGTCCCCTATCACTACCGCTCTCCTCTTTCTCCCCCCTCCCTTCTGCACTGCAGAGCCAGTCTCAGTGCCAGAGATCCGGCTGCTGCAGCTAGTCCCAGGTAAGTCATCCCCCCCAACAGTATCCAATGCGGTATACTTGTTGTTGAGGGGAATGGCCACAGGGGAACCCTGCTCTGCCTGCCCTTTCCTCTTCCCTCGCCTGACAGTGACCCAATTTCCTGTCCTCTGCGCCTTTGGCGTAACTACCTCCCTGTAGCTACTATCTATAATCTCCTCATTCTCCCGAATGATCCGCAGGTCATCCAGCTCCTGCTCCAGTTCCCTAACGCGGTTTGTCAGGAGCTGCAGCTGGATGCACTTCTTGCAGGTGTCGTTGTCAGGGACACCGGAGGGCTCCCTGACTTCCCACATCCTGCAAGAGGAGCATTCCAACATCCTGCCTGGCATTCTCTCTACGCTAGACAATCTGAACAAAAAACTTACCGGAACCTACCCTGGCCTCTGCCTGTTCTCGCCGAAGCCTGTTTGAGCCAAAGCCGCCCCACTCTGACTCAGTCCACTCCAACGATGGCCGCTGTATATGGTGGTCTGCTTTTTAAACCTTGGCGTGCTACGTCATGTTTTCTTGTTTCACAACATTGAATCACGGTGGATTTAATTTGCCTTTTTTTGAATGCTGATCAACAGAGGAAGACTCTTTAATGTCAAAGTGAGAAAATATCTCTACAAAGTGATCTAAATTTATTACAAATATAAAACACAAAATAATTGATTGCATAAGTATTCACCTCCTTTAATATGACACACCAAATCATCACTGATGCAGCCAATTGGTTTTAGAAGTCACATAATTAGTTAAATAGGGATAATCTGTGTACAGTCATGGTGTTTCAATTGATTGTAGTATAAATACACCTGTATCTGGAAGGTTCAACTGTTGCTGGATTATGAGCAAGCTCGGGCCCTCAGGATGTGTAGTGGTGCATTCAGAACATCACCTATATCAGCTCTTCACGTCGAAATGGGGGAAATGCCATTAAGACTTAGAAGAATAAAGCTAATGTTGAATTACTGGGTTAACATCATGGGACATAACTACTCACATCCAGCTAAAGCGATATTAAAAGACTGCTGGGAACACAGTAAGTCAAGTTATAATAGCTTTGGATGGATCGGAGATGCAGCAGCACAAAAATATGGTCTACACAAAATGGAATATAGCCCTACAGTTCCAATATCTGATGTTCCTCCATGGCTCTTTACAATGCATACAGTAGATAAAAACCTACAACAACTTTTAAAAAAGAAGTCTAACTATGGAATCAAACAGATAGTACAAGAATATATAGACTCGCATTTTAGAAATGAACTTGTAATATTTATGGATGGATCGAAAGACCCTAGATCTGGCCACACTGGTATTGCAGTCTACATTCCTCAGTGCAAACCTAGTATCAGGAAAAGAACATCAAACCATTTATCAGTGTGTACAACAGAATTAACGGCAATATTGAGTGCGTTATCTTGGAAAGAAGAAAATAATATCAAAAAGGCTGTAATCTGTTCAGACAGTTTATCTGCATTAACCTCGATCAAATCAAGAAAATCAGAAAGTAGACAGGATATTTTATTGGAGATTTTATGCAAGTTATATACACTGACCAAAAATGGGGTAGAAGTAAGCTTTCTTTGGGTTCCTGCTCATTGTGGAGTGGAGGGTAATGAAAATGTGGATAATATAGCTAAAACAATTGCTCAAATCATCTATAATAGAGATCCAGAGTCGAGGGATAGCCACGACGACGAGATCCCTCTTAGCAAAGAGGAAGGCAAGAGCATTATTAAAACACGTATTGAGGAAACATGGCAGAAGCATTGGGATGAGAGTGAAACAGGGAGACAACTGTACAAAATACAGAGGCAAGTCAGATACAAAAGATTGTCAAGTGGATATAGAAAGACAGAAGTGATCATCAGTCGTTTGAGAATTGGACGCACTAGTCTTAATTATACATTACACAAAATAGGGAAACATCCAACTGGGTTGTGTGAATACTGTAATCAACCAGAATCAGTTGAACGTGTATTGATAAAATGTCAGAAGTATCAACAAGAAAGAGTGAAGATGATAGGAGCGCTTAAGATAAACAAAAAAACTGATGTGGGTATAGAAGACATTTTAAGTGGGAATTCAAAAGAAATACAGATCTGTATCATGAAGTATCTGAAAGACTCAGGTTTATTATATAGAATATAGGAATGCAATTCTTTTCCCTTCTCCTGTTTATCCAACGATCCACACTCCAGTCTAGCAGGTGGTGGTAATGCACCTTAAAGCTGGTTTGCCAACCGCCATAAAACAACACAAGAAGAAGACGAAGAAGGTTCAACTGTTGGTGAGTCAGTATCTTGGCAAAAACTACACCATGAAGACAAAAGGACACTCTAAGCAACTCTGTGTAAAGGTTATTGAAAAGCACAATTCAGGAGATGGATACAAAAAAGTTTCCAAGTCACTGAATATCCCTTGGCGTACAGTTAAGCCATTCATCAAGAAAAGGAAAGAATATAGCACAGCTGTGAATGTGCCTAGAGCAGGCTGTCCTCAAAAACCGAGTGATTGTGCAAGAAGGGGACTAGTGAGGGAGGTCACCAAGAGACCTATGACAACTCTGGAGGAGTTACAAGCTTCAGTGGCTGAGATGGGAGAGACTGCGCGCACACAACTGTTACCTGGGTGCTTCACCAGTCCCAGCTTTATGGGAGAGTGGCAAAGAGAAAGCCACTACAGGGGGAAAAAACTCAAATTAAATCTTGGCTAGAGTTTGCTAGAAGGAATGTGGGAGATTCTGAAGTCCGCTAGAAAAAGCTAGACAAAAAAATTGAGCTTTTTGGCCATCAGATGAAACACTATGTTCGGTGTAAGCCAAATACCACGTATCATCAAAACACACCATCCCTACTGTGAAGCATGGTGGTGGCTGCATCATGCTGTGGGGGTGCTTCACTGGAAGGCTTGTGAAGGTAGAGGGTAAAATGAATGCAGCAAAATACGAGGAAATCCTGAAGGAAAACATGATGCAGTCTGCAAGAGAACTGTGACTTGGGAGAAGATTTGTTTTCCAGCAAGACAATGACCCTAAGCATAAAGCCAAAGCTACACAGGAATGACTTAAAAACAACAAAGTTAATGTCCTGGAGTGGCCAAGTCAGAGTCCAGACCTCAATCAAATCAAGAATTTGTGGCTGGACTTGAAAAGGGCTGTTCACTCACGATCCCCATGCAATCTGACAGAGCTTGAGCAGGTTTGTAAAGAAGAATGGGGGGAAAATTTCAGTGTCCAGGTGTGCAAAGCTGATAGAGACCTATCCACACAGACTCAAGGCTGTAATTGCTGCCAAAGGTGCATCGACTAAATACTGACTTAAAGGGGGTGAGTAATTATGCAATCAATTATTGTGTTAAATAATTGTAATTAATTTAGACCAATTTGTAGATTTTTTTTTACTTGGCCATGAAAGAGTATTTTTCCATTGATCAGTGTCAAAAAAGCCAAATTAAACCCACTGTGATTCAATATTATAAAACAAGAAAAGTTCCGGGTCTGGGGTGGGGTGAATGATTTTTATCGGCTTGGTAGGTGGGTTGCTGGGCTGTGCAGCTCTTTGGGCCGGAAGGGCCTGTTCTGCACCGTATCTCTAAATAATAGACAAGCAAATAAATAATGCCAAATACTCTTTCTACCTTCACCCCTCATAATTTTGCACGCCTCAGTCGGGTTCCTACCAGCTTCTTCCTCTCCAGGAAGAACCCAGTCTATCCTCTTCACAACTGAAGCTGTCCATCCTGGTGAATCTTCTCTCCACCCTCTCTAGTGCAACCACATCCTTCCTGCAGCGGACAGGAAGGCTCGATATTGGGTGGTCAATATTGCCCATGGCATTACTGGCACCCGTCATCAAGGCTGTGTATATCAACAGAAAGGTGCCAGGAAAGGGCCATGAAGGATCCCACAAACGCTGCTCACCAACTGTTTGTCCCACTCCCACCAGGGAGGAGGTTACATGGCATCCACACCAGGACCACCAGACTCAAAAACAGTTACTTCCCCCAAGCAGCAAGGCCGATCAACACCCACACCCACTACCCACCCCTACTTTATCATTTCCTGTCAATCACCTTATGTACAGACACTCCTGTGCCTAGCATCATTTTATGGGCATACAAACAATACGAACTATCTTACATACTTGTTTTTATAGTGCTTTTTTTATTATTGTGTTCTTTATCTTACTGTGTGTATTTTTGGTGCTGCATCAGATCCAGAGTAACAATTATTTTGCTCCCACTGAGGCTTGCGTACTGGAAATGACATAAAATGAATTTTGTAGCCCAGATTACATTTTAAGTTTGTTTTTAGCTGGCGGAGGTTGTGGGAACAAGCTCCCAATGGTGTGCACCTCAAATAGCCTCTGACAAGCAAGTCCAGCACGTGTGGTTTAGCTACTAAGCCAGTCAGAACCATTTCTACTGACAGGAGAAGGGGCAAAGGTGGGTTACTGGTGCCCTAAAACCAGTCAGTTCGGGCAGATGGGGCTCGTCAGCTGTGGTTGGCAGCTCATCTAGGAGAACAAAAACTCTGATCTCAAACCTCTCCTGCCTTGCAGCTATACCCACTCATGAGGAAGGCTTCGGGAGTAAACCGCGAGGGGGGGGGTGGAATCCAGAGCTGTGGAGTCACTAAGACAGTCCTACGAGTTCAATGCTGACTGGCATCTACTGCAGTGCTGCTGGTAGCAAACTGTATCAGTCTCTGCCATTCCTTTGGGTTCATCCGATACATGGAGAGGGGGAGCCTGCTGCATGGGCAACAGCTTGCTCTCCGTATCGTACTGCCCTGGCTTGTATAGCTAGACAGCAAGGATGCAACATCCATGGTCGAATTGAATTGACTTTATTTCTTACATCCTTCACATGCATGAGGAGTAAAAATCTTTACGTTATGTCTCCATCTAAATGTGCAATGTAGTAATTTATAATAATTTATAATAGTTTTACAAACAGTCAATGTAATATAGAAATACACAAAAATTGACCTCGACCAATGGAGGGCTACTACTACTACTAAATTACATTTTATAAACTTGAACAATAATCTCCATGCTCGTATTTGCCTTCATTAGTTAGGACGTAACAAATATTACAAATATCTTCATCAGCACCTTATCTCTTCTACCACCGTTCAACATCTTCAGCCTTGTACATCGAGCGCCCTTTGTTCCTCAATACTCCCTAGTGACCGACCAATTACTGTGTATGTCATATCCTTACTAATCCTCCCAAAAGAATCCCATCACTCTTACCAGGATTAAATTCCAACTGCCATTGCTCTGTCCATGTGATGTATTTATTTCGAGATACAGCACAGAAGAAGCCCTTCTGGCCAAACGAGCCCCACAGTCTATTTAATCCTGGCCTAAACACAGGGCAATTTGTAATGACCAATTAACTGGGACGACCATGGACTGTGGGAGGAAACCGGAGCACCTGGAGGAAACCCATGTGGTTTTGGGGAGAAGGTTCAAACTTCTGACCTTACCAACTCGTACTATCCTGCAGCAAAAAACTACCCTCTTCACCATTTCGAACACGTCTAATTTAATTGCTATCTGTGAAGTTACTAATCATGTATCCAAATGATTAATGTATGTAGTAAACAGTAAGGTTTGCCGTCTAATGCACCAGTGGACCGCTTCACAATGCTGCGTGCTCCCCTTCACAGATGGGTCACCTGAGTGTTCAGGAACTGTGACCCCAGACAATCTATCACTATCCAAACCAGAACAGAAATGAAGTCGATGAATTCAAATTAGTTTCCGATTGCCCTGTGTCCGGTGTATGAGTTTCAGCGCAATATCAACTGCTCCTTCTCCAGTAGTGACTGAATTATAACTAGCAGGTCTTTAAATGTATAAAAGATCAGAGAGCAATAATGTAAGGAAGGGTTTGTTCTGTCTCAGGTCCATCAGGCAATCTCTTGACAGTCAGTGTTCAATAGCTGCTTTGTTAGTGTCAATTGTAGTTCTATCGTCACTATGTGTATTTGTACGACAGGAGCAGCTGTGCGTGGCCAGTTATTAACCTGTAAAGTGAGGGCAAAAAATCCATTAGATCCGTTCACTCCCCAGACTGACATTTCATCTCTGCTTCTGACAGGCTGAAATCATCCACTCTTTTCAGGCAGAGACCAGCAGAGTTCCCCCTGGTTTCTTTTGATGGGGAGCCAGTGAATAGCTGCAGGAAGGACACTAGGGACAATGTAGAGAGACACTCACAGAACCATGTACACACAGAGATAGACGGTCACTGACAGACATAAACCCCCACTCACAGAACCATGTACACACAGAGATAGTGACAGACTGACAGACACAAAACCCCACTCACAGAACCATGTACACAGATAGTCAGTCACAGACAGACTGACAGACAAAGCCCCACACACACTCATAGAACCATGTACACACAGAGATAGACAGTCACTGACAGGCACAAAGCCCCACACACACTCATAGAACCATGTACACACAGATAGACAGTCACGGACAGATTGACAGACATACCCCCACACACGCTCACAGAACCATGTACACATGGAGATAGACAGTCACAGACAGACTGACAGACACAACCTCCCCGCACACAGAACCATGTACACAGAGATAGACAGCCACAGACTGACAGACACAAAACCCCACTCACAGAACCATGCACACACAAAGATAGTCAGTCACAGACAGACTGAGAGTCAAAATGCCCCCCACACACACTCACAGAACCACGTACGCACAGAGATAGTCACAGACTGACAGACACAACCCCCACACACACACAAACATATACACACAGAGATAAACAGTCACAGACTGAAACACAAATCGCGTACACACTCACAAAACCATATACACACAGAGGTAGACAGACTGACAGACACAAACTCCCCACACACTCACAGAACCATGTACACAGAGATAGACAGTCACTGGAATTCAGAAGAATGAGGGGTGACCTCATTGAAACCAATTGAATGGCGAAAGGCCTGATTAGAGTGGATGTGGAGAATATGTTTCCTGTGGTGGGAAAGTCTAAGACCAGAGGACACAGCCTCAGAATCGAGGGATTTCCTTTTAACATGGAGATGAGGAGGAATTTCTTTAACCAGAGAATGGTGAATCTGTGGAATTCTTTGCCACAGGCAGCTGTGGAGGCCAAGTCTTCATGTATATTTAAGGCAGAGGTTGATAGATTCTTGATTGGTCAGGGCATGGAGAGATATGGGGAAGAGGGCAGGAGATTGGGGCTGTGAGGAAAATTGGGTCAAATGGCCTAATTCTGCTCCTATACATTATGGTCTTATGGCCTCAAACCACACACACACACTCACAATGCACACACAGATACGGTCACAGACAGACTGACAGACACACTCCCCCCCCCCCCCCCACACACACACACACACACACACACACACACACAGACGCAGACACAGACAAACCAAGCACAGAACCACTGCACATGCACAGGCACCATTTACACACAGAGCCAGAGATAAACTCGTAAAAGCGCAGGCATATACAGTATACAGGGATACACTGGCCAACATAAACCACAAGCACACAGAAGTATTGATAAGCACTCAGAAACCGAAGCATGCACAAAGCCAAAAGCACAATAATCGGGACAGACGCTAATACACACATGCACATGTGGACATACAAATACACAGAATGCACACAAACATAGAGAAACACAAATGGAGACTTGATCACACACACGTGCGTAATTAACTATTGAAATTGTTGAGTTTTCAGCTGGGCTTGTTAGCTATTGGGATGTACCGCAGCAGGGGGACAGTGTTAGGTAGTTGACACCATTTACTCCCGAAAACCCTTGCGAAAGCAGGCCTTGATGTTGCAGCTAACAATGAGAACACAGAACTGCAGCATCATCACCTGATCTGTTCACACATGAGTTGTGTTCCCTCCCTCAGATACATAATCCCATCCTCCAGTTCTCTCTCAATCCTCCCCAACAGCTGAAGTGAACAGCAGGAGGTTGAACAGTAGATTGGCAACATCTGGGCAAAGCGGCTGCTGACTGCGCACAGCATCAATCTCGTGAATCATTCTGTACAAACAAACTTGACTGTCACAGGAAGCTGAGCCCGGGCAGGCTTTTATTTTTGGACCTGCTGCGCCAGTACTGACATATTTTTAAATACGCTGCAAAGACCCAGGCCTCTGCCTCTCTCCACCTTACAGATCTGGGTGCTCTTCTTCGGCTGAATGTTGACATGATGGGATCGAGGGAAAGATGAATGCACCCATCAGAACTCAAATATCCTGCAAATACACAACCTTTCATCAGTACATTTCCCGGCTCAATGGCTCCGTTTGACCTTTGATGGAGTAAAGGTTAGCAGGTAGGATGAAGGGTCAGGGGTCATGCTAAAAGCCACATTACAGCCTGCCCTTTCCCTCTACACTGTGCGTAATTCCAACTGTGTATGTGAACCATAAATCACCTGACAGAATCAGGGCACAAATTCCAGCACCGAGATTGAGAAATGCTCAACAGGTTGTGGCCGTTATACTGTGAAACATCTCAATTTCCTTTGTAAATGCAGACAAAAATTGACTTCAGTCTGCAGAAAATAAGGAAGATGGCCAAACAAGGAAAGGAGAAAGGGAAAGGTAGGTGAAGAAGGGATGGAAAGCAGAGAGGAGGAGGGAGGGGAATGAGTGAGAGGTGGAAGTGATGGGTAGGGGAGGAGCGGGGAATGGTGGGTAAGGAAGGAGGAAATGGGTACGGGAGGAGGGAGGAAATGAGTAACGGAGGAGGGAGGGAAAGGTAGATGAGGATAAAGATACATTAATTTGTCATATGTACATTGAAACGTCAAAACATACAGTGAAATGCGATGCTTTTGTCGACAAACAAGACAGTCCAAACACGTGCTGGGGGGCAGCCCGCCCAACATAGCAAACCCACAACTTACTAAGAGTAACCCGTACGTCTTTGGACTGTGGGAGGAAACTGAAGCGCCTGGAGGAAACCCACACGGTCACGGGGAGAACGTACAAACTCCTTACAGGCAGTGGTGGGAATTGAACCCTGGTCACTGATGCTGCAAGGTGCTACACTGGCTGCCACGCTACCATGCCAACCCCATTGTGTGGGACCATGGCTATAAGATAGGGTAAGGTGGACGTACAGGGTGATGAGGGAAGTTTGGGGGGGCTGAGGTTTCTGGCCTTTCATGACATTTTTGCAGTTAGCCTGGAAGAACATGTGGCCCAATTACAGAATTTGATTGTACTGTTGCTCACAGTTTGTGTGTGACTGGGGAACTTGTGTGTTCAGTGGAAAGCCTAAACATTATCTAATGTAAAGGCTGTTACTCTTCACAGTGACAGCAACACAGCCAGACAGCTGCCCACAGCTAATAACCTGGATTTACTTCAGCTTCGGCAGAATACTGGTGTTTTCTTCCAGTGTAATCCAATCCAAGTACAAGGGCTGAGGTGAAGTGTTGTTGTGGCTGCTCTGACCATGTGGGAATGGATTCAGTATTGATTAGATGTGTGAGAGAGTCTGGGAGAGTGCGTAAGGGTCTCCCGCATGGACAGAGTGGCATTATACACTCTACAGCTGCTTGGTATTGTTTAAAGACTCAGTCAATGTTAAGCAGAAAAAATGTGCAGTGATTGGAGTCCGGTGTGAAATGGAAACCACAGGGAATCTCAGTGTCACTCCTGCCTTTAGCAAATATTACCTGCGTTAGCCCTGGAATCGCAGCGTGGCCAGTCCTCTGTAGATGCACTCACGGTCTCAGTCAGGAGACGTACTGCTGTTATCTGGTATGCTATGGAGTCACAAACACTAGACCAGCTGTGGCAAGTAGAAGTCAATGCTGAGCAATAAAATGATGTGGGAACAACAAAACAATTGTCTTTGTCTTTATCTCTTTGCCTCCATTATCACCGCTTCCCAATACCACCTCCTTCTCCTCCCCTACCTGCCTGTCATTTATCCACCTTCCTCAGTCCACCAATCACATTGGACTCCTGTCTCAGCACTCCCACTCTCCTCTTTCTACAGGTCACATCGCCTCTCCCCTCTGAGACCTGATGCAGGGTTTCAACCCGAAAAGTCAACCGTTCCTTTCCCCCTATAACGCTGCTTGACCTGTTGAGTTCCTCCAGCTGATTGCTTGTTGCTCCAGATTCCAGCATCTGCTGTCTCATGCCTCTGGATGATGTGGGAATATTGGTGCATGGGAGCGCCTGACACTGAGAGTAGATTAACATCAACAATATAAGTAGCCATCGTAAAAAAAAACCAAACAGAAAATGCACAGCAAGTCAGGAAGCCTCTGAGGTGGAAGAAACAGAATTAACATTTTAGTTCACTGACATTTCAGCAGAACTAGTGAAACAATAGCTTCTGCTTCTCTCTCCACAGAAACTGCCTGATTTACTAAGTGATCCCAAGATGTTCTGTTTATATTTCAGGTTTTCAGTATCTGCAGTGCATTACTTTTTGTTTAAGTGGCAGTGTTGTGGTACGGTGCACCGGTTACCTGCTCATTACTTGGGAATTAAAATGCTTCAAACAGCATCTCTTCACATCAAAGATCCTGTCCACCCCAGTCATTCTACCTTCTCTCCCTTCCATCAGGTAGAAGATATAAAAGCTCGATAGCATGTACCACCAAGCTCAAGGGCTGTTGTATGACTCTTAGACAGACCTCTTTTACAATAAAGATGAACTCTTTATCTCTCAATCCACCTTGTCATGGCCCCTGCACTTGTCTACCTGCACTCTAACTGCAACATTATATTCTGTGTCAATTACTGTGCAGGTGTTACTTCTGACACCTCCCTCACCTTTCTCGATCTCTCTGTCTCCATCTCAGGATTCAAACTGTTGACAGACTTCTTTTATAAACCTACCGATTCCCACTGTTATCCTGACTGTACCTTTTCTCACCCTGTCTCCTGTAAAAATGTTACTCCTTTTTCTCAGTTCCTTCGTCTCCATTGCATCTGTTCCCAGGATGTGGCTTTATTCTTTAAAGAACGTGGTTTCCCTTCCTCCACCATTGATGCTGCCCTCACCCCCATCTCCTTCATTTCCCGAACATCCGTGCTTACCCCATCTTCCCATTACCTTAACAGTGACAGAGTTCTTCTTGTCCTTAACTACCACCCCATCATAGAAAACATAGAAAACCTACAGCACAATACAAGCCCTTTGGCCCACAAAGTTGTGCCAAACATCTCCCTACCTTGGAAATAGCCCTCTACTTTTCTAAGCTGCAATTACCTATCCAAAACTCTCTTAAAAGACCCTGTCATATCCACCTGCACCACCGTTGCCGGCAGCCTATTCCACGCACTCACCACTCTCTGTGTAAAAAAACTTACCCCTGACATCTCCTCTGTACCTACTCCCCAGCACCTTAAACCTGCGTCCTCTTGTGGCAACCATTTCAGCCCTGGGGAAAAAGCCTACCTATCTGGAATTATGATGTAGTGGCCATTACAGAGACTTGGCTGGCACCAGGGCAGGAATGGATTCTCAATATTCCTGGATATCAGTGCTTTAAAAGGGAAGGGGGGGGGGAAATGGGGAGGAGGGGTGGCAATACTGGTCAGGGATACTATTACAGCTACAGAAAGGGTGGGTAATGTAGCAGGATCCTCTTTTGAGTCAGTATGGGTGGAAGTCAGGAACAGGAAGGGAGCAGTTACTCTATTGGGGGTATTCTATAGGCCCCCTGGTAGCAGCAGAGATACAGAGGAGCAGATTGGGAGGCAGATTTTGGAAAGGTGCAAAAATAACAGGGTTGTTATCATGGATGACTTTAACTTCCCTAATATTGATTGGCACCTGATTAGTTCAAAGGGTTTAGATGGGGCAGAGTTTGTTAAGTGTGTCCAGGACGGATTCCTGTCACAGTATGTGGACAGGCCGACTAGGGGGAATGTCATAATATATCTAGTACTAGGTAATGAACTGGGTCAGGTCACAGATCTCTCAGTGGGTGAGCATCTGGGGGACAGTGACCACTGCTCCCTGGCCTTTAGCATTATCATGGAAAAGGATAGAATCAGAGAGGACAGGAAATTTTTTAATTGGGGAAGGGCAAATTATGAGGCTATAAGGCTAGAACTTGCGGGTCTGAATTGGGATGATGTTTTTGTAGGGAAATGTACTATGGACATGTAGTCGATGTTTAGAGATCTCTTGCAGGATGTTAGGGATAAATTTGTCCTGGTGAGGAAGATAAAGAATGGTAGGGTGAAGGAACCATGGGTGACAAGTGAGGTGGAAAATCTAGTCAGGTGGAAGAAGGCAGCATACATGAGGTTTAGGAAGCAAGGATCAGATGGGTCTATTGAGGAATATAGGGAAGCAAGAAAGGAGCTTAAGAAGGGGCTGAGAAGAGCAAGATGGGGGCATGAGAAGGCCTTGGTGAGTAGGGTAAAGGAAAACCCCAAGGCATTCTTCAATTATGTGAAGAACAAAAGGATGACAGGAGTGAAGGTAGGACTGATTAGAGATAAAGGTGGGAAGATGTGCCTGGAGGCTGTGGAAGTGAGCGAGGTCCTCAATGAATACTTCTCTATGGTATTCACCAATGAGAGGGAACTTGATGATGGTGAGGACAATATGAGTGAGGCTGATGTTCTGGAGCATGTAGATATTAAGGGAAAGGAGGTTTTGGAGTTGTTAAAATACATTAGGACGGATAAGTCCCCGGGGCCTGACGGAATATTCCCCAAACTGCTCCACGAGGTGAGGGAAGAGATTGCTGAGCCTCTGGCTAGGATCTTTATGTCCTCGTTGTCCACGGGAATGGTACCAGATGATTGGAGGGAGGCGAATATTGTCCCCTTGTTCAAAAAAGGTAGTAGGGATAGTCCGGGTAATTATAGACCAGCGAGCCTTACGTCTGTGGTGGGAAAGCTGTTGGAAAAGATTCTTAGAGATAGGATCTATGGGCATTTGGAGAATCATGGTCTGATCAGAGATAGTCAGCATGGCTTTGTGAAGGGCAGATCGTGTCTAACAAGCCTGATAGAGTTCTTTGAGGAGGTGACCAGGCATATAGATGAGGGTAGTGCAGTGGATGTGATCTATATGGATTTTAGTAAGGTGTTTGACAAGGTTCCACACGGTAGTCTTATTCAGAAAGTCAGAAGGCCTGGGATCCAGGGAAGTTTGGCCAGGTGGATTCAGAATTGGCTTGCCTGCAGAAGGCAGAGGGTCGTGGTGGAGGGAGTACATTCAGATTGGAGAATTGTGACCAGTGGTGTCCCACAAGGATCTGTTCTGGGACCTCTACTTTTCCTGATTTTTATTAACGACCTGGATGTGGGGGTAGAAGGGTGGGTTGGCAAGTTTGCAGACGACACAAAGGTTGGTGGTGTTGTAGATAGTGTAGAGGATTGTCAAAGATTGCAGAGAGACATTGATAGAATGCAGAAGTGGGCTGAGAAGTGGCAGATGGAGTTCAACCCGGAGAAGTGTGAGGTGGTACACTTTGGAAGGACAAACTCCAAGGCAGAGTACAAAGTAGATGGCAGGATACTTGGTAGTGTGGAGGAGCAGAGGGATCTGGGGGTACACATCCACAGATCCCTGAAAGTTGCCTCACAGGTAGATAGGGTAGTTAAGAAAGCTTATGGGGTGTTAGCTTTCAGAAGTCAAGGGATAGAGTTTAAGAGTCACGATGTAATGATGCACCTCTATAAAACTCTGGTTAGGCCACACTTGGAGTACTGTGTCCAGTTCTGGTCGCCTCACTATAGAAAGGATGTGGAAACACTGGAAAAGGTACAAAGGAGATTTACCAGGATGCTGCCTGGTTTAGAGAGTATGCATTATGATCAGAGATTAAGGGAGCTAGGGCTTTACACTTTGGAGAGAAGGAGGATGAGAGGAGACATGATAGAGGTGTACAAGATAATAAGAGGAATAGATAGAGTGGATAGCCAGCGCCTCTTCCCCAGGGCACCACTGCTCAGTAGGAGAGGACATGGCTTTAAGGTAAGGGGTGGGAAGTTCAAGGGGAATATTAGAGGAAGGTTTTCTACTCAGAGAGTGGTTGGTGCGTGGAATGCACTGCCTGAGTCAGTGGTGGAGCCAGATACACTCATGAAGTTTAAGAGACTACTAGACAGTGTTACGAGAATACACATAAAATTAAGATGTTTGCTGGCCTGGGCTAGCATCAGTGGCATCAGCAGTTGGTCTGCCACCTGCCCTCAGGGGAAGGAGAGATAAGGAACAATGGAGCAGCGTCTGGAGATGTGTAATGAAGGGATGTGGGAGGAAGAGCTGTCTGGAGCGGCTCCCCCCTTTGAGCCCTGAACTGTTTGAAGTGATGGACAGGCGATACCCCAGCAGGGGGATAAAAAGGGACAGGTTCGCTAAGACAGGCACACACGCCACCCGAGGTAACGAGACCCTGGAAGCGGTGCGCCTCTCACGAGTGGTGAGAAGAACCGGACAACGCACAGGGTGGAAAGGTACGATCAGCGGGAACCCGGTGTGTGTCCGCCCTTGCCTGGGTGCCGGGTTCACTGCAGAGGATCGACCGCATCTGGAGGAGGGGTCACAGTCGGTGACCTCAGGTGACATCACCAAGGACCTGCCCAAAAGCTGTTTGTGAGCCATCTCGCTGGTCTGTGAGCCATCTTGCTGGTCTGTGAGTGAAGCCGTTCTGAATGATGAGTTGTTCCTATTCTATCTCTCTCTTCCCCCACGTTGTCCACCGCCATGGCAACGATTACTGCGAACTGAACTACTAAACTGGACTGAACTTTGAGTCATTTTGAAATTGGTCATTTACCCCTAGACAACGATAGAGCTTGATTGATGCTGTTATCTTAATTCTGTGCACATGTGTGTTTATCATCACTGAACTGTTGCATTTATTATCCTTTCGATTACTGTGTTGCTTGTTTCTTTAATAAAACTTTCTTAGTTCTAGTACTCCAGACTCCAACTGAGTGATCCATTTCTGCTGGTTTGGCAACCCAGTTACGGGGTACGTAACAACAGGTATATGGAGGAATTTAAGGTGGGGGGTTATATGGGAGGCAGGGTTTGAGGGTTGGCACAACATTGTGGGCCGAAGGGCCTGTAATGTGCTGTACTATTCTATATTCTATGTTCTATCCACACGATCAGTGCCTCATCATCTTATACACCTCTATCAGGTCACCTCTCATCCTCTGTCACTCCAAGGAGAAAAGGCCAAGTTCACTCAACCTATTCTCATAAGGCATGCTCCCCAATCCAGGCAACATCCTTGTAAATCTCCTCTGCACCCTTTCTATCGTTTCCACGTCCTTCCTGTAGTGAGGCGACCAGAATTGAGCACAATATTCCAAGTGAGGTCTGCCCAGGGTTCTATATAGCTGCAACATTACCTCTCAGCTTTTAAACTCAATCCCACAATTGATGAAGGCCAATGCACCGTATGCCTTCTTAACCACAGAGTTAACCTGCGCAGCCACTTTGAGCGTCCTATGGACTCAAGACCCCAAAATTCCTCTGATCCTCCACACTGCAAAGAGTTTTACCATTAATACTATTTTCTGTCATCATATTTGACCTACCAAAATGAACCACTTCACACTTACCTGGGTTGAACTCCATCTGCCACTTTTCAGCCCAGTTTTGCATCCTATCGATGTCCCACTGTAACCTCTGACAGCCCTCCACACTATCCACAACACCTCCAACCTCTGTGTCATCAGCAAACTTACTAACCCATCCCTCCACTTCCTCAGCCCGGTCATTTATAAAAATCACGAAGTGTAAGGGTCCCAGAAGGGGTCCCGAACAGATCCCTGAGGCACTCCACTGGTGACAGACCTCCATGCAGAATATGACCCGTCTACAACCATTCTTTGCCTTCTGTGGGCAAGCCAGTTCTGGATCCCGTAAAGCAAAGTCCCCTTGGATCCCATGCCTCCTTACTTTCTCAATAAGCCTTGCATGGGGTACCTTGTCAAATGCCTTGCTGAAATCCATATACACTACATCTACTGCTCTTCCTTCATCAATGTGTTTAGTCACATCCTCAAAAAAAATCAATCAGGCTCGTAAGGCACAACCTGCCCTTGACAAAGCCATGCTGACTATTCCTAATCATATTATACCTCTCCAAATGTTCATAAATCCTGCCTCTCAGGATCTTCTCCATCAACTTACCAACCACTGAAGTAAGACTCACCGGTCTATAATTTCCTGGGCTATCTCTACTCCCTTTCTTGAATAAAGGAACAACATCCGCAACCCTCCAATCCTCCGGAACCTCTCCCATCCCCATTGATGATGCAAAGATCATTGCCAGAGGCTCAGAAATCTCCTTCATCAGCCTCCGCAACTTCTGCCATCTCCAAAGGATCCCACCATCAAACATATCTTTACATTCCCCCCTCCACTTTCTGTAGAGATCACTCCCTCTGTGATTCCTTTGTCCATTTGTTTCCATCCACACCCCCCTCCCCACACTAACCTCTCTCCCAGCACTTATCCCTGCAAGCGGCCAAAGTGCTACACCTGCCCATTCCCCTCCTTTCAGGGCCCCAACTAGTTCTTCCGGGTGAGGCAACACTTCACCTGTGAATCTGCTGGGGTTGTCTATTGTGTCTGGAGCTCCCGATGTGGCCTCCCCTACACTACTACACTGGTGAGTCCCGTCATAAATTGGGGGATCGCCTCTTTGAGCACCTCTGCTCCATCCGTCAAAAGCGGAACTTCCCAATCATTTTAATTCCCATTCCCATTCCTGCTCTGAGATGTCGGTCTATGGCCTCCTCTTGTGGAAAGATGAGGTAACCCTCAGGGTGGAGGAGCAACACCTTATTTGGGTAGCTTCCAACCTGATGGCAAGAATATCGACTTCCACTGTTATCTTGACTGTACCTTTTCCCACAATCCAACAATGGGAAAGGGCACAAGGCTGAGTAGAACAATCAGGAGTTGGGTTCTTGACCTGTTCCTCGGTCACTAATCTACAGGAGCTGAGGACAAGATTAACAGCTTCAACTTCTACTGAGTATCAATGCCTCTCACCATTAAAAGAATCACCACTATCTACCAGTCTGCCCTGCTTCTTTCATTGGACCACAATGATGTTCAGCTGCCTAGTCCCAAGGCTCTGAAATTCTCCTCCCCCCACAAATACTCTCCAATAATATATCCCCCCTTCTTCCCTCAAATCCATACACAGAGGGTGGGGAAAGGGTGCAGCTGGGTATATATAGATCAGCACCTCACTGAATAACCATTAAGCTCAAATTTGTGTAACACTCAACTGTTTAAAGGGCCTCATCAAAAGTGGTCAAGTTTAAAGCCTGTGTATGCCCCCGTCTCTTTTACGCAACCCTTTAAATCCTCAGTAAGAAAGAAAGAAATATTAGCTTTACTTGTCACATGGACTGTACATCAAAACATACAGCATAATGTGATGTTTGTGTCAAATCAAATCAGTGAGGATTTTCAAGTCAGGGCGGCCTGAAGGTGTCGCCATGCTTCTGACGGCAACTTAGCATGCCCCCCAACACACTAACCTTAACTGTACATCTTTGGACTGTGGAAGGAGACCTGAGTACCTGGAGGAAACCCACGTGTTCACAAGGAGAATATACAAACTCCTTGCTGTCAGCGGCGAGAATTGAACCCCGATCTGTACAGCGTTATGCTACTGTGCCAGCCTTTTAGACAAGCTTTTCACCTTCTGCTTGTGTATCTCCTGAGTAAAAAATCTGTTTGAAGGTTCCTGAGAGCAAACTTTAACTATTTTACAGATGCCTTACAAATGTAATTAGCTGTTGTTTGTTGGGCACGCTTCAGGAATTAATTTTGAAGTGACATTACCAGTAAATGTTAGGCAGAATTAGAATGCCTTATGTTCTCTGTATATTCCTGGCAATGTCCAAGTAACTTAATACTGCCACTTTGGTGTTGTGCTTTGAATGAATGTAATTCTATGCTCTTGTTTCAAGAGACTAGATTCAAGTGAAAGATTCTTGGGTTTGATGTAAGCTTAATTGGTTTTGGAGATTTCCAGTTAATGGAATCATCAACACCTTATTGTATTTTGAGTACATTTTAAGACTACTATAAGATCCCAATCAAACATAAATTACTTGCTTAAAATTCAGGATTTCAGATTTGTCTAATCATTAAAAAAATCATCTCTCTTTGCCTATGCTATCGGTCTCTTGCACTAATATCTCTTTTACATGGCTGAGTGTCGTTTTTGTCTGATTGATGATCCTTTGAAGGACTTCAGGACATTTTATTCCATTATGGCTAATCATTGTATTACAAGGGTAGAGTGATCATTGAATCATATGGTTTAGATTAGCTATGGAAAAGGATAAAGTGCATTCTACAGTAAAAGTACTGAAATGGAGGAGGGCCAATTTCCAGTTGTTTGAAAGCAGATCTAGCCAAGATAAATTCGAACCGTGGATTGGCAGGCAAAGGTGTATTTGATCATTAGGCTACTTTTAAAAGAGAAGGGGCTTGGGTACAGAGCAGATAAATTTCCACAAGGAAGAAATCAAGGCAGCTCCCTGGGAAGAAAGAGATGGGGACTGAGGATTAGTAGAAAATGGAGAGCGGCAGACGTCTGGTTGCTAAGCACAATGAGAATCAAGCTGAATTTAAAAAGATCAAAGGGGAAGTGAACGAGTGCCAAAGAGTGAGATACAGTAGATTGAGAGCTAACAAAAGGGTATCCAGAAGTCTTTTTGCAGCCATACAAAGGTGGCGCGGGGAAGGGACCAGAAAGGAGATCAATGAGACAGAGTCCTGGAGTGAGATTCTGAGTGAGTGCTTTGCATTAGTCTCCACCGAAGAAAATAAAACTGTTGCTGTAAAGAGGGGGCAGCTGAGCTACAAGGTATACTGTAAAGAGTAGGAATTTCAAGCCACACACAAAAAAGTTGCTGGTGAACGCAACAGGCCAGGCAGCATCTCTAGGAAGAGGTACAGTCGACATTTCGGGCCGAGACCCTTCGTCACGACTAAATGAAAGAAGAGCTAGTAAGAGATTTGAAAGTGGGAGGGGGAGGGGAGATCCGAATTGATATGAGAAGAGATGGAGCTAAGAGCTGGAAAGTTGATTGGCAAAAGGGATACGAGGCTGGAGAAGGGTGAGGATCATGGGACGGGAGGCCTGGGGAGAAAGAAAGGGGGAGGGGAGCCTGGAGGGTGGGCAAGAAGTTATAGTGAGAGGGACAGAGGTTGAAAAAAGAGAGAGAGCAAAAAATAATAATACTAAATAAATAAGGGATGGGGTACGGAGGAGAGGTGGGGCATTAACGGAAGTTAGAGAAGTCAATGATGATTTCCTCGTGTCTGAGGAAGCAGAAGTTTGGGTGTTCTTAAAATGGACAGGTTATGAGGTCCACATGGGATACAACCCAGGTGTTGTAACATAAAGGTGGAAACTGCATGCACAGAGAGCCTTTCAATACTTCTTAGACATGAAGAGACCGAACAAATGCCAAATACATTTCGTTAACAAAAAGAAAACATATAACTATGAACCTGGCAACTATAGACTGGGTCATTTACTTTTGGTGGTGAGGAAGCACCTAGAAATTTGAACCCAAATCAACATTATAGTTATTTGAGCACTAGCCAGTTTACGTTTATTAAAAGCATACTGTGCTTAACTTAATCAACTTTTTGATGGGGTAACAGTGTTGATGAAAGCAATGCAGTTAAATTAGACCTTTCAAAGGCGCTTATTAGAAGCCCATAATAAGCAAGAGCAAGATAGTGCTGATCTCCTCCCTCAATGCCAATTTTGCCCCTGATCCTCACATTCCTTGATTCATGTGGATTTCAAAACTGTCAAAATCTAGCTTTGAATATCTTTGACAATGAGCATTCACGGTCCCCTGGGACTGTGGATTCTGGGTACAAGGTGCCAAAGATCTCAGACATCCCACCTCTCCCGGAAGTTCTAGGAGTCTCCTGCATATTAATAGTGGCTCCCTGATGCCCAGAAATTATATACAATATCCCGCAAATTGACTTTTTTGAGAGGGAGAGCGAGAGCGAGCATCCTGATTGGACTCTCTTCGTGCTAAATTGACCTATCAGTTTTCTCTGTGGGCGGGCTTTAAAGTCAACCTCAAAAATAACCTTCAGTCAACCTTCAGTCCTGACGAAGGCCTGAAACGTCGTCTGTACCTCTTCCTAGAGATGCTGCCTGGCCTGCTGTGTTCACCAGCAACTTTGATGTGTGTCGCTCAAAAATAATGACAGTGTTGCTCGCTGCACTGTTTGCAACAGTGACTTTTCTATTGCCCATGGTGGGTTAAGACTGTAAAAGACATGTTGAGGTGAGTTTAACAGGTGTCATTCATTCATTAGCATAGCTAACGTTATTTAAACTAGCTGGCTGGCTGCTAAGGAGCTACTCTATTGATGTCCTATGTGATGATGCCAGACTCCCTGTAGATTTACTTAAAGTTGTAATGGAATAAACATGATAATATATGTACATATTTTAATGCCACATTTTCTGCATATACCCAATTTGGTTTACAGATTAGACAAAATCACTAAACAAAGTATTACATACACCCTTGGAGGTCGACTGGTGGGGGCGGGATATGGGGTTGCAGGGGGCGGGGGTGCTACCTCCCTGAAATGAGTTTTTGCAGGGTGGAATGTCTGAGATCTACAACTCTTACAGTAGAGAATTAATAGAAGAGTTTGTACAGAGCAAGGGTTTCCATCAATGGAAAATGAGTCACAAGCTTGAAGCAATTGACAAAGGAGCCCAAGTGTCTTTTTGACACATTTAGGTGTAACATTCAACACCTGAAAGGAAGGTGGAAGCAGATCTAATGTGATTTTCAAAAGGGATGTAGTAAGCACTTGAAAGAAAATAAATTGCAGGTTGACAGAAAGAGCTGGGAACTAGGACAAAATAGATCATTGTTATGATATTCTGACAAGTACAATGGGTTTAAGCGCCTCTTTGTATGCTGCGACACAATCAGTTCCATGGTTTTGATTTAATGAAGTTGCAAAGTATTGGTAACTCCTGCAGATCATTGTGATGCAGCTGAAGATCAGGACAGTGAAGATGGCATTTTGAAATATTTCAGTTTCACATTGTTGGTTGTCATTAGGAGTGTGAAACATCTACACCCTTCTCGCTAATGCTCTCTACTCACTCACCACTTACCACTACAACCCTTCAGTGATGGAAGGAAATTCCAAGTCATTTTCACACATCATCTCTGCCTAGTCTGTCCTTGAAATCTACTGCAATCTCTTTCTCTCTCTCTCTGTTCAAGTTATTTCTTTATTTGGAGACACATGAGCCGGGCACTTTCGAGGAGGCAATGGTATTTTGCTGTTTAACGGTGCCAATTGGTTCCTGTCTCTCAGTTACAATTCAAGAAATAATGATTGAAGTGTGATAGGACTGGTAATGGAACACAGTATGTTTGTGACTGTGAGCTGAACACTGCGTCATGTCAAAATAATAACCATTGTTCATCCATTTTCAATTAATCAAGTGAAGTAGATCAGTCCCCTTGAACTACAATAAGGTTTGCTGTCACCATTACTCAAATGCATAGTTTATTATGCTTGGGAGCTAAACTTGCACAGCCTAACTTACAGCAAAATCTTTTTGCTAATTTCATGCTATTTCATATTTTTCTTAAGACATAAAGCCATTTGGCCCTTCAAGTCCTTGCCAGCTCTGAAAGCAATCCCATCTGCCCACTTATTTCCTGGCAACCAATTCTCTCCTGTATGCTCATCAATTTCCTCATGATTCTCTTTACAGTGCAATTTACAGTGGGCAGTTAATCATAAAGTATAGAAACAGGCCCTTTGGCTCATCCAGTCTGTGCCGACCTGGTCTTCTACCTAGTCCCATCTACCTGCACCTGGTCCATAGCCTTCTCATCCATGTACCAAGCCAAACTTCTCTTAAATTGTTACAACTGGGCCCGCATCTACCACTTCTGTTGGCAGCTTGTTCCACACTTGCAACACCTCCTGATGTAGTCTAACATCAGGGGTATGGAAGGAGCCCGGAACAGCTGAGAACCCCCCACTCCCAGAAGTCACCCGCTGAACCACTGCACTGTTTGTCAGAAGTGAGAAATGGGTATCAGACAAAAAAATGAATGAAAGAAGGGCGGCTGAAAAGGAGCTGGCTTTTTAAAGGAGGAGCGAGAGAAGTAAAAGGAAGGAGGTCAAGAGCGGGCTTTAGGAACCAGTTCTATGTACCCCATGCAATTAGGGATTAGGCATTAATATTACAAACAGCTTTACTGCAGCACTGCACACAGCTCACTATTGTGTGTGGTGCAATACTGCACAGGCAGTGCATTACTTTAGACGCATCATATCTCTGTGCACACAAGGTTCCGGTGAACATTATTATACACTGGACCACTCTGCATGCACAGGGCGCTGCCACCCTTACCTGATGCAAAGTGAATATGAAAACTGAGTGGGTAATTAATAATGGAAAATAACAAGATGACAGATGGACCAAACAGTTATTTTGCAATTGGGTTTCACTCTGCAGGAGAAACATAACTTCCCAGAATTAGCTACACGTTAGGAGTTGGAAGGGAGGAACTTAGGAGAACTACAATCAGAAGGGCTGGGCTGCTGAGCAAATTGTTGAAGCTGTGGGCTGACAAGTCTCCAAGTCCTGATCATCTCCATCCTCCACTCTTAAAAGAGGCGTCTTGTTGATGCTTTGCTTTTCATTTTCCAGAATGCCCAGGTTCCAGAAAGGTTTCATTATATTGGAAAAGAGAGAATGTTTCTTCTTATTCAAAAACAGTGGGAGTCAGAAAACTGGAAACTAAAGTCAGATAGCATAAAGTCTGTCAGGAAAATAACAAAATTATTATTAAAGAAATGGTAGCTGAGCACAGAAAAATATGAGGTAATCAGGCAAATAGGGACATAGTGTTTGACCAATATGTTGGCGTTCTTTGAATAAAGAACATGTTGTAGATGTATGGAAATAGTGGATGCACTATAATTAAGATTTCCAAAAGGCATTTGATAAGGTGGTACATCAAAAGTTTGTGTGAAAGTTTGAAGCTTATGACGTTGCAGCTAATACATTAGTAACATAAACGGAGCAATATTGTATATACTATCCAATGCAATGAGAACTGCACAGATCTGTATATCAGCGAGACAAAACAACCACTACACAAACAGATGGCCCAACATACGAGGGCTAACACCTCAGGTCAAGACTCGGCTGTATATCTACACCTGAAGGACAAAAGGACACTCCTTTGATAACAATGTGCACATTTTGGACAGGGAGGACAGGTGGTTTGAAAGAGGAGTTAAAGAAGCCATCTTTGTCAAACTGGAAAACCCATCCCTGAACAGAGGGGATGGGGTAAGACACCACCTATCAGCTACTTACAACTCAGTCCCAACATCTCTACCATCGGCATCTCCACAACAGTTCACACCTCCATTCATGCAAAGATAAGACTAACAATCCCCTCATTACATCTACAACTCTTAACGGCCCTCATGTGATTGCTATAGCTTTAAACAACTCACAGAGTTTATAAACCAGAAAATTACCCACCATGGATCAGAACTGAAGAAACCTCTCAGATGAGTGGTGAAACATCTTTTAAACAACACAGCAAGTCCAGTTGCCTTGATTTACTACTGCTTGATATACAATGACCTGGATGACTGAGAATCTTCATTAACATAAGTTTATACTTACATAATAATTAAAACTGTAAATTACAGTATTATGATGCCACATTACAAGAAAGTTCACGACACATATCAATGGTGTTAAACCTGATTCTGATTCTGAGAGGTTCGATAGACCAAGTTTGCGTCCATGGAGTAATGGAAATAAAAAAATGCTGAGGGGTCCTGATGGGACGGATGTGGAAAATCTAGAAGAGTCACTGTTTAAAGAGGGTCAGAGGGTCTTGAATCACTGCGACTCAATAGAAACATAGAACATCTACGGCACATTACAGGCCCTTCAGCCCACAATGTTGTGCTGACCATGTAACCTACTCTAGAAGCTGCCTAGAATTTCCTTAGCGCATAACCCTCTATTTTTCTAAGCTCCGTGAACCTATCCAAGAGTCTCTTAAAAGACCCTATTGTATCCGCCTCTACCACCTTCACTGGCAGTGCATTCCACACACTCACCACTCGCTGTGTGAAAAACTTAACTCTGACATCCCCCTTGTACCTACCTCCAAGCACATTAAAACTATGCCTCCTCGTGTTAGCCATTTCAGACCTGGGAAAAAGCCTCTAGCTATCCACACGATCAATACCTCTCATCATTTTATACACCTCTATCAGGTCACCTCTCATCCTCCGTTGCTCCAAGGAGAAAAAGCCAAGTTCACTCAACCTATTCTCATAAGGCATGCTCCTCAATCCAGGCAACATCCTTGTAAATCTCCTCTGCACTCTATAGTATCTACATCCTTCCTGTAATGAGGCAACCAGAACTGAACACAGTACTCCAAGTGGGGTCTGACAAGGGTCCTATAAAGCTGTAACATTACCTCATGGCTTTTGAACTCAATCCCACAGTCAACACACCATATGCCTTCTTAACAACAATGCCAATCTGTGCAGCCTCTTTGAGTGTCCTATGGACCTCCACACTGCCAAGAGTCTTACTATTAATATTATCTTCTGTCTTCGAATTTGACCTAACAAATTGAACCACTTCATACTTATCTGGGTTGAACTCCATCTGCCACTTATCAGCCCAGTTCTACAACCTATCAATGTCCCGCTGTAATCTCTGACAACCCTTCAGACTATCCCAACACCCCCAACTTTTATGTCATCAACAAACTTACTAACCCACCCTTCTACTGCCTCATCCAGGTCAAGGAACAATGGAAGCAAAACCTTGGCTGAGGTAGTTTCTTCATAACAAAGGTTACTTGGGAATTGAATTTGATGTTACCATCAGGTTAACCATGATCTTGCTGAATGGTGAGAAAGGCTCAAGATATCAAATGGCCTAATCTTGTTTCTAATCCATGTGTTTGTATTATTGCACAAGGTTTATACACAGTGTGTTTCTATGTGCAGTAAGTTAATGTGCACTGTGTGCTTCTCATACAATAGCATCACCATCACTAAATTCCCCACCATCAACATTCTGGGGGTTACCATTGACCAGAAACTGGACTGGAGTAGCCCAGAAACTGGGAATCCTGCGGCAAGTAACTCACCCAATAATCCCTGAACGCTTGTCCCTCATCTACAAAGCCAGAAGTGTGATCAAACACTCTCCACTTGCCTGGATGAGTGCAGCCTCAATGCTACTCAAGAAGCTTAACAGCATACAGAACATAGCAAGCCACTTGATAGGCAGCCCATCCACAACATGTACTCACTCCACGACTGACACGCAGAGAGAACAGCTGGTACCATCTACAGGACGCACTGCAGCCGCTCTCCAAGGCTCCTGAGACAGTACATTCCAAAACCCACAGCTTCTACCAGCCAGAAGGACAAGCGCAGCGCAGGAGCTGTGTATTCTGTGTCGTGTGTTTATCATGTGTGTTATGGTAACTAGAGACATCAGTGGTGGGCGTGGTAAAAGCGAAGGGGATAAGTCACATATTCTTGCTTATTTAATGGCAGTTTGTAGCTTGGGACTGCAGAGGTCATATCTTTGCTGACTGCTGAGACAACGCTCAATAATGCTTAATTGTATGTTTGCTAATTACTAAAAAGGATTGGAATAGGGAATTCGACTCTTTGGAGCAAACATTGAAGCTGTGGGTGAGTCATGCAAGTATAACAACTCTACGGGGTCGCAGACTGGCGGCAATTGTTTTGCTTTGATTTTTGGATCAGTTTTGCCACCACAGGCAGCAAAAGCACAGGAACACTGCCACCTGGGACTTCTCCTCCAAGCTTCACACCATTCTGGCCAGGAAGTATAGTGCCGCTGGGTCAAACTCCGGCCTCCTCTCTCCCTAAAAGCATTGTGGGTATACCCACACCTCAAGGACTGCAGCATTTCAAGATGGCGGCCCACCACCATCTCCTCAAGGACAAGTAAACGCTGGCTCAGCCTGCACAGCCCACATGCCCTGAATGAATAAAAAGAATACTCTAAATGCATTATTGCACATCCTGTACGCTGCTGCTTTAATATAATGTGCTTCACTGAACACCAGGTAGTTACCATACCTACACTGCTTTATATACGCATATGATGTGACTGTACACTATGAATTTATCTTTTAAAACAGAGCACTTTAGGGTCTATGCAGTACTTTAATAGATCTAGTGTGTTACTATACACAATAAAACCTTTCTTTTCCCCTAGTGTTTGGTGATGCATAGCCTATTCCGAAAGCAGCAAGGATGTTGGACTCAAGCTGATGTATCTTTGTTGTTAGCTGCATGCTCAAGGCATCCCAAGACTTTCTCCCTGCTGTCCCATACTGCGCTAGGAACTCGCTTGGTTGATGCACCAGAATGTGGATTATCTGACAGCTCCTACTGTAGGAGCTGATGTTAATCACTTGGGAAGTGTGCACCTGAGCATTACACAGATCATGACGCTATGGGACCTCATTGTTGAAATCCTCAAGTAATGCTGTGTGCCTTATGAATCCTGAGCATTGTACTTAAACACACCATAACAGCAAATCAATCAAAATGTTCCTTAACGTTCTGTTAAAAGCTGAGTCTTGTATTATCCCAAGCACTTTTTCAGTACACACATTACTTTTATTTCTGTTTGTATGCATTAGTTGGAACAAGGGTTATTACCATACATGCATAATATTACCACAGGTGAGCAGATTTCATAGGAATTGAGAAGGAAGAGAAGTGCATTTTCTGGAAGTGTTCAGAGGGTCAGTCAGCATCTCCAGAGAGAAGCACTGGTCTGATGAAAGTTAACAGCTTTAATCCTTAACTCTGTTTCTCTCATCTCAGACACTACCCAACCTAGTGTGTACTTCCAACATTTCTACTAAAGGCTTCATAGGACTGCTTTGAAGAAGACAAACGTTCTGGCCAATATTAATTTCCACAAGATCATTGGGTGTTTATACCAATGAGGCAAGTGAGATTTTGTTACGTGAAGTGCCGGAGGCTGACAGGAGATCTGATAGAGGTCTACAAGATTATGAGAAGCAGAGATAGAGTGGATAGAGAGCATTTGTTTCCTAGGGTTGCAATGTCTAATACCAGAGGGCATGCATTGAATGTGAGAGGGGGTATGCTCAAGGGGGACATGAGGGATAAGTTTTTACTATGAGTCATGGATGCCTGGAATGCACTGCCTGGGATGGTGTTAGAGACAAATACATTAGAGGCTTTTAAGGGGCATTTGGATAGGCACATGGATGTAAGGAGAATGGAAGGATATGGACATGGTGTAGACAGGAGGGATTAGCGATTGGGTGTTTTTGATTTGTTTTTTTAGCTAGTTCAACACAACACTGTGCACCGAAATACCTGTTCCTTTGCTATACCGTTCTATGTATATAAACTACTGAATTTCCTATAAGGGTGATTACATAGTCAAGTAGCTTGGGACATTCTGAGGTTGTGAAAGGCTCTGTTTTGGGAAGGAAGGCCATTGGTTTTCCCAAAATAAATTTTTTAAAAATGAGGTAATTTTCAATTATTGACTGTCACCATATCTTTGGATCAGAGACCTGCTCAGTCTTAGGCTATCACCATCACAGAACCAGGCAACAGCTGTTGGGTACTTGTATTTTTAGTCGACATTTAAAAAAACATCAGAGAGAGACAGCTGGGGTTGAGAGAAGGCCAGATAATTAATTGAACTTCAGGATGGTCGTTCCTTGGTACTTATGTGATGCGAATGTCACACAGACTTGCCAATCCAGGACTGGATTTTATCCAGGTTCAGCTGGCATGGGCTCCATCAAATGAGTTGTGGCTGGAGCTCAGTGCTGTGGAATCAACAGCAAACAACCCCATCCTGAACCTCCGGCAGAAGTAAGCCGTTGTGAAGGAAGCTGAAAGTGGCGGGAACTGGTTATGCCTCCAGGAATTTCCGTGGCAATGTCCTGAACCACAATGATGTGGCTCCAACATACACATGTATCTTCCTTTGTGGCAGGTATACCTCCAGCTGCTGTGGTTTTTCCCCTCTCCTGCACATTTGAGTATCTTGGTGTCACACTTGTGGATTGCTGCTGCTGACATGGTACTTTTTCCAAACCAAATGCAGAAGGGAAGCTTATTTGAAGACCAATAATCTACAGGGCTAATTTGGACCAAGTTCTGGGAAGCAGTTTACTCTTAGCCCACTTTTGCTGGCATATGGACATAATCAAATGCAGATCTGTATGACTGGCATTCAGCTAATTCAGGGGTTGTTGAGGCTCCAGCCTGAACACTGGGTCGAAGGGCCTCTGCTGGTAGCTCTGGATCATGACAGTCTTTAATTTCTGTTTTCTTTCACCTGGCCATGTGGGTTCAGGCCCAGCCCCTTTCCTTTTTTGGACTTCCTCCAATTACCTGCTTGTCTCCTCATTTGCACCCACCTGTGTCTAATTTTCACTCATTACCCTGTCCATTTACACCCCGCCTTGACTAGTATTCTCTGCTAGTTTGTCCCAGATTCTGACCTGTCATTGTGACCTCTGTCAACTGATTTTGCTTGATTCTGTGTTTTGGATTCTGCCTGTTCGTGGACCTGATTTTTGCCTGTGCGCTCTGGATTGTCTGCCCTCGCCTGACTGTCTTTCCTGGTAAGACCTTGGCCTGCTATTTTGGATTCGTGCCTGCCTTCTGTTTTTGAAAGACTGTTGCCTTTGTGCTCCCTCATAAACCCTGGTGAAAAAGTATTCAACAGGAATTCTGCAGATGCTGGAAATTCAAGCAACACACATCAAAGTTGCTGGTGAACGCAGCCAGCCAGGCAGCATCTCTAGGAAGAGGTACAGCTGACATTTTGGGCCAAGGCTCTTTGTCAGGACTAACTGAAGGAAAAGTTAGTAAGAGATTTGAAAGTGGGAGGGGGAGGGGGAGGGGGAGATCCAAAATGATAGGAGAAGACAGGAGGGGGAGGGATGGAGCCAAGAGCTGGACAGGTGATTGGCAAAGCGGATATGAGAGGATCATGGGACAGGAGGACCAGGGAGAAAGACAAGGTGGGGGGGGGGGGAGGACATCTCCCTTTGTTAAAGAAAGGGGCTTCCCTTCCCCCACCATCAACTCTGCTCTCAAATGCATCTCCCCCATTTCATGCACATCTGGTCTCACTCCATCCTCCTGCCACCCCACTAGGAATAGGGTTCCCCTTGTCTTCACCTACCACCCCACCAGCCTCCAGGTCCAACATATTATTCTCCGTAACTCTGCCACCTCCAACGAGATCCCGCACATCTTTCCCTCCCTGCCCCCCCCCCCCCGGCTTTCCACAGGGATCGCTCCCTACGTGACTCCCTTGTCCATTCGTCCCCCCCACCCCACCCCACTGATCTCCCTCCTGGCACTTATCCTTGTAAGCGGAACAAGTGCTACACATGCCCTTACACTTCCTCCCTTACCACCATTCAGGGCCCCAAACAGTCCTTCCAGGTGAGGCGACACTTCACCTGTGAGTCGGCTGGGGTGATATACTGCGTCCGGTGCTCCTGATGTGGCCTTCTATATATTGGCGAGACCCGACGCAGACGGCGAGACCGCTTTGCTGAACACCTACGCTCTGTCTGCCAGAGAAAGCAGGATCTCCAGGTGGCCACACATTTTAATTCCACATCCCATTCCCATTCTGACATGTCTATCCACAGCCTCCTCTACTGTAAAGATGAAGCCACACTCAGGTTGGAGGAACAACATCTTGTATTCCGTCTGGGTAGCCTCCAACCTGATGGCATGAACATTGACTTCTCTAACTTCCGCTAATGCCCCACCTCCCCCTCGTACCCTGTCTGTTATTTATTTTTATACACATTCTTTCTCTCACTCTTCCGTTTTCTCCCTCTGTCCCTCTCACTATACCCCTTGCCCATCCTCTGGGTCCCCCCCCCCTTTTCCTTCTCCCCGGACCTCCTGTCCCATGATCCTCTCATATCCCCTTTGCCAATCACCTGTCCAGCTCTTGGCTCCATCCCTCTCCCTCCTGTCTTCTCCTATCATTTTGGATCTCCCCCTCCCTCTCCCACTTTCAAATCCCTTACTCACTCTTCCTTCAGTTAGTCCTGATGAAGGGTCTCGGCCTGAAACGTCGACTGCACCTCTTTCTAGAGATGCTGCCTGGCCTGAAAAAGTATTCGTTGGTCTGCACTTGAGTCCTGCCGAAACCTGACAGAACCCGACGGGTTCCCAACCCTTTTCATGCCATCGACTAATACCATAAAGCAGGAGGTCTGTGGACCCTAGGTTGGGAACCCCTGAAATAATTGATTTCATTATGGCTGACAATTGACTATAAGACCATGAGAAATAGGAACAGGATTAAGCCATTTGGCCTGTCGTGTCTGCTCCACCATTAGGGTCATGGCTGGTTTATTTTCTCTCTGTCCTATTCTCCTTCCTTCTCTCTGTCCTATTCTCCTTCCTTCTCTCCATAACCTTTGACATTCTTACTAATAAAGAAGGTATTAACTGCAGCGTTCAATATACCCAATGACTTGGCATTCACAGCCATATGTGGCAATGAATTCCACAGATTCACACTGTTTGGCTAAAGAAATTCCTCTTCATCTCTGTTCTAAAGAAACATCATTCTATCCTGAATCTGTGCCTTCTGGTCCTAGACTCTTCCACTATTGGAAACAGCTTCTCAGCGTTCACTCTATCTAGGCCATTCAATATTTGATAGGTTTCAATGAGATCTCCCCACTCATTATTCTAAATTCTAGTGAGTACAGGCCCAGACCTATTCAGCCCTCCTCATATGTTAACCCTTCCATTCCTGCGATCATTCTCATAAACCTCCTCTGGACCCTCTCTAAATTTGGGTTCAATACTCAGAACAAGATCCCTACTCCTGAACTGTGAACTTGTTGGTTAATTTATGCAGACTCCCTTGGATTGAGTTTAACACTCATTCTTTTGGTGGTCAACACATTGCCATTGGAGCAACGGAGGATGAGAGTTGACCTGATAGAGGTGTATAAGATGACGGGAGGCATTGATCGTGTGGAGAGTCCTGGGCTTTTTCCCAGGGCTGAAATGGCTAGCACTAGAGGGCACAGTTTTGAGGTGCTTGGAAGTAGGTACAGAGGAGATGTCAGGGGTAAGGTTGTATTTTTAAATTTTTTTTTTTGAGCGGTGAGTGCGTGGAATGGGCTGCCGGCGATGGTGTTGGAGGCGGATACGATAGGGTCTTTTAAGAGACTCCTGGACAAGTACATGGAGCTTGGAAAATTAGAGGGCTATGGGTAACCCTAGGTAATTTCTAAGGTTAAGGACATGTTTGGCACAGCTTTGTGGGCAGAAGGACCTGTATTGTGCTGTAGGGTCTTCTATGTTTCTATTGGCATGGAAAAGTGCATTTAGACAAAATAGTGAACGTAGCCAGTGGGAGTTTAGAAGAATGAGGGGGGAGGGTCTCATTGAAATCTATCAAATATTGAAAGGTTTAGATAGGGTGGACATGGAGAGGATGTTTCCTAGTGTGGGGGAGTCTAAGACCAGAGGACAGCCTCAGAATAGAGGGACATCCCTTTAGAACAGATGAGGAGGAACTTATTTAGCCAGAGGGAGGTGAATCTGGAATTCATTGCCACAGTTGGCTGTGGAGGAAAAGTCATTGTATATATTTAAAGCAGAGGTTGATAGGTTCTTGATTCGTTAGGGTGTCACAGGTTATAAGAAGGCGGCAGGGAAATGGGTTGAGAGAAATAATAAATTAACCATGATGGAATGACACAGCAGACTCAATGGGCCAAATGGCCTAACTCTGCTGCTATCCCTTATGGTCCTGTGATTATGGAATCATTTTCAAGAATGGAGAGAAGGTAAAGATGATTTAAACCAAGCAAGTGCGATTTTGGTTGAAGATATTCCGTACTTGAAATACTTATGCACATTAAGAAATGATAATTCATTAAGATTTGCACGCCTGAGAGTCGGTTAAACAGTGAAGCAGCTGTTGATACGTTCTCCCATCTGGGTTTCCAGACTCTGACTGATACTATGTTAACACAGCAGTGTTAGCTCAACAAAAAAACATGTCATCATTTAACATGGCCTTAGAACAAGAGCAATCAGTTTCAATTGTAAACTGCAGATAAATTGTTTCATTTCCATCCCTTGGTCCCTGTAGAAGTAAGGCACACATTATCTCCAAAATTAAAAAAAACATTGCAAATTATTTTCTAATTTAATTAATTCATTGCTCATTGTGTTGGTGAACCCACTGCTCTGCGTGAGACAGTGGACCTTCAGATATTAAAAGGGCAGATTTAATCTTCAAACTCTCTACTTCAGAAGTTTGTTGCTGAAATCTAGTCATTAAATCTGCGAACTCTAACTCTGTATCGCAGCTGGTGTCCAGGGGAAGGCTGCCAATTCCTTATTGACCCCAGTGATCCCCAATTATCCTCCTGTAGGTGGAGGGCTTGCCCTTTATAACAGACTCTGGGCACTTTTGACAGAGATGTCGACATGGGAATATCGGTAGAATTATAGGCTGCTGGAATCATAGTCATAGAAACAGGCCCTTTGGCCATCCAGTCTGCACTGAACTATTATTCTGCCTAGTCCTATTGACCTGTACCCAGACCACCAACCTCCATATTGACCCATACCTATCCAAATCTCTGAAATGCTGAAATCGAACCCACAACTACCACTTCAACTGGCAGCTGTTCTACCCTCTCATCACCATCTGAGTGAAGAACCTCCTCATGATCTTAAACTTTTCACCTTTCATAATTTACATTCCTGGCATAATTTACGTATTACTATTTATGGTTTTATTACTATTTAATTATTTATGGTGCAACTGTAACGAAAACCAATTTCCCCCGGGATCAATAAAGTATGACTATTAACCCATGACCTTTACTTCTAATATCACACAACCTCATAGGGTAAATGCAAGCAGGCTTTTTCCCAATCTATACCATTCATAATTTTCTAACTATCAAATCTCCCCTTATTCTCCTATGCTCCAAGGAGTAAAGTCCTAATCTATTAAATCTTTCCATATAACTCAGGTCTTCAAGTCCCAGCAAGTCCCTGTTCTACCATTAATTGAGCTTCTAGCTGACCTCTGACCTTTCATTGCATTATCACCTTGTCCCCTATATCCCTTCATAACCGTTTGGATGATAAAAATCCATTAATGTCAGATTTAAAATTAATCTATCAATTCCACATGTGAGTTCCAAATCTCTACCATCATTTGCCTGTTGAAGTGCTTCCAGACTTCTCTTCTGAGTAGTCTAACTCCCCAAGCAGCAGAAATAGTTTCTCGTTCTGTCTGCCCTAACGATTCCACTTAATATTTGAATCCTTCAGTAAAATTCCATTAAAATTCTAAGGAATGCAACTCCAGTTTCTGTATGTCCTTGTTATAATTTAATCCTATACAACGTAGATTAATGATGTAATCCTAAATCCTAAGTAATGTAAAATACTGCAAATCTGGTTCACTGGAAAGACCGACAGTGGGGAAGCTGTGTGGCCTGGGTTGTTGTGTGGATCAGACCCTCATGCTGCAGGGTCTACTGTTGCATCTGCCTATGGGAAGGAGCCACCAGAGGTGGTGTGGTGGGTGATCATGCGAGGTTGGCGGTTGGGCCCTTTTGTTGGTGCTGCTCTCCAGTGTTCACTCGGTGGAAGACAAATTGGATTGCGTTCATCTGCAGCTGCACTAGTGCATGATAATCAGACTGCGTGCTGTTCTTGCAGAAACATAGTTCCATACAATATCCCATGCGTCATCAATCTACAGGGCATGACACTCAGGGATTTGGGCTATATTATTTCTTATTGTGACTGTATGCTTACTGTTATAGTCATTCTATGAGCCTTGTGCTGTGTATGACTGTTGATACCTCGTACCTTGTTTTGTACCTTGGCCTCGGAAGAACAATGTTTCATTTGGCTATATTCACAGGTATTCGTGTATGGTTGAATGATAATTAAACTTGAACTTGAACTAAATCTCTGTGTATCACTTTCCCGAGACTGCATTTTCCTTCCAAGGTCAATGTAATTTTTCATTGAATCACATGGCTCAAAAACGAGCCCTTTGGCCAACCGTATCCCTACTGACCTTGTACTAAGATTTTTATTGTACTATTATTTTTCAGCAATTGGTCTGTAGCCTTCTGTGTTGGTGAGATAGCTGCACTATTCTGAGGTGCTCATTCAATATAACAGGGATATTGTAAAGGATTCAAACCATATACCCTCAAATGAGAACACAGTGATATGCACACTACTCAGCTTCCACTAGGAATGCATTACACTCTGTGGCCACTTTATTAGGTACACCTGTACACTTCATTAATGCAAATATGTAGTCAGCCAATCATATGGAAGCAACTCGATGCATTAAAGCAGACATGGTCAAGAGGCTCAGTTATTGTTCAGACCAAACATCAGAGTGGGGAAGAAATGTGATCTAAGTGATTTTGATCATGGAACGGCTGTTGGTGCCAGATGGGGTGGTTTGAGTATCTCAGAAACTGTTGATCACCTGGGATTTTCATGCACAACAGTCTCTAGAGTTTACAGAGAATGGTGTGGAAAAACAAAAAAAAAAAAAAAAAGAAATCAGTGAGCAAAATGCTTTGTTAATGAGAGAGGTCGGAGCTGAACGGCCAGACTGGTTCACGCAAACAAGAAGGTGACAGTACCTCAAATAATCACATATTACAACAGTGGTGTGCAGAAGAGCATCTCTGAATGTACAACATATCAAACCAACCTTGCAGTGGATCAGCTACAGCAGCAGAAGACCTTGAACATATCTCCTGTACCCAATGAATGTATTTAGTCCATTAGGAATAGTTATTCTTTCCACTGCTGACTGCAGATATGTTGGAAAAAGCTATATAGCTCCCTACTATACTTCAGAACTCTCACTAAAAGTAAGTTCCAATTTTGCTTCATTACGCAGTGTTCATTAGATAAATGATGTCTGGTTTCTCTTGTTACTGGTGTGTCAAGTCAAAATTTAGATTTCCTTCCCTGCACCCCTAATACAGAAGGATGCCCCAAACTGCTTCACTGAAATGTAATCAAAACAAAAGGGTATTAGTTAACGTGAACTGTGAAGCATTAGTTCCTGTAAGTTTAGTTCTGACAAACATTTAGTTTTTTCACCTACATTAACCATCCTCTGTTTAATTATTTAGCCACTTAAAGACCTGACATGAGAGGTCATTGCAGGTTCCAAGAACTTTCACCTTAATCACAAGTTTCATTATCATGTGTTTTCTGAAAGTTTGTGTTAAATGATACCAGCCAACTAAGATAACTCCTTCCACTGGCTCAAAGAAATTCACCAAAAATTCCAATATGTTTATGGACATAAGCAGCATTTTAACAAACGAGGCCTATGTGTGTATGTGTATGTATCTGTGACCTAATGTTCTTTTGTTCTTTCCTTCCCCATGTAAAGATTGCAAGATTGAGATTGAACTCTGAGGACATGTGGTGTTTATCAGGAGATTCTAGCAATCTTTGGATACCTCAAGTTTTGCAGCCAACAATATACTTTAGCAGTGTAATCATTGTGGAACTGTCAATCATCTGGTGCACAGCAAGATTTCACTAACAGTGAAGCAATAATAACAAGGAAATCAGCTGTGTAGCAATGTTCAGGGAAGTGTAATTATTGCTTGGGACACAACGAGAAACTCTCTTCAAATTAGCTGTGGGATCCATGTCCACCTGACAGGCAGCCCAGGCATTGATTTAACGTCTCATCTGAAAGATGGGATCCACATTAGTGCAGCCTGCCCCTGGCTTTGGGAACGTCAATCATGATTGTGCACTGAAATCTCTGGAGCATTGAACTTTCTGAATGAGAAGCAAAGCCCTACCAGAGAAGTCGGGGCTGGCAGCAAATTGTGCAAATAGTAAGTAAGCAATGCTTATGACAGACTTTGATACTTCCCTTTCTGCTTTGTGATGGTCTTCAATATAAAAGAAAATCTCCTTTTAACATCTTTTCAAAGTCCATAATTATATATTAATCCAGCTATGTGTCCTGATTGAATGCTCTGTTAAGCCTGTAAAGTCCTACAGGATAGAGCTTTGTGTGAGCGTGGTGTATTAATGTTGGGCACTCATTTCTTCTGCTCATCTTCAGTTCCTGTCAATGAATGGTGGCATAGTGGTGAATGCTACTTGTTGCATGTTTGAATGCTCTGAATCCAAGGCCCTATTGTACAATAACAATACAACATTGCCATGGCATTGTTTAAGATATTATGACAATGATGAGGGATATCTTGATGCACTTTAAGCACAACCACAGTGGCGTAGCAGTTGGTGCGACACTATTACAGCTCGGTGTTGGAGTTCAGAGTTCAACTCTGACGTGGTCTGCAAGGAGACCGTACGTCTTCCCGTGAGTGTGTGGGTTTCCTCCCACACTCCAAAGACCTACCTGTCAGTAGGTTAATTGGTCATTGTAAATTGTCCTGTGGTTAGGCTAGGGTTAAATAAGTGTTGTTGGGCTGAATGGCCTATTCCATGCTGTATCTCTAAATTAAAATAAATCAAATGCATTGACACTAGGAGCTGGAAAGCAACTCTGCTTCTGCACCAGATCAATTGATATTCTCAGGGATTCTTCCAGTAGAGTAAGGGGGAAATGAAGAGAACTGATAAATAATAGCTGAATGTAGCCATGTGATGTTCACTGAGGCTTCTTCAGTCAGTCTGCTGTAAACTGTATGGCAGAATAACTCCATCTCATAAAACAAGAATCATCAGTTTACTGCATCACATGATAAGCATAACCATATTGATCCTGAGAGCTTTAACATTGAGGTTCTCCTCACTTCCAACCCCTGTTCTCTGAGCCAGTGTCAACTGACTGTCACATTCCAGGCTGCCTATCACTTTTCCCTGGGTCCCCTCCTCCTTCCCTTTCTCCTATGGTCCACTCTCCTCTCCAATCAGATTCCTTCTTCTCCAGCCCTTTACCTCTCCCATCCACCTGGGTTCCAGCTACCTTCCTTTCCAGTCCTGAAGAATGGTCTTGGCCCAAGATGTTGACTGGTTATTCTTTTCCATAAATGCTGCCTGACCTGCTGAGTTCCTCCAGCATTTAGTGTGTTGCAGGAGTATGTGTTGAGGTATGCACTGAAGCTTGGTGCTGCCACCACAAGGGCTTGATGGGGAAAGTTCAAAGTAAAATTTATTATCCATGTACATACATGTCACCACATACAACCCTGAGATTTTTTCCTTGCGGGTATACTTAGCAAATCATATTTGGATACTGAGACCAAACGATCATCGGGACACAGAGAGCGTGATGCTTCCTCCCTGTTCTTGTATCAAAACAAGCATAGAAGGCATTCAGCTCATCTGGAAGCAAAGCTCTGCTGTCCCCCATATCGCAAGTTTTAGCTTTATAGGAGGTTATAGTATTCAAACCCTGCCACAGCTGTCGAGCATCCTTCGTTGATTCCAGTCTAGTCCGGAATCTCAACTTTGCCCAAGAGATGGCTTTCCGGAGATCATACCTGCACCTCTTGTAACATTCTTGATCTCTGGACTTGAAAGCCTCTGATGTGGCTCTCAGCAGCTCCTGGATTTCACTATTCATCCAGGGCTTCTGATTGGGGAAAATCCTGAATGATTTTGTGGGGACACACTCATCCATGTGTTTTACTAAAGTCTGTAAAACCCTGGTATAGTGGTACAGGGCCTCAGATGAGTTCTTGAACAAAACCCAGTCCACTGCCTCCTGCGACCACCCCTTAGTTGTCTTGATCTCTGGAGCTTTGCTCATTAGGCTCTGTCTGGATGCAGGTAGTAGAAATACAGCCAAATGATCCAACTTGCCAAAATGGTGTCTCTGGAAGGAACGATAGGCATTCCTCATCATAGTGTAGCAGCAGCCTAGTGTGTTGAGACCTCTGGTGCACTGTTACCTGTATACCACAATAGAGTTCTTCCACTGCTGGACAGGGAGGGGCCAAGTGGGGTGTGGAAGCCCCTCAAATATTGTAGTAGAATATCACCCCATGGGAAAACATGAGTGGAAACAGTTGTATTAGTTTTAAGAAGTGTAATAGATCATTACTTAATGCATTGACTGAATGTAAGAATTAAAAGGTATTGCATGGTTTATTCTTGTAAGTATTGTGAATAGTTTATTTTGATATAATAAAAACTGTCAGTTGTTTTAAAGAACCAGGAAAGATAGCTGATCATTTCACCATGATTTTTTTCTGACTGGGAGCTGGGTATGGATAGTAACTGATAATCTCATACACAACTCTAATCTCGAACTGGCCTTGAATTGGTCTGTTTGCAGCAATTAAGTTTACTGTTCTTAAAGGGACAAGCCTAAACAAGCAGCTTTGCATTTCAGCAGCCAGGACCATTCTTCATCATAAGCATATAAACCTGATGATCAAATCAAATGACTGCTTTTAAGTATCTCAAATGGGAGCCAATGATGTGTGCAACATTCAACCAGTCAAGCAGCATCTGTGGAAACAAAAACAGTCACTGCTTTGGGCTTTCAAGCTGTATCATTAACTGTTTCTCTTTTCACAGATACTGACTGTCTCGTTTAATATTGCTGTGGCAGAGTCTAAGACCAGAGGGCATAGCTTTAGAATAAAACAACGTTACTTTAGAACAGAGTTGAGGAGGAATTTCTTCAGCCAGAGGGTAGTGAATCTGTGGAATTCATTGCCACAGATGGCTATGAAGGCCAAGTCATTGGGTATAATTAAAGTAAAAGTTGATTGGTACTTGATTAGTAAAGTAGTCAAAGGTTATGGGCAGAAGACAGCAGAATGTGGTTGAGAGGGAAATAAAACAGCTATGATCAAATAGAGGAGCAGACTTGATGGGCCAAATGGCCCAAGTCTAGTCTTATGGTCATTTCTGCTTTTGCTTCAGTTTTGCAGGTTCTGCAGCTTTTTGATTTTAATTTAAATAAGACCATAAGATCTAGCAGAATTAGGCCACCTGGCCCATCGAGGAGTCTGCTCCGCCACTCAATGATGGCTGACCCTTTTTTTCCCCTACCTCCTCCTCAACCCCAGTTCCCGGCCTTCTCCCCGTAACTTTTGATGCCATGTCCAATCAGGAACTTGTCTATCTCAATACCCCACAAGTAGATTTTGACAAAGGATAGATTGTAGTTTGTGAGTTCATGTCATCCAGAAGTCTGATCACTATGTTACTTGAAGATCCTTCAGCACTCAAAGGGTGTCTTGGCAAACTTGGGGATTGAGGTCACAGAGATCTATTAACATAATGAATTTGCTCTAATCTTTGTATTTCAAACTTAGTGCTAAATTAAAAACAAAATCTGAAGGACACTGAAATCTCAGTAAAGCTGGATTTTCTCAATATAAAACTCTCCAAGGGATTTGGGTGTTGGAGTTGGATTAATGGACAGTGTTTAATCATCACACTGATGCCAAATCCAGTTGGGCGTATTCGTGAAGACAGTATTACATGACTCCTCTGTCTCTAGATGCCCCCTGCACCACAATCTTGTCACTGGTAGCACAGATCATGTCCTCTCTAATAGGACCCTGTTTGCTCACAGCCAATTTACAAAGCAAATAGATTCTTTTTATATCACAGTGATTAGACTTTGCAAGAACTTTGACTATAAAACATGTCAGAGTCTGAGATTGTGAAATATAAAAAGCTCAATATAAGTACAGAACCTCTGAGGGCCAAAATCTTGTAGGGTTTGGAGGTTTGTGCACCTCAATGACCAGGGGAGCCAAGCTGGCAGGAGTCAGGGCCTTGTGCTTTGGCTCTTGGTAGGGTCACCCATGCCAAACAGGTCAAAGGGGAGAGGTCAGACTAAGAGTGGTCCACCAGTCCTCCGGGTTCAAGGGTTTAGCCCAGGGCTAACAACCTGACTGGTCAAACAAAATTGTTACGGAAACAGCAATGAAGAATCCATCTACATCTGAGTGCGATGGTATTCCTGAGTCTCCACCTGGGATTTGCATAGCCGACAGTGGTGAAAACTGAGAGGAAGCTTCTGACATGATGAACGAAGCCCTGAACACCACCACAAATGGAGGATCTTCACTGCTGTCCTAAATGGCAATGGCGTAATAGGCAGTAAGTACAGAAGGAGAGTAAGACTTTTTTTTAAGAAACAAATTTTGCCATTTTATCATAACTCGGGTATCTGTAGAAGTAATGAAGAAAATATTCACAGCTTTTTTTCCCCCTTTCGACTGAGCTTTGATTGCATCAGGGATACAGAGATTAGCTTTTACATTCTTGGGGATTCTGTGAATAATCCAGAGGCTTGAAAATCTCTACTTCATTTACTTATTGAATCAACGCCACCATCTCAGTGAAAGACTAAAGATTTGAGGAAAAGCGAGTGAACGAGACTCTCTCGGGTTTGCCTCGTTATTTGCTCTTTCTACCTATGAAGATGGGTATCACAGTAGAGGTAGTAGAGCTGCTGTCTCATAGTGCCAGAGTCCCAGGTTCAATCCTGACCTCAGGTGCTGTCCGGGAGGAGTTTCCCATGTTTCCTCTTACTGCATGGGTTTTCCTGATGTACTCTGATATCCACCCACAGCCCAGTGATATGCAGGTAAGTACATTGGATAAGAAAGGTTTAGAGGGATACCGGCCAAAGATGGGCATTGGGACTACCTTTGGTAGACACCTTGATCAGCATAGACAAGTTCAAAGTATATTTATTGTCAAAGTACATATATGTCACCATATCCTACCCTGAGATTCATTTTCTGTGTTTTACAGGAAAATAAAGAAATACAATGGGATTTATGAGAAAATATAAATGACAAAGACTGACAAATAACTAACGTGTAGAAGAAGACAAATTGTGCCTGTTTTCTGTGCTGTCAAACTCTGTATCTCTAGTGTAAAAAGGGTGGTTGATGATCAGCCTGAACTTGGTGGGTCAACGAGCCTGTTTCCATGCTGTTCTCTGTCGATGACTCTTTGATGATCAGCTGGAGTTAGTGGAGCCTTGCAGGACTCCAGTGTGAGGGTTTGGGTGTTGGGCAGATGGACCTCCTATTCCAGCCACCAACATGCACTCCAAAGCCTGCTCGTACTTTAGTGAGTCAAGAGGCTGAACACCAGAACAAAACGGTACGGCTTAAAGTCGCTGAGTAGGATCAAATAACAAATCATCAGGATTAAACCCAATAAATCTGGGTCAGTTAATCCCTTTTTAATTTGTCCTACAGGGATTTATTTAATAATTGAATCTTTTTATTTTTAGTGACATTTACTCTTCACGTTGATGGAGGCTAATGCCGGGAAATGGCATACACATAGGGCTGCTGGTTTCAGCTGCTGGTTTCAGCTTAAAGCACTGACGTACAATTGAAATAATGCAGAGTAAACTTGCCTTAATGTCCTCCCATCAAACATTCCCACAGCAGATTCGGCCTGGCTTCAATGCAGCGTAAAATCAGAATTAGATTTAGATCACTGGCCTATGTTGTGAAACGTGTCGTTTTGTGGTAGCAGAACATTGCAATACATAATAAACTATAAATTAAAATAAGTATATATAAAAATTTGAATGAAATAAGTTGTACAAAAAGAGAGGAAGAAAAGCTCTCTGTTCTATAAAACCCTTCTCTGCCAGTTGCAGCCTGGATTAGATGCAAAGCAATGCTACTCTCCAGTTTAGCAAAATACAAGCAGTGGGACGATCTCAGCAGGTCAGGCAATGTCTGTGAATCGGACGTCAGGCAGCATTGATGTAGGGTCTCCATGCGGTTGCATCAAATATGGCTGGGATGAGTGAACCTTTTCCCCCACGATAAGTTCCCATGTATACATACATTATGGAAATCGTGGGCTTAAACAGCATAGCATATTTACACATTCTCCCTTGGTATGCCGGGCCTCAGTTTAATTAACTCTCAGCCCTAAGCAGGTACTAGAGTGAAATTCCACTCGTCAAGCCAACTCGACTTTTTAGATAAGCCTAGCTGATTTACAATTAATAATCGCCTATATATTATACTAAATGAGGATAGAATGCATAATTTTAAGATGGGAACATTAATGGGCCTGTGTTTAATTAGTAAGCTGACTAACTAACTGCCTTCGCCTATCCAACTACAGGATGAACTGTGAGTGTTGCTAGTCTCATCTCTAGATGTGGACTGGGAAATGGACATTTCAGGTCTGTTCACTCATAGCATCAACTGCCTAGAGCAGGGACACAAAGGGTTCAAAGATTTGTAGAGGGTTGGAGCAAACCAGACGCCATTCAATCTCAAACACGAGGAATTCTGCAAATCTCTTACTAGCTCTTCTTTCAGTTAGTCCTGACGAAGGGTCTCGGCCCGAAACGTTGACTGTACCTCTTCCCAGAGATGCTGCCTGGCCTGCTGTGTTCACCAGCAACTTTTATGTGTGTTGCAACATTCAATCTGCCTTGTTCATACTGGTCAGAAACTGTACAACGTAGCATCAATGTAATTTGGAGCGAAGGAGGATGAGAGGTGACTTGATAAGAGGTGTATAGGATGATGAGGCATAGACAGAGTGGACAGCCAGAGACTTTTCCCCCAGGGCGGAAATGGCTAATGCAAGGGGGCATAACTTTAAGGTGTTGGAAGGAAAGTATAGGGGGATGTCAGGGAGTGGTGGGTGAGTGAAACGCACTGCCAGAGATAGTGGTAGAGACAGATACACGAGGGCCATATAAGAGACTCTTACATGGCCACATGGATGAAAGGAAAATGGAAGGCTATGTGGGAGGGATGGGTTAGATTGAGCTTTGGAGTATGTTTAAAAAGTTGGCACAGCATTTGTGGGCCAAAGGGCCTGCACTGTTCTGTTTTATGTTCTAATGAGGCTTTCCTATCTCAGCTATGCTTTCAGGCAGTAATTTCCTTAACCACGTCCATCTTTAAGTGACAACTTGTTTCTCCTCACAGTTATAATCTTTCTGCCAATTACCATAAGTCTGTCTCTCAATTAGTGCCCTCTCTCCCAAGGGAAACATATCTTCATAATGTTATACACTTCAATTAAATGGTCCCTCAGTCTCCTCTACTCCAAGGTAAATAATTCACCAAAGCTAATCTTTTCTCATAACAATATCTCAGTTCATCATGACACTTTCATAAATTTCTTCTCTCCAGTGCAATCAGTGTACAGGTATTTATCAGAACTGTGGACAATTTCCTTGCCAGAGGCCTCACTGGTTCTAGTGTGACTTCGCTGCCTTTTCTATTCTATGCCTTGCCTAATGAGGCCCTCCATTGGTCAGGGTTGACTATGGATAATGCGCCCTAGCTGTCTGTGTGGTACACAAGCCAGGGCTGTACGATATGGAGAGCAAGCTGTTACCTGTGCAGCAGGCTCCCTCTCTCCACACAACTGATGAACCCAACAGAATGGCAGAGACCGATAAGGTTTGACACCAGAGGTGTCGCAGGATTTGCCAGTCAGTGTTGAACTCAGCGTAGAACTACCTTAGGGACTTCAGCTCCCGAATTTTCCTTGGTGTTTACTCCCAAGACCTTCCCCATGAGTGGGTATAGCTGCAAGGCAGTGCAGGATTGAGGTGAGAGTTTTTCTTCTAGGTGAGTTTTAAGGTGCCATAACCCGCCTTTGCCCCTTCTGTCAGTAGAAACGGTTCCATCAGGCTTAATAGCTAAACCTCACGAGAAGGCCAGGAGCAGGGCTTGTTTGCCAGAGGCTATTTGAGGTGCATGACAATGGGAGCATTTAATAGATGGTGAGAGTTTATCCCCACTACCTCCTCCAGCTATAACAATCTTAAAGAAACACCTTGCCTAATGATTGTTTCCCCCAATAATTTGCCCACTACTGATGTCCGGATGACCAGCTCACCCTCCCTTCTCCATTTTTAATCACCAGCAACATACTTTTATACTTTATACTTTATTGTCACCAAACAATTGATACTAGAACGTACAATCATCGCAGCGATATTTGATTCTGCGCTTCCCGCTCCCTGGATTACAAATCGATAGTAAATATTAAACATTTAAATTATAAATCATAAATAGAAAATAGAAAAATGGAAAGTAAGGTAGTGCAAAAAAACCGAGATGCAGGTCCGGATATTTGGAGGGTACGGCCCAGATCTGGGTCAGGATCCATTCAGCAGTCTTATCACAGTTGGAAAGAAGCTGTTTCCAAATCTGGCCGTACGAGTCTTCAAGCTCCAGAGCCTTCTCCCGGAGGGAAGAGGGACGAAAAGTGTGTTGGCTGGGTGGATTGTGTCCTTGATTATCCTGGCAGCACTGCTCCGACAGCGTGCGGTGTAAAGTGAGTCCAAGGACGGAAGATTAGTTTGTGTGATGTGCTTCGCCATGTTCACGATCTTCTGCAGCTTCTTCCAGTCTTGGACAGGACAACTTCCATACCAGGTTGTGATGCACCCTAGAAGAATGCTTTCTACGGTGCATCTATAAAAATTAGGCAGGGTTTTCGGGGACAGGCCAAATTTCTTTAGTTTTTTTTCAGGAAGTAAAGGCGCTGGTGGGCCTTGGCAGTGGATTCTGCTTGGTTGGACCAAGTCAGGTCATTTGTGATATTGACCCCGAGGAACTTGAAGCTTTTGACCTGTTCCACTTGCGCACCACTGATGTAAATTGGGTCGTGCGGTCCGCTACTACTTCTGAAGTCAACAACCAATTCCTTCGTCTTGCTAACGTTGAGGGATAGGTTATTGTCTTCGCACCATGCCACCAAGTTCTTAATTTCCTCTCTGTACTCAAACTCATCATTCCCCGAGATACGGCCTACAATTGTTGTGTCATCAGCAAACTTATATATTGAGTTTGATGGAAACTTGGCTACACAATCATGGGTGTACAATGAGTACATCAGGGGGCTGAGTACACAGCCTTGTGGGGCACCGGTGCTCAGAGTGATTGTAGAGGAGAGCTTGTCCCCTATTTTTACAGCCTGGGTCCTGTCTGAGGAAGGTGAGGATTCAGGTTCCAGAGCTTAGGAATCAGTTTATTTGGAATGATGGTATTAAAGGCAGATGCCGCTAGATTTGGGGTGCTCAAACGTCAAGAAAGAGAGGATCGGAAAATGATGGAGTGAGCCATCACTCTTTGCCTCTTTAACAGCCTGGGATGCATCTCATCCTGGTCTGGCAATTTATCCACTTTTAAAAAGCTTGAGTCCTGAGTATTTCTTGTACCTCAGTTTTCCACTAGTTATTTCTGACTTTCTTGCTTTTACTGCAGTGTCAGTAGTGTCTGCACACTGTTTTTCCCCCCCCCCACCCCCCACCGACCATTTTGTGGAAAGAGATGCACCGTCACCATACGGCTCATACACTCATCCGTTTTACCCACATGAGCTACCTTCCCTTCTATGCTTTGTTCCAAGCCATTGACTGATTTAACGGAGAATCAGAATCAAGTTTATCATCACTGATGTATGTCGTAAAATGTGTTGTTTTGCGGCAGCAGTCCAGTGCAAAACAAAGATGACTATAAATTACTAAAAGTGTGTGTGTATACGTACACACACTCACACTATAATGAATTGTGCAAAAAAGAGCAAAATAAAAAGTTAGTGTTCATGGACAATTCAGAAATCTGACGGTGGAGGGGAAGAAAGTTCACAGTGAGATCCTGAAAAATGTGGACCACTTCTCATTCTCGTGACCTATCTCTCAGAAAAAGCAGACATTGATGAAAATTACTCTTGTTTACAATGCATCAGCAAGTCTTTGGTTTATTGAGGAAATAGCTGTTTGAAGATCAGCCCCTTAAATCTGGCAAAATGCCTATGTGTGGTCATGAATCCTACCCTTCTGTATGCTTTTGATTCCTGGACCATCCATGGTAGGCACTGGAAACTCCTCCAGATGCACTGGAAGCCAGGCCAAGGATCCCAGAACTGTGGCCCTACGTACGCTGAGCTCTGTTGGCAGATCAAGTTGTTCACATGGTCCACACGTCAAACAGATGTAGGGTCCCGGCCTGAAATGTTGATTCTATTCCTCTCCATAGATGCTGCCTGGCTTGGTGAGTCCTTCCAGTATTTGGTGCGTATTGCTCTTGAAACAGATGCTCCAAATTGATGCATGTGTTGAGAAAAGATTACTAGGCAGACGGAAAGAAAGCTTCAAGCATGTGCTCAAAGCTTCTTTTAAAAATACAACATTCCCACTGACTCCTGAAAGTCAGACCCTATGGCGAGCATTTGGAATAATACAGAGAACCCCGAGTCTGTGTATCAGAAGCATCCGATGGGACGAGAACATCTTCTTACACACCCGCCCATCCATCAAGTCCCTCATCTCTTATCTCTGGAAGGTTTGTGGTTCCCACATCATACTTCAGAACCCTCAAATCCAGAGAGCAAACATGCCAAGGAACTGCCTTGGGACATCAGTGGCCATGTAAGTCAAAGTAGGTATGAAGTGATGCATAGGTCAAATTTAATAAGATTTCCTCTCCTAAAAGATATTATTCAATCAGATGGGCAGGTTGACAATTTTATATTTTTTCTGTCCACATTATTAACTGATTTTAAATTCCCCAGCTGCCGTGATGAGATTTGAACTTGAAACTGAATTATGAGCCAGTAATTTAACCACTGTGCCACCATTTTACCCACCATATACATCCCTCTATCTGTTCAGGAGCTGTCACTGCACTCCCAGCAGAGCAATGACTTCTGTTTTTTGCTTCCCAGTTCAAACTACTGGTCAGCTTATCAGCATTCCTCACTGGCGATTGTTTTGTTAACAATACTGTAAAAGTCTCAGACCAATCCTTTCGTTATCTCCATTACCTGCCTCAGCCAGAACCTTTCGAAATCTCTACGTCTCACCAGTTCTGAACTACTGTGACATTCCAGCTTTAATCTCTTTCTTTAATGTCCATATTTTCAGCTGTCCAGGCCCCCAGCTCTTGAGATGTGTGCTTAACTCTGTCTGTTTCCATCTCCCTTTCCTCCATTTTTTTTTCAACACAACATTCAACAAAAGTCATCTTGTGTTGGTGATTGACATTTTTTTTTGTCCCTTCATGCCTTAGAGCGTCGGTGGACTGGGACCCGTGTTGATCTCTGGGCACTGATGTTACAGGACTTGACACACAGGACATGGGCAAAACTCACACAAGCACCACAGTACCTGGTTGCGCCTGTATTTGTGCACAGACACCAATTCATTCTGCAGCACACACTGGCAAACAATATTGAGAGCTTGTGTTCTAATCCGACAGGGTTACTAACATGATCCACATTTAAATAGCCTTATTGTTATGCTAACTGTTCTGACATTTTGCTTCATTGTTGCTGTGTGGTGTGGACTCCTGTATTTATTGAACTGATTGCATTGAGATAAGTGCAGACCATACCACTAAATAACAGACTTCCATTTAAAACATTGCCACCTGTGCTTTCTCAGTGTCTGAAAACTTGAGACATTGAACCGTGTTAAAGGTACCATGTAAATACAAACGTTTGTCACTGTGCAGTCCTGCATTAGGCTATCTGTTTCGTCCAGCAGAACAAACTGTTCCTCCTCTGAAACCCGGCCTGACAGGAGCGGAAGGAAAACTTAAACACAAGGAAATCGGCAGATGCTGGAAATTCAAGCAACACACATCAAAGTTGCTGGTGAACGCAGCAGGCCAGGCAGCATCTCTAGGAAGAGGTACAGTTGACGTTTTGGGCCGGGACCCTTCCCCAGGACTCATGATGTCCTGACGAAGGGTCTCAGCCCGAAACGTCGACTGTACCTCTTCCTAGAGATGCTGCCTGGCCTGCTGCGTTCACCAGCAACTTTGATGCGTGTTGCTGGAAGGAAAACTTGCTGTGTGTTTTCCAAGGACTTTAATCTGCATAGAGGGCTGGATTTCACAAGACAGGCACTTGGATGTTCAGAGCGGCAATGTTCCTTCTGCATTTCCCTTTGGTGTAACATTGGTTCACACTGTACATCTCAGTTCATTCACCAGTACCCGCATGGCAACAAGAACAAACATTCAATATTATTCCCCAAAGGAGGCAAAAATGCCAAAGATAGTAAATTTATTTATTGAACTACAGTGCAGAATAGGCCTTTCTGATCCTTTGAGCTGTGCTGCTCAACAACCCCAGAGTTAACCCCAGCCTAATCACAGGACAATTCACAATGCGCAATTAAGCTGCCAACTGGTAGGTCTTTAGGTGGTGGGAGGAAACTGGAACACCTGGAGGAAACCCACGCAGTCACGGGAAGAACTTACAGACAGTACCGGAATTGAACCTGGGTCACTGGTACTGTAAACCATTAAGCTAACCACTATGCTACTGGGTCGTCCCAGAAATTGCAGAAGGCTGGGACCAATGGAACTACACAAGTTCAATAGACTGTGTAGATAATTTTGCGATTCCAAGCCTCAGAATTATATAGTTTGTGTTTGCTCTTTGCTAATACCAAATCCCTCCACTCCCTCATTCTTTCCCCACAGTTCTGCAAATTTAGATCCCTATAGCTATTTATCCACTTCTATTCTGAATATATCTTTAAAAATATCTTTGTCATTATCTCTGGTTGTCAACTCTTCTGCCACTGGGATCAGATTCTCCTTCACTCTAGAAACTCCTCCATGATTTTGAGCGTCCCAAATTAATCCTCCCTAGACTAGCCTCATCCTGCCCAGCCTTTGCAATATAACTGAAGAAGCTGACACCATTCAAGTAAACCTCTTCAAAATCTCCAGTTGGGATCTAGCCACTACCTTGTACACTGTTAACACAACTTTCTTAAGTTGGTATTCTCACTTATGAATGAAGGCAAGCATCCCAGGAGCTTTCAGCATAGCTTCAACTTGACCTGCTATCTTCAAAGAGAAGCGTACATCACTGCACCCATAGTACTCTCTGTTCCTGCTTCTCTGTAGTATGACGTATAAGAGTAAAGATACGTTTAAGAACAGAATGTACATCAAGATATGATCTTGATACACTGCAACAATTGCTGTTTAATTGGAAACTACAATAGCAATTAATTCCCTGTTTTCTGAAAGTTGCACTTATGAATTGTCGTTGAAATGCCATTGCTCCTAGAGGCAGAATCAGAGCTATAGAACACTACAGCACAGAAACAGGCCCCTATGGCCTATCTAGTCTGTGTGTCGAACCATTAATCTGCCTTTTTGCATCGAACTGCACTGGGACCATAGCCCTCCATATCCCACCCATCCATGCACCTATCTAAATTTCCCTTAAATGTTAAAGTCAACCCCACATCCACCACTCCCACTGGCAGCCCATTCCACACTCTCACCACCTGAGTAAAGAAATTCTCCCTCATTTTGTGTCCCTGTATAAATGTTTAAGTCCCCTTAAATGTTTCACCTTTCACCCTTAACCCATGACCTTTAGTTGTAGTCCTACCCAACCTCAGTGGAAAAAGCCTGCTTGCATTTACCTTATCTATATCCCTCATAATTTTGTATACTTCTACCAAATCTCCCCTCAATTATCTACATTCTTAGGAATAAATTCCTAACCTATTCAACCTTTCCCTATAACTCAGGTCCTCAAGTCCTGGCAAAACCCTTGTAATTTTTCTCTGTATTCTTTCAATCTTATTTACATCTTTCATGAAAGGTAGCTGACCAAAACTGGACACAATACTCCAAATTAGGCCTCACCAGCATCATATACAACTTCAGCATAACATCCCAACTCCTGTAGTCAATACAGTGATTTATGAAGGCCAGTGTGCCAAAAATTCTCTTTATGCCCTGTCTACCTGTGACACCATTTTCAAAGAATTTTGTACCTGTATTCCCAGATCCCTTTGTTCTACCACACTCCTCAGTGCCCCACTGTTCATTGTGTAAGACCTACACTGGCTGGTCCTCCCAAAGTGCAACACCTCACACTTGTCTGTATTGACCAACCTCCCATGTGGAACCTTGTCAAAGGGCTTGCTAAAGTCTAGACAACACCCACTAACCTTCAGCTTTTCTGTAGCTTCCTCGAAAAATTCTGTAAGACTGGTTAGACACGACTTACCATGTACAAAGCCATGTTGACTATCAGTAATCAGTCCATATCTATCCAAATACTCATATGTCCATTCCCTTAGAATAACTTTCCCATGACTGATGTCAGGCTCACTGGCCTACAATTTCTTGGTTTATTCTTGGAGCCTTTCATAAACAACAGAACAACATTAGCTATCCTTCAACCCTCTGGCACCTCACCTGTCGCTAAGGATGATTTAAATATCTTTGCTAGGGCCCCTGTAATTTCAGCACTTTGCTTGCCACAGGATCTGAAGGAACCCCTTGCCAGGCCTTGGGGATTTATCCACCCTAATTTGCCTCAAGACAGCACTTTCTTCTCCGTAATCTGTATAGGGTCTATGACCTTGCTGCTGCCTTGTCTCACTTCTATAGACTGTGTCAGTCACCTGAGTAAATACAAATGCAATTCTATTTAAAATCTCCTCCATCTCTTTTGGCTCCATGCATTCTGACCATTCTGATCTTCCAGAGGACCAATTATGCCCCTTGCTATCCTTTTGTTCTTAATATACCTGTAGAAATATTAAGGATTCTCTTTCACATTACCTGCTCAAGCATCTTCATGTCCTCTTTTAGCCCTCCTGATTTCCTTCTTCAGTGTTCTTTTGCATTTCTTGTACTCAAATACCTCATTTGTTCCTACCTACCTATACCTGCTATACACCTCCTCCTTTTTCTTAACCAGGCCTCAATATCTCACGAAAACTAAGATTCCCTAAACCTGTAATCCTTGCCTTTTATTCTGACAGGAACATATAAACTCTGTACTCTCAAAATTTTACTGTTGAAGGCCTCCCACTTACCAAGTACACGTTTCCCAGAAAACGACTTGCCCCACTCCACACTTGCCAGACCCTTTCTGATACCGTCAAAATTGGCATTTCTCCAATTTAGAATCTCAACCTGAGGGCCAAACCTATCGTTTTCCATAATTACCTTGTAACTAATGGGCTGCAAAGTGTTCCTCTTCGCCAACTTCTGTCACCTGCCCTGTCTCATTCCCTAATAGGAGATCTAGTATCACACTCTCTCTAGTTGGGACCTCCATGTAATGATTAAGAAAACTTCCCTGAACACATTTGACAAGCTCTATCCCATCCAGCCCTTTTACAGTGTGGGAGTCCCAGTCAATATGTGGAAAGTTAAAATCACCTACTATCGTAACCTTGTTTCTTGTAACAGTCTGCAACCTGTCTACAAATTTGCTCCTCTAAATCCTGCAGACTGTTGGGTGGTCTTTAATATAATCCCATTAACATGGTTATATCTTTCTTATTCCTCAATTTTCTACCCATAAAGACTCACTAGATGAGTTCTCCAGTCTGTCCTGACTGAGCACTGCCGTGACATTTTCCCTGACTAGTAATGCCACCGCTCCCCCTTTAATCTCTCCCACTCTATCACATCTAAAACAACAGAACCCTGGAACATTGAGCTGCCAGTCCTGTCCCTCTTACAACCAAGTCTCACTAATAGCTACAATGTCATAATTCCATGTGTTGATCTGTGCCCTGAGCTCATCTGCCTTTCCTACAATACTCCTTACATTGAAATATACACCTTTTGATTCTTGACTTTGTATGTAGGCTGAACAAATTTTTCTCCTCAATCTGTTCTGGTGCTCTGGTTCCCATCCCCCTGCAAATCTAGTTGAACCACCCCCCCACCCCTGCCAACTGTGCAATAATCACAAACCTTCCTGCTAGGATATGGTCCCCTTCCAGTTCAGGTGCAAATCATCCCTTCTGTACAGCTCCCACCTTCCCTGGGAAGAGAGCCCAATGATCCAAAAATTTGAAGCGCGCTCTCTTGTACCATTTCCTTAACCACGTGTACAATCTTTCTATTTCTGGCTTCATAAGCATGTAGTATGGGATCCCAACCCTGGCGGTCCTGCCCTTTAACTTGCCACCTAATTCCCTGAACTCACTTTGCAGGACCTAGGTCATCCCTCCCAACAGTATGCAAAACGGTATATACCTGTTGTTGAGGGGAATGGCCATATGGGTAATCTGCATTGGTTGCCTGAAAGTCACCCACTTACCTGTGTTCTGTAGCTTGGGTGTAACTATCTCCCTGTATGTCTTGTCTATCAACCTCTTAGCCTCTTGAATGATCTGGAGTTAATCCAGTTGCAGCTCCAATTCATTAACATGGTCTGTCAGTAACTGCAGCCTGATGCACTTCTTGCAGGTGTAGTCATCAGGGACAAAGCAGGTCTCCCTGCCTTCCCACATTCCACAAGACAGCATTCCACTATCCTGCCTGGTATCTCCACTACTCTAAATGTGCAATAAGAAAAAATAAATAATGAAAAAAAAATCTAAGTCCTACGTCTCTCCTTGTTGAAGCCTTGGTGAGCCAAAGCCACAACTCCCCACTCTTAACACTGGCCCACTCACACATGGCCGTTCTGCTTTTATTGGACCTTAACAAGTGCCTAATTATGCACAATCTAATGTCTCTTAGAGAGTGGCAGACAAGATGTGCTGACTGCCCCGACTCGCTTCTTTTAAACTCTCTCCCTCCAACAAATCCAGTGTCTCCTTGGGACTGTGGCATGCAAAATATATCCTTTCCAAAAATTCTTCAAAGAATCCTATGTAGCCTTTATTTCCAAAGCTATTTTTTTATTGTAATAAATTGTGTGCCTTCCCTGCCCATAGGTACATGAAGAGCCACAATGTATTCTGCCCAGTCTTAGCAGTTTACAAAGTTTTGCTTTGTTTTGCTTTACGATTAATGAAATGTTATCCAGAAAAGCATCCTCTTTCTAGCTCAAGGAATCATTGTAAATTCTCAATAGCTCAATGTCTGTCCTATCACCAAAACTAGCAGCAACTCAAAGAAATCACTTAGATATTACAGTGGCCTTGAGATTGGGTTGTTTGCTGCTTGAGGAACCAACACATTTTGAATATAGTGTGAAGGAAACGGGGAATAGATTTTTCTAATTAGTTCAGTGAGAATGGTAGGGAGTTGATAAGTCAGATCAATTAGGGAGCTCAATAGATGGGAGTAAATGGAGCTATGCAGCATTATATGAAATAAGTCCAGAAAACTTCAGCATATCAGGAAAAGATGTATAAATAGGTGACTTAAGGCTGCTTGAAGTGGGACCACAAAGTGATGAGTCTGAAGGTATTACAAGTGAATGTATACTGAAAGGTCTCCAGTACATTAACAGAAAATAATGGGGACCTTCAGGAGGCCTTGCAGTGTCAGTGGGGGAGAGGAATAGTAGTTGGTGTTTCACATCAGTGACTTTTCATCTGTGTTCTGAAAATTAACTGTTTCCCATTCCACTTTAGATTTCAATCATTTATGCTTTATTTTCTTTTCAGTGACTGAAGGATATACATGTACATATGGGAACATACATCAGAGTTGCTGGTGAACGCAGCAGGCCAAGCAGCATCTATAGGAAGAGGTGCAGTCGACGTTTCAGGCCGAGACCCTTCGTCAGGACTAACTGAAGGAAGAGTGAGTAAGGGATTTGAAAGTTGGAGGGGGAGATCCAAAATGATAGGAGAAGACAGGAGGGGGAGGGATAGAACCAAGAGCTGGACAGGTGATAGGCAAAAGGGGATACGAGAGGATCATGGGACAGGAGGTCCAGGAAGAAAGACAAGGAGGGGGAGGGTGTGACCCAGAGGATGGGCAAGAGGTATATTCAGAGGGACAGAGGGAGAAAAAGGAGAGTGAGAGAAAGAATGTGTGCATAAAAATGAGATGGGGTACGAGGGGGAGGTGGGGCCTTAGCGGAAGTTAGAGAAGTCGATGTTCATGCCATCAGGTTGGAGGCTACCCAGATGGAATATAAGGTGTTGTTCCTCCAACCTGAGTGTGGCTTCATCTTTACAGTAGAGGAGGCCGTGGATAGACATGTCAGAATGGGAATGGGATGTGGAATTAAAATGTGTGGCCACTGGGAGATCCTGCTTTCTCTGGCGGACAAAGCGTAGATGTTCAGCAAAGCGGTCTCCCAGTCTGCGTCGGGTCTCACCAATACATAAAAGGCCACATCGGGAGCACTGGACGCAGTATATCACCCCAGTCGACTCACAGGTGAAGTGATGCCTCACCTGGGAGGACTGTTTGGGGCCCTGAATGGTGGTAAGGGAGGAAGTGTAAGGGCATGTGTAGCACTTGATCCGCTTACACGGATAAGTGCCAGGAGGGAGATCAGTGGGGAGGGATGGGGGGGACGAATGGACAAGGGAGTTGTGTAGGGAGCGATCCCTGCGGAATGCAAAGGGGGGGGGAGGGAAAGATGTGCTTAGTGGTGGGATCCCGTTGGAGGTGGCGGAAGTTACGGAGAATAATATGTTGGACCCGGAGGCTGGTAGGGTGGTAGGTGAGGACCAGGGGAACCCTATTCCTAGTGGGGTGGTGGGAGGATGGAGTGAGAGCAGATGTACGTGAAATGGGGGAGATGCGTTTAAGAGCAGAGTTGATAGTGGAGGAAGGGAAGCCCCTTTCTTTAAAAAAGGAAGACATCTCCCTCGTCCTAGAATGAAAAGCCTCATCCTGAGAGCAGATGCGGCGGAGACGGAGGAATTGCGAGAAGGGGATGGCGTTTTTGCAAGAGACAGGGTGAGAAGAGGAATAGTCCAGATAGCTGTGAGAGTCAGTAGGCTTATAGTAGACATCAGTGGATAAGCTGTCTCCAGAGACAGAAAGATCTAGAAAGGGGAGGGAGGTGTCGGAAATGGACCAGGTAAACTTGTCCATTGGACCTTGTCCCCATTCCAACCTCACTCCTTCGGAACGCTCCACTCTCCACTCCCTCCGCACTAATCCTAACATTATTAAACCCGCCGATAAGGGGGGTGCTGTTGTAGTCTGGCGTACTGACCTCTACCTTGCCGAGGCACAGCGACAACTCGTGGATACCTCCTCTTATTTACCCCTCGATCGTGACCCCACTAAGGAGCACCAGGCCATTGTCTCCCACACCATCACTGACTTTATCCGCTCAGGGGATCTCCCATCCACTGCTACCAACCTTATAGTTCCCACACCCCGCACTTCCCGTTTCTACCTCCTACCCAAGATCCACAAATCTGCCTGTCCTGGCCGACCTATTGTCTCAGCTTGCTCCTGCCCCACCGAACTCATTTCTGCATACCTCGACACTGTTTTATCACCCCTTGTTCAATCCCTTCCGACCTATGTTCGTGACACTTCTCACGCTCTTAAACTTTTCGATGATTTTAAGTTCCCTGGCCCCCACCGCTTTATTTTCACCATGGATGTCCAGTCCTTATATACTTCCATCCCCCATCAGGAAGGTCTCAAAGCTCTACGCTTCTTTTTGGATTCCAGACCTAATCAGTTCCCCTCTACCACCACTCTGCTCCGTCTAGCGGAATTAGTCCTTACTCTTAATAATTTCTCCTTTGGCTCCTCCCATTTCCTCCAAACTAAAGGTGTTGCTATGGGCACCCGTACGGGTCCTAGCTATGCCTGCCTTTTTGTTGGGTTTGTGGAACAATCTATGTTCCGTGCCTATTCTGGTATCTGTCCCCCACTTTTCCTTCGCTACATCGACGACTGCATTGGCGCTGCTTCCTGCACGCATGCAGAACTCGTTGACTTTATTAACTTTGCCTCCAACTTTCACCCTGCCCTCAAGTTTACCTGGTCCATTTCTGACACCTCCCTCCCCTTTCTAGATCTTTCTGTCTCTGGAGACAGCTTATCCACTGATGTCTACTATAAGCCTACTGACTCTCACAGCTATCTGGACTATTCCTCTTCTCACCCTGTCTCTTGCAAAAACGCCATCCCCTTCTCGCAATTCCTCTGTCTCCGCCGCATCTGCTCTCAGGATGAGGCTTTTCATTCTAGGACAAGGGAGATGTCTTCATTTTTTAAAGAAAGGGGCTTCCCTTCCTCCACTATCAACTCTGCTCTTAAACGCATCTCCCCCATTTCACGTACATCTGCTCTCACTCCATCCTCCCGCCACCCCACTAGGAATAGGGTTCCCCTGGTCCTCACCTACCACCCCACCAGCCTCCGGGTCCAACATATTATTCTCCGTAACTTCCGCCACCTCCAACGGGATCCCACCACTAAGCACATCTTTCCCTCCCCCCCCCCCCTTTGCATTCCGCAGGGATCGCTCCCTACACAACTCCCTTGTCCATTCGTCCCCCCCATCCCTCCCCACTGATCTCCCTCCTGGCACTTATCTGTATAAGCGGAGCAAGTGCTACACATGCCCTTACACTTCCTCCCTTACCACCATTCAGGGCCCCAAACAGTCCTTCCAGGTGAGGCATCACTTCACCTGTGAGTCGACTGGGGTGATATACTGCGTCCGGTGCTCCCGATGTGGCCTTTTATATATTGGTGAGACCTGACGCAGACTGGGAGACCGCTTGAGACCCGACGCAGACTGGGAGACCGCTTTGCTGAACATCTACGCTCTGTCCGCCAGAGAAAGCAGGATCTCCTAGTGGCCACACATTTTAATTCCACATCCCATTCCCATTCTGACATGTCTATCCACGGCCTCCTCTACTGTAAAGATGAAGCCACACTCAGGTTGGAGGAACAACACCTTATATTCCATCTGGGTAGCCTCCAACCTGATGGCATGAACATCGACTTCTCTAACTTCCGCTAAGGCCCCACCTCCCCCTCGTACCCCATCTGTTACTCATTTTTATGCACACATTCTTTCTCTCACTCTCCTTTTTCTCCCTCTGTCCCTCTGAATATACCTCTTGCCCATCCTCTGGGTCACCCCCCCCTCCTTGTCTTTCTTCCCGGACCTCCTGTCCCATGATCCTCTCATATCCCCTTTTGCCTATCACCTGTCCAGCTCTCGGCTCTATCCCTCCCCCTCCTGTCTTCTCCTATCATTTTGGATTTCCCCCTCCCCCTCCAACTTTCAAATCCCTTACTCACTCTTCCTTCAGTTAGTCCTGACGAAGGGCCTCGGCCTGAAACGTCGACTGCACCTCTTCCTATAGATGCTGCTTGGCCTGCTGCGTTCACCAGCAACTTTGATGTATGTTGCTTGAATTTCCAGCATCTGCAGAATTCCTGTTATGTACATATGGGAATTGTTTACCTAAAAGTGGTGAACAGAAGTTCTCTGTACTGGCCTGGGATTGATCAGGACTTTGGTGAGGCGAATGGAGATGCCTGACCCAGCCTGTCTCATCCAGCAGATGTTCCTTGTTTATTTTTTATCTTGTATTTCTTTCTGTTTGGGTAATGGCCACTAAAAATAGTTGTATGGATCGTGAAGACTTTCAGACAGTAAGACATAGCAGCTGAATTAGGCCATTCAGCCCATTTGATCTGCTGCACCATTCCATCATGGCTGATGTATTATCCCTCTCAACCCCATTCTCCTGCCTTCTCCCAATAACCTTTGGTGGTCAAACTCATCAAAAACCTATCCACCTCCGTTTTAAATTACCCAATGACCCATGGGAAGCATGGTAGCACAGCAGCTTAAGATTCTTTTTTACAAGATTATCTTTATTTGTCACATCAAAACATCAAAGCGCACTGTGAAATGTGTTGCTTGTGTCAGTTACCAACACAATCCGAGATGTGCTGGGGGGCAGCTCGCAAGTGTCGCCACGCTTCTGGCGCCAACATAGCATGCCCACAACTTACAAACACTAACTTGTACATCTTTGGAATGTGGAAGGAAACCACAGCAACCAGAGGAAACCCAGGCGGTCATGGGGAAAATGTACAAACTCCTTAAAGACAGCGTCGGGAATTGAACCTCAATCTTACAGCTGGCACTGTAAAGCATTACCCTCACCACTACACTACTATGCTGCCCCAAACAGTTAGAGTTTGTGCTGCTGCCTCACAGCTCTGGGACTTTAAGCTTTCCAACTTGATATGTGCCAACATACAGAAACCTTAGACCTGGTTATATAATGCTCTGTAAAGCTAAGCCATCTCAAAGGCCAACAGGGCTTGTCCATGCATACTTCATGACAATGCATTGATTGAGTACTGGCTCAAACACTTTACATTATTTCTACATAGGATTGATGGCTGTTACAATACTGGTTAGGAAAGTGCCCTTTACCAAATGCTCCCAATCAAGTACATGACAGATTAGAAACAGTATTGCTCTCTCTACACTGTGGCATTAAATACTCCCACAAAAGGTGCTTAGTTACTTACTGCCCTTTATGCTGCTGGCGTTTAGGGCAGCAATGAAGGAATCTTCATTACTGTTTCCGTAACAATTTTCTTTTGACCAGTCAGGGTTTTGTCCTGAGCTGAACCCTTCCCCCAGCCCCCGAACCTTGAGGATCGGTGGACTGCTCTTAGTCGGCCTCTACCCTTTGACCTGTTTGGCATAGGTGACCTTACCAAGCGTCAAAGCACAAGCCCCTGACTCCAGCCACATAGGTCTCCGGGTCATTGAGGCACACAAACCACCAAACCCAACGACAAGTTGTGGTTCTTTTGGAGGCACAACAGGTACAGCATGAGTTAAACTTCTGAGATGTTTTTTCTCTCTTTAATCATGGCTTCCCCTCCACCACAGTTGGCAGGGCTCTCAACCATGGCTCCACTATTTAGCGTTCACACTCCTCCTCCTCCCAGCTAGCACAAAAATGGGATTCTTCTTGTCCTCCACTCCTGTCCCATCAGCCCTATGTTTGACCATATTTTTCACCATCTACAAAGACACATTCTCTCCTGGAGGCATCGTACATTTGCTACTTCCATCTCCACCAGCCAACTCTCTTCTCACAGCACTTTCCCATTCAACCACAGGTGATGTAACACCTGCCTTTGTTTTAATCTCTTCCCTTCCCATCACCCCTGAACTTCGAGGTGAACCAGCAATTCATGTGTCCTTTTTCCAGTTTAGTGTACTAATTCAGAGCTCCCAATGTGGTCTCTTCTACAATGAGAAAAACAACAAGAATGGGTGACCACTGTGCAAGGGACCCCCGTTCAGTCTCCACAGATGACCTTGAGCTTTCAATCACCTGCCACTCTCATTCCCCATCCATCCTCAATCTAACTTCTCTGTCACTGGCCTGCTGCATTGAACCCAATACAAACTCAGTGAAAAGCACCTTATCTTCCATCTCAGTCCTCAATATTAAATTCAATAATGTCAGATAACCAGCCTTTCCTGTTTGTGTCAAAGCTGGTCAGTACTGATCTATTCATCTAGCTGTAACATTAACTCAGATTTCTCTCTCCACATTATTCCTTGACCTACTGAGTACTTCCAGTATTCACTTTTATTTCAGTTTCCAGAAACAGCCTTCTCCTGCATCTCACATTTCTAACGTGGTTTTTTTTTCTTCTTTTATCTCCATTTTTCATTATTTATACTCCTGCAGCCAGACATCTGTGAGTAACAAACAATCGTTCTCATCTCTCAGACAATATTAAAAGCAATTGTGTCACCTGGAATATCCTACCACAGACATTTCCCTTAGTTCTCTCCATTCCTTCAAATACTTGTTTTCTCAATTCCAGTTCTGATTGAAGTGGCATTGACATGAAAAGCTAAGTGTTCTTTTCTTTGAAAGGACAATATCAAAGGAACTTTAAAAGGCAAAAATCCACACATGCTGCCTGATTTGTTGAGTATTTCCAACATGTTTTAAATTTTTATTCCGGATTTTCAGCATCTGTAGATTTTTCTACTTCTACACTATCCCATTAAGCAATCCCTGGGTAGGTTCTGCATTGGTTGGATAAAGCTTCCTTTAAACTTTCCCATGAGACACCCTCAGAGAAAATGCACCGAATTATTAAACAGTGTCTACAGTGGATTACTCATCCCTACCCTATGTCTCTTACACTCAAATTATGTTGCAGAGCCCAGAGCAACTTGTCGGTAGTTGAAAGCTTGGGTAACTGCTGCTGAGAAAGTGAAATGTTTTATAAACAAACCAAAAACCACCTCTGTTATGATTAATGAGGAACTCCAGGAGATTTGAATATTACAGCGATGGGGATTAGCAGGTTAAAATGAGCTAGTGGGATTTAATCCTCATTTAGCTCTGTCAGCGGTCTTTACAATTGTACTTTTAGGAGAACAGACTTCTCTTTAAATCTTTCATCTGTGAAATGTCTTTCGCATGTAAAAATAAGCAATTTTTATATTGCAGTTTCTGCAGAAATGTTAATTTCAGTTCGGAACATTAAGAACTAGAATTAGAGAATTAAGTAAACACTTCAAAGGAAGTTGCAGCAATGGCTCATATTTTCACTGTCTGAATCAGATGCACAGTTCATCCTCATCCTGACTTAATGTTGCTGCAGTGGAAGAGGGATTACAGAATGTGATGGACTTTCCCAGGGGCTAAAGCCCACTACTCCCACATACATGGGGTGGTTCTGGTCCCTGTTGTCTGACTCACAGAGTGGGGTTCTGAAACTCAAAGATACCACTCATTGTTTTACATAAATTCAACATGATCTCAGTCTGGGTTTTAGGCCAACAACTAGGTGGTCCCACAGAGTAGGGTCCAGCAATGGATGATCCTTCAGTGTGGGATCTGGTACTGAGTGGTCCCATGATGTGTTCTGATACTGGGTGGTCCTATGGCGTGGGATGTGGTTTTGAGTGGTCACCTGGTGTGAGGTCTGAATGGTCTCGTAATAGGATCTAATACTGGGTGATCCCACAGTGTGAGTTCTAGTACTGGGTGGTTCCACAGTGTGGGATCTAATACCATGGTGTAAGATCTGAATGGTCTCTCAATGTGGGGTCTGGTACAAAAAATAGAAAACAAAAAATAATAGGAACATAGGTAGGTAGGCAATAGGTTCTTTGAATGTTCCCTACAGTTCGATATGAAAAAGACCAATCTGTTATTTTTCTAACATTCATACTCCTTTCCTATTTTCCTTGATGCCTTTTATGTCTGGAAGTCTATCTTTTATGTGTTCAGCACCTTGGCTTCATCAGAGGAGAAGTGAAGGAGGGCCTACGGGGGATCATGTCTTATGAGGAAAGGTTGAGCAATCTCCTCTGATGAAGCTTGCATCTCTGCTATTGCACCTATGATTTATTTTTCCTAAATTCATCAAGATATATTCTACTTCCCAGATGTTTTGGTAGAGGAAATCTGGAGTAGAGCATGGATAACTTCACTCACCTCAGCTCTGCAATGCATCCACAAGCTATAGACTCACTTTCCAGGACTCTACAACTCATGCTCTCAATATTATCTATTTTTATTTACACAGTTTGTCCTTTTTGTTGCTGGGGGCAGGGGGGATTGTTGCTTGCTGCCGCTTATGTGCAGGAGGGAGGGGAGCTGGGGGGGGGACTTTGGGGTTCTAACATTTAACTGTCATTCATTCTTTGGGGCACTCTGTTTTTGTGGATGGATGTGAAGAAAAAGAATTTCAGGATGTATATTGTATACATTTCTCTGACATTAAATGTACCTTTGAAACCTTTTGCTCATTGGTTGTTTGTCAGACTTTGGTTATCTGTGGTTTTTGTAGATTCTATTGCGTCAAAATGGTTGTTGTGATGTGTCTAGTGTGGTAGTGTAGTGGGTAGTGCTTGTCACTCTCACTTTCAGCTTCTACCACTGGCGAGCAGTCTTGCGAGAAGGAGAGCTGAATGTGTAAGTCTCTCCCTGCCAGTACATAGCCTCTCCAACAGCAAGCCTCATGTAGTGCCTCCTCTCTGGCGACACACGGAAACTGACCTCCTTTTGGACTCGGGCTGAACTACAGAGGACGGGGAGAAGGTCTGGCTCCTGCACACGTAGTACGCAGGCCCACCGGTGTGTGGACACGTCCTGGTGCTCGTGAACCAGATCCCCAGCTATAGGTAAATAGCCCTACTGCCTTGTGGGCAGCTTCGGGAGAGACGAAGGCCATGGGAGTAAACCCAGACAGCAAATCCAGAGTGGAGCCCCTAAGGGGGCTGGACGTCACTGAACATCCTTCCGCCAGCTCCTTGCAGCCAAGCTGGTGCCAAACGTATTGCTTCATAAGCTTTCCTTTGGACCACACTGGTGAGGTCGAGAGGGGGATCTTGACAACTGGGTATCTCAGGATCTCCATATCTTCTGCCCAGGCTTCAGATGATGATGCTCATCACCCATTGTCCTTCAAGACAGATGGATGCCAACCAACACATTAGCTTCTAACACCTTCCTTGATAAAGCCCCAGAGGTTCACCACCCGCTCCACATCTCAGTCCGAAATACCTGAGACTGTAGCCTCTTGTTCTGAACCACCCAGCCAGAAGAAACCTCCTCACTGCAGTCACCCTGTCAGGTGCTGTCATAATTTTGTATGTTTTAATGAGAACACCTCTCGTTCTTTTCAAGTTGAGCGAATACAGGCTGAGTCAACCCAATCTGTCCTTGTGAAAATCCTGCCACCCCAGGGATCAATGTGAATGCACTCCCTTTATTGCAAGTATTTGTTCTTAGGTGAGGAGACCAAAGTTACAGACAGTACTCCAACTGTAATAAGACTGCCTTGCTCCTGTACTCAAATCCTCTTGTAGTGAATGCATTGCATGTTCGCTTTCAATGGCACCCAGGTCCTTCTGTACATCAATGTCTCACAAAGTATTACCATTTATGTAATACTCTGCCTTTCAGTTTTCACTTTTCTCTGCATTGCACTGTATATATACCATGTATTTCCCCTTTCACTCAGCTTGTCTAAATCATCTTTTAGTCTATGTGCATCCTCCTGACAATCCTTACCTGGTTTCATAACGTCGGCAAAAATATTACATTCTATTTGCGGGTCTAAATGATTGACTTGCTGTATATTGTGACAGATTGGCGCCCAAGCGCAGATTTCTATGGGACCCCACTAGTCACTGACAGGCATCTCTGCTTCCTGTCTGTCAACCCATTCTCAATCCACGTCAATATACTACCCCCAATCCCATGTGAGCTAACTTTGCAGACTTATCTGTTATGTAGGTCTTTATCAAAGGCCTTTCGAGTGCGTCTGGTACCGGGTGGTCCACTCTGTGTTGGTCTGGTATCGGTGCGGGGGAGGTCTTCTTTCCCTGTGTGGGTCTAATTAAGGGGGCTTTCTCTCATTGTCGGTCTGGTAGTGGCTGATCGCACTCTGCGTGGTGGGTGGTCCCAGTCAGTGTGGGTCCAGTACTGGGTGGGCCTGGTAAGTGTGAAGACTGAAATTATAATATATAAAAAACAAAACTCCTCTGCATAACACCTCCGTAAGCACACCTTCAGCAGTTAGAGACACGGCCACAAAACAAGATAGAGAACAGATGGGATTACAGGCAACAATCTTCTGAATTAAGATCCTGGCTTTAGTACGTTGAGAATAATAGCAGCGGTATCTCTTTCAGATACACAAGTATCTGAAAGAGCAGACAGATGAACGATTATGGTGGTTACACTAGCAGACGGTGTGGCTCAGTGGAGCAGCCAGAAGACTTGCTTCCTAATGGCTCCATTGAGCTGAGTTCAATCCCTGTCAGGGTAATGTACTTGTGGAGTTTGCACTTTTCTTCCTGTGACTTCATGGGTTCCTTCTGTCAATCCAAATGCATCCAGATTGGTGGGTTAATTGCCCCTAGTGTGTAGGTGAGTGGTAGAATTTGAGGGGTGGGCACTGTGGAGAGAACAAGATAGGATCAGGACAGTAGGATGGTTGGTGCAGGCTTGGGAGGTGAGGAACATGTTTCTGTGCTGTGTGCCTGCGTTCACCTGACACCAAACTTTATCCCTTTCAATTTCCTGGGAACCATCTCTGTTGCACAGAGCCTGGCCAGCCCGTTGGTGTTTGTTGGAGAGAGCTCCAACAGGTGTCTGTGTCTCACCAGGGATGTGGCACTGACACTGAACCTGACTCATCTCACTCACTCACTCACTCACTCACTCACTCACTCACACACACCACCTTGTACAAACCTGTAACCTGCGGTAACCACAATATTATGTGCTACTGCATTAACTAACACATCACAGGGTTAGGAAGCTCCTCTCTTCCATGTAGCAGAAACTATATATTCTCAGACGTACCATTATCGTAGGCTAGAGTAGTTCATTTTATCAAGCCAATATTGTGTATTGAAAATGAGTTCTGTATAGTCAAGACCTATATCACGTTCTGAAAGTCAGTGCCACATATTGAGGATTAATGTTCTGAATCTGGGGTCAGTGTGGATATCCACAATCAGTATTGCAAATGAGATCAGTGCTTCATGTTCATGATCTGTGATGTGTACTGAGGATTAGCACTCTGTGTATAAGATCAGTAGTCTAATTAGTCCTACTTTGTCGCTTGTTCTTAATAGCACTGGAATATTTTATAAATTACATCACTAATGCTTTTTTGTTATGTATTGAGGATGGCTGCTATATGTTTAAGATCAAGGCAGACAATAAAGGAGCAGAACTAGACCATATGGCCCAGTGATCCTGATCAACATTACCATGGCCTATCCAAGCTAGACCTCAAAATCACCTTCCTGCCTGTTCCCCATAACGTATCACTCCCTAAAGTCCAATAATCTTGTCCATTGTAGGTCCCACAAACTTTGTTGGGCATGAGTTACTAAACAGGACAGGAGGTAGGTTACAATGCCCTTTCTGTTGTTTCTATGTTCTCTCAAGAGGGCATTTGAGCTTCTCAATGCCGGTCTGATATTTCTTCTCTCATTTAAATGGTCAGGGGTTCCCTTGAGTTGATGAGGAGGTTACAATATTTTTTTGATTAGACTTTGAGAACATCCTTGAATTGTTTCCTCCGGCCTTCTGGGTTCCACTGCAGAGTTTCATGGATGATGGAGGCAGATTCAAACTGTGGGACTGGGAGCATCTCACGTGGCCACTATCATCACTCAGCATAACCTCAGTCCTGTAAATTCAGGGACAGCTTATGCATAGTGAGATACAGTACATATCCACACACAAAATCCTGGTAGTCAGATACATGCTCATTGTCACATACTCGCTCCGACTTGGATATGCTTAGATATACACTCAGTGGCCATTTTATTAGATACCTCCTGTACCTAATAAAGTGGCCACTAAGTGTATGTTCGTGATCTTCTGCTGCTGTAGCCCATCCACTTCAAGGTTTGATGTGTCGTGCATTTAGAGATATCTTCTACACATCACTGCTGTAGCATTTGTGACGGTATTCCTGAGTCTCCACCCGGGACTTGCGTGACTGACGATAGTGAAAACTGAGAAGCTACTGACATGATGAAGGAAGCTCTGAACACCACCAGAGATGGAGGACCTTCATTGCTGCCCTAAATACCAGTGGTGTAACAGGGAATCCACCATGATCTGGACTTCACCTTGGTTCATGGGCCAAAGTCTTGGAAGCTGCTGCCTCTACAAGTCGATGGAAGCATTTTCTCAACACAGAGTACAGCAATTCAAGAGGGCAACTCAGCACCATCTTCTCAGGAATAATTTGAAAGGCTCAATTAATATGGAGAACTAGTAATTAAAATAAACTCCCCCGTTAGCAATTGAGCTACATCATTGAGCCTTCTGGTGTACAACAAAACCTGGCCATCCAAAGGAAAAACATGTCTCATATTCTGCCAAAGTACAGCTGGAGGTATTCAAAGTAGAAATACCACTTCTATTTCACAAAATTTCCATTATTTCTAAATTGCAATAAATATTCAGTGCTATGTTTCACTGTCATCTCCCGCTAACTTGCAACAAATAAATGTTCTCTTATCAGGAAAGCCCTGCTGTTGCAAGCAAGTTACTCACTGAGAGCTTCTCAGACATGTCATATCGATACCTCTGACAGTGTGCAGTAAACTTTGGAAGAGTTTGTGCAGCTTCCTCTTGCTTGACAGTTTAATGAATCTGGTGCAAAGCAGACACATAGGTTGGGGAAGTCGAGTCCTATTCAAATACTCCAAGTGAACGGCTTAAGTTTGACTCTTCCAAATCAAGGCAGTTGTCTAAAAGAAACATCCATCCAACAAACACTTCCCTCTTAAAATGACAGTTCAAACAATGTGGGCATCAATAATGCTGTAAATAAATAAATAAATAAATAGGTAAATCAATTACATAAGGACATAAGAAATAGGAGCAGGAGTAGGCCATCTGGCCCATCAAGCCTGTCCCGCCATTCAATAAGATAATGGCTGATCTGTCCGTAACTCAGCTCCATCTACTTGCCTTTTCCCCAGAACCTGAATTCCCCTACTATGTAAAAACCTACCCAACTGTTTCTTAAATATATTTAGTGAAGAAGCCTCAACTGTTTCCCTGGGCAGAGAATTCCACAGACTCACCACTCTCTGGGAAAAACAATTTCTCCTCATCTCCATCCTAAATCTTCTCCCCTGAATCTTGAGGCAATGTCCCCTAGTTCTAGTCTCACCTACCAATGGGAACAACTTTCCTACTTCTATCTTATCTATCCCTTTCAAAATTTTGTATGTTTCTATAAGATCCCCTTTCATTCTTCTGAATTCCAGAAAGTATAGTCCCAGGCGACTCGATCTTTCCTCAAAGGTTAACCCCTTCATCCCTGGAATCAACCTGGTGAACCTCCTCTGCACTGCTTCCAAAGCCAGTATATCCTTCCTCAAGTATGGAGACCAGAACTGCACGCAGTACTCCAGGTGCGGCCTCACCAGTACCCTGTATAGTTGCAGCATGACCTCCCTGCTCTTGAATTCAATCCCTCTAGCAATGAAGGCCAACATTCTGTTTGCCTTCTTAATAACCTGTTGTACCTGCAAGCCAACTTTTTGCAATTCATGCACAAGCACTTCCAAGTCCCTCTGCACAACAGCATGCTGCAATTTTTCACCATTTAAATAATAATCTGCTCTTCTATTATTCCTTCCAAAGTGGATGATCTCGCATTTACTAACGTTGTATTCCATCTGTCAGACCTTGGCCAACTCACTTACCCTATCTATATCCCTCTGCAGACTCTCCACATCCCCTGTACAATTTGCTTTTCCACTCAGTTTAGTGTCATCAGCAAATTTTGCTACGCTACACTCAGTCTCCTCTTCCAAATCATCAATGTAAATGGTAAACAGCTGCAGGCCCAGCACCAACTCCTGCAGCACCCCACTCACCACAGACTGCCAACCGGAGAAACACCCATTTGTAACAACTCTCTGCCTTCTATTGGTTAACCAATTCACTATCCATGCCAATACACTTCCTCCAACTTCATGCATCCGTATCTTATTTATAAGTCTCTTGTGTGGCACCTTATCGAACACCTTCTGGAAATCCAAGTATACGACATCCACCTGTTCCCCTCTATCCACTGCACTCATTATGTCCTCAAAGAACTCCAGTAAGTTTGTCAAACAGGACCCGCCCTTTCTGAATCCATGCTGCATTTGTCAAATGGAACCACTCCTTTCTAAATGTTTCACTATTTCTTACTTAATGACAGCTTCAAGTATTTTCCCGACTACAGATGTTAAGCTAACTGGCCTATAGTTGCCCGTTTTTTGCCTACATCCTTTTTTAAAAAGTGGCGTGACATTTGCTGTCTTCCAATCTGCTGGGACCTGCCAGGAGTCTAGAGAGTTTTGGTAAATGATTACCAACGCATCCACTATAACCTCCGCCAATTCCTTCAGCACCCTGGGATGCATCCCATCAGGACCAGGGGACTTATCTACCTTCAAGCCCTCTTGTTTGTTCGTCATTATCTCTTTAGTGACAGTGATTTTATCGAGGTCCTCAACTCCCATTTCGTCCTTAACATCCTTCTTTGGCATATTAGATGTGTCCTCCACCGTGAAGACCGACACAAAATAGTCGTTCAATGCCTTAGCCATTTCCTTATCACCCAATATCAATTTCCCCTTATTGTTTCCCCCTTATATATTACAGTATATGTATATTGTATAGATTAAAAATCGTGCAGAAAGCAGAAATAATAGAACCATAAGTGCATAAGATATATGAGCAGAAATAGTTCATTTGGCCCATCAAGTCTGCTCCACCATTCAATCATGGGCTGATCCAATTCTTCGGTCATCTCCACTCCCCTGCCTTCTCCCCATACCCTTTGATGCCCTGGCTAATCAAGAATCTATCTATCTCTGCCTTAAATGCCCCCAATGACTTGGCCTCCACAGCCACTCATGGCAACAAATTCCACAGATTTACCAACCTCTAACTAAAGTAATTTCTCCCCATCTCTGTTCTAAATGGACGTCCTTCAATCCTGAAGTCATGCCCTCTTGTCCTAGACTCCCCTACTACGGGAAATAACCTTGCCACATCTAATCTGTTCAGGCCTTTTAACATTTGGAATGTTTCTATGAGATCCCCCCTCATTCTCCTGAACTCCAGGGAATACAGCCCAAGAGCTGCCAGACGTTCCTTATACAGTAACCCTTTCATTCCTGGAATCATTCTTGTGAATCTTCTCTGAACCCTCTCCAATGTCAGTATATCCTTTCTAAAATAAGGAGCCCAGAACTGCACACAATACTCCAAGTGTGGTCTCACGAGTGCCTTATAGAGCATCAACATCACATCCCTGTTCTTATAGTCTATACCTCTAGAAACGAATGCCAACATTGCATTTGCCCTCTTCACCACCGACTCAACCTGGAGATTAACCTTTAAGGTATCCTGCACAAGGACTCCCATTGCACTTTGAATTCTCTCCCCATCTAAATAAAAGTCTGCCCGTTTATTTCTTCCACCAAAGTGCATGACCATACACTTTCCAACATTGTATTTCATTTGCCACTTCTTTACCCATTCACCTAAACTATCTAAAGGCTGATTTATACTTCTGTGTCAACTTGATGCTGTATCCTACGCAAGCGGTCTACGTGCGTTGTGAGCATTTATACTTGTGTGTTGGTGTGTCTGCATCGCTCTGCAATTCGGGCACATCGTGCATGCGCACACACCTGCCCGCACAAGGCATCATGGTCATGGTAGTCTTTCTCAGGGTAAACAAGTTTAAAGTGAGCGTCTTTTTTCGTAAAAGCAAAATGTGTCCTCCGTAATTTTGGAGGTCTGTAAAGCTTTATGGAAAGCATTGCAGCCAGAGTTCCTTCCCTGCCCTTCAGTCGCCCAATGGGAAGCTATTGCAGTGTAGGAGGAAATGCGATTCTACCAAGTGGACCAATCACAGTTGTTTGGTCTGCATTGCTGCGACGCAGTTACATTTTGGGAGAGGTGTGCGTCAGGCTACGGCGTAGGGATCCACGTAGGGTTCGCAGCGACGCCGTACCTACGGCGTCGAGTTGACACAGAAATATAAATCAGCTTTAAGTCTCTTTGCAGGCTCTCTGTTTCCTCAACACTATCTTTGTATCATCGGCAAATTTAGCCACAAATCCATTAGTCCCATAGTCCAAATCATTGACATACATCGTAAAAAGCAGCGGTCCCAACACCGACCCCTGTGGAACCCCACCAGTAACCAGCAGCCAGCCAAAATAGGATCCCTTTATCCCCACTTTCTGTTTTCTGCCGACCAGCCAATGCTCTACCCATGCTAGTAAATCCCCTGTAATTCCATGGGATCTTATCTTGCTAAGCAGCCTCATGTGCGGCAACTTGTCAAAGGCCTTCTGAAAATCCAAGTATACCATATCTACTGAATCTCCTTTGTCTACCCCACTTGTAATTCCCTCAAAAAATTGCAGTAGGTTTGTCAGGCAGGATTTTCCTTTCAGGAAACTATGCTGGCTTTGGCCCATCTTGTCATGTGCCTCCAGGTACTCTGTAATCTCATCCCTAACAATCGATTCCAACAACTTCCCAACCACTGATATCAGGCTAACAGGTCTATAGTTTCCTATCTGCTGCCTCACACCCTTCTTAAATAGTGGAGTAACATTTGCAATTTTCCAGTCATCCGGTACAATACCAGAATCTATCAATTTATGAAAGATCATTGTTAATGCCTCGGCAATCTCTCCAGCTACTTCCTTCAGAACCTGAGGCAGCATTCCATCAGGTCCAGGAGATTCATCCACCCTCAGACCATTAAGCTTCCTGAGCACCTTCTCAGTCGTAATTTTCACTGCACTTACTTCACTTCCCTGACACTCTTAGATGTCCAGTATACTGCAGATGTCTTCCACTGTGAAGGCTGATGCAAAATATGCATTCAGTTCCTCTGCCATCTCTGTATCTCTCATTACAGTATCTCCAGTGTCATTTTCTATTTGTCCTATATCTACCCTCAACTCTTTTACCCTTTATATACTTAAAAAAGCTTTTAGTATTTTCTTTGATATTAGTCATCAGCTTCCTTTCATAATTCATCTTTTTCTTCCTAATGATCTTCTTAGTTTCCTTCTGCAAGTTTTTAAAAGCTCCCCAATCCTCTATCTTCCCACTAGCTCTGGCTTCCTTGTATACCCTCTCTTTTGCTTTTACTTTGGTTCTGACTTCACTTGTCAGCCACAGTAGTGTCCTTCTTCCATTCGAAAATTTCTTCTTATTTGGAATATATCTGTCTTGCACTTCCCTCATTTTTCACAGAAACTCCAGCCATTACTGCTCTGCTGTCCTTCCTGCTAGAGTCCCTTTCCAGTCAACCTTGGCCAGTTCCTCTCTCACACCATTGTAATTTCCTTTTTTCCACTGACATACTGACACATTGGAATTTAGTTTCTCCTTCTCACATTTCAAAGTGTACACGATCATATTGTGATCACTGTTCCCTAAGGATTCCTTAACCTTAAGCTCTCTTATCACCTCCTGAACATTGCACAACACCCAGTCCAGCACAGCCGATCCCCTCGTGGGCTCAACAACAAGCTGTTCTAAAAAGCCATCTCTTAGACATTCTACAAATTCTCTCTCATGAGCTCCAGTACTGGCCTGGTTTTCCCAATCCACTTTCATGTTAAAATCCCCAATGATTATCATGACATTGCCCTTCTGACACACCTTTTCTATCTCCTGCTGTAATTTGTAATCCACACATATATATCAATAATATATATTAAAAAAGTGAGGTCATGTTCAAGGGTTCAATGTCCATTTAGGAATTGGATGGCAGAGGGGAAGAAGCTGTTCCTGAATCACTGAGTGTGTTCCTTTAGGCTTCTGGACCTCCTACCTGATGGTAACAATGAGAAAAGAGCATGCCCTGGGTGTTGGAGGTCTTTAATAATGGACGCTGCCTTTCTGAGACACCGCTCCTTAAAGATGTCCTGGGTACTTTGTAGGCTAGTACCCAAGATTAAATTTACAACCTTCTGCAGCTTCTTTCGGTCCTGTGCAGTGGCCCCCCCCCACCCCCACAATACCAGACAGTGATGCAGCCTGTCAGAATGCTCTCCACAGTACATCTATAGAAGTTTTTGAGTGTATTTGTTGTCATACCAAATCTCTTCAAACTCCTAATGAAGTATAGTATCTGTCTTGCCTTCTTTATAACTGCATCGATATGTTGGGACCAGGTTAGGTCCTCAGAGATCTTGACAACCAGGAACTTGAAACTGCTCATTCTCTCCACTTCTGATCCCTCTATGAGGATTGGTATGAGTTCCTTCATCTTACCCTTCCTGAAGTCCACAATCAGCTCTTTCGTCTTACTGACGTTGAGTGCCAGGTTGCTTCTGCAACACCACTCCACTAGTTGGCATATCTCACTCCGATATGCCCTCTCGTCTCCATCTGAGGTTCTACCAACAATGGTTGTATCGTCAGCAAATTTATAGATGGTATTTGGGCTACAGCTAGCCACACAGTCATGGGTGTAGAGAGAGTAGAGCGGTGCACTAAGCACACACCCCTAAGGTGCGCCAGTGTTGATCGTCAGGGAGGAGGATATGTTATCACCAATCCACACAGATTGTGGTCTTCCGGTTAGGAAATCGAGGATCCAATTGCAGAGGGAGGTACAGAGGCCCAGGTTCTGTAACTTCTCAATCAGTATTGTGGGAATGATGATATTAAATGCTGAGCTACAGTCAATGAACAACATCCTTTCTTTCTTTTTAAATCTTTTTATTGAGTAAGTATACAAAAAAGGTAAGCCATATAAACATTAATACAATGTTAAAGTATAATAAAATTCCAAAAGATAACAATACCAAAAAGAAAATACTACAAACAATGTAATTTAAGCATAAGAAACCAAGATAACATAATAGTATACTAGATTTTATATATATCAATGGAAAAAAAGAAAAAAAAAACCCCAAAAAAACCCCACCGTGCAACTAACTAAAAGCAAAGCAAAGCAATGGGCTAACTTGAAACCAAACAGAGTTAAACTTAAAATCACGTCCTCAATCCCGACCTCCATTAAAACAGTAAAAAAAAACAAGAAGGGTAAATATTACATTAAATGAAAATATCGAATAAAAGGTCCCCAAATCTGTTCAAATTTAAATGAAGAATCATAAAGGTTACTTCTAATTTTCTCCAGATTCAAACATAAAATCGTCTGAGAAAACCAAAAAAAGGTAACAACATCCTGAAATAGGTGCTTGCATCGTCCAGGTGGTCTATGGCTGTGTGGAGAGCCACTGAGATTGCATCTGCCGTTGACCTATTGTGGCAGTAGGCAAATTGCAATGGGTCCAGGTCCTTGCTGAGGCAGGAGTTCAGTCTAGTTATGACCAACCTCTCAAAGCATTTCATTACTGTAGATGTGAGTGCCACCGGGCGATAGTCATTAAGGCAGCTCACATTATTCTTCTTAGGCACTGGTATAATTGCTGCCTTTTTTAAGCAAGTGGGAACCTCCGCCCGTAAGGTGGTGCACCTCCACCCTGAGTGTGGCCTCCTCTTAGCACAAGAAGAGGACATGGATTGACATAACAGAACAGGAATGGGAATTGGAATTAAATTGTTTGGGCATCGGTAAGTTCCGCTTTTGATAGATTTAGCGGAGGTGCTCGACTAAACGGACCCCCAATTTATGACGGGACTCACCAATGTAGAGGAGGCTGCATCGGGAGCACTGGACACAATAGGTGGCCTCAGGTGAAGTGTTGCCTCACCTGGATGGACTGTTTGGGGCCCTGAATGGAGGTGAGGGAGGTGGTGTATGGGCAGGTGTGGCAATTAGGCTGCTTGCAGGGATAAGTGCCTGGAGGGAGATTGATGGGGTGTGACGAATGGACAAGGGAATCATGGAAGGAGTGATCCCTGCAGAAAGCAGAAGGGAGAGGTAAAGATATGTTTAGTGTTAGGACATTATCAGGTTGTTGTAAAAACTTATCTGGTTCCTTGACGCTCTTCAGTTGAGTTAATCTATCATCTCTATGTGCTCTGGCCTGTATGTGACTCCAGACCCACCAATATGGTCAGTTCTGACATACCCTCTGAAATGGTCCTCTCAATGCCATTTCTCAGTGAGAAAATTAGGGAGGGGCAATAAATACTGACGTTGTCAGTGATACCCAGGTCCCGAAAAATAGGTTTCCTAAATACCTACTATGCCAAGGGCATATGTATAAATTGATTGAAAAATTATTGCTTAAGGTAAAAATTATGCTGTTTTGCAACTGTGGGCTGACAGCATTTGTGTGGTACCTTTAACCTAGTAAAGCATCTCACTTTGAGGCAGAAAGTGGGACGGGATCAACATTTCAGTCAAATGTAAAAGATCCCAGGGAGTATCTAAAAGGAGGAGAAAGAGGGAGAGAGGCAGCGAAGTTCATGGAGCCAAATCTAGAGCTGGCTGAGATTGTGAGTAAGGAGGAGAATGTAAAGAGACTTCAGGGACAGGCTGAGTGAGTGGGTGTGAACATGACAGATGGAATACAATGTGGGAAAGTGTGAGGCCATCCATTTCGCTGCTCAAAAACAATGAGTATTTTTAAGTTGGTGACAGATTGGAAAATATTAATGTTCAAAGGACAGCAAATGGTATGTTAGGTTTTATTATAGGAAGATCTGAGCACACAGCAGTAAAGTCGCCTTACTGCAATTACATCAGGTCTTGATGATAGTGTATAGTTTTGATATCCTTACACAAAAAGGGATTTACTTGCCAGGGAATAACAAACACAGACTGCTCGAGGAACTCAGCAGGCCAGACAGCATATACGGAGAGGATTTCAGGCCGGGATGCTTCATCCAGACTATTTACCATGAGGGTAGTACAATAAGAATCACCAGACTGGTTTCACTGATGGTGGATGTGCTGTACAAGGAGTGCACAGGAGTGTATGGCATTCTGTAGTATATGACTATGATATTCTGTGACATTCATCTAAGGAAAGACTGAGTATTCCTTGAGTTTACAAGAATGAGTGCTGATCTCTTTGAAGCTTATATAATTCTTATGACAGAGAGCATATTTGCCCTGGCTGAGGACACTAGAATGAAGGGCAGGCAACTTAGGACTGAAATGAGGAGAAACTTCTTCAAGTAGAGGAGAACTTTTGGAAGTCTTTACCCTAGTGGGCTGTGGAGTTCAAAGGACTAGATCATGTAGACATTGAGAGGATGTTTTCTATATTTGGGGGGGGGGGGGGCTAAGCTCAGCCTCAGAATACAAGGACGACCCTTGAGAGCAGAGATGAGGAGGAAATTCTTTAGCCAGAGGGTTGTGAATCTGTGGAATTCATTGCCATAGACATTTGTGGAGGCCAGGTCATTGCGTATATTTAAAGTGGAGGTTGATAAGTTCTTGATTAGTCAGGGCATCAAAGGTTACGGGGAGCAGGCACGTGAATTGGGTGAGGCAGGAGACTAAATCAGCCATGGTGAAATGGTGGAACAGACTCGATGGACTGAATGGCCTACTTCTGCCATTATGTCTTGTCATCTTATGGTCCATTCTAAGCAGAGATCAAGAAAACGTAGAACAGTGCAACACAGGAATAGGCCCTTCAGCCTGATATTGCACCCAACTAATTAGGCTAGTAATTGAAAGGCTAACTAAACTAATCCCTTCTGCCTGCAAGATATCTATAGCCCTTCATTCTCTGCACATTCATGTGCCTATACTGTATAAGAGCCTTTTCAATACCTCCATCGTATTTACCTCCACCACTATCCCTGCACCCATCACTCTGTGTAAAAAAAACTTGCCCCACTCGTCTTTGAACTTACCCTGCTCCTTCTCCTTAACTATACTGTAGACATTTATTAGATATTTTGACCCTAGGAGAAAGATACTGGTTGTCTGTACTATCTCATACTCAAATCTACTATCGGGTACTCACACTACCCCCCCCCACCTGCCTCCACTGTTCAAGAAAAAAACAACCCAAGTTTGTCGAACCTCTCCTTGTAGAACATGCCCTCTAATCCAAACAGCATCCAGGTAAACCTCTTCTGCAGGCCTCTCCAAAGTCTCCACGTCCTTCCTGTAATGGGGCGACCAGAAATGTATGTATACTCCGGATACAGCCAAACCAGTTTTATAAACCTGCAACATAACTTCCCGATTCTTGAATTCAGTGCCTCAACTAATAAGGTCAAGTGTACTATCAGTCCTCTTTACCACCCTATCAAGCTGTACAGCCACTCTCCAGGAGCTATGGACTTGCACCCAACATTCTTCTTTACATCAATACTATTATCTGTGTACTTTCCCTTTACATTTGAGCTCCCAAAGTATAACACCCCACACACATGGCTGGATTAAACTCCATCTTGTATTTCTCTATCCACATCTACAAATGATCTTTATCTCACTATAGCCTTTAGCAATCTTCTACATGATCCACAACTCCACCAATCCTTGTATCGGCTGTAGATTTACTAATCTACCCATCCATATTTTCATCCATCATTTAAACGTATATCACAAAAAACTGAAGTCCCAGTGTGGATCGCGGCGGAACACCACTAGTTGTAGTCCTCTAGCCACAATAAATCTCATCGACCACTACATTCTGTCTTCTGTGAGTGAGCCAATTCTCAATCCAAATGGCCAACTCACCGAGGATTGCATGCATTTTAATTAAGTTTTCCAAACACTAAGAGTAATAAGGGGTGAGGGGTGTGGAGATGGAGCAGGAAAACAGAGCTGAAGTAGAAAAGCTGTGGTCTTTATAAAAGGCAGAGCCGGCTCAAAAGTTTATATGGAGTACCCTGGCTTTTCTTAGATGCCTGAGCTTTGATGGCATGGCAGACGGCAGTCAGAAATGGTGAAGGTAACTGGGGGTTATGCATAAGAGCCACTAAGACACGTTTCTGGTCACCCCATTACAGGAAGGATGTGGAGGCTTTGGACAGGCCGCTGAAGGTAAATGGTGAAGGCAAATGAAATATAATGTTGGAAAGTGCATGGTCATGCACTTTGGTGGAAGAAATAAATAGGCAGACTATTATTTAGATATGGAGAGAATTCAAAATGCAGAGATGCAAAGGGACTTGGGAGTCCTTGTGCAAGATACCCTAAAGGTTAAGCTTCAGGTTGAGTCGGTTGTGAAGAAGGCAAATGCAATGTTGGCATTCATTTCCAGAGGTATAGACTATAAGAGCAGGGATGTGATGTTGAGGCTCTATAAGGCACTTGTGAGACCACACCTGGAGTATTGTGTGCGGTTTTGGGCTCCTTATTTTAGAAAGAGTGTGGTGCGTGGCCAAGTAGTTAAGGCGTTGGACTAGGATCTGAAGGCCATGAGTTCGAGCCCCAGCCGAGGCAGCATGTTGTGTCTTTGAGCAAGGCACATAACCACACACTGCTCCAGTCCACCCAGCTGAAAATGGGTACCGGCAAATGCTGGGGGTCAACCTCGCGATAGACTGGCGTCCTATCCAGGGGGGAGTCTCGTACTGTTGGTCGCTTCACGCCACGGAAACCGGCATAAGCACCGGCCTGATGCGCCTATAAGGCTCGGGACAGACTTTAACTTTAACTAATTTTAGAAAGGATATACTGACATTGGAGAGGGCTCAGAGAAGATTCACGAGAATGATTCCAGGAATGAAAGGGTTACCGTATGAGGAACGTCTGGCAGCTCTTGGGCTGTACTCCCTGTAGTTCAGAAGAATGAGGGGGGATCTCATAGAAACATTCTGAATGTTAAAAGGCCTAAACATATTAGATATTGCAATATTTCCTATGGTAGGAGATCCTAGGACAAGAGGGCATGACTTCAGGATTGAAGGACATCCTTTTAGAACTGAGATGTGGAGAAATTACTTTAGTCAGAGGGTGGTAAATCTGTGGAATTTGTTGCCACGAGCGGCTGTGGAGGCCAAGTCATTGGGTGTATTTAAGGCAGAGATAGATAGGTTCTTGATTAGCCAGGGCACCAAAGGGTATGGGGAGAAGGCAGGGGAGTGGGGATGACTGAAGAATTGCCCATGATTGAATGGTGGAGCAGACTCAATGGGCCAAATGGCCTACTTCTGCTCCTATATCTTATGGTCTTATGGTTCAGAAGAGACTAGAATTGAAAGGACACAGAGCTCTGTCTGTTTCATTCCAACCCATATTCCCCTTCAGGAGGTTACAGACAATTGTAGTTTATTTGGCGTGTGATGTTTACAGTCTTCAATTCACTATTGAAGGGGTCAGTCCACCCGCAAAGCATTGTATCTCACGTCCTTCAAAAGTACAGTTAGTTTAAAAATCTAAACAATGTTACAAAGAATCAATGCTTGTAAGAAAATTTCTTACCATGAGGAAATCATGCTTCAAACACATTAGTTGCTTGACAATTCCCTGAAAAAACTCAAGAACATTTTGAAATTGTCTTCCATTGTATATCTTTGATAATATTATTTCTTGAGTTTGAAGAACTGATCGAAAGAGTGAGGTTACAAAGATCCAACCATCAATGTATGAGACTCAGAAGAGAGCAATAATTTCAGTTTTGGCTCTAAGCATTGGAGAGATGAGGGAACAAATTTTGAAAAGAAAATGTGGTAGAGGGGTTTAGAAATGGAATTCTAGAATTGAGGCACCTGGAAACGACACTGTCAAGGAAGTAATAGTGGAAATGGGAAATGATCAAGAAACCAGAATCAGGGGAAACCTCAGGAAGAGATTAAAGAGAAAATGAAGAGGAGAAAATTCAGGAAAAAAGGAGAATAAGAATGACAGTTGTAAATCCGATGTATTACTAGACTAGGGGTCAACATAGGTCAGTAAGCCTAACGTTGACAGAGGAGTAGGACTTTGTAATTTTGGTTTAATGGGATCACTGACTACCTTGAACACTCTCTCTTCTCCCCTCTCCCATCGGACAAAAGATACAAAAGTGTGAAAGCACGTACCACCAGGCTCAAGGACAGCTTCTACCCTGCTGCTGTAAGACTATTGAATGGTTCCCTAGTATGATTATATGACTAGAATATAAAAGCAAGGATGTAATGTTGAGATTTTATAAAGCACTAATGAGGCTTCACTTGGAGTATTTGTGAGTAGTTTTGGGCCCTTTATCTAAGAAAGGATGTACTGAAACTGGAGCGGGTTCAAAGGAGGTTCACGAAAATGATGCCAGGATTAAATGGCTTGTCATATGAAGAGTGTTTGTTGGCTCTGGGCCTGTATTCACTGGAATTCAGAAGAATGAGGGGTGACCTCCTTGAAACTTATTGAATGGTGAAAGACCTTGACAGAGTGGATGTGGAGAAGACGTTACCTATGGTGGGAGAGTCTATGACCAGCGGACACAGCCTCAGAATAAAGGGGAATCCTTTTTGAATGGAGATGAGGAGGAATTTCTTTAACCAGAGAGTGCTGAATCTGTGGAATTTGTTGCCACAGGCGGCTGTGGAGGCCAAGTCTTTATGTATATTTAAGGCAGAGGTTGATAGATTCTTGATTGGTCAGGGCAGGAAGAGATATGAGTGGCGGGGGGGGAAGCAAGAGATTGTGGCTGAGAGGAAAAATGGATCAGCCATGATGAAATGGCAGAACAGACTTGATGGGCCAAACAGCTTAATTCCGCTCTTGTATCTTATGGTCTTACGATAAGATGGACTCAGGACCTCACAATCTACCTCATTATGACCTTGCACGTTAATGCCTGCCTTCATTGCACTTTCTCTGTAGCCGTTTCACATTATTCTGCATACTGTCGTTGTTTTACCTCAGTGCACTGGATAATGATTTGATCCATATGAACAGTATGCAAGACAACTGTACCTCGGTAATAAGCCACTAAACCAGTTCCAATTCCGATTCCATCTCTCTAGACAATGAGGTCACGAACTTGGCAGGGTTGAGCTTACTGACCCCAGGAAAAGAATAATTTATCCAAGAAAGGGGGATATTTAAAAATCGCCATCTGATATGGAGTCACCAACGCACAGGATCGAAAGAGGCTGCAGAGTGTTGTAGAGTCAGGCAGATCCATCACGGGCACAAGCCTCCCCACCATCGAGAAAAAGCAGTGCCACAAGAAGATGGTATCCATCACTAAGGATACTCACCACGTGGATCATGCCCTCTTCTCATTATTACCACTGGGGAGGAGGAACAGGAGCCTGAAGATCCACACTCAATGTTTTAGGAACAACTTCTTCTCCTCTGCCATCAGATTTCTGAATGGTCCATGAATCCATAAATACTACTTCACTATTCCTCTTTCACACTATCGATCTATTTACAGTATCTATCTATTCATTCATTTACTTACTTATTGTAACTTATCGTAATTTTTATGTCTTTCAAAGTACGGCTGCCACAAAACAAATCATGCCACTTGTCAGTAATAATAAAGCAGATTCTGATTCTGAGAGTCACTTAACTGTGACGCGCAACAAGGACGTGGAGGTCTTCAAACTTGATTGGGATAGGTGATGGAGTGGAAATGATCATAGTGTAAGGTATGTGTCTCTTTTTTGCCATCAAAATATATCACTGAACACTGCTTCCACACTTCATTCGAACACACACACCCTTCCCTCTGAGCACACATCTCTCCTTCTCCCACTCTCCAGTCACTCCCTTTTGCTGTCCGTTACCACCCGCTCTCCTCTTCCTCCAAGCACTTCCACTCCCCCCGCTCCACCCTCTGCTTGCACTCTGCCCAGCCCTTCCTTCCCCTCTCCTCCTCCTCCAAGCTCCCGTTACCCTCCAAATCCCACAGTTTGATCCCACCTCTCCTGAAATATCCTCATAAATAATCCTGCGTGCTACAGTGTACGAGTTTGGAGCAGCGATCTGAAAATGTTAGTAGATAATATTGCACTAACAATTAATTGGAATTATCAATCACTCAGAGCTCATGCCCTGGGGGAGTCCTAGCAACAAATGAAATCTGTCTGATTAAACTGCAGCCTCAGCAGAGTACGACACAAGAGTTCTCACTGGATGACAGGCAGCACCCACAGACTTGACCATGGGACAACTTGAGCAATAAACTGATGTGAAAAGTCTGAGGGTGTCAAAGATACAAATGTCATTCCAGAAACCCGAAGGCAAAATTCTTGCCTGATATTTGCAGTACACTTCTGATGGAGTGCTGCACTATCAGCGGTTAAACCGTCAGTTTGTATTAGATTTAGAGATACAGCACGGTACCAGGCCCTTCTGGTGCTGTAATAGCATTATACTAACCAATATGCAAACATGCTGCTCTTCAAACGGTACCTAACAATCCCACGGCCACTGAGTTGAAGATGGACTAGGAAGTTCTCCCCATTTTCCCAGGACCAATAGTCTTTCCTCAACACCAATAAAGCTGATTACATGATCACCATCAGATCACTCTTTGTGGGATCACCGCACTTCCTGTATTACACCGGTGACTAGGCTCTTAAAGTAATTCACAGGCTACACTGCACTTTGACCCATCCTTATTCCCCGAAGCGTGCCAAAGAAATAACTGTAGTTTCTTCTTGTTTCAAAGCAGAGGCAGAATGAGAGAAAGGAGCAACACTACAAATAATTTCAGAGTCGGTTGATAATTAAATACATGTGACAGTAAGGAAATGAAAGAGTCACCGATAATTTGTGAGGGCAATGAGAGAGACAGAGAGAGAGAAAGTAAAAGGGGGTGAAACAGAGATATACTGGCTGACTATCTGAGAAAGCCTCAGAGGGAGGGAAAGTAAGAGAGAGGGGAGAGAGAAACTAGTTTTGAAACTCACTGAGAGGGAAGTACTGCCAGAGCTGCCAGCTGTGGCCTCACAGCCATTTACACTGGCGATGGACTGGAGGGTGAGCAACAGCCACCTGCGATAATCTCCTGGGGGGAATACCAGGAGATCAAACAGGGATTAGCACATAGAACAGGTTGGAAACGGCTCTCCCCAGGGCCTAGTGTCAGATAAAACAGACAGACAGACAGCCCCTGAAGGTGGTCTGTGAAATTCCAAGTCTACTGCTTGAGTCAGTTCACCTTTAATTATACGGGGCTGCTGGGAGGCAATGGCTTGAAGCAGAGCCTAAATTGGATTACTGTCTGCAATCCAGCTCAAACTTCTGGTCAGCAGCTCATGCACTACAAACAGCCACAAGGTCTGATCACGGACCGCCATATTTACAGATGGCTGTGGCATCCCATGAATAACCAGCGCATATCCACAGTATCCAGTGAATGACCAGAGTGCTGGATGAACAACGGCAGTGGCTGGTTATTTAACCAGGGTTCCCAGTAATGAGAGCAGGCACCTAACAAATCACCACAGAATCTCATATCACAATTTCTGTTTACAAGTTGAACTGAATAACAAATGAGATGGAAATAGTCAGCAGGTCAGGGCACATGTGTCGGAAGAGAAATAGGGTCAAAATTTCAGGTCAAAGATCCTCCTTCAGCTATTCACTTAGCTGAATTGAATAACATTGATAAAATAATAAAATGGCCTAGTGAGGGGAGGCGGTCTGGGACAATGTGAATTGCACTCTCTGATAATATCACAAACCTATTGTGCTTTCTCCAATTTTATTTGCACTCTCCTAGGTATAGTGCTAACAATCTACAATCATTAAAGCTAGAATATAAACCACAGAGACGTCTGACAGACCCTGTGGCTCATCTCACCACTTTCAGCTTTGGCCTCCAAGCCCAGTGCAGCAAAAGATTCATTTTGGAAAAACGATCTCTGCCTTCACTTCAGTTCCTTTAAATATTTTTGCAAGCTCCTGTTCATTTTCTCCAATTTCATGCTGTTGTTACTGATCAAGCTATCTTGTTTAACCAGTTCACAGCACTGTGTGGATACTAATCACCTCTCCTCCTTTGTCTGTCACGCAATCCAAACACATTTCTAATCTATCTTTGGATTCACCCTCCACATTATTGTGAAATTTATTTCTCCAGCTCCACGCTTATTGACTTATTCTCATTCTTTAGAAACCTGCTTGATTTGTTTTTATATTGCTCCCTGCAGGGCTTCAGAAACCTTAGTCTAATGACGACCCCAATGGTGGAATCCAACTCTGTTTCAGCATGCACTCCAGGCTCCCTGTTGAACACAGGGCCAAGGCCTGCTCCTCGTTTAATCAGATCATTTTTTAACTTGAGCAATTTCATCATCCTTAGCAAGTGATAAACTGAAAATCTTAAGGACTCAGATACCCCAACTTATAGCAGCAACAGCACGGATCCCATTTACCGCCTGGGAAGTCTACAACTTGACAGCAATTGAACACTGAATTTCAAACTTCTAGTGAACTGCCTCCCCTGTCCCTCTTCCCTCTCCTCTTCATCTAGCCAGTTCTTCCTGCACTCACCCCAGCCTTGTCACTCTGTTTTTCCCGTCCTCCACCTTCTCTACCTGCCCGTCACCCACACTCTCCTTCTTACCCCACTATTCCCATCTGCCCTCGCCACCTTCATTCCTTGATTCCATGCTCTATTTCCTGTCCTGTCAGATTCCATGATCTTCAGACTGTTGTCCACTCCACCTATCATATCCCATCTTCAGCAGCTATTTCCACTCTCCACTCCCCAATCTGCTTATCACCCCTCCTCATCTGCTTCACGTTTCCTCCAAATTTTTGTACTGGTTATCTCTCCTCTTATTTTTTAGATGAAGAGCCCTGAGGTGGAACTTAGGAGACAATGGTGCCTCACGGCAACTCCTTAGTTTGCATCTTTGGAAACAGCTCTATTTCCATCTTTAATATCTCTATTTTTCCCTTCCAGGGTTCTTTTGAAGACCCTGACCTGGAGTTACACACTGACTTCGGTTCTTTGTGGGAATGGGACCCACTCTCGGGCCCACTGGCCGCTATTCGATATACCAATGACGTGGCCTAGAAGACTAGCGTGCCTTCAGGGTGCCGGGATTTCATGGCTCTGGAGGCGGGCAAACTCATGGTTGGTGCCTCCACTGGAAATCAGTGTGTCGTGGGAGATGGAGAATCGAAAGCAGTGAGCTGGTTGCTGGCTGTGTGCCCAGAGACCTGAGTTCTTTGGGCACAGAGCTTGGAAAAAGTGACACAATGGACTTTTAACATTGTAAATCAGTGAGTTGTTTGTTATGTCTCCCCTCTTGCTGTGAAATGGGGACACCTCTTTTCCCCTTATTAGGGAGAGAGAGCCTGTGGTATGTCGAATTAGTAGTCGAATGAGTAGTCTTTGGGGTACTGCAAGTCTGTGTCTTTATTGATGCTTTGCTGCACGCTTGAGTGCTCAGTGGGTGGTGCTGATGCTTTTTTTGCTGGTGGGGGAGATCGTTGCTTTGCTGCTGCTTAAGCGTAGGTGGGGGGAGCTGGGGAAGCATTGGGTTTAGAAACATAGAAAACCTACAGCGCAATACAGGCCCTTCGGCCCACAATGCAATTACCTAGGGTTACCCATAGCCCTCTATTTTTCTAAGCTCCAGGTACCCATCCAGGAGTCTCTTAAAAGCGTTTAACAACTCTGGGCCTTCACTGACTGGAATTCAAAAGAATGAGGTGAATCTCATTGACATCTATCAAATGTTGAAAGGCCTTAATAAAGTGGATGTAAGGGTTCTAACATTTAACTGTCATTCATTCTTTGGGGCACTCCACTGCTTTCGTGGATGGTTGCGAAGAAAAAGAATTTCAGGATGTATATTGTATACATTTCTCTGACCTTAAATGTACCTTTGAACCAAAATCTTGACTGTCCTTTTCCTTCCATTGTTGCCACCTGAGCAGCTGAGTTCTTCCAGCTTTCTGCATGTTGCTCCAGGTTCCAACGTCTGCAGTCCCTTGTGTCTGCATTTCTACAGTGTTTTTGACCTACTGTAACGTGCTGGCCAAGACTGGTTGCAGTAGAAATATTTTTGCTATCAAGCTGATCATGACAATTGCCAAACAACTTGGTCGCAGACCAACTTTAAGGAGAATTTCAAGGAGGAGGGAAATGGGAATGCAGACGGAATTCCAGAGTTTAGGGCCAAGGAGGTGAAATGGCCACCAGTGGCGAGTGGAGAATGTGTTAGAGCTCAGACTGCAGATATCGCAGAGCATTGTAGGGCTAGAGATTTCAGGAATTGTGAGTAACAAGACTCTAGTGCAGGGATTCCTAACCTGGGGTCCATGGACACTTTAGTTATTGGTAAGGCTCCATGGCATAAAAAAAAGGTCGGGAACCCCTGCTCTTGTGGGATTTGAAAATAAAGATTTTGATTTTGATGTGTCGTTGGATTGGGAGCCATTTTGGGTCAGTGACACTGGAATGAGAGATAAGATTCGCAATTAGTTTCAAAAGAAACGGCAGAGTTTGGTATAAAGTCCAGTTAATGGAGGAGGGAAGATGGCAGCTTTAACCACCCACTGAAGGATTCGAGTACAATTTTCAGTTAGTCTCTGCAGTACAGTACTGAGGGTGTACTGCTTTGCTGGAGATGCTGTTCTTGGGGTGGAATATCAAATGAAAGACCATTCCATCCATTCAGGTGGATTTTATCGGTTCAATGGCATGTTCAAAGATATTTATGCATAACAGGGGAATTATTTGATAACTAGAATAACTTAGTCTATTAAGTAATACCATTAAGAGCTGATACAATGGCCATTATCTTACAGGACTTTGCAATGCACACAGTGCAGCTCTCAATGCTTACATTACACCAGTAATCCCACTACTAAGAAAAAATTCCTGCAAAGTCTTCCAGGATACTAGGAAAGAGCTGACTAGGTTATAAGCAAAATACTGCAGGTGCTAGAAATCTGACATAAAAACAGAAAATCTTGAATAAACTCAGCAAGTCAAGTAGCAGCTGTAGAGACAGAAATCAGAAAAAGGACATTCAGAGGCTATGTCAACTGTACATTTTCTCTTCTAGCATTCCCTAGTTTAGATCCTATGGTTTCTTTTTGCTGTTGGGACTTTTTGAGCACCAATTTGGCTGTTAAAATAGGCCTCTACTTTTTGCGGAGGTGAAACAATCATTCATCCTGAATCTCACTCTCACTCTTCGTAGCAAAGGAACCCATCCTGGGAGTGAAAGGGTTAATTTATGAGGAGCATTTGAAGGCTCTGGGCCTGTACTTGCTGCAGTTTTGAAAAATGAGGTGGGTGAGGGGTGGATCTGATTGAAACCTACCAAATATTGAAAGGACTAGATAAAGTGGATGTGGAGAGGATGTTTACAATCGTGTGAGAGTCTAGGACCAGAGGGAACAGTGTCAAAATAGAAGGATGTCCCTTCAGAACAGAGAAGAGGAGGAATTTCTCTAGCCAGAGGGTGTTGAATTTGTGGATTCCCACAGTGTCATTACCACAGACGGCTGTGGAAGCCAAATCATTGGGTATATTTAAAGCAAAAGTTGATAAGCTGCAGATTAGTCAGGGCATCAGAAGTTTATGGGGAGAAAGCAGGAGAATGGGGTTGAGAGGGATAATAAATCAGCCATGATAGAATGGTGGAGCAGACTCAATGGGCTGAATGGCCTATTTCTACTCCTATGTCTTATCCTCCATGCTCCCTTCTTTATTTTAAACCCTGCTTCATCTCAGAATTGCAGTAACAGTTTACTGTCCTCTCTGTTTAATGTTAAGCACTTAAGTTTATCAATATTGTGAGACCTATCAGAGACTTGTTTATTGATTTTTAACCTCTCATTTATGAATGTCTTGTTGTTTTGTTAAGTTGCTTCTCACTCTTCACAAGATGATTTCAGTATTTCCCTTCTGATACTAGTTAAGTGCTAGCCCAGTTTCCATTGTAGTCTTAAACTCAGCATGTTTACATGAGATAGAATTTACAGTGCAGAGACTCGTTTGCCCCATCTGGTCCACATTGGTGTTAAAGCTTGCAGCCTACTTCCCCCCCCCCCCCCCCCAATCAAGGTAAGCCTCTATTCCCTTCTCTCTATGTCCCTCACCCACTCTGTGTGGTGGGGAGCCCTAGATTCCTGTTATCTCTAGGTAATGACGTGTGTCCCAAGTACTCCATTGGAGATTACAGTGAATATCTTCTGCTGCTGACTCCCTGTTTTAGCCCCCCTAAAGCAGAAATACTGCACGACATGAATCTCTGCAAGGCTCTTTCAGACTCCCTCACACCTATCCACAGAAAAGAGATTAAAGCTCTTCCACCTTTCACGGTGGTTAAAGTATTTCAGGTCTAGCCATTCAAGTGGATCTTGTTTGTTCCTTCCTCAACTCCTTCCCATAACTGTTGATCATACTCACAGACTTTTACTGCTGTACCATTGAGAGCATACTCACCAACTGCATTTCAGTGTGGTATGGCAATTGTCCCGTATCGGACCGCAAAGCACTCCAGCGTGTGGTGAAAACTGCCCAGCGGATTATCAGCACCCAATTGCCCACCATTGAGAACATCTACCATAAACGCTGCCTGGGCAGGGCGAAAAGCATTATCAGGGATGCATCTCACCCTAACCATGGACTTTTTACTCTCCTCCCATCCGGTAGGCGCTACAGGAGCCTCCGCTCCTGCACCAGCAGGCACAGGAAGGGCTTCTTCTCTGAGGCTGTGACACTGCTGAACCTCTCATCACAGCACTAAGCAGTATTGCACCCATATTGTACAGTCTCAGTGCTTTTATATTTGTGTGCTGTAGCACTTTTTTTAAATTTGCAGTTATTTTGTAAACAACACTATTCTTTGCATTTCTGGTTAGATGCTAAATGCATTTCATTGGCTTTGTATCTGTACTCGGCACAATGACAATAAAGTTGAACCTAAATCTAAATCTAAAAATCTAATTGGCTCATTTGAAAATAACTTGATAAGTGACTCAGGTTCTGGCACGAGCAAGTCTCAGCGTGGTGTGAAATGGGGAATGCAATAAATTGACCTCTGGCAGGGTTGCGGGTTCTGAAGTCATGGAACAAGAAGTGGAATTTCTTCCATCAAGAGATAATAAAAACATTTAATCTTATCAAAGTCGAATTCTAGATAGGGATGATGTACATTTAGTGACACGTCCTTCTAAAAGTTCACTAACACTTTGGTATCTGCCCAGAATCTAACACAATTATTGCGATTTCTCAGTTTGACTAACTCGCTTAATTCCCCATCTGTTCCCACTTACTTGACTCACTCAACCCACTCTCTTTCACTGCCAATCTACTGTAACTCGGTAAATAACTCACTGCAGCATCAGGCCACTTAGACTGCCCTGGGCTCAGGTTTAGGGTCTGAAGTCCCTGGGTTTTGTGGAGGGGTTGGGAGAGATCAAGGGGTGTCCTGGAGAATGAGATTCAGTGGAGGTGGATCTCCCAGCTGTTACAGGGTAGGATTGTCCTGGGGGGGTGGTGGGCCTGTGTCCCAAGGTAATTTGTTTCTTGGGACTCTCTCCCATACTTCCCTTCCCTATCATTCTCCGTGACATGATGACCACAGCGGTACTCTCCTCCCATGTCTCCTACTGACTCCCGGCATAACTTCCCTGAGTAAAAGCAAGGATATAATACTGAGGCCTTATAAGGCATTGGTCAGACTACATTTAGAGTATTGCAAGCTATATTGTGTGCAGTTTTGGGCCCTTATCTAAGAAAGAATGTGCTGGCATTGGAGAGGATCCAGAGGAGGTTCACGAGAATGATTTTAGGAATGAAAGGGTTAATGTATGAGGAGAATTTGATGGCTCTAGGCCTGTACTCGCTGGAGTTTAGAAGAATGAAGCGGGGGGGGGGGGAATCTCATTGAAACCTATTGAATATTGAAAGGCCTGGACAGAGTGGATGCTGAGAGGATGTTTCCAGTTGAGGGAGAGTCTTGTGGGGCCAGAGCTTTAGACGTCACATTAGAACAGAGATGAGGAGGAATTTCTTTCGCCAGAGGGTGGTCAATCTATAGAGTTAATGGCCACAGAAGGGTGTGGAGGCTGACATTGGATATATTTAAAGAGGAGGTTGGATAGGCTTTTGATTAGTAAAGGTGTCAAAATTTATGGGGAAAAGGCAGGAAAATGGAGTTGAGAAGGATAATGAATCAGCCGTGATCAAATGGTGGAGCAGACCTGATGGGCCGAATGAATTAATTCTGTTCCTATGTTATATGGAGTAATATTTGAAGCACACAGTGAAACTACCATTGCATAATTTCCACTAGAAGCACAATATAAGGCCATTTAGATTAGCTGCCTCGATGGTAAAGCTAACTAATTAGTGTCAGGCACCTGCTCTTTCTCCACAGCCCTACAAATTTCACAGGCAGTGTTCGCAGACCACAACACTTGCTGTGTAAAGATAACCCTCTCCTCATTATCCCCCTCCTCCCCTGATTTATTGCTTGTCTTTTATCTGTTGGATGGAATTAAATAGGGAACAGAATACTCTGTAGAATTTTTGGTTGTGCCATTGGAGTTTGGCCACCATGGACACATCGCTGGAGTGTGTTTGCTGGGAGTTCCACCAGCAGAGACGAATGTGAGTACACCAACAGCGGGGAGGGTCTGGAGCACTGAAACAATTAATAATCTCTGGTACTTAATTACACATATTGTAGAACTGGTTGGAGGTGGGTGCTCATGACACAATGTTTGATTCTTTCCTGAGAGTGAAAAAGCATTAACAGTTGTGCATTTAAACGGTGTTTGTTGTCACAGGACTGGAATCCAGCATTCCAAAATTCACCCCAATTTGCAGCTGCATCAATATAATCTCCAGTTGTAAAGAAGAATAAAAAATAACCACAGATGCTGGAAAACTGAAATAAAGATGGAAAATACAGTGCACATCCTGACTTTCTTTTGGCAGGTCAGGCAGCATCTATAGAAAGAGATACAGTGCAGTTTGAATGAGAACTGGCTAATTCTGACAGATATCCATCTGGGATATTGGTTCAATTATTTTCCAATTAGCATAATCAGCTCTGTTGTGTATCTCCCAAAGCATTCATTTCCAGAAGACGAGAATATAAGAGCAAGGATGTGATACCGAGGCTTTATAAGGCACTGGTCAGATCACATTTGGTGTATTGTGAGCAGTTTTGGGCCCTTATCTAAGAAGAGATGTGCTGGCATTGGAGAGGATCCAGAGGAGGTTCACAACAATGATCCTGGGAATGAAAGGGTTAATGTTTGGATCAATGAGGCATGTTTGAAGGCTCTGGACCTGTACTCACTGGAATTTAAAAGAATGAGGTGGGGGGGGGTTGGGAATCTTATTGAAATCTATCAAATATTGAAAGGCCTAGATAGAGTGGACGTGGAGAGGGAGTAGTGTAGTGGATGTATAGTGGGAGAGCCTAGGACCAGAGGGCACAGCCTCAGAATACAAGGACATCCCTTTAGAACAGAGGTGAGGAGCAATTTCTTTAGCCGGAGGGTGGTGAATCTGTGAAGTTCATTGTGACAGATGGCTGTGTCATTGGGTATATTTAAAGCAGAGGTTGGCAGGTTCTTGATTAGTAAGGGTGTTAAAGGTTACTGGGAGAAGGCAGGAGAATGGGTTAAGAGGGAAAATAAATCAGCCAATGATCAAATGCCAGCGCAGACCTGATGGGCCAAATGGCTCAATTCTGCTCCTATGTCTTATAGTCTTATAATGAACTCCTACTCTTGGCTGTAGTGTGAGTTGGTTCAAATGTGACAAATTCAACACATGACACAGATAGCTGCGTTTATCCCCCACATTAAGACTTACCCCAGCAGAGACCAGCTCGTTGTGCTACCCATTCCCTCCCTCGCCTTCTTGGTTACTTAAGCTTTCTCTCTTTCTCAGTTCTGAGGAGGAGTCTCACAGACCTAAAGCTTTCCACAGATGTTGCAGACCAATTTTCAGCTCAAAGGTTCCTCAATTTGTCAGCACCAATTCACGCTGTGCATGGTGTCAAGTCTTTATTTCGGTCAAAGATGCCGGGGTGTTTCTTATGAACTTTAGAAGGTAAGAAATAGTAGTGGAAACCATACGGCTTCTCAAGCCTGTTTTTCCACTCAATCACTTTGTTGCTGATTCTGCAGCATGTTCACACCCAAACTTTGTACTTGATCTACTTGGTGTCAAAAAAAAATCTATCATTCTCAGCTCAGAAATATATTCAGTGATTGAGCATCTGCAACCCTCTGGGCTAAGGATTCACAATTCTCTGTGTGAAGAAATATCACCTCTCTTTAGTCCAAATTTATAACAGCATGTCATCTTATCCTGAGACTAAACTCTCCAGCTAGAGAGTGGGGTGGCGGTCAGGGGAAACAGCCTTTCCCTTCAGACAAAATGAATACTCATATGGAACTATTAGTAAACAGTCAACAAAAGGCTTGGAATAGGATTTCAGAGCATTTTACTTAGTGGGTAGCAAAACACTTTCCAGCGTCAAGCAGAAGATCAGAATTCAATTCCTGCCGCTGTCTGTACGGTGTTTCTGCTGTGACGTATGGGTTTCTTCCGGGTGCTCTGGTTTCCTCCCACATTCCAAGAAGATGTACAGGTTAGGGTTGGCAAGTTGTAGGCATCCTATGTTGGCACTGGAAGCAAGGCCACACTTGCAGGCTGTCCCTGGAGCTGCCTTGGATTGTGTCGGTCGCCAACACAACCAACACATTTCACTGTATGCTTCGATATACATGTGACAAATAACGCTAATCTTTAATCTTTAAAGGTGGAGAGAGGGAGATTGTAATGTTAAATAACTAACAACAGTCCCTAATTAAAAGTGAGCTGGTATACCATCTACTGATCCTTAGGCTTGTGACTCTCAGCAGATTTGTTCAACAGTGCACTATATTTACAGGTAGCTTTTCTCTTTGGAGCAAAGGAAGGCAAGAGGCATTTTGATAGACGTATACAAGATGATAAGAGGCACAGATAGAGTGTTTTTTTCCCAGGGCAGCAATACTTTTAAGGTGATTGAAGGAAAATATGGGGTGGGGAGTTGACAAAGGTGTGTTTTTTTACACAGATAGTGGAAAGTGCAAGAAATGTACTGCTGGTAGAGGCAGATACATTAGGGACAGTTAAGACTCTTAGATAGACACATGGATGATAGAAAATGGAGGGCTCTGTGGGAGGGAAGGGTTAGACTGACCTTGAAATAGGCTAAAAGGTAAGCACAACATCGCAGGCTAAAAGGCCTATACTGTGCTGTACTGTTCTAGACCATAAGACATAGGAGCAGAATTAGGCTATTTGGCCCATCGAGTCTGCTCCACCATTCAATCATAGCTCATTTGTATGTTGCCGCTCAATCCCATTCTCCTGCCTTCTCCCTGTAACCCTTGGCACCTTACTAACCAAGAACCTATCAACCGATAGGTATGAACCTATAGGAATTCTGCAGTTGGTGCACCCAGCACAGCTCTGAGCTCCATGATGTTCGTACTGATGTGGCAGTGGAAAGAGTCCAGCCCAGGTTCATTAGGAAGTTACCCAGTAAAAGGGAAAACAAAGAGGAAGATGTGAAAATTCAGACTGCTTTGTAATAGTAATTAATAATTAGTAATTGGTCTATTACTGTGACACCCTCCCTTTATTCCATGCTCAACCATCCTCTGCTCTCAGATTCCACAATCTTTGGCCCTTTGTCAATTCCACCTATCACCTCCCACTTTCTGATCTCATTCCCATTCACCTCTCACTTATCTGCTTATCATCCCCCTCACCTGGGTCCACCTATCACCTGCCTGCTCTTTTTCCACCCTTTCCTTCCACCTTTTTATTCTAGTTATCTTCCCTCTTTCTTTCTAATCCAGATGAATGGTCTCAACCCAAAACGTTGATTGTCCATTCCTCAACCCCTACCATAAATGCTGTCTGATCTGCTGTGCATTCCTCCAGAACTTTGTGTGTTGCTCCTGAAATGATATAGTAAATCTGCCTCTCATTAACATCCAAATATAAAAGTGATAACTGGAATTCCCTTCTCCCCAGTTCTGACATCATCTGCAAATGCGTTTTCTTTTGCTTTGAACACAGGATAATCTACAGAATATCCACCTCTTCCTAGAGATGCTGCCTGGCCTGCTGCGTTCACCAGCAACTTTGATGTGTGTTGCACAGAATATAATCAATTGTTTCCACATACGAATACACCATCGTTAATAACTTAGCAACAATTCGTAATGGCACTTTGTTTAAAGGGCATCTTATCACATCTCTTAGGAATGCTTTGATTTCTCAAACTATCTTGCAGGTAATGAATTACTTTGAAGTACGATGATTATTAAGAACTATAACCGCTATTCTCTCCAGGAAGAATTCCATTACAGCAATCAGTTCAAGAAGTTTAGATTATCATCTCTATGGAAATTAGTATTCTCCGTCTCCACATTCTCTCAATCATATCTTCATCTAACTCTTGAACACTGATCTTTTTTGTCTCTGATTGTGTTTTGCACTACCACTTGTCTCTGATTGTTTTAATTTTGCACTAATACCTTGTTTTACACAGTCCCTTTTTTCTTCACTGAGTGGTAAAATTGGTTTCTTAAGGTTGCTGTAGCCAGGGGTGGAAGTGGAGATGAGCTGTCACTACCTAATAAATGTTCCCAATGGCGTGTCTCAAATAGCCTCTGACAACCAAGTTTGGCTCCTGGCCTTTACATGTGGCTTAGCTACTAAGCCCGGAGGAACTGTTTCTACTGACAGGAGAAGGGGTAAAGGAGGGTTACTACTGGCATCTTAAAACCATTTGCTTCGGGCAGATGGGGTTTGTCAGCTATGGTTGGCAGCTCATCTAGGAGAAGGAAAACTCTGATCTCAAATCTCCACCGCCTTACGGCTATACCCACTCACTGGGAAGGCTTTGAGAGTAAACCCTGAGGGAAAAATCTGGAGTTAGAATCCCTAAGGCAGTCCTACATTGACAATGACTAATGACAACTCCTGCAATGCGACTGTACTGGTCTCTTCTGTTCGTTTGGGTTTATCAGCGGCGTGGAGAGGGGGAGCCTGCTGCAACGGCAACAGTTTGCTCTTCATATCATACTGCCCAGGCTTGCATACCATACTGGTTTGCAATTCATGCAGACAGTTGGCACACAATATCCATGGTCAACCTTGACTAGAGGATGGCCCAGGTAAAACTGAAGTACAATGGAGGTTCTGTGTGGTGCCTATGATGCTGCTGCAAGCAAGCTTTTCATTGAACCTGTACCTGTCCACATGACAGTAAACTCGACCTTCCTTCCTTCAATGGTTGATTTCACCGCTGGATCCCTTTCCTCTGGAGAACTAGGGACTGCAGATGCTGGAATTTGGAGCAAAAAGTGAACTAATGGAGCAACTCAGGTAGCATCTATGGTGGGAAATGAACGTTTTGGGTTAAATTCCTCTTGCAGATCGTTTTTTTTCCCCTCCCTTTCCTTCAATGTCGCTTCAGCCATCAAGTCACAAATATATCTCTGGCCCCCAAATCTTCATGTTAGGTAAATTAATGATTATTGTCAAGGCACAGTTACGAAGTTGACTGCTAGATGGTTGACTGACAGAGAGGAAACAGTATTAGGGAAAATGGATTGGAAACTAGAAATCAAAAAAGACAGGAATATTGGACTCGGATATTAGATGGAAAATGGACCAAATCAAGTGGTGGAAGGACTGAAAAGTCGGGTTTGCAGAATGCTTAGTAAATTGGGACAAGCTGAGGGATGGCTGAACGTGAAAGAGTGCCGGACCGTGTTGCTTCTGCAATTCTCTAGCAAGAAACTAACCTCGATATAATAAGCCAAGTGGCCTCCTTCAGAGCTGGGTAAATCAGGTTGGTGACATTTTAGTGAAAGGATTTTTCAATGGATTCTTTAAAAAGTGAGAATCTTTCAATCCCAGTAAAGAATTTTAAATGTACTTTTTAGAGAGTGATAATCTTTTACTGATTTTCTCACCGAGGATGACAATCACTGTGTGAAACACAATGGACCCCTCAGAGACTGAGGATTGTTCCAATACATCTGTTGCTGTCTAAGGATCATTCAATCGATCCCTCAGTGTGTAAGATTTTTCCAATAGATTCCTCATAGAGCCTGAGGCTCCCCAATAGTTCTTACATTAATGCCTGGAGCTGCGTCAAGAGTGAAGAGTCTCCTTCCTGCCTCACTGCTTTCCTTCTATAGAACAGGTAATAGAGGAAAAAAAAACAAATACACCAAATAAAGTGGACGAACAATGTGCTTGATTATCGAGGATAAAGACTTGAGCCTTTAGTTTGTAAGAACTGTTCGAATTCTAAGCCTTAAATCTTCAGATTGGAATTAGCTTCAATCAATTGGGCAGAAGCTAAAATCAAAAGCACTAAGCCCTGAAGGTAAAGCTGGAAGCTGGACAGGGATTAAAAACCACCAGAAATGGAATTTAATAATTAAAATTAAACAGTCAGCCCTGTGAAAAATAATAAAACTGCTGCAGATGGAATTCTGCAATGCTTAAAGTGGATTAACACAGATTAACATTATTTCCCAACCAGAGAATAACCTGAATAACCAACCAGAGAGGGACGTCATTCTGTACGCGCAGTGACATCATTCTCCGGCTAGGGAGTGACACCCAATCAGAGAGCAAGACTATTCCCCAACCACTGAGTGATACCAATATTCAACCTTAAATTGGCTTGGTGTATAGCACCGCCAGTTAGAATCAGAGCAGGGAAAATGGTTCAAAGAGAAAACTTAATGCTTTTTAATCTGAGTGGATACAGCACATATAATTTATTTATTGAGATACAGCATGGAGTAGGCCCTTCTGGCCCTTTGATCCGTGCCACCCCAGCGACCCCAATTTAACCCCAGCCTAATCACAGGACAATCTATAATGACCACTTAGCCCACCAATTGGTACACCTTTGGAATGTGGGAGGAAATTGGAGCACCTGGAGGAAACTCACGTATTCCCCAGGGAGGACATACAAACACCTTACAGGCAACGGTGGGAATTGAACCTGGTTTGCTTGAACTGTACAAAGCAACACACACAAAATGCGGGAGCAACTCAGCAGGTCAGGCAGTATCTATGGAAATGGGTAAAGAGTTGACATTTTGAGCCAAGACCCTTCTTCAGGACTGGAACGGAAAGGCGCAGAAGCCAGAATAAGAAGATGGGAGGTGATAGGTGAAGCAAGGAGGGTGGGGGAGGGGTGGATGAAGTAAGAAGCTGGGAGGTGATAGGTGGAAAAGGTAGAGGGCTGAAGAAGAAGCAGGAACCTGATAGGAGAGGAGAGTGGATCATGGGAGAAAGGAAAGGAAGAGAGGCATCGGGGGGTGAGGACAAGAGAACAGGTAAGGAGCAGACCAGAGTACGGAATTGAAGAAGAGGGAAGGGGGAAATTACCAGAAGTTGGAGAAATTGATGTTCATTTCATCAGGTTGGAGGCTAACCAAACAGAATATGAGGCATTGGTCCTCCTATCTGAAAGTGGCCTCATCATGGCAGTAGAGGAGGCCATTGACCGACATGTCGAAATTGGAATGGGAATTGAAATTAAAATAATTGGCCACCAGGAAGAGCACCTTCAGTCCATGGTCCACTCTCCTCTCCCATCTGACTCCTTTTTCTCCAGCCCTTTACCTTTTCCACCTATTACCTCCCAGCTTCATACTTCATTCCCCTCACTCACCCACTTGGCTTTGACCTTCCTCCAGTATTTTGTGTGTGTATGTTGCTCTGGATTTCCAGCATCTGCAGAATCTCCTGAGTTTAGAACAGTACAGAGCAGGAAGAGGCCCTTCATCCCACAATGTCAGTACTGTACACAATGTTGAATTAAACTGATTTTTTTCTGCTTGTACCTGATCCATATCCCTCCATTCCCTGCATATTCATGTGTCTAACATCCTCTTAAACACCATGAATGTATTTACTTCCACAACTTCCCTCAACACCCCATTCCAGACACCCACTAATCTCTGTGTAAAAATTTAAAACTTGGGTCTTAAATGAGAGTGTTGCAAACTACAAAGATATGAGTCATGAGATGGCTATAGGAGATTGTGAAATTCCTTCAAAAGATATGAATATAAATCTAAACAAGCAACAGCTAACATTTGAAGATTTAGTATATCATTTTCAAGTTGTATATATCCCTTTTAAAGCAAAGAAAAATCACATGGTCATACTGCATGAAGAGAACTTGTTGATAATATTAGATCAAAGGAAAAGATACAATTTTGCAAAACAGCAAGTCTGGGGATTTGGAAAATTTCAGAATTCAGCAAAGGGAACCAAGATATTGATGAGGGAAAGAAAAGGAGATAATAAAAATAGCCTAGCAATAAACATGAAAAGACTGAAAAAATCTTCTGTAGATATGAAAAATGTCCATGGCCCCACAGATTAGAATGAGGTAATGTAATCCTGCTGTTTAACAAAAGCCTGACATCAAAAGTAGGGAAAATACTGGAATCCATTATTAAGAAAGTTCTCACAGATACCTGGACTATTCCTCTTCCTACCCTATCTCTTGCAAAAATGCCATCCACTTCTCCCAATTCCTCCGTCTCCGCCGCATCTGCTCTCAGAATGAGGCTTTTCATTCCAGAATGACGGAGATGTCCTCCTTTTTTAAAGAAAGGAGTTTACCTTCCTCCACTATCAACTCTGCTCTCAAACGCATCTCTCCCATTTCACGCACATCTGCTCTCACCCCATCCTCCCACCACACCACTAGGGATAGGGTTCCCCTTATCCTCACCTACCACCCCACCAGCCTCTGGGTTCAACATATAATTCTCCGTAACTTCCACCACCTCCAACGGAATCCCACAACTAAGCACATCTTTCCCTCCCCCCCCCTCTGCTTTCCGCAGGGATCACTCCCTATGCGACTCCCTTGTCTATTCGTCCCCCCCATCCCTCCCCACCAATCTCCCCCCTGGCACTTATCCTTGTAAGCAGAACAAGTGCTACACCTGCTCTTACACTTCCTCCCTTACCACCATTCAGGGCCCCAGATAGTCCTTCCAGGTGAGGCAACACTTCACCTGTGAGTCAGCTGGGGTGATATACTGCGTCCGGTGCTTCCGATGTGGCTTATATATTGGCGAGACCCGATGCAGACTGGGAGATCGTTTCACTGAACACCTACGCTCTGTCTGCCAGAGAAAGCAGGATCTCCCAGTGGCCACACATTTTAATTCCACGTCCCATTTCCATTCTGATATGTCTATCCATGGCCTCCTCTACTGTAAAGATGAAGCCACACTCAGGTTGGAGGAACAACACCTTATATTCTGTCTGGGTAGCTTCCAACCTGATGGCATGAATATTGACTTCTCTAACCTCCATTAATGCCCCTCCTCCCCTTCGTACCCCATCTGTTATTTACTTATTTTTTTATTTTTTATTTTTTTCCCCTTTCTTTCTCTCTTTTTTCTCCCTCTGTCCCTCTCACTATAACTCCTTGCCTGCTCTCCATCTTCCTCTGGTTCTCCCCTCCCCCTTTCTTTCTCCCTAGGCCTCCCATCCCATGATCCTCTCCCTTCTCCAGCCTTGTATCCCTTTTGCCAATCAACTTTCCAGCTCTCGGCTCCATCCCTCCCCCTCCTGTCTTCTCCTATCATTTCGGATCTCCCCCTCCCCTCCCACTTTCAAATCTCTTACTATCTCTTCTTTCAGTTGGTCCTGACGAAGGGTCTCGGTCAGAAACGTGGACTGTACCTCTTCCTATAGATGCTGCCTGGCCTGCTGCGTTCCACCAGCATTTTGTGTGTGGTGTTTTGAAAATAATTCTAAGATTTGACAAGTCCACTGGAATTCACTCAGGTTGCAGCTACCGGAATAGATAAGGACAAACTATTTGATCTGATGTATTTGTACTTTAAGAAGGTCTTCCATTGAGATGCCACTCATGAAGTGAATAAACCAAATTAGAATGCAGGGTATTGGTGGGGTGTAGGGACATAGAACAAGGAGTATAATTAAGCAGGTCATTTTCTGCTTATGTGAGGATGTGTCTGGAGACAGAAGAGACATCTGATTCTGGAATTCATCTGCCTCTTTTTTAAGTCTGGCTCCATCGATCACCCTTCTGTCTCTACCTCCCATCTCCAGACCTCCCCCTCCCCTATCTGGCTTAATATGGCCATCATCCTTCATCCCTCCTCAAACCATCAATCAATTCCGGCCCCAGTCTCATCACTCCACCACTCCTCTTTATATTGGTGACCTCCCCTCTCCACTCTTGGTCCTGATTCCAATCCGAAATATTGACAACTCCTTTCTCCCCACAGGTGCTACTCGACCCACTGAATTCCTCCAGCAGATTGTTTGTTGGGAAGATGTATCTAAAGAATTTTGTACACTTCAAAAAGTGTACACTCTTTTAAGAGACTCGTGGGTAGGTACATGGAGCCTAGAAAAATAGAGGGCTATGGGTAACTGTAGGTAATTTCTAAAGTAAGTACATGTTCGGCACAGCATTGTGGGCTGAAGGGCCTGTATTGTGCTGTAGGTTTTCTATGTTTCTATGGTTCTAAAGGGGTGCTGCTTTAGAAATCTATTTGCAATCTATTGCAATGATCTGGATGAGGAGATCAGGTATAATATGTCCACATCTGCTGATGATACAAAGCTGGGTGATAGTATGAGGGGTGAGAAGGATGCACAAAAGCTTCAGACAAATACAGACAGGTTCAAAAAAGTGGGCAGGAAATGGCAGGTGGAATTAAAAGAGAAAAAGCGTGAGAAAATCCTCTTTGGCATAAAAAATAGAGACACAGTATTTCTTAAATTTTGCAAATTTGAATTGTTCGTGTTTAGAGGGACTTGGATATGCTTGCACATTTATCCATGAAAGTTAACAAACAAGTACATCAACTAATGAAGAAGGCAAATGACACGTTGGCCCTTATTGCAGTTGTAAAGACACCTGCTCCAATTGTATAGACTCTGCTGAGGCTTCACCTGAAATATCCTGTTCAGGTCGGGTGTCCCCATCTAAGAATGGATCTATTTACAACACATGGACTGTAGCAGAGGTCCATCAGGTTGATCTCAGGGATGGCAGATATGTTGTGGGAGGCGATGTTAAGCAGACTGGACTTAATTCTCTTCAGTTGAGAAGAATGAGAGGTGATCCTGTTTGACGTGTACAAAATTCTAATCCGACTTGACAGTAGTTGTAAGGATGATATTTTCCTTGGCTGAGATGTCCACGTTAAGGATCACCAATTCAAGATAAGGAGCTGCTCCTTTCAGGCAGAGAGAAGGAATTGCAAAGGCCAGTGACTGTTTGGAAACTCCCTGTCAATGGGGTTCAGGAGCTTCAGTTGCTAAGTATTGCCAAGAAAGAAATGGATTGATTTTTAGATATTAAGGGAATCAAGAGATGGCATGAATGCCAAAAGTGGTGCTGGAAGAGAAGGTGATCAATGATATTATAGAATGGTCGAGCAGGCACGAGAGGCAGAACGGCCTACACCTGCTTCTGTTGTTACATGTTCTGCTGCTTCCTGAGCTTGAGTGTGCAACCAAAGAGTAACACCATTCCTCAGCCACAGAGTGGCAGTATTCTCCAACAGCAAAGTGACATTATGCTCCACAAAGAGGACCGCACGAGCATCCAACCTGGACAGAATGGCACCATTATCCAAGCAGGACAGCTAAAGCATGAGTGGTGCCATTTGCTAACTAGAGAGCAGCATCATTCTTTAAGCAGCAGAGCGAGGTACCAACACGCAGTCAATGGCCTCCAACACCCAGACAGGAGAGGTTGGCACGAGTTCTCAGGAAGATTTTTCACATCATTTCCCAACCAGAGTGTGTCACTGTTCCATGATACTATCCTCCAGTCGCTCCGAACCCAACACCAGACATGCAGTAGCCTGGTCAGGGCTAACGTGAAATCCACAGCCCCATGGGGAGCTATTTTCCTTCCCTTCACCACTGAGGGTCCATTTATATTAGTAAACTGTTTATCTGCAATGCATGCAGCAGTAAAAATTTAATACATTCATCTCTGATATTAAAGTGTGGGATTTAATACAGCAGATTATGTGATTTTGGATTTAATGAGTATAAATCAGTTCCTTAATACAGTCAGGCAAGAAATGAAGGGCGTATAAACACTTCCATTACAAAGGAGGGATTTTGGAAATCACAGCTAGCAAGACCAAAGCTGAGAGTTTAAACCTCATCCAGACAGGGTTTCTACGTCTTCAGCTAAATCCGTTCACCTGAGCTCACACTTCCACTAATTGTTTCCCAGTGTTTAGCCATATCATGCCCACACACAGATCAGATAATAAGAATCACGCTGTTCATATGGTGACTCTCTCCCACCCAGTGGGTGGGTTCGCAGTGCTATGACATGTTGATAACACGCTTACTTCATGCGATGCGGAGCCCTTTGGAGCAGGTAGTGCCGATTGTGTCACCTCCACCCCCGAGCTCCGGGCTCATCTGTCACTGCTGTGTAACAACAGAAAACCTGGAAATCTCTAAAGACAGCAGGAGGGTGAGGCAGCAGCGCAGAATCCTGCTGGCTTGGTGCTGAAAGGAGACGATTACAGAGTGATGCAATGGCAGCAGCTATTAATAGTTTACAGCAGGGTGGCCAACTCACCAGGATGGCCCTGGGTCTCGAGGCATTAAAACTCGCGGTCCCAGAAAAGGCTGCAACTACACCACAAGAAGTGCAGAAATTATGATGGTTTTTAAAATGACTATAAAAACCTGAGAGATGATAAACAGAGAGTGGGAGGACATAGTAATGGATCTTAAAAAGTGGCTAAATTGTCAGACCTGGGTAAAATGCATCCTAGGATCTTAAAAGAGGCAAGGGAAGAGGTAGTGGAGGCGTTCATCAAGATTTAAGACGACAGGAGCAGAATTAGGCCATTCCAACATGGCTGATTTATTATCTCTCTCAACCCCATTCTCTGCCTTCTCCCCGTAGCCTCTGACATCCTTACTGATCAAGAACCAATCAACCTCTGTTTTAAACATACCCAATGACTTGGCCCCCACATTCATCTGTGGCAATAAATTCTACAGAGTCAACATCATATGGCTAAAGATATTCCTCCTTATCTCAGTTCTAAAGGGACACCCTTCTGTCCTGAGACTGTGCCCTCTGGTCCCAAACTCTCCTAGACTTGAGGGCACTCCAAATGTGGTGGGTGCTCCCTGTGGTTTGGGGGCAGGGCTGACAGTGACTGGTCAGTAGTCAGTTCCACAGCTATCTTCAAGAAAGGAGAGAAATCTTATTATGGTAAATATGGGGGGGGAGGGGGGGTGTTTCCCACAGGGAAACACATAGGCGTGGTCCTCCTCTGCTGCTGCCTCCCAGTGGATGAAGATGTGTCACCACAAACAGCACAGAGGTACATGAACATGAACTGCACCATGCATCAACTTGATATGAACTGCATGAGGCCTTTCTTGGATTAATTTAATGTTTTGAAGTTACAAGGCACAACAGTTCTAACCTCACTAAAGCCCTTTCCCGACAGCTGATGGGGACGATGAACGTCCATCTCAAATTTGGCTGCTCACAGGAATTCACCTTGACGCTGTACCTTCCTTATGATGGGATGCAAGCCGTGACCCTAACCAGCAGGTGCACAACAGATCCAGTCCCTGTGCAAAACACAAACTGCTTGGTTAAGCAATATCGGTCGAGGCAGAGGGATGGGTAACATTTTCGGTCATAATCTCGCACCAGGACAGACAGCGTAGAGGAAAGATCGTCAACCCTTTTTCCCCCAACCTACCCACCCCACCCCTGCCTTGTCTGGTTCCATTTACCACCTATCAGCCTCCGCCTCACCCTTCCCTCTCATTTCTATATACTGGCTATTTTCCCACTACACTCTCAGTTCTGACGCAGGATCTCAACCCGTTAAATTCAAAGTTCAAAGTAAAACTTATTATCAGAATACATATATGTCACCACATACAACCCTGAGATTCATTCTTTTGTGAGCATACGCAGCAAGTCGTTAGAATAGTTACTATAAAAGGATTGATGAAAGACCAACCAGATAACAAAAGGTGCAAATGCAAATATAAATAAATAGCAATAAATAATGAGAACATGAAATAACAAGACAAAGAGTCCTAAAAGTGAATCAGTGGTTGTGGGAAGATCTCAATAGATGAGTCAAGTTATCCTCTTTTGTTCAAAAGCCTGATGGTTGAGGGGTAGTAACTGTTCCTGAACCTGGTGGTACAAATCCCAAACACTTATACCTTCCACCTGATGGTAGCAGCAAGAAAAGAGCATAGCCTGAGTGGTGAGGATCTATGAGGAGTGCTGCTTTTCTACAGCAATGTTTCATGTGGGATGGTTGGGAAGGCTTTACCCAAGATATGCTGGGCTGAATCCACTACCTGGTGTCCTAGATTTTTTGCACAAAGACACTGGTGTTCCCATTCCAGGCTGTAATGCAGCCAGCACATTTTTCACCACATATCTATAGAAGTTTGCCAAGGTTTTCGATGACATGTCAAGTCTCCACAGACTCCTGAGGAAGTAGAGGTGCTGCTGTGCTTTCTTTGCAATTATGTTTATATGATGGGTCCAGGACAGGTCCTCTGGGATGGTGACACCCAGGAATTTAAAGTTTCTGACTCTCTCCACCTCTGATCCTCTGATGAGGACTGGCTCATGGACTTCTGGTTTCCCACTCCTGAAGTCTACAATCAGTCTGTGTTTTGCTTGAGATGGTAGCATCTTGTTGTCTCTACTGTAGGTCTGTGTCAATGTTCCAACAATTTTCTCAATTGTTTTTGTCACAAGGTGTACTTACCTTTAGTGAGCTTCCTGTTGGAGTGGGGCTAATATTAACAGGACAGAAATAAAATTATTCCACTTGTTTTGATTCCCCTCCAGAGCTAAGGTGACCACTACTTCTAACATTGAGCTGCAGTATGTAGATCGTACCCGCGCTTGTGTACATTTACACACAAAGCTTTAAGGCATTATCAACCTGTTCATTGAAGCATATTAGAAAGTCCACCTTAACAAAACAACAGTCTTCAATCAACCTGTCCCTAGTGAACAACACAGCCCTCTGGCAATTAATATCCACAGACAAACTCTGGAAAATGTGAACATCTTCCCATAGTTTGGTTCAATGGTTCCATTTAATATCAGAAATTGTATACAACCAGAAATTCTTACTCTTCACAGACATCCACAAAATAGAAGAAAGACCCCAAAGAATGAATGACAGAAAAAGCATTAGAACCCCAAAGCCCCCTCCCCTTCCAACACACAAGTAGCAGTAAGGCATCAACCCTCCCCCCAGTTGCTCCAGCAGAAAGCATCAGCTCCCCCCACCCCACCATGCCAGCAATAGCAAAGCCCCCAAAGAAACCATGATCTAGAGTCCATCGAAAACCACTGTTCACCCCAACAGTTCCACATCCCACAGGCTCTCTCTTTCTCTCACTAACGAGGGAGAGAGAGGTATCACTCCTTCCACAGCAAAAGGGAAGGCCAGCAGCTCATAGCTTCGATGTTCCAGTCTGCAGCATCACTTTATTTTGAGTTTCTCTGAGTCGAGAATTGACAGCAAACTCTCTCTCACCATTGAGAGAGAGGGAGAAAGAGAGAGAGCGAGGAAGAGCAATTGCTGAATTGCAGAGGCCTCTGCACCTGCTGTCTTGATTTTCCGATTTCCTGTGATGCTTCAGTTGGCGACACTAGTGAGGAACTGGGTTGGCCACAGGGCCGCACACATCTCAATGAATGCGAACGAACATCAATAAGGAAATACATCATCACATTCAGTCCGGTTTGTGCTTGAAGATTGATAAGTAAAGTCAGGTTAAGAGGGCAGCATGATCTCCACCCAAACAAGGACTACCTACATGAGGCACTTCAAACCATTGGAGAGATATCACCAATGCAGTCTATACAAAACTTTCCAAATTCATATCCAACTGATGTCCAGTGTCACCTCTCACCGCAGTATTCTCAGCATTAAGGTCCAACTTAGGTTAGGCTGGGGAACTTCTGTTGCTCCAAGCTCCCGAAACAGGAACTCTATTCCGAGCTTCATCATGGCAAGAGATTGCTAGAGAGAAGAAAAGATCCAATCAAGCCTCCTTGAAAAAGTGTAAGCCCCACTGAGCAATGGGTTTCCCTGATGCATGGCTGTGCATACCGGAGAATGAGCTGTCAGAATGACATGGAGAACATGAGGTTCATTTGTTGGGCAAAGCTCAGTGTGAAAAGTAGAAGAAGGGACACATCACCAGTTAAAGTAGCCTTTGACCTGTCAAGCAGCATTTTGCCTCACCTCGGCGGAGTGAAGGTCCCAACCAGCTCAGATGAAACTAGATTGAGAGTATTGGTGGGGGGGGGTGGTTGGGAGATGGGGGAAATGTAATTTAACTGAAGGTGCCACATAAGTGCCACCTTGAGATATCGTTGAGCAAACATCTGGAAACAGTGGACTATTCCACATTTTCTAAAAATGTTAATTTTTTTATCGAAAATATTAAATAAATCAAAAAGAGAACTATCTATGCAATAAGTCTGACCTGTTTTCTGGAAGGTTGTACCTACAGTCAGAGCCCACAGGCATTGAAACACGTCAAAGACAAGCAAGATTTAAACTGACCGCCCGAGTTAGGATATTAACAGCGCAGTGAGCTTCCTAGCAGCTGGCTCATTAGTTCAGCCATGTGGAGACAGCTCTACATTCAGTGGACAGAATTCCAGCTCCTCTGGGCTCAGGTTGCAGAGGACAGCTGGGCGGAAACACCCCAGCCCTGGTGTGCCTTTCTTCATCCCATGTTTCTTTTGGCTCTGAGCCCTTTAGAGTTAGTGAAAATCCTTTTCAAGGACATGCTTCCTCCAAATGAGCCTCAAACTCTGGTACATTTTGCAAGGTTACAAAAAGCAATAGTGTTCTCCCAGACTCTTCTAACCATATGGGGTCAGTTTGTTATTCCATATGTCTGTGCCTTCCCAGTGTGAGACTTCGCTGATTGGCACACAGCAATTGGTTGAGACTAAAATCCAAGATCAAATTAACAAATGACATACTGTTGCAGAGGCTAGGGTACGGTTTGAGATGGGGGATGGTTGAGGGGGGTGGTTTAGAGAGTGAGCTGTGATTCCTATCCAATCCCCAAAATTTCAAGAATACTGCAATCTATGCTGGGATTAAAACTTCCACATCCTATTTTACAGCCATTAAAATTCTGAAATGTCTTCCTTGCTGGAAAGGAAGAAATCTGCACATAGCAAGTTCCCACAAAGAGCAGAGTGGTAACATCCTGATGACGTTAGTACAATGGATGTACTGACAAAGGCACTATGAAGAATTTTCCTGCTCTTCATCGACATAGTAGAATGGGATCTGAGATGCAGACTAGACCGCTGTTGAGCATGTTAGCTAAAAGAAGGCACTTCCTCAGCACACCCCTCAAAACTAATTGTATTATCAAAAGAGCCACTGTGCCCCAGGACACAGAATGCTTGGGCAGTACCGTGGTAGCGAAATAGTGAGCACATCGCTTTACAGCGATCACAGATCAGGATTCAAATTCCTGCCACTGTCCGTAAGGAGTTTGTACAGTCATCCCCATGATCACATGGGTTTCCTTTGGATGCTTTGGTTCCCTCAACCATCAGGCTCTTGAATAAAAGGCGGTAACTACACTCATTCTACTTCTGGTGTTCCCACAACCGATGGTCTCACTTTAAGGACTCTGTATTCTGTTATTTCATGCTCTCAGTATTTATTGCTATTTATTTATATCTGCATTTGCAGTTTGTTGTTCATTGATCCTGTTTACAGTTACTGTTCTATAGATTTGCTAAGTATGCCCGCTGGAAAAAGACTCTCCGGGTTGTATGTGGTGACATGTATGTATTCAGATAATAAATTTTACTTTGAACTTTTCCTCTGATATTCCAACAACATGTGGACAGGGTTAGCAAATTGTGGACATGTTATATGGATACTTGCAGGCTGCCTAGCATGATCCTCGCTGATTAGATTTGCTGCAAAACAACACATTCCTATGTATGTTTCATGTATAAGTGACAAGTAAACCAATCTTTAGTCTTTTAGAAAATAGATGGAGTCAAGGTCCAAGAACATGAATAAAAGGATGAGAGATTTTAATTTGCCAGATCGATGGTCAACATGAGACAGTGACACTGGTACAATAAAGTGAATAGAAAGTCCCAAATCATAAGGACAGCAGAACATCAGATTCATTGGAAGTTTATGGAGGGCAGTCACCTAAACGAGTCCTGATGATTCTAAATCATTACAGTCAGGCTATGACAATTATATACATGAGGTCCTGGACCGATTTCTGGCAAGCCATCTCTCAGGCAAAGTGGCAATTCTAGACCAAACTTGAATCACTGAAGAATGCTCGACAGCTACGGCAGGGCTCGAATGCTATCACCTCCTACAAAGTGAAACCAAGCGACATAGGTGACAACAGGGCTTTGACTCCAGATGAGCTCAATGCCTTTTATACTCGTTTTGACCATCAAAACATGGAGGCACCTTCACAACTCCCACAGCCCCCGATGACCCAGTGATATCAGTCTCTGAGGCCAATGTGAGAGCATTCTTCAGGAGGTTGAACCCATGGAAAGCATCTGGCACAGACATGGTATCTGAACAAGTACTAAAGACCTGTGCTGATCAACTGGCGGGCGTTGAGATCTTCAACCTCTTTCTTCAGCAGTCAGAGGTACCCACCTGCTTCAAGCAGGCTTCAGATAAGAAGGACGTAGTAACCTGCTTCAATAACTACCATCCAGTAGCACTTACAGTTCATCAACTGCGATGAAGTGCTTTGAGAGGTATCTGGTGAAGCATATCAACGCCTGCCTGGGAAGCGACTTAGATTCACTCCAGTTTGTCTACAGTCTCAACAGGTCAACAGCAGATGCTATTTCATTGGCTTTTCACTCAATCCTGGAACATCCAGATAGTGAAGGTATATACATCAGAATATTCTTCATTGACTACAGCTAGGTAATCAGTGCTATCATCCCTTCAAAACTACTCAATAAGCTTCAGTATCTTCTTCTGCAATTGGATCCTCGATATCCTCACCTGCAGACCTGAGTCAGTTTGGGTTGGCAGCAACATCTCCTCCACAATCTCCCTCAGTACGGGTGCACCACAAGGCTGTGTGCTTAGCCCCTGCTCCACAGCTCCGATGCCATATTTAAGTTGCTGAAGACACCACTGTCAAATCAAAGGTGGTGATGAATCAGCATATAGGAGGGAGATTGAAAATCTAGCCGAGTGGTGCCAGAAAAATGACCTCTCACTCAAGTGTCGGCAAGACTAAGGAGATGATTATTGACATCTGGAGGAGGAAACCCGACATCTCTAAGTCAGTCCTCAACAGGGGATCAAAAGTGGAGAGGGTCAGCAACTTTAAATTCCTCTGTGTTATCATTTCAGAGGACGTGTCCTGGGCCCAGCACGTAAGTGCAATTAGGAAGAAAGCACGGCAGTGCCTCTACTTTCTTAGAAGTTTGTGAAGATTTGGCTAACATCCAAAACTTTGGACAAACTTCTATAGATGTATGGTGATGAGTATATTGACTGGTTGCTTCTCGGCCTGGTATGGAAACAGCGATGCCCTTGAATGCAAAATCCTACATCTACACGGAGCACTGTCCCTATCATCAAGGATCCCCACCACCCAGGCCGTGCTCTCTTCTCACTGCTGTCATCAGGAAGAAGGTCCTTAAGGCCTTATAACCTCCACCACCAGGTTCAGGAACAGTTATTACCCCTCAACCATCAGGTTCCTGAACCAGAGGAGATAACTTCACTCACCCCGTCACTGAACTATTCCCACTACCTATGGGCTCACCTTCAAGAACTCTTCATCTCATGTTCTCGATATTTATTGTTTGTTTATTAATTATTATTATCGTTATTTCTTTTCTTTTCTTCTCTTTATTTTTGTAGTTTGCACATTCTGTTGTTTTTTCTTTGCTGATTGGTTGTTGTCCTTTCTGTTGGGTGTGGCCTTTCATTGATTCTATTGTGTTTCTAGTATTTACTGTGAATGCCTGCAGAAAATGAATCTCAGGTGACATATATGCACTTTGGTTATAAATTTACTTTGAAACTTTAATGCTGTGAACCAAGCCATTGATTAGTGCAGATGGCCAAATGGTCAATGAAAGAGGGATGGGTTTTAAGGACATCTAAAAGGCTACATTACAATAGGAGCTTGAGAAGATTTGGTATGTCACCAAAGGCACCAAAATTTCTGCAGGCGTACCGTGGAAAGCATTCTAACTGCATGCATCGCCGTCTGGTGTGGAGGTGTCAAAGTGCAGGGTTATAAAAAGCTGTCGAGGGTTGTAGATTTAGCCAGTTCCATCATGGGTGCTAGCCTCTCCACCATCGAGGCCGTCGTCAATCGGTGATGTCTCAAGAAGGCATCATCCATCATTAAAAACGCAAACACGAGGAAATCTGCAGATGCTGGAATTTCAAGCAACACATATAAAAGTTGCTAGTGAACGCAGTAGGCCAGGCAGCATCTCTAGGAAGAGGTACAGTCAACGTTTCAGGCCGAGACCCTTCCAGACGAAGGGTCTCGGCCCAAAACGTCGACTGTACTTCTTCCAAGAGATGCTGCCTGGCCTACTGCGTTCACTAGCAATTTTTATGTGTGATCCATCATTAAGGACCCTTACCATCCAGAACCTGCCCTCTTCTCATTACTACCATCAGGAGGGAGGTACAGGAGCCTGAAGACACACATTCAATGTATTAGGAATCGCTTCTCCTCTGCCATTGGATTTCTGAACTGTCTATGAACATTACCTCACTATTTTTGCACTAATTATTTATTTTTGTATATATTTCTGATTGTAATTTACAGTATATTTTATGTATGCACTGCACTGCTGCCACAAAACCACAAATTTCACGGCAAACGTCAGCGATAATAATCTTTATTTTAAAGGAGATAAGAAGAAGAGGAGGAAAATTTAGCAGGGCAGTTCCAGGCAGAGAAGAGGCTTGCCTGTCAAAAGTGGAGTTTTTCACTGAATTCAAGAAGGGTCAATAGGCTAGTATAGGAGGAGCAGGAGATGTGCAGAAATCCCAGAGTAAGGGCAGTAAGTGTGAGTAAAACGTCACTTAAATGAGATGACGTAGAGGCTTCAGTCAATGCTCCTACCCACTCACCATGCACTCCAGCCCAACAAAAAGTGAAGTGTTTCAGCTCAGCAGAGACAAACGATCATTTCGGTGAATTAACCCCAGTCCCTCTGGATATAAAAGTAGAGAATTCATCCAGACACCCTGCTCTTGATTACCTTGCAGTAATTCCACCTGTGAGGTTGCTCCATATTGCTTTCTTGATTATAAAGGCAAGAAATCTTTTTTTTTGGCACATTGGCCTTCATAAATCAAAGTACCGAGTACAGGAGATGGGATGTTATGTTGAAGTTGTATAAGACATTGATGAGGCCTAATTTGGAGTATTGTGTGCAGTTTTTGGTCACCTACCTACAGGAAAGATGTAAATAAGGTCGAAAGAATACAGAGAAAATTTACAAGGATGTTGCCAGGTCTGGAGAACCTGAGTTATTAGGAAAGATTAAATAGGCTAGAACTCTATTCCTTGAAATCTAGAAGACTGAGAGGAGGTTTGATAGAGGTATACAAAACTATGAGGGGTATAGATAGGGTAAATGCAAGCAGGCTTTTTCCACTGAGGTTGTGTGGGACTACAACCAGAGGTCATGGGTTAAGGGTGAAAGGTGATGAGTTTAAAGGGAACAAGAGGTAAAACTTCTTCACTCAGAGAGCTGTGAGAGTGTGGAATGAGCTGCTAGCGCAAGTGGTGCATGCGAGCTCAATTTCAACGTTTAAACGAAGTTCGGATAGGCATGTGGATGGTAGGGGTACGGAGGGCTATGGTCCAGGTGCAGGTCGATGGGAGTAGGTAGATTTAAATGGTTTTGCCATTGGCAAGATGGGCCGAAGGGCCTGTTTCTGTGCTGTACTTTTCTAGGACTGTGTAATACACTTGTAGAGCCGCTACCCCACACCTGGTTCAACCCTGACCTCTAGTGCTGTTTGTGTGGAGTCCTATCCTGTGGGCTGCTTTCCACATTCCCAAGGCCTGCGGGTTGGTGAGTAATTGGTCACTGTATAAACAGAATTCTGAGCGTTGTTGATGGCAGAATTTGAGAGTTGATGGGACTCTGGGGGACAACAGAGGGGAAAGTGATTTAGTGATTGCTCCTCTTTGATGTCGCCAGGAAATATTAAAAATATTAAAACACCAGAACAATTGTCATCAAACATCTTGCCTATGTACAAAACTTACGTTTCCTGCTGGTGTCATTTTAAATCCAGTCACTCTAACCCTTACAAAATAAATGGGTTAACAACAGCATCAAAATCACTTTGATTGAAAGGTCTGTGCGCCCTGAGTGAGCACAAGGGGATAGAAGTGAATAGGGCAAGTTCCCGGAGACTGGCAGCCGACCAGGGAATAGTGTATCTAGAGGAAAGATATCCCAGGGAAAGTCTGCAGCATCAGAGCCCAGGGGGAAACAAAGGGAAATTACTGCGTTAAAAAATTTAACTACGTTTGGAAAAGATGAAGGTGCTCGTGGGCAGCAAGTCTCATCTATCTGATATATATTATTTTCCTATTGCGGATGAGCATTATGGATTGGATCATACGCTGAGTGACAGCTGCAGCCCTACAGACGGGTGTTTAGCTGAATGGAAGCACATTTCCGTTAGATAATGGTATGAGGGACTCCATAAGGCCATGTTTCATCTTTCAAAGTGAAGCCATTTGGGATTTTTATGAAAACCTGCGTGATTTATCTCACAGGTATGCTGAGTGTCGATAGGAGCACTGTCTGCTCACATTCTGATACAGGAGCGAGTGAAGATCTGCTGGGATCTGAGTAACTCGCAAGCAAGGTAATGAATTGTGTCAAAGCGCCCATTTATCACACAGTCTTATCTCCTGGGCTCTGTTTGTGACTCATTGTCAGGATCTACATTAGCTACAGATGACCTCCAACATGGAACAGAAGGAAGCTATTCAGTCTCTTGAATGTCTCCCTCCATTCAATTCGATCACAACAGATCTGTATTTTTACACCATGTACTCATCCTGCTTCAGTAAGCCTTCATATTTCTACCTAGCAAAATGTTAAAACCCACGGTCTTGAAAATTTCGATAAACTGACATCTATCTTCTCCTCTATTCCCAACCCTGTTCACCACCACTCCTCACTCTTACGGTCTGTTGGCTGCTGGGTTCCTCTTCAAGTGATGAACTAGTTCCTGACAGGCATCTCAGCAGGTTAACAGGCTACTTTTACCCTAGTATAGATTAATTGCAAAAATATAATCAATGAGGAATTGATGGGAATGTGTGTGAGAGAGAATAATTTGTAGGGATACAGGGAAATAAGGAGAACAATATTTGACCTATGGGATTGCTCCCCTGAGGGCTGAACAAAAATTAAGGTAGGTAAGATAAATTCTTCATTTCAAAGAAAATACTAAACATATTAGAGAAGAATGGGTTCCAAGGGAACGAGAAACTTCAATTCTTATAAAGATTGTGTATATTTTATATTTAATTTGTTTTTTCTTGTGAATGCTGTGTATGTGATGCAATGTGCCAGCATTGCTGTTGCAAGTAAGTTTTTCATTGCACCTCTGCATAAATGTACTTGTGCGATGACAATAAACTTGACTTTGTGCAGTAACTGTGAAATGACCCTTAACCTTAAGTCTGATAATGACCAGTATTCACTACCAAGTCCCCATGTTCTTCTATCAGAACTAGCAAGAGCCAAGTTCTTTGAGTAAGGCCTGCTATGCAATTAAATGTAGACCAAGAGAGTCAATATTACCTCAATTAAATATGCGTAAGGATCTGTATTCTTATATAAAATAATCGCGAGGTTAATTTGTCACCAGAACAATTTCCCAGTTGACCATGGATAAAATCCTACAAGGCTCAGACCATAGTTCACCTCCTCAAAGTTGCTATGGCTGAGCAAGGTATTTGTACTTTGGAAGAGGGCCTCAAACAGCCACAGCACTAAACTCAAAGAAAAGTCAATGGACCTCTGTCCACCATATGGTCTGTTGCTCATTAAGACACTCAATGTCTTATAATGTGTCAACGACAAATTTGAAGAGAGGCAAGGGGACAAGAAAACATGGCAACAAATGGTTCTTGTCCCCGATCAGACTGCCGAATCTCCCTCCATGTTTGGTTGTTTAGTTTTATTGAGCTTTCAGAGTGCATTCCAAACTTTTGTTTTCTGAGATTTACTAGCTGTAAAGTAATGATTGTGTTCTTGCTAGGTACTCAGAATCTTTGTGTGGTAGCTGGATAAAACACTTTGCTTGGAAGACTGATCCTCATTTGTGTAATTGCTTTGCGATAATGGATCCTCTATATTCTAGAAACTGCCGCAGTTGGAAACAGTGGGCTCCGGACCTTGAATGGCTCATTGGCATTTGTGATCCATGACTAGAATAAAAGAGGTGCTTAAAGGAAAGAGGCAAAACATCTTCACTTCAATAATGATGGTTAGTGCTTCTTATTCTGTCTGCACATAACTCCATTCACTTTATGCAAAAGTCATGGTACAACTGCATTCTGCAATGGATATATCTATGATGAGTCTGATAACAGTGGTCACTGTATAGCTGGAGACATCACACGGTACTATTATGTTGTTATGTATCAGTATGTGACCTAAGTTGTATGCTCTCTGTTGTTCCCAATTCATCTCTATCATTCATTGCTTCTTTAATGATTGATTCATTAGTCAGAAACAAAATCAGAATTAGGCTTATTACTGCTGACATACGCTCAGAGGTCACTCTATTCGATACCTCCTGTACCTAATAAAGTGGCCACTGAGGGTATGTTTGTGGTCTTTTGCTGTTGTAGCCCATCCACTTCAAGGTTTGACATGTTGTGCATTCAGAGATGCTCTTCTGCACACTGCTGTTGTAACGCGAAGTTATCTGAGATACTGTCACCTTCCTTCCAGTTTAAACCAGTCTGACCATTCTCCTCTGTCTACTCTCGTTAACAAGGCATTTTCTCGCACAGTACTGCCACTCACTGGATTTTTTTTGTCTTCCGCACCACTCTCTGTAAACTCTAGAGACTATTGTGTCTGAAAATCCCAGGAGATCAGCAGTTTCTGAGATACTCAAACCACCCCATCTGGCACCAACAATCATTCCATGGTCAAAGTCATTTAGATCACATTTCTTCCCCATTCTGATATTTGGTCTGAACAACAAGTGAACCTCTTAACCATAAGACCATAAGATACAGGAGCAGAATTAGGCCATTTGGCCCATTGAGTCTACTCCACCATTTCATCATGGCTGATCTACTTTCCCTCTCAGCCCCAATCTCTTGTTTTTTCCCCGTATCCCTTCATGCCATGAGCAATCAAGAATCTATCAACCTCTGCCTTAAAGATACATAAAGACTTGGCATCCGCAGCTGCCTGTGGCAAAGAATTCCACAGATTCACCACTCTCAGGCTGAAGAAATTCATCATTTCCAGTTTAATAGTCTCCCTCTATTTTGAGGCTGTGTCCTCTGGTCATAGAGTCCTCCAGCATAAGAAACATCCTCTCCACATCCACTCTACCAAGGTCTTTCACCATTTGATAGGTTGCAATGAGGACACCCCTCATTCTTCTGAATTCCAATGAGAAGACCCAAATCCATCAAACTCTCCTCATATGACAAGACGTTCAATCTCAGAACCATTTTCGTGAGCTTCCTTTGAACGCTGTCCAATGTCAGCACACCCTTTCATAAGGGGCCCAAAACTGCTCGGAGTACGCCAACAGAGGCCTCACCAATGCTTTATAAAGCCTCAACGTTATATCCTTGCTTTGATATTCTTGAAATGAATGCTAACATTGCATTTGACTTCATCACCATCAACTCCATCTGCAAATGAACCTTTAGGGAACCCTGCACAAGGACTCCCAAGTCCTTTTGCACCTCAGATTTTTGAATTTTCTCTCCATTTGGAAAATAGTTTACGCTTTCATTTCTTCTACCAAAGTGCATGACCATACACTTCCCGATACTCTGTCCCATTTGCTTTTACTTTGCCCATTCCTCTAATCTGTCCAAGTCCATGCTTGAGGTGGACACGCTACTTACACTAGTTCCACCTATAACAGCAAAGGGTCTTCAGGAGGGGACAGACTCCATCTGGGTTGCGCTACAGAGAGGGCAAAGTAATAAAAACCGGGTGGGGTCATGGAGAGGCAGAGCTTTGGTGGGGTCAAGCAATTTTGTCCCTTGAGCTTTAAGAGTTCATTTCTAAAGATTGAGAAGGAGAAGTATCTTAGTATTGATTGAGAAAACTGGGTCACCAATCTCTCTCTGCCTCCATTTTAAAATACCTGCTTCTAAATGTCTCTATTCCTTTGTCTCTGACAGAAGAGAATCTGGAGATGCTGGAAAGCACAAAATCCTGGAGGAGCTCAGCAGGTCAGGAAGCATTTATGGACCTGATGAAGGGTTTTGACCCGAAACATTGACTGTTTATTTCCCTCCATAGATATTGCCTGACTTAGAAACATAGACACAGAGAAAACCTACAGCAGAATACAGGCCCTTCGGCCCACAAAGCTGTGCCGAACATGTCCTTACCTGAGAAATTACCTAGGGTTATCCATAACCCTCTATTTTTCTGAGCTCCATATATCTGTCCAGGAGTCTCTTAAAAGACCCGATCGTATCCACCTCCACCACCGTTGCCGGCAGCCCATTCCACGCACTCACCACTCTCTGCGTAAAATACTTACCCCTGACATCTCCTCTGTACCTTCTTCCAAGCACCTTAAAACTGTGCCCTCTCATGCTAGCCATTTCAGCCCTGGGAAAATGCCTCTGACTATCCACAAGATCAATGCCTCTCATCATCTTATATACCTCTATCAGGTCACCTCTCATCCTCCGTCGCTCCAAGGAAAAAAGGCCGAGTTCACTCAACCTATTCTCATAAGGCATGCTCCCCAATCCAGGCAACATCCTTGTAAATCTCCTCTGCACCCTTTCTATGGTTTCCACATCCTTCCTATAGTGAGGCGACTAGAACTGAGCACAGTACTCCAAGTGGGGTCTGACCAGGGTCCTATATAGCTGCAACATTACCTCTCGGCTCCTAAACTTTGTCCCATGATTGATGAAGGCCAATGCACCGTATGCTTTCTTAACCACAGAGTCAACCTGCGCAGCAGCCTTGAGTGTCCTATGGACTCAGACCCCAAGATCCCTCTGAACCTCCACACTGCCAAGCGTCTTACCATTAATACTATATTCTGTCATCATATTTGACCTACCAAAATGAACCACCTCACACTTATCTGGGTTGAACTCCATCTGCCACTTCTCAGCCCAGTTTTCCATCCTATCAATGTCCCGTTGTAACCTCTGACAGTCCTCCACACTATCCACAAAACCTCAAACCTTTGTGTCATCAGCAAATTTACTAACCCATCCCTCCACTTCCTCATCCAGGTCATTTATAAAAATCACGAAGAGAAGGGGTCCCAGAACGGATCCCTGTGGCACACCACTGGCGATGGAACTCCATGCAGAAAATGACCTGTCTACAACCACTCTTTGCCTTCTGTGGGCAGCCAGTTCTGGATCCACAAAGCGGTTTCCCCTTGGATCCCATGCCTCCTTACTTTCTCAATAAGCCTTGCATGGAGTACCTTGTCAACTGCCTTGCTGAAATCCATATACACTACATCTACTGCTCTACCTTCATCAATGTATTTAGTCACATCCTCAAAAAATTCAATCAGGCTCGTAAGGCATGACCTGCCTTTCACAAAGCCATGCTGACTATTCCTAATCATATTATGTCTTTCCAAATGTTCATAAATCCTGCTTCTCAGGATCTTCTCCATCAATTTACCAACCACTGAAGTAAGACTCACTGATCTATAATTTCCTGGGCTATCCCTACTCCCTTTCTTGAATAAAGGAACAACATCCGCAACCCTCCAATCCTCCGGAACCTCTCCCCTCCCCATTGACGATGCAAAGATCATCACCAGAGGCTCAGCAATCTCCTCCCTTGCCTCCCACAGTAGCCTGGGGTACATCTCGTCTGGTCCCGAGCTTTTCAGTATGCTGCAAGTCATTCCTACAAACGCCAAGATCCTTTTCCGTAGTGAAGACTGAAGCAAAGTACTCATTAAGTACCTCTGCTACCTCCTCTGGTTCCATACACACTTTTCCACTGTCACGCTTGATTGGTCCTATTCTCTCACATCTTATCCTCTTGTTCTTAACATACTTGTAGAATGCCTTGGAGTTTTCCTCAATCCTGTCCGCCAAGGCCTTCTCATGGCCCCTTCTGGCTCTCCTAATTTCTTTCTTGAGCTCCTTCCTGCTAGCCTTACGGTCTTCTAGCTCTTTGCCATTACCTAGCTTTCTGAACCTTTCGTAAGCTCTTCTTTTCTTCTTGACTAGATTTACAACAGCCTTTGTACACCATGGTTACAAAGAAAGACTTGCTGAGTTCCTCCAGCACTTCCCCATGTCGCCATCTCTTTCCAAGTCTAATTCTCAGTTTCTGCATCTCTCTTTATTATTGCCCCAAATTTCCCCATCTCTGTGCTCCCAGCTGTGCCTCTCACTCTCTCTCAGTGTCTCCATTACCGACTCCCATTTTCAGCACCATCATCTCACTCTCACTCTCATTCATTTCTGCTTTCGTTTGTCAGCGTTTGAAAGAGTTGGTTGAATTTCCATAACAATTGACTGCTGTTTACTGATAAAGACATTGTTTTGGATTCAATTTGCTAAGTGCTTTAATTATAATTTTTCTTAGCACAGCCTGTCGAGGCTGATAACAATTTGAACTCTCCTGGAACCAACGAGCTTAATGGACCAATGGAGTGGGGAAAGATCACACATGCGATATCACAGAGGTTCAGTGATTGTTGCTAGGGGATAAAAATTATTGATGGTTAAAGAACCAATGATGTTGAGTGTTAGCCCAGAGGGGCTGTGAATAAAATTACAGCTTAATGTGGGCATGTTTGCAAGAAGGGAAACAAAGTTTCTTCTGCACTGGAGTTCCTGACTTAATTAAACCCAGCTTTTCATATTTAGTTAAGTTCTGACTGAAGTTAATGCTATTGTTGGCTCTTTAATGTTTGCTCTGCAGAAGCAATTTTCTTTAACCTTTTGGCAAAGGTTGAAATCAGCAATTGGCTCCTGTGGCTACCCTTTTTATTCATGAATGAGTTGTGGGTATTGTCAATAATGCTGGCATTTAACACCCACCCCTATTTACCCTTGAACCACTGGGAGGCTGGTCAAGAAGATTCAGTCGCTCGGCATTCAAGATGAGGTAGTAAATTGGATTAGACGTTGGCTTTGTGGGAGAAGCCAGAGGGCGGTAGTAGATAGTTGGAGGCCTGTGACTAGGGGAGTGCTGCAGGGATCAGGGTTGGGTCCATTGTTGTTTGTCATCGATATCAATGATCTAGATGATAATATGGTTAACTGAATCAGCACATTTGCCGATGACACCAAGGTCAGGGGTGTAGTGGACAGTGAGGAAGACTATCATGGCTTGCAGCGTGATCTAGACCAGATGAAAAATGGCAGATGGAATTTAATGTGACAAGTGCGAGGTGTTGCATATCAGTGGGAGCAACCAGGGTAGGTCTTACACAGTGAACAGTGGGGCACTGAGGAGTGTGGTAGAACAAAGGGATCTGGGAATACAGGTCCATAATTCATTGAAAGTGATGTCACGGGTAGATAAGGTCATAAAGAAAGATTTTGGCATATTGGTCTTCATAAATCCAACTACTGAATACAGGAGATGGGATGTTATGTTGAAATTGTATAAGACATTGATGAGGCCTAATTTGGACTATTGCGTGCAGATTTGGTCTCCAATTTGCAGGAAAGAATATAAATAAGGTTGAAAGAGTACAGAGAAAATTTACAAGGATGTTGGCAGGTCTGGAGGACCTGAGCTATTAGGAAAGATTGAATAGGTTAGGACTTTATTCCTTGGAATGTAGAAGATTGAGAGGAAATTTGATAGTGGTATACAAAATTATGAGGGGTACAGATAGGGTGAAGAGTGAAAAGTTTAAAGGGAATATGAGGGGAAACTTCTTCACTCAGAGGGTTGTGAGTGTGTGGAATGAGCTGCCAGCACAACTGGTGCATACAAACTCAATTTCAACATTTAGGAGAAGTTTGGAAAGGTACATGCATGGTAAGGGTATGGAGGGCTATGGTCCCGGTGCAGGTCGGTGGGAGTAGACAGTTTAAATGGTCTGGCATGGGCTAGATGGGCTGAAGGGCCTGTTTCTGTGCTGTATTTTTCTATGACTCCTGACTGAAGACCCACCAATCACTTTTGAAATAAATCTGTCATCTTTCTTTCCTTCATATACATACACCCAGAGAGAATGTGGCTGAGGGAACTCTAAGGTACCTTGACAATGTAGTGATCCTTCAAGTAGACTTTGACATTGCTATTCAGTGGGCTATCTTGTCAGATTCTAAACTGCCACCAATCTACTTTAATATCAAGCTAAAGTCAAAGTAAATTTATTATTAAAGTGCATATATGTCACTATATACCACCTTGAGTTTCTTTTTCTTGCCGGTATTAACATGCAAAAAAAAGAAATAATCTATCCCAATTACATTTAATGCAACAGTAGTTTTAAATCTAGTTTTAAGTTTTTAAACTTGTCACTCCTGCCCCCCAGACCTCCTTCCTTACATGCTGCCAATCAAAACCAGCTGAAGTAAAAAGCATTAAAAACACAAGTATCCATACGAATTACGATTCACTGTTTTTTCACGGCTGTGCTATGCTTCACAACATACTTCAGGCAGAACCAACCATGACTTATAAGTACATACAAAACAGACAGAAATGTTGAATTATTCTACAGTTGGAATCAAACAAATTTAACAAAGCATAGAAGATACCTCCTTCCTCAGATTCATTACATTCAAATTAGATAATCTCAAATTAACTGCTGAGCACCATGACTTATCAACCTGGCAAATTTCAACAACAGGATCCCCATGCTCAATTCCCTTGAGGTGAAACTGCATTGCGTCAGGTAGTAAAGATTGTGTGTCTATTCAACTGGAAGTAAAAGTTGTTATTCTGAGTAACAACCATCAATGTCATGTCTTTCTCCTGCACTGAACCTCGATCATAAATTAGTGCTTTATGAAAGAGAAAATCAAACAGGTCAACTGAGCAATTTTGTGGCAATTATTTCTGCAATATTTAGTTGAGTCCAGAATTCCTTAATAATTCTTTCATTGTTAATTTATGTAACATTTTTCATGAAATCATTACTTATTTCTTAGGCATTCCCTTGGGGAAATGTGATTACAGATTTCTCCACTAAATTGGCTTGGGCTTTTATTTTCTGTGTTCTTGCTTCTCTCAGAAGATCACATGGCTTTGCTTTCTTCATTTATTTGTTCACAGAATGTGACCATTTATTGCCTTTGCTCTAAGGAAGATGTCAATGAACCTCCTTTCTGAATTACTGTTGTCTGCCAATGATACTTTGCTTTCAATAAAGAGATACAGAATTTTGATCAAAAACACAAATTGCTGGAGGAACCTGCTTCCAATCCAATCAGTAGCATCAGAGATGACTGATGAGGACACTTGTACAGATGGGGAGAGTGGTAAGATTGTGGACTCCTTTTGCCGCTTCCATCTACTCCTGGCATACGGTCATGTGGTTCTCAGTATTAACTGCTGCTGCTAAGTTAATAAATTCCATGACACATGCCGGTGATAATAAACCTGATTCTGATTCTGATTCTCAAATTCTTTTCTACTTTGAGCAGTCACGGATCAGAGATTCCTGGGATGGAGATGTCGCACCTTTTGAAGAATGTTTTGAGAACAACCTGAATCTTTTCCCCTATCCAATTAATTTGTTACAGAGTTCAGACTGGACTGTTTTGGGAGGGTGGTGTCAGGCACACGAATAATATGGCCTGCTCAATACAAATGACTGAGAGAGCTTAGGAAAGCTTGGATTGGGAGAGGGCATAGATGTTGGTTCACTCAACCTACCTATGGGAATGAAGGATTATGTAGAGAGAATATTGGTGATAATGCTCCAGTGTTTCGACGTCCCTGTTTTCAGGTAGTCCAGATCTAAGAAGCAAAAGGGAGGCAGAGATTCCTGTGCTTTGTAGACCACAAGTTTGGTTCTGGGTCTGAGGTTTCGATCTTCAAACACATTTTTAACTCATTCAGCTCAGGGTCTGCTGGTGCACTGAACAGGACGGTGATTTTAACTGTTGATGCCTTCCTTCACTGAGACAGCTCCTGAGATATGGGAAGTGGTCCTAAGATGTCACTAAAACCATTGTTTAGGTTGAAATGGACCACCACAAAGCCCAAATAACATCTCTTACAACAATATTGACTTGGCCAATGCATTGTAACGGATAGATTAGTGAGAACATGACATGTAGGTTGTTGTCTTAGCATTTGACACTGGTCCAGCCTACTAGCTCAGCCCTTCATGGCTTGGCCAACTTTGTCAGTAATAATGCTATCAAGGTACTCTTGTTAAAATAGACTAAAGTTCCCATATCCAAAGGAACCAGCTATCCTTTCCTTACATCTGGTGTTTTGGCTTCCATGCTTGCTCAATGGGAATTCTTTATTGCAGCTGGAGCTCAGTTGGGTCAACCCTGGGATCCTTCTGCAGGGCCTCGGAATCAGAATCAGGATTATCATCACTGACCTGTCATGAAATGAGTTGCTCTGTGGCAGCAGTATGGTGCAATATATAAAGAATACAATCACAAACAAATAAATAATTTAAGAGAGCGATAGCGAGGTAGTGTTCATGGGTTCATGTGCTGTTCAGAAACCTGATGATGGGGGGAAGAAGAAGTTCCTAAAATGTTGAGTTACTTCTTGAATCTAGGCTCCTGTATCTCATCCCCGAGGGCAGTAATAAGAAGAGGGCATGATACACTGGTACACCCAGTTCGTTTTTTTCACCACCTTCATTAATACCTTTCCCTGATGAAAGTATGAATGTTAGCATTCGCCTTGTCGACTTGAATACAATCACACTTGTTTAAATAAAATGTCACTTTGTCAGCCATGAGCCCAGGCTCACAACTCACTAAGGTCTTCATGAAGCAGTCAAGCATTGTTTGCAGTCCAAACACTTCAAAACTGTGCCCAGCACCTGCCTCAGGATAATAAGTTTGTCTGAGAGACTTCTTAAAGCCATACTGATAGCTGTTTACACCTGGGTGTTTGTTGGTCATTGGGCTGAGTAGTTAGAATTCACTTCAACATCTAACTACGGAACGTGACTGCCAAAGAGGTTTGAGGAAACTTGCTATCATTGATGGTGCTCTACTCACAAAAAGATCACAACTCAGGGACCCTGATATAAAGTGAGGCCAAGACCAAAATCCACACTCGCTGCATTCTCTTCGCAATTCACTTGCCAAGCAGAACACTTGATCTCAGACAGTATCCATCACAACCTGGCACCAACCTACACGGGAGTGATCTTTCACAGGTCACCACCCTTCCATGAACAACTGAAGGCTGCAGCAGGCCTAAGCTAATCCACAAAGCTGCGGGCACTGCCAACTATTCTGAGGCAGGGGTATCTGTTACAACTTGAATGGCGATCTGCCATGTGAAACCTATTGACCCAAGAGGAACCCAGCCATGGAGACAGTCACTCACACCATAAAATTGGCCTCTGCTAAGTGGCTTGCAGTGCTGAGGAATATAGTCTCTCTAAGCACATGCCATGAGGCTGCAGCATACATAGAGGTTGTGTGAACTGACAGCCAACTAATCCATCCAGATCTCTCCAATACCCAAAATCCACATGAGGTTTCAAGGAACCCCTTTGGGGGTCTGCTCCCCTTCGCCTCATCAACTTCAATAGGGAGGATGAATGGAGTAAACAGCCGTTGATAACGTGGCCCAGTCACAAAGCACTCTGGGTTTCACAAGTCTTACTGTGTGGATCTAAACTGTGTCTGAATGTGACAAAGGCGACGAGGCCTTTTCATACAAAAGTGGAGAATCAACTTCCTTTTGCTGGTTCAAACAACAAACCACATCCCCTACCCTGGTTACATTCTGAATGTCAAAATTTGTGACATAAATTCCATCTTTGCAAAGGCAATACAGTGGCTGAGTAATCTCAAACTTTGTTTTGAAATGTTGTTCAATCATAAGAAGCATCTAACCACAAACTAAGTAGCCTCAGAATCCAGTTGAGTTGATTTTGAATACTTCTGACTTAAAAGCACAAAATGACCCTGACAGCTGGTGAGACAACAAAGGCTGGCAGAGCTCTCTGGGTGTTGGACTTCAGGGTATGGTGTCTGAGGCCTACTCACTTCTTGTAGGCTGCTCTGCTTTCTGAGATACGGGAGGCATCACTCAGAGTGCCACGTATGGATACAATGTGGCCTCAGTGAGGTCTAGCTGTGGACGCCAAATTGCGGTTAGGACAATTTGACCCATTATGTCAATGTGCATGAGTACGTGAGAGAGCGGGAGATATTCTGAGCATAAGAGATTGTGAGAATGTATGAGATTGTGCATGTGTGACATAGCGTATGAGAAAGAAAGAGTTTTGGCATGACAGTGCGATATTTTGTGACCATGTGCGTATATGGCGGTCTACGTAGATATCCACATATGTGAGAGAATGTGTGCGTGCATATGCACATGGTTTTGTACATAGTTGTGTGGAAATGCTTGAGATTAAGGGTGAATGTGTGCATGTGTGTGCTTATAGATGCCACTGTGTCAATGGACAAGTGAAGTATACAAAATTGGAAAAGGATTATGTTGTGTATTTAATATTGCAGTAAATACTTCAGTAATACTGTAAATATATTGTTTAATAAAGCATTCTTTGTTTGTTTAAATAATTAATTAATTAATGTGTAAAAGTATGTGAATGGCATATGTCATCACGTCACCATATCATACGTGGGTGTTTCGTTTAAAAGTAATACAAAACTAAACTTATGCATCTCCTGGCTCCGTGTTTTTCTTTTGATCAGTTTTATGATTTGGAGTTGCAAAACATAACAGATTATAGAACATCATGACACAAAAAGAGACATTTTGGCCCACAATGAGTCTGAGCCCTGTATATCCTTTCACACTGCTCATGTTGTATATAGAGGCAACCATAATAGCCTCAAGAGAAATTTATGAAACACCTTCTCTGTTGGAGAAATATCCTTTTCCTCCTTTCCACCCAACAATCTCTCTCTGTATGAACAGCTTTACCAAATAGCATAATCCATAACCATGTTTTGAAAATGTCTAGAACTTCAGCAAATTATTTTCTTAAGTTCTTCTGTACCATGTAGGTAAGACCCCACAAAAATATGCTTTTCAGCTCTCTGTATAGTCTTTATAAACCATTTGTGGAATTTTCTGTGAAATGAATATCTGTAAATTGTACCTAACTATATATAAGCAGCTGTCTAAGTAAGTACAGTGTTGGTGCATGGCCAAGTGGTTAAGGCGTTCGTCTAGTGATTTAAAGGTCGCTAGTTCGAGCCTTGGCTGATGCGGCGTGTGTGTCCTTGAGCAAGGCACTTAACCACACATTGCTCTGCGACGACACTGGTGCAAAGCTGTATGGGTCCTAATGCCCTTCCCTTGGACAACATCGGTGTCGTGGAGAGGGGAGACTTGCAGCATGGGCAACAGCCAGTCTTCCATACAACCTTGCCCAGGCCTACGCCCTGGAAACCTTCCAAGGCGCAAATCCATGGTCTCACAAGACTAATGGATGCCTATATATAAATAAGGAAGTACAGTGGATACCAGTTAATTGGACCATTGGTTAATCGGGGCAGCCACTTGCTTGGGCCAACTCTTAAAGAACAAAGACTAATGGAGAAAACAGCTGGGATTCCCTTCCTTTACTTGGGGCATTGTGCCGGTTAATTGTAGCAGGGGACTTGCTGAACAGGAGCTAACTAGTGTCAGTCATGTCTCAAGCATTCAGGCTTGGAGATGCCAGAAACAGCTGGGAGTGAAAATGAAATGATTTCACTACTTCAACAAGTTAGAAACTATGAAAAATTTGAAGGTATTGACAATCATCCTGAATGTTACCTCTAGTTCCCACCGGTCAAGCAGCTCTCACCTGTGGTTCCAAGTAGCTGTTTGCATGTGACAGTGGCCACACCCCGGTACACCACTTTGCCAGGTGGTGTAAAACAGGTGAAGGTATCTGGCGGGTCTCACAGACCAGCGAGATAGAGGCATGCCTGTCCCAGCACGCAAAGTCAGCTCTAGTGAACTGGGCAGCTGAGGTCTACAGTGAAATCTAATGGCTAGGAAGGCTGGTTCTGTAACACTCCATGAAGAGTGAAGGGCATGAGAAGGCACAGAGAAAAGTTATGGTCATCCACTGCAATCGGGGAAGACCCCACTCTTGACAACAATCCGTACCACCGGACCTGGACTTCCGAGGTTGAGAGAGTGGGACTGCCCCAGTGCAACACCTTTTCCACTTTAAAGACTCTACCGCACAGGTCTCCTGTCATTGTTGGATGTGACAGACAACCACCAGTAGTATTAGTAGTCTTCTAATTTGTCCTATATTTCATTTAGTTACATAATTTGCTACTCAGTTGAAAGGGAACTTGTCCTTTTTATCCCTTTTTAACTATTTCCAATAACTTCAGCTAATTGGGGCAGCCACTTAATTGGGCCAAAATGTATTGGTCCTGATGTGTCTTGATGAACCAGAATCCAGTGTATCTCTGCCTGTGAGCTTGTATCAGGTTGTGAGGACAGTGAGATGGCATCTGAGTTGACCCACATTAATTATTCTATATTTGACTGCTGATATCTTTGGACCTTTGGCAATTTTCAAATTGCAGCGTTTGAATTGATTAAATGGCAGTTGAATTCTGTGCACTAAATGGCCGTGCTTGCTCTTTGCTAGATTGATTTTCTTGGATGTAAACATCTAAAATCAACCCTGAGTCTTATCTTGCTGGCTAAGTTTCAGTGAGAGCTTCGGGAAATGGACCTTGAAACTGCAGTGCCGAGTGACGATGCTATCGCCAGCATTACAAATGCACTTTCATCTGCTTTATATAAAAGGGCAAATCTTTTCCACTGCCGCAGAATCACACTCTGTTTCAGCACTCGATAAAGAGCTTTTATAAAGCATCACAGGGGTAGTGGAACACCCTGGGGCATTTTCAGGAGCAGAGATCTGTCTCGATCAGAGGTTCCTAACTTTTTTTATGCCATGGACCCCTACCATTAACCAAGGGGTTTGTGGACCCGAGGTGGGGAAACTCTGGCACAAGTACTCAAGATTTTAGTCACAACATAGATTTGGCTAGATATATTTGAGCAAATTATAAAAGGTCTCCCAAAATACTCAAGTTCACTGCATTAAAACTTTGGAACTCATAGATAAAATAAAATGGCATTGACAAGTACATAAAATAAAAACTGTAAACTAATGGAATGTTAGCCTTTATATCAGAGAACTAAAGGTACCAAAGATTATCCTGTGACTATACAAGGCCACTGATAAACTAGATCCAGGATAGCGAGAGCTGTTCTGGGAAGATGTTTTACGCAGTATATATTGGTCTTAGAGGAAGAGTAGCAAAGATTTACTGGAGTGATGCCCGAACTTCAAGCCTCAAGTTACAAAGTGAGATTACAGAATCATTGATTGCATTCTCCAAAATTTATACGGTTGCGGGAGATGCAAGATATTAAAGAAATTATAGGATACAAAAAAAGCTATTTTCATTGATTGAGGAGTTAAGGGCATAGCCTGAAGCTGGAGGCAGCACTACAGGAATCAATGTATTTGCAAAATGTGGTGAATGTTTGGAAATTATTTCCATGGACTTTATTTAAGCTTGGATGGGATTTAGGATAAAGATGGGTATATGAACTTGGGTCTATATGATTTCATGAATGGCAGATCGTTCCTGAGGGGCTAAATGCACTAAGCAGCTCGTGCAATGCTTTACAGAATCAGCAATCACCAATCAGGGTTCAATTCTTGGCAATGTCTGTAAGTAGTTTATACGTTCCCCCGTGGCCGTGTGGGTTTTCTCTGGGTGCTCCAGTTTCCTCCCACAGTCCAAAGACACACTGTTAAGTTTAGTACGTAGAGGGCATGCTATGTTGGCGGCAGAAACGTGGCGACACTTGAGGACTGCCTCCAGCCCATTCTCAGATTGTATTGGCACTTGATGCAAAAGATGCATTTCACTTTATGTTTCATTTGATGGTTCAATGTACATGTGACAAATAAAGCTAATTTTTAAATCTTTCTCATTACAATCTTTCTTTTCCAGTGCTCAGCATTGTTGGAGCACCTTCTCTGCAGTTACTCAAACTCCACTATGTCCATCTCAAGCACAACTAGTAATGGTGGTAGGTGATAGTCTTGCCAATGAAACTCAAAACTTAAGAATGATTTTCTTTTAAGAATGTGGCAAAGAGAATGTGCAAGTTCCTACATCTGTTTGACAGCTACTTCAGCAAGAAATATTTACTTTTATTGAAATGTCATGAAGTATTTTACACCTAATGGATTACTCTGAAGCAAACTGTATAGACACAAATGTCAGACATTTGTGAAAACAGGACTGATTAACGCTCTGGAAATAAATAACCAATGAAAGTGCTAATTTCTCTCCCCCCCCACTTTCTCTCTGTTCTATTCTCCACTGTGGCTCCCCTCTTACCCCTTCTCTTCTGCCTATTACCTGCCTCTAGTGTCCCTCCTCCTTCCCTTTCCACCATGGTCCACTCTCCTGTCCTATCAGCTTCCTTCTTCTTCAGCTTTGCCTTTTCCACCTATCATCTCCCAGCTTCTCACACTACCCCTCCCCCATATTCCCCCTCACCTGGCCTCCCCTATCACCTGCCAGCTTGTACTCCTTCCCCTGCCGCCCCCTCCTTCTTATCCTGGCTTATTCCCCCTTCCTTTCCAATCTTGATGAAGGGTCTCATTGATAAAGGTTCAAATCAAGGTGACTGGTTTGAATGAATCACACTGTTAAGTTAATGTTAAAGCATGATGCAAGTCAATGTTATAATAATTTGCTGCAACAGTCTACATGATGTACATTCAGTGACCAGCTGTACCTAATACAGTGGTTCTTCTGTATGTTCATGGTCCTCTGCTGCTGTAGTCCAGCCACTTCAAGATCCAACATGTTGTACATGGAGAGATGCTCTTCTGCAACAACTGTTGTAACAAGTGGTTATTTGAGCTACTGTCGCTTTCCTGTCAGCCATTCTCCTCTGACCTCTCTCATTATCAAGGCATTTTTGCCCACAGAACTGCCACTCACCAGATGCTTGATGTTTATGCACCACTCTCTGTAAACTCCAGAGACCCTTGTGTGTGAAAATCCCAGGAGATTAGCAGTTGCTGAGATAGTCAAACCGCCCCAACTGGTACCAACAATCACTCCACGGTCAAAGTCACCCAGATCACACTTCTTCCCCATTCTGATGTTTGGTCTGGACAGCAAATGAACCTCTTGACCATGTCTGCATGCTTTTATGCCTTGAGTTGCTGCCACATGATTGGCTGATTAGATATTTGCATTAACGAGCAGGTGTATGGTGTACCTAATAAAGTGGCCACTGGGAGTACGTGGGAAGCTGAGAGAAGTGGTAAGGAACAGCATGTTAATTGTTTCGGGAAGCAGAAGTCAAAACAGAATCAGATGCTGAAAATCAAAAACTAAAAAGCAGAAATCTTTAACCTGAAATATTCACTTTATCACTTTACACAGATGTCGCCTTGCCAGCTGAGAGCTTCTGGTAGTTCCTGTTTTTATTTCATTACTTTCTATACGATTCAGAAGTAACACTCTCACTTTGAACAACCAGCCAGTCAACATGGTGTAGACCACAACATAAGAGCAAACATAATCTAATAAAGCTCCATTCTGAGAAGTTTTTATTGTAAAATGGTGATAAATGCAATTAATCCTGCACAATGCTGCACCAGAAAAAAATAACTGGGTACATTACAATGGCAGTAGAATTAATGATGTGCATTTCAGTGTAAAGGGGATGCTTCAGGGCATCAGAGTGAAAGAATTAATCGTGTACATTAGTTTAAGGGAATGAACTGTGGATGTTACAATGTGAGAAGAATTAATTGTGTACAATGCAGTGTGAGAGAAATTAATAGTGTGCATCAGTGTGAAAGGGAGTAATTGAATCCATTAGTTTAAAAGCATTGATCTAGGACAATAGTTTGAGGAGAATTAATCATATTTATTACAATGTGAAAGGAATTAATTGTGCACAATACGAGAAATTTATTATATATATTAGTTGAAGAGGGAAAAAATAAGTGTACATTAACTTAAGAGGAATTTGCTGTATGGTCTAGTTTTAGAGGAACTGGTACTGTATACTAACTTGAGAAGAATTAATTGTCAGATTATATTCTTGGACATGTTGATGAGTGTATGCTATGGGTGTTAGGTACGGTACACGACCATGAAAATCTCTCTGGGAACTTACAAAATGTTGGTGCAAAATGGAGGATCTATGTCTTTGAGAGGGGACTATATCAGAAAAGTGGGTCCATGTGCAACATAGTATACAAGTCACCAGTTAAAGTGGTTCGACCCCTGCACAGCGAGCCTCAATTTCTAATGCATGTTATGAGAGAGTTTTGGTCAATTACCTTGATTGAGTTTGGAAATAGCACGGTTACCATTCATTGTACGATCACTTTAATAGATACTTCCTAATGGAACTGCAATACTTTAGTTGCTCACAGGCTGTGCTGGATTGTTACAGAGACTCCAAAGCGCTTGAGTATAACTAAGGGATTGCTGTCTTTGTAAAGCCTCCATTAACAATGCCCAGTGTGTCTCCTTTAAACTATGTCTAATGTGATTTTAGAATATAATTGAAAAAGCACAACTCCATTAAGCATGGCTCAGTAGTGTAGGATCCAGCAGAGCGAACCAATGCATCAACAGGAGCTGGAGATGTAATATCCCATTGCCTTCAGCAACATGTTAACACAACATTTTGACATACTGTGTTATATAGGCATTGCTCTGCTAGACTCTTGCACCAGTATTGAACCTTCTCTCTGCAGAACCGTCAGTACTGTATGTCCATCAGAATTCTTCATTGTATTTGTCCTTGGACAGCAAAGGGTTGTTTATCACACTTCTAACATTACTCTGCATCCAGTCCTAATCCACCTCCAGAAATCAGCTTTCTTGTATACCACTTCAACCACAGATTGCCACTTCTCCTGCTGTCTAACTGAAATGTCCAGAAAGGAACATTTATTTAAAGATTAGTGACCGTGGTGACATATCTCCTGCTGTACTCTGCATTTCTGTGTTCCACATGTGGGTAGTCCAGAGGGTAAGGCACACACAAAATACTGATGGAACCCAGCAGATCAGACAGCATCTATGGAGAGGAATAAATAGTCTACGTTTTGGGTCAGGACACCTCATCAGTACCTGAAGAAGGGTCTCGGCCTGGAACATCGACTATTTATTCCTTTCTGTAGATGCGGCCTGACCTGCTGAGTTGCTCCAGCATTTTGTGTGTATTCCTCAAGATTTACAGCATTTGCAGATTCTCTTGTGTTTACGAATTTCTTTGGAACTTGGCAGGAAATACAAATGAAAAGAAAGACATGGAAAGTTGGGTCTCCTTTTGTTAGAAAAGAGAAAATCAGGAGCAATTTGATAGGAATGTCTAACATTATTCATATCTTCTTTATGAACACTGATATTCTGCATTCTGTTTTTCCTTTTTTCACTATCTCAATGTACCTGTCTATCACTTATCTGGAGGCACACAATTTATCCCTGTACATGTGACAACAACAAACCATTTCCAGTTCTGGGGAACTTTGGGGCAGGGGAGGTATAGTCGCATGCCTGGTCTGAAACAGTGGCTGGTTTGTAGTTGTGATGGATGACTTTTAGCATCCCCATTCTAAAAATGTTTCCAGTCCACCTAGAATTTTAGCCAGAGTTTTTAAAATCAAAGTCTATTTCTCTCACTAATGTCAAACCCCACCCCCAGTGGCTAGAGGCACTGGGAGTGAGGGGCTTAGTCAAATCTCATTAGCAGCAACTGGAATCAAGCTTCTGGCTACCAACATCAAAAGCTCTGGCCAGGTTGGGGACTGTTTTGGCTGAGAATTATGGCTAAGGACAGTCAGATGTATACAACCTTGCACCATCTGGAGAGGGAGCAAGGGATTTCAGACTAACGCTGTTCCATCCTGACTAATCAGTGAGAGCAGTGGGAAACTCACAATCACTCCGCCACTTTGATGAGTGGAAAGTTTTACTGACTGAAAGAGATTGCTCTGAAATCCCCAAAGCACCGTGGTGATAACGCAGCTGGGAGTGTGAGGGAGGGAAGACCATGGGGTGCTTGATCAACTCCGCACCAGTTTCCTTGCAATTTGGTATTCACAGCGGAGTGTGCATGTTTGGATGCCCTGGGGTTTATTAAGAACAGCAGAGCTTTTACATTACAAGCTTTTTCTGCAACATTTGGGCTGAATTCTCATGCAAACAGATGCAGGCACTTGACGCCAGTGATCGCTTCAGTTCCCGGCTCAGGTACTTGCTGTTCCTGGTGCTGGCTTCCATTTGAAGGACTAAATTACCCCTTGGGATTGTCTGTTTTTGTTGATTCCCAAAAAAAAGTGGAATGTTTGAGGTGTGAGAGTGAGTAAGTTAGCAGCAGCCATGGGCACTAATCAATCAACGTTAAAGATCTGACTCCCAATTATCAATTATTATCTAGATGAGAGATTCTGCAGATGCAAGAAATCCAGAGCAAAATGCTGGAGGAATTCAGCAGGTCAGGTAGCATCTATGGAAATGAATACAGTCGATGTTTCGACCCGAGACCTGAGAAGGAGGGGAAAATGCCAGAATAAAAAGGTGGGGGTAGGGGAAGGAGGCCAGCTGGAAGGTGATAGATGAAGCCAGGTGGGTTAGAAAGGTCAAGGGGTGGAGAGGAAGGAACCTGATAGGAGAGGAGAGTGGACCATAGGAGAACAGAAAGGAGGAGGGGGACTCAGGGGGAGGTAATAGGCAGTTGAGAAGAAGTGAAAGGTCAGAGTGGGAAATAGAGGGAGCTGGGGGAGGGGGGAAATTTTGTTCACCAGGAGAAGAAATCAATGTTCATGCCATCAGGTTGGAGGTTACCCAGACGGAATATAAGGTGTTACTCCTCCACCCTGAGGGTGGCCTCATCTTGGCACAAGAGGAGGCCATGGATCGACATGTCAGAATAGGAGCTGGAATCAAAGTGTTTAGCCACAGGGAAGTCTAACATGGTGGATGGTGCGGAGGTGCTCGATAAACTGGACCCACAATTTATGACGGGGACCACAATAGTTATTATTATTACTAATGCATGAGTGTCAATTAGAAAATCTTTTTAAACGTTTATAATAGTGATATACAGAGTACCAAAATAGACGCTTTGGCCCATCAAGTCTTATCTGACCAACAAATCACTCTTTTTTTTAACTCTAATCCTATGTTCATCTTTTTCTAAAATTTCTCCCCACAATCTCATCAATTCCACTCAGTTGGATGCTAGAGATGATTTACAGACAAATTAACCCACCAGCACACACGTCTTAGGGACATGAGAGGAAACCGGAGCACCTGGAGGAAATCTGCATAGTCACTGGGAGAACATGCAAATTCCGCATGGGCAACATCCATGGTCAGGGTTTAGTCCAGGTCCTGGTACTATGAGGCAGCACCACTTGTTAATAATGCTTGACAGAAATATTGAACATTTTTATTAAGTTGCTATGATAATCCCATTATTCCAACAAAATCAGTGGGTGCCACGATAGCATAGTGGTTAGAGTGACGCTATTACAGTTTGGGGTGTCAGAGTTCAGAGTTCAATTCCAGCGCCATCTGTAAGGGGTTTGCACGTTCTCCCCCTGACCACATAGGTTTCCTCCAGGTATTCCAGTTTCCTCCCAAAGTCTAAAGGCGTACTGGTAGGTTAAAGCAACACTCACAACACGCTGGAGGAACTCAGCAGGTCAGGCAGCATCCGTGGAAAAGATCAGTCGACGTTTCGGGCCGGAACCCTTCGTCAGGACGTTCCGGCCCGAAATGTCGACCGATCTTTTCCACGGATGCTGCCCCACCTGCTGGGTTCCTCCAGCGAGTTGTGAGTGTTGCTTTGACCCCAGCATCTGCAGATTATTTTGTGTGTACTGGTAGGTTAATTGGTCATTGTAAATTGTCCTGTGATTAGGCTAGGGTTGCTAGGGCAGCGTGGCTCGCTGGGCTGGAAGGGCCTGTTCTGTGCCATATATCTATATAAATAAAATAAAGAAAAAAGTTGCCAAATTTCGTACTCATTCCTCCTATTTGTAGTTACTCCCTATTTATAGTTATCCCTACATTCCAGTGAATGGTTAGAATTCAAAAGCTGCGGTGATCACCAAGTGTGACTTTATGATGATCAATTGGTTTTCAGTCATTCGCAACTTGTGGACATTCTTGGCAACACCAACATTCACCGTCTATTCCCCATTGCTGCTGAACAGATGCAACTTTGGTGGCTGTGCAGTCACACAGTACGTAAGGACAGCAGATGTCCTCTCTTGATGGACATTGGGGTTTTAGAAGATGGTGCTGCCTCCACCCATAGCTCAGGATGCCTCAAACTGAACCTGTTTAAAGTCAAAGTTCAAAGTAAATGTACGTATATGTCACCATATACAATCCTGAGATTCATTTTCTTGCGGGTGGGAAAATATAACAGAATTCATACCATAAGATACAGAAGCAGAATTAGGCCATTCGGCCCCTTGAGTCTGCTCTGCTCTATGCATATGCATAATTTATGAAAAACTATACACAAAGACTGTTCAGTTCAGAGTTTGTACAAAAGAAGACAAACTGCGCAATTTAAAAATAAATACATAATACAGAAAACATGAGTTGTAGAGACCTTGAAAGCAATTCTACAGGTTGTGGAGTCAGTTCAGAGTAGGCGTGAGTGAAGTTATCCACGCCGGTTCACGACCCTGATGGTTGAGGAGTAATAGCTGTTCCTGAACCTGGTGGTGTGAGTCCTGAGGCTCCTGTACCACCTTCCTGATGGTAGCAGCAAGAAGAGGGTATGGTCTGGGTAGTGGGCATCTTTTGATGCTGTGGGAATTGAGAGAGGGCTCCATAAGGCACTGGAACAGAGATATCGTGAGGACTAGGAGAAGGCACAACACGCAAAGATAGGTGGGTGGTCTAGCGACAGGTAGAGGAATGGTATGAGAATTGGTAGAAAGACACTGTCAGCATAGGGAGAGGGATATTGTCGGAACTGGGAGAAACTACAGATATTGGGAGTAGGATACTGTAGGGAACAGGAGTGAGATGATGGGCATTTTGAGAGGGATGATGAGAGGACTGGTAGCAGGATATTGTGTGAACCAGGAGAGGAATGGTGTAAGCATTAGAAAAGAGATACCAAAGGGAGATGGAGAGGAATAATGATGAAATGAGAAGAGGGATAGTGTGAGAATTGGCAGAGGGATGTGTGGACAAAGGGAGAAGATTGGGAGAGGCAAATTACAGAGATAAGGAGAATAATATTGGTAGAGGAAATACTGTGAAGATTTGGAGGAATAGTGTGGAGATTACAAGATAGATAGTGCATAGGTAGATAGGGAGAAGGGCACTGTGGTCTCCAGAAGAAGGATACAATGGACATAGGGAAAGAGGTATTGTGGGAATTGGGAGACAGATATAGTGCGGAATGGGAGAGGAATACTTGTATGGTTTGGGGGAAGGATGTCATGGGAAAATGCGGTATCTTACAGCAGGTATTGGAAGGGTGATATCGTGAGAAACAGGAATACTGTGGGAATTTTGAAAGAATGTGGGGTTTAGGAGAAGGATGATGGGATCTGGAGTGGGACAGTGAGGAATATTGTGGTCAAGGGTCTCAGTTAACCCAAAGCCCCTACTCAATTGCAAAAATTCATAGGGACAAGTTGACGGATCGATTCTGCTATATTGAAACACTGGCTAGCAAGTCTCTCCCATAAGAAATGCATTATCACCTGGTTTTACAGTGTAAGGCAGGAGGCTTCACTAACAGGATTACATATAAATAGCGACGATCGAGCTAATAAGATGGTTTCTTTAGTTATAGGCTGAATTACTTAAAGTTTTAAGTAATGCATGAAACCAGGTACCCTAATAGAAATTATTAGATGCAGCTGCCATTTTATTGCCAACAGCTTGGAATATAACCAGTTCAGGAATGCAGTACATGTGTATCCAGTCTCCTGCTGAAAGGCAGAGAAAGTGTCCAAACTTCAGCGGTAAAAATAAAGTTGCGGCCGGGGAACAGGGCTGGTTGGAGGTGAGACCATTGACTGTAGTGTCGTCCTGTATTGTGGTTCTGATCATTGATGTGACCAGCTCGAACAGTGATGGAGACCAGTCCAATCACCTGAACAGATGTGACTGCAGTTCGACATGTGACAGTATCAACCTCACTGAACCTCATCAAAGCATTAAAAATTATGAGAAGTAATATACCGTTCAGTTCTTCCAGCCTCTTCTACTTTTCAATTTGACCGTCTATAAAAGTTGGGATATTAATTTTGGTTCCTTCATCCAAAACTTTGGAGTATATTTTGAACAGCTGTGGCCCATACACTGGTCAGTCAAGGCCTCCTATGCTGAAAACAGCCTTTTATTGGAAATAATTCCAAAAAATGTGTCGCTTGGGTGGTTGATGGTTGGACTGAGTTGTTCCCCGATCTTGGCAATTTACTTGTAAACGTTTCGTCACCATGAGAGGAGACATCATCAGCATGCTGATGACGCTCCTTGTACGGTGATGAAGCATTTGCAAGTAAATTGCCAAGATCAGAGAACAACTCAACCTAACCAGCCCTTTTGTTCTTTATTTTTGAATTTTGTCAGTCAACCAATTTGCAATCCATGCACAATCCCATGTGGTTTAATTCCGCACACTAACCTATTATGTGTGGGAGTCTTAAAAAGACTTTCTAAAAATCCAAAAACATTACATCAACTGATATTCCTACATCTACGTATTATAATGTTAACATGCTGAAAAAAATTCAATAGGCTTGTCAAACATGAATTCCCTTTCATAAATTCATGCTGATTTGTCTTATCCTATTAATATTTTTAAATGTTCTCTGATCACATCCATTATCATAGACTCGACCCTTTCTACAAATGCCAGGCTGACTGGTTTGTAGCTCTGTGTTTTCCCTCTCCTTTCTTTAAAAAGAGGGATGCTATTTGTCACCCTTCAGTCTTCAGGCATGGTTCATAATCCATAAATTTTGAAAGATGACAATCAATGCATCCACTATTTCCATGGCTACCTCTTTAAGCTCTTTGCAGTGCTGGTTATTAGGCCCTGATGATTTATCGGCAGTTAGTCCCATTAATATCTCCAGCAATATTTTTTCACCAAGTCTAATTTCCTTTAATTCCTCGTTTTCATTAGGCTCTTGGTTTCCTCGCATTTCAGGAAAGTTATTTGTGACCTCTTCCGTGAAGACATTACCAAAGTGTTTGTGTAATTGCTCTATTATTGCTTTATTCCCCATTATAAATTCTCCTGTTTCTGTCTGTATGGGGTCCACGCTCGTCTTCACTAATCATTTTTTCTTGTTGCATATTTGTGGAAGCTTTTCCATTTGATCTCATGTCACTGATAAATTTTTGCCCCCTTAATCACCTGGTCGTTCTTTATGCTGCATTTAATCTGCTCCAGTCCTGAAGCTCGTTACTTTTTCTAGCAACTTTATCTCCCTCTTCTTTGGATCTAATGTGATCCATAACTTCTGTTGTTAGTCATACAGAGGTCAATTTTCATCCCTTTTTTCTGTCAGAAAGCAATGTATAACTGTTGCAGTTTATCCATTCATTCCATCAATGATAGCCATTACCCATTCCCCAGTATGCTCCCCAATCTATCATAGCCAACTCACTCCACAGGGACCTTAGTTTCAGATTTGACTACTTCAACCTCCACATTAATGAAGAATTCTGTCAGGTTATGGTTATGCTTCCCTACAGAACAGCTTATAACAAACAATCAGTGGCCGCACAGATGTAATTATAGTTCAGGACAGCAGATATACAAGGATGACTACAGTTTAAATCAATGTATCATGCACTCACGATGTGCCCAGCAAATATCCCTAGGATCCCAGGGTGCCATTTGAGGATCATCAACATGTCACGATGGAGAGGCATGCTAATTCCTGAGATCCCGAGAGTGATGCCGTCTGGAGTTTAGCCATCTGGTGCTTAGCTCCTGGTAGTGTCACCCATGGTGGTAAGGTCAAGGGGAAGATCCCAGACAAAGAGTGATTCAAGCAAGACCTCAGCTGTAGAGCTGGCAGGGTCCAGTGGCATGGAATGCAAGCTGACTGGTGACCCTTCGCTGCTGTAACCTTCCTTTCCCTTCACTGCTGTTGTGATGAGTCAGTGAAGGATCCTCAGTCATCTTGAAGGTTACACTGCTGTAACCTTCCTCTACCTTCATGCCTCTGAACCCGGACCCCGATCTGTGAAGGAACGTGTGTGGCTACCCGTGCATTAGCCTCCCCACTTAAACAAAGTCACGCACAGGCATTCCTCATTAGCGGAATCCACCCTAACATCCCGGTCATGTGGATCCTAGACTGAGCTCTACAGCCACCTAAAGACCTACTAATAGACAGCCCCTTAGGAGAACACCATACTCGACTCGTGTGATCGCACTACTAGATTCTAGCCTAGCCATTGTAGGCTCAGGCACATTTAGGAACCTGGTTATAATACACAGATAATAATGAAACCAAATATCATGAAGAACTGATATATCTGTTTCCACTAGCCTGAGCTATGATTCAGCCCGAGTCCCACAGAATGGTTAGAGTTCTGGGGAAGAAGACTCCACTCCATTGTCCTGGGCTGGGCTCAGGCCTGGGAAAAGGGACTAGTTCTCCAGCACAGAGGCTGCTGTGGTCTGTCGACCTTTGGTTTAATCATCTTCCAACTGACAAAAATTATTTAAGAAACCAAGTAATGCCAGCAGAAAGGCAAATATTACAGACACGAGATTTTGCTGGAAATCCAGAGTAACAAACAGAAAATGCTGGAGGAACTCAGCAGGTCAGGCAACATCTACAGAGAGAAACAATGAGCTGACGTTTCATTCCAAGGCATTTCAAATGGATCAAGGCAAGTATTACCTTGTGTCTATTCGCTAGGAGGAACACCTTTGCAATTCTGCTTTCAACTGGATGACCTTAGGCTTAGTTTTTTTGAGGGAAGAGCTCTTTGTGAATTTTGGCAAATGGAGCCATGACATTTCCAAAGAATTCCTTAGATGGGAGGAGGGGAAAGAAAGGGAAGTCCAATACTGCTGAAGCAAATTTACCCTTTTGTCAAAGACTCTTTGAAAAGGTCACGAATCAGCTAAGCTCAAGTATAAAACTGAGGACATTTCAGATTTGGAAAACAGCTGATCAAACGTGGGACTCTAAAGGCTACTGTAGTTTGAAATGTTAATGGGAGTCCACCCCCAGTAAATCCTGTAGCCTGCCAGCAGAGCCTTCTTGTTATGTATGATGTCACTAACAATTCTTATCTAACACACTCCTTTCATGTTGATACTTTAAAGTATGTTTTATGCTCACTGAGGGAACTATTACTTTCCTTGACTGAAGCACCCAAGAATTTACACCCAAACACATGCATTTCTTTGTGTCTGAGTGATTGTCTTTTACATTTTTCTTGTAATCGCGAGACCCTGTTGGACATTGGTAATGTAGAAAACTGCAAATCTGGTTCACTGGTTTATTGGTGAGGCCAATGGCGGGGAAGCTGTGTGGCCTCGGTTGAGGCCTAATGCCATGGGATTGCCTGTTGGAGATGCCCAGGAGGGGAGATGCTGGAGGCAGTGTGGCATGCCATCGATGCTGGGTTGGGGCCTGGCCTTTCCTGTCAGTGCTGCCGCCAGTGTTTGTTCGGTGGAAGACAAGCTGGACTGCGTTCGTCCACGGACTGCTACAGGCTTTTTCCTGCTGACAACCTCCATGCACCAGCAATCTACAGGACATTACACTCAGGGATTGGGCAATATTATATTTTTTGTGTGACTGTATGTTTACTGCAATCTTATATGTACTATATGTGCCTTGTGCTGTGTATGGCTGTTAGTAATGTGTTTTGCACCTCGGAACATTGTTTCATTGGTATTCATGTATGGTTGAATGACAATTAAACTTGAACTTTACAGGAGAAACGTTGTAAGAGCTTTCTCCATCCTCTAGCCTTTCTCTGCACCTCTCTATCCTTTAGAAAAATAAGACCTGCTATAGGCTGTTTAGTCCCTCAAGGCAGTTCAAACATTCGGTGAGATCAATACCATGACCAAATGCTTGCAGAGATAAATAGTGACTTATTCAATTCAGACTTAACAGTAGGTTTAGTATCAACTACTGCTCGTGGAAGTTTCCTCCAAAATTTCAGCAGTCCTCCATGCGTCAAAGTTTCCTGCCTTCACTGCTGAAAGAATTGGCCCTAGTGTTTACTAAGTCCCGGAGTACTCAACCAGGGAGCAGTTTCTTTCCAGCAAACCTATCAGTTTCTCTTAATACTTTAGAAGCTTCAATCAAATCACCTTGAAGCATCTAAAGTCCAGGGAATTGAAGTCTAGTTTGTGTAATCCTCCTTTGCAGATTGAGTTGTGGAGTCCAGATATCATTCTGACAAACCTAAGCTGTGCCCTGCCAAGTCCAATACCTCCTTCCTGAAATGCGGTCAGAGTCGTCCATGTGTAACCCAGCAGAGCTTTGTCTGGCTGCAGCATAACCGTTACTCTTTCATTCTTTGCCCGCTGATATAAAGGCCAACGTGCCATCAGCTTTCTTGTTCTAACCCTGCTTTGTGTTCTAACCTGTATGGGAGACGTCCTCAATATAAGGTCTCTTCCTGAGGCTGGTATCACAAAATACCCCAAAGCGCTTTATAGTAATTGAAGTACTTTGAGATTCACTGTTGAGAATCAGAAAAGCCCACTTATTACAAATAGCAATGAGATAAACGTTTTAATGCTGCTGGTTTAAGTCTAAATATTAGATGGGAGACCAGGGAACTCTTCTGTTCTTCTTTGCAACTTGTGGGGGGTGATTTTTATTTCGATGAAAGGATGGACAAGGCCTTGGTTAATGGCAATCTGGCATCTTTGAAGGCACAGAACTCCCTTAAAACTGTACTGGGATTCTCCATTTGGAATGTGTGTTCAAGTCAGCAGAGTGGAACTTAACACCCAGTTTTTGAACTCAGAGGCAAGAGAGCCACCCATCCAAGGCTGACATCTTTGCCGTTCATTTATATAATCTTAGTTTTAATAAGGACACAAGAACATAGGAGCAGATGTCCTCCCGGCTTCTCAAGCCTGCTCTGCCATTCAATATGTTCATAGCTGATCACAGCAAGCCTCAACTCCTCTTCTGTGTCAGTTCCCCATAACTTTTAGTTTCTTGTTCTTTCAAATATCTATCTATTTCCTCTCTACCTTCAAACTATAGGGGCAGGTCTGCCTGGGGAAGTACTGTGAACTTACAGGAGGGAAGCAAATATGTCAAGAAATTCTACAGTTTTCTGAAGGATGTGACAGACAATAAAGGTGGCCAGACACCACTTCAGTTGCAGTCCTATTACCGTGAATCAGCAGGTCTGGGGCTTTAAGGTCTTGGGTATTACTTGGCACATAATCCAACTGAGGCTACCAACTCCAAGGGGTGAGGGTGGAAGAGAAAGCTGGCAGTTGTAGGTCCAAGTGGGACCTGTGACTGGGATTGGCCATTGGGCGGTGACCCAAGAGTTGTGTGATGAGGTCATGGCCAGCTGACAATTGGAGAATTTGAGCCTGAGTTTGGGTACAGGACCCAGACATCAGAGTCTTTGTTGAGATTCTTAGGGGATTGCCAGATTGGTTATCCCGGCTGCTCAGTGGGCCTAGGAAATGATTAATGGGGTGTGGGCAAGCAGGAGGAGAGTTGGTGGAGCCTGAGCTGAGAGAGCAGCTGGGACAGGGGAAGCTTGCATGTTGTACTGGGGAGAGCTAGACCATGTGCCTTAGTGGGGTCCCAGGGCTGTGCAGGTTTTGGTGGCAATGCTTGAAGAGGAGAGGTGCAAGGAGAAAGCACATAACCTGAACTGGCATCAGGTACACAAACACAACTCACACTGGGATCCACACTGATGTGGTACTTACAGATTCAGGCAGCTACACAGCGCCAAAGCAGGCCCTTCGTCCCAACTCATCCATGCAAATCAAGATTCCAATCTAAGTCCGTGTTTGGGCCATATCCCTCTAAAGCTTTCCTATCCACATATGGTCCAAGTACCTTTTAAATATTGTTAATGTTCCTGCCATTGTACCTGCCTCAAGCATTTCTCCAGGCAGTTCATTCCATACACTGACCACCCTCTGGGTGAAAATGTTGCCTTTCAGGTTCGTGTTAAATCTCTCCCCTCTCAACTTAAACCTATGCCCTCTAGTTCTTGATTCACTGACCTTGGGGGAAAAGGACTCTATGCCTTGATCTTATCTATGCCCCTGATGATTTTAAGCACTTCGATAAAATCACCCATCATTCTCTTGCACTCCAATGCAAAAATCTCAACCTGCTCAATCTCCTTCCATAACTCAGTCCCCTGGGTCTTGCCAACATCCTTGTAAATTTCCTCCACACTCCTCCCAGTTTAATAGGACCCTTCCTCTAGTAGGTTGACTAAAACTGAACATAATATTCAAATATGGCCTCAGCAATATTTTGTACAACAGCAACATAACATCTTAACTTCCGTACTCAATGAGCTGACTGATGAAAGGTCAGCTTGCCAAAAGGCACTTTCAGGGAACCATGTATTGATACTCCAAGGTCACCTTGTTCTACAACACTCCCCAGGTTCCTAGCGTTCACTATGAAAGCCCTACTCTCATTTGTCTTCCCAGAATGCAAAGCCTTGCACTTGTCTGAATTAAACTCTTTCTGCCATTCCTTGGCCACTTACCCAACTGATCAAGATCCCTCTAAATCAGAGCTTCCAAAGCTTTTTATGCCATGGACCAATACCATTAAGCAGGGGTCCTTGGACTCCAGGTTGGGAACCCATGCTCTAAATCCTGATAACCATCTTCATTATCAATGACAACACCTATTTTAGTGTCATCTGCAAACATACTAACCATGCCTTGTACATTTTCACTGATATACTGTAGATGACAAACACCACTGGGCCCAGCATCTGCCCCTGGGGCACATCACTAGTCACAGTCCTTCAGTCTGAAAAACAACCTTCCACCATCACTCACTAACATGTGAACACACTGCATCCTACCACCAAGCCAATTGTGCATCCAATTAGCTAGCTCTCCTTGGATCCCCGTGATGTAGTTTTCCACAGCAGAAGCATGTGGAACCTTATCAAGGGCCTTAGTGAAGTCCATATGCATTACATCTACTACCCCGCCCTCATCAACCTTTTTGGCTAGTTGATCAAGAGACTCAATCAAGGTCATGTTACCATGTTTCAGTTTGTTGCAAATTGTTTTTCAATTGGACAGTGCTGAAATTTTTATATTGTAGAGACTGGGGGTGGGTTGGGGGTTATGGGGAGAAACAGAATAATAAATCTCCTTGTATTTGGGAGCAACAACAAAGCCTGAGAACCTCTGGTCTATAAACATCCTTGAGGGCTTCCAAGAAAAGCATCAAGATGAAAAAACTTGAGCCATTTACATTCAGGGATAAAGAGCAAAGCAGGAGAAGGTAAATTTGGCAAATAAGAAAGCTATTGAAGATGTCCATGTTTAGTCAGTATTACCAGAGATGAACTTGAGCATAAAGTTAATACTCTCATTATATCACTCCATTTTCCAGATAATTTATGTATTTGCAGTTATTTCATATTCCTCCTGCTTTTCTGGTCATGAACTTAATCCCCCAGAACTACAAGAACATTCTTATCCCCCAAAAGACTTGGGGATTAGCTCCTTTGATTTACAGGCACAAATATTGAAATCTTTGGTCTCTGGCGTGTTTCTGGGGAACAGATCAAGCAGGCACCAGCTGCACACTTCTGCACAGGGAGCAGTTATTGGAGCAGGAATTTATGATTGGGCAGAATACAACTCTGCAGGTTCAAAGCCCCTTTTAGACACAAGATAAACACGTGGAACAGGAAGGTCTTCCTGAGGAGAGCATAAATGCAGTGAGATCTGCTTTCACACTAGAACTGCAGGTGGGTTTGTTTTGTTCCCTACAGTCCCTAACTTGGGTGATGTTTAGCCCTTGTACCTTACAGGCCAAATGGCATTGCAAAAATGGAAAGAAAGCACTACTTGTGGATTCAGAGATTTTGGGAGCCCTTTCAAGAGGGGGATTAATGTAATACTGGATTCTCCAGCTGGAAATATGGAGATAATAGCTTGGCCACAAGAGCTAATGGGCATCTTGGTCATGACTGCCCTTAGGGATTCTGAACTCCAAACACATTCTCCAAAAATGAGGATAGTTCCTGAGCAGCTTGTCTAAGTCCAAATGAGACCCTCCTCTTGTACATGATCATGTCTTCATTTGAAACGGTCCAGTAGTGGAGGTTATTCATTCCGACAAAAGCTCATCAGCCTGAGATGTTAACTGTTTTTCTTTCCGTTAATGTTACCTGACCTGCTGGGAATGTCCAGTGTTTTCTAGCTTGGAACTCATTTCCAGCATCTGGGCTGTTTTGCTGTGGCAGCAATGTGGGAAACATCAGAGAACCAGAATATTGAACAATACAGGACTGGATTTCATTACAGGTTTGGATTATGTTGCCGTAGCTACGTTACAGAAGTGGGTTATGTTACAGAGCCAGGTGATGAGAAAGGACAGATTTACTTTGCAAACACTCTTCTGATGTAACATGGTAGACTGATTCCTATTACCTGATTGGACCATATTATATCAAGGCCTGAATTGCATCAAGCTGCTCTTTCAGCTGCTTCCCAAACCCCCCCCCCCCCATGGTTTTTAGTTAACAAAACTACTGAAGTCACAAACAATTTCACCCTCTGGATCTGAAGCAACGTTGATGCTTTTTGAGAAAGTAGAAAGTTCATGGCAAGTACAGCTTTGCTGAGAGCACTTTCATTTTAAGGCATCTTCCTGTTGAGATATAATTGCCTTTAACCACTTGAGTGCTGAGGAACTAAGAGAGATCAGGTATCAAAAGGAGTGATCATTGCTTCAGACGTAAAGGAATAATGTGGGTGTATTGTGCTCGGTTAGCTTGAAGCTGACAATACCCATTTACTCTAATACTAACACAACACACGCAATCACCCACTCCTTTCAGTTGATCAAAGTTAAAATCTGTCTGAATTATACACTAGACAGGCAAGAGAGAGTCCAGGATCACAATGCACACAGCATTTTAAAAGCAGCAGGACAAGTTGAGACGGGTTCTAACAAAAAATGGGATTCTTGGTTTCATTAATTGAAGATGAGGACAAAAGATAGTATGTTTTTCTGAACCTTTAGAAAACACTGCCTCGGCCTTCACTGAAGCACTGTGGTCAGTTCTGGCCACTGGGCTCAGGAGTGTGGCAAGGCCTAACAGAGGAGGTTTACTAAAGCGGAGCCAGGAATGAAGGACTTCAGTCATATGCAGACATCCCACCTCTCCCGGAAGCTCGGGCAGTCTCCTGCAAATTAGCGGTGGCTCCCTGATGCCCGCAAATTATATACAATGTCCCGGAAGTTGATTTTTTTTGAGAGCGAGCGTGAGAGAGCGAGCGCAAGAGTGAGAGAGCGAGCGCAAGTGAGAGCGACCACGAGCGGGAGAGAGCGAGAGTCCCAAAAAAAAGTCAGAGTGGCAGAGTGTTCCAAAAAAAGAAAATATAAAACGTACGTCACCCCAGACTACACTAAAGTGTACCCCTGCCTAATAGGGGTCAAAATAATGACAGTGTTGCTTGCTGCACTGTTTGCAACAGTGACTTTTCTACTGCCCATGGTGGGTTAAAATGTAAAAGACATGTTGAGGTGAGTTTAACAGGTGTCATTCATTCATTAGCATAGCTAACGTTATTTAAACTAGCTGGCTGGCTGCTCAGGAGCTACTCTATTGCAGACATCACACCTCTCCCGGAAGTCTCCCGCAAATTGATGGTGCTACCTCTCCGAAATGAGTTTTTGCAGGGTGGGATGTCTGCATATGGGAAGCTCTGAAAAGCTGCGGCATTCATTGTGGCATTCAGAGGTAATTGATTGAAAGCATTTAAAATCTGAAATGTTTTTTTTAGTATACAAAACAAGGAGAAACTACTTCCTGTAGCAGTAGAATGAGTCATCAAAGGTGCAAAAGGGAAGGAGAAAACATCGTTTTCCCAGAATAAGTTGTGGAAGGGAAAAAAATTCAAAGTTACAGGGAAACAAGGAGGATGTAGCATCCTGAGGCAGCCTCAAATCCACATGATGGATGACATCTGTGTTCTGTGGCTCGGCGTTAGGAAAGGTCTGGGGTGATTATGGTGAGGTTTGAGGTTCAGTGTAGTAATGCAACAATGTGTTTATGACCCATGCGTCTAAATGTCATCAGTCAATGCCAGTTCAGTACGGCAGGCTGCACAGGTGTCACATTGATCAATTCCTTGGGCCATAGAGGGTTGTGAAACCTGTTACTGTGAAATTCCTGGTGCGAAAGTGCAAAGGTAACATGGAATCCGCAGGCTCAGTCATAACGCTCCTCACGGTGGAATAGCCAAAAGGCACTCTATTTATACCCATAGATAAGTGAAATCAGATCTCTGGTGATATGGTGCATTCGCAAGGAAAAGAGGAGGGAGCACAGAAAGGAAGATTCCCCTCCATAGATGCTGTCTGACATGCCGAGTTTCTCCAATATTTTGTGTATGTTGCTCAAGATTTCTACCATCTGCAGAATCTCCGTGTTTAAGAAAAACAGATACAGGTTGTGAAGGATGTAGGTTATTTGAGAAGGTACAGACAAAGAGAAGAGTGGGGTACTGATCATTTGAGCAGAGAACGGACAGAGAGCAAAATGGGGTTTTTATTATATGAGCAGGGCTATGGAAAAAGAGCAGAATGGGGTAGTAATTGAGCAAAATACAGACAAAGAGTCAGATGGGGTATTGATTATGTGAACAGGGCTATGAGAAAGAGCAGAGGCAGTGGGAATAATTTCAAAGAGCTGGAGCAGGCACATGGACTAAAGGGCTTTATTACATATAACCATCTGTCGGTTCTTTAGTCTGTTGGTTCTGTCCTGTTCTGAAAGAAACCTCATACTTTTGTCCCGTGTCCTTTGAATGAACAGAGAGAACATCACTACCTGAGGATGCCAACTAAACCCGCAGTGACCGTGCAATGGTGGAGTAATAGCCAGCCTGGCAGCCTGTGCCCTCCAGTTAATCTGCCAACTGGGTATCTGAAGACTATTAATTGCATTGCCCTCACAACACAATGAAGTGCACTGACACTCAACGTTATCAACTCCAAGCTGCATTCATAACCAAACACTTAGACCCACTGCAAATTAGATTGAGATCAGCAAAAAGCAAAGTGGCTTGAAGTTGCAAATATGACAACCAAAGATAGGAATATCAGATCTTTATTGGTCTTCAGCTGGCCAAGCTTCTAGCACCATGCCTGTAGCCGTCTCTGCAGGAAGTGATACCAACAATATCTACATTAATTGGGCTGGCCAGCATTTTGGTAAATGCAGCTTGCAGCCCACGTGCACAGAAGTTTGGTATCCACCACGTCCCAAAAGACTCTGTGCACTTGTAAGCTGCAAGCACAGTGTAACCATATCATTTCCTATTTGAGCCCCTGTGTTTTTCGACTGGCCATGCTGTACTATACACAATATAGTCATAAAACAAAGACTCCATGTTTGAAGTTCAGTCATAGTGCCTTTAGAATGACAATGGAAATAAATATTGTGTCACTTAAAAGCCCCTGGAAAATTGATGACTGATTTGTTTATACATAGCAATTCAAGCGGATATATAGTTAGGTAAGTTAGAAGAGAGAATTGATTTTTATTTATATTTTCCGACCTGGGATATAATCCAATTGTGAATGTGTAATTCTATTGCAGCTACTTGCAATCTTATTGAAGTAGAAATTGAAACTCTATTCTGGACAGTGAAATCATGTTTGACCACCTGGAATATAATTTGGAATCATGACCTTGTAATATTAAAAATTACATCAGACAAAGATATCAGAGATGATTGGGGAAGAGAAATAAATCCTGCTAGCTTAGAGCACAGGAAAAGGGAAGACAGTGTTAGATGATGATGACGATGATGATAATAATAATAATAATAATAATAATAATAAGAGACAGATTGAAAAACATAATAATGATACATTTACACAACAATCAGATAAAATTTCTAAGGATATATTTTCGTCAACAAAAACAGGATTCAGCACTCCACACAAGCATATGCGATTCTGATAAGAAGTACACACCACTAAACTTAAGTGAACGCACAACCCAGAAAAATGAAGGAATTATCACTGTTGAAGAAAAATTTAACCAATGGAAGAGCATGCCCTCCATGGAAGACATCACCACGATCTGAGCAGACTAGATGTCGACAAGGAAGCATCAAGTGCCTGGCTCAGAGTTGGAGACCTCTTCCCAGAAACAGAGGGTTTCCTTGTGGCAATACAGGCCCAAGTATTGAACACAAAATTTATCAAAAAATACATAATAAAAGACTAACAAATTCAAGATGATAAATGCCGAAAATACCGAGATAAACCAGCAACAATCCAACATATCACAGGATCCTGAGGCAGTTTAACTCAATCTGATTACTTACACAGGCACAATCAAGTGGCAAACATCATTCACCAAAATCTTGCTTTAAAATACAGAAGACACCATAGCTTACTATAAATACAAACCTGATCCAGTGTTAAAGTCAGAGCCCTACCAACTATATTACAAACGATCCATTATACAGATAGGACAATCCATAATAACCATCTGGATATAATAACACAGGATTAACAAGCAAGAACAACTTACTGAATAGATATAGCCATTCCAAACACACATAACATATAGAAATCAATAAGTGAAAACCACCAGAAATATGCTCAATTAAAAGAGGGTATTGAAAGATCCTGGAGCATGAAGAGGGTACACATTGTCTCAATAGTAATATCTACCACTGGTATCATTCCAAAATTACTACACAACAGCATTAAACAATTAGGCCAACACAGCAATATCTATGTAAATCTCCAGAAAGCCACAACACTAAACACCACTAGAATAGTCTGAAAGTTCCTGCCAATTGAGAAATGAGTGTGCTTGGCTATGCCCGTACCTCAGGTTTTACTAGCCTGAGCTGAGAAAAAATGAGTAATAATAATAATAACTTATTTATTGAGCACTTTTCATACAGATAATATAGTTCAAAGTGCTTCACAATGGGATAAAGTGCAAACATGAAAATAAAAGACAAAATTATGTTTGTTAAAAGCAAGGTTAAATAACAGTTTTGAGCTGGTGTTTAAAAGTTGTAACCGAGTCTGCTTCCCTTATAGTTTAAGGTGTTGACCTCCACAGTTTTGGAGTGTAGTTTAAAAAAGCTGTATTTTCTTTTGAGGGAGATTGTTTAAATTTAAGAGACCGGTGGAAAAAGACCTGAGAGCTTGAGCAGGATTATATAATGAAAACAATTCTGTGATGTACTCTGATCCCAGACCAGTGGGAACTTTAAAAACAAGTAAGAGAATTTTAAAATCAACTCTAAAAGATACAGGAAGCCAATGCAGAGTAGCTAGTACAGGAGTGAGATGTTACCTCATCCTGGTTTTGGTTAAATGTCTAGCAGCTGCGTTCTGAATGAGTTGAAGTTTGTCAATAGGTTGCTTTGAAAGGCCAGTGAAAAGTACATTACAGTAATTTTAGTCTATTTGATATAAACGGGTTAATTTGTTTTTTCAGCATCATTACATGACAGAAACGAACATGCCTTTGCAATATTTCTTAAGTGTAGAATTGCTGCTCTGGTTACTTTCTTTATATGGGATTTAAGATTCAAATCTGAATCAAAGATAACAGATCAAAGGGAAAGCCATACTACAGTTATTTATAGCAAATAGGTTTATGTGTTCACAGTGTTAAGTTTGTTGCATGGATATTAGGGAAAACGGGAGCAGCACCAACCATTACAATATTATTATAATCTCCCAAACTCAAATTAAGGAATTTCACTAAAGAAAAAGGAATTCTGGTCTGTCGTTAATAGTTAAAATTCCTCATCATTTCTGCACAGCTGGCAGTAGTTCATTTACATGAGAGATGCTGGAAATCCAGAGCAACAAACACAAAAAGATGGATGAGCTCTGCAGGTCAGGTAGCATCTAAGGAAAGGAATAAACAGTTGGCATTTTAGGCCGAGACCCTTCATCAGGCCTCAGCAGTTCATTTAATGTCCATGGAGGCACTTGTACAGATCAGCCAGGAGAAGGACAAAGTGATGCACGAGACAACGGTGGACAGGGTGAGGTACCTTAGGACAAACTGTGGTAATGTCAGGGTAGGGTGGATTCAGATTATCCCAGTAGGGAGTACTTCTGTTATGTGAAGCTGGATGCAGGGTCCATGTTTAAGTCTTCACTGTGCATCTACTGGCATGTGAAAAAGAGACACCAACATGAAAAGTGAAAGCCAGAACTGTAGAAACAGGTGAATGAGCCTTCAGGAGGTAGTAGCAAAGTTTCGAAAGGCTCAACGGTTCAAAAGTTCACTTGTTATCAAAGTATGTATGCAGTAAGCAACTCTAAGATTCGCCTTTTCCAGATAGCCGTGAGGAGAGCGACTGCTCGAACACAGCAGCCTTCTGAGGAGATTGACCACTCACTCTCCTCCACTTTCACCTTGATATTTCAGTCTTCCTCAATGCTTCAATTGGCGAGAAATGGAGTTGATTATGGCCCTGCATCTTCTCCATGAGGCAAAAAGAGTAAATGGACTCTTGGAAAGTACTGGATCATAAATGTGCTTCCAGGAATTATATTGGCAGAAATGCATAAAAATGATCAGGACATGTAGCTTCTACACAGGACAGTTTTTTGAGAAATTCCTTATCGAGATGGATATGGAGCTGAGCAGTAGGACAGAAGGATAGGGAGGAATGGAGCAGCTGGGCAGAGTGTAAATGTTAGATGGAAGCTTGGCAGGATGAATTGGAAGTGCTGAGCAGCTTCATGCTTGTGCTGGGGCCAGCATGGAGTTAGATGTGGATGAGCAAATGGGAGGGTGGGTTAGTAAGTTTGCAAGCGACACAAAGGTTAGTGCTGTTGTGAATGGGTTGTTATAGGTTACGATGAGATATAGACAGGACGCAGAGCTGGGCTGAGAAGTGGCACGTGGAATCCAATCCAGAAGAGTGTGAAGTGATACACTTTCTAAGGTCAAAATTGAAGGCAGAATACAACGTTAATGGCAGGATTCTTAGCAATGTGGAGGAACAGAAGGATCTTGGGGTCCAAGTCCATAGACCGCCCAAATTGCCACGCAAGTTGTAGAGTAGTTAAGAAGGCCTATGGTGTGTTGGCCTTTATTCATTGGGGAATTGAGTTCAAGAGGTGTGAGGTAATATTGCAGCTCTAAAAACCCTGGTTAGTCCACACTTGGAGTATTGTGTTTAGTTCCAGTCATCTCATTATAGAAAGAATATGGAAGCTTTGGAGAGTTTGCAGATTTACCCGCATGCTGCCTGGATTAGTGATCATATCTTATGAGGAAAGTTTGAGCTAGAGCTTTCCTCTTTGGAGCGAAGAAGGATGAGATGCATATAAGATTATGAGAGGCACACCTTTCTCCCAGGGCAGCAATGGCTAATACCAGAGGTCATCTGTTTAAGGTGAGTGGAGGAAATTACAGGGGAGATGTCAAAGGTAGGTTTTTTTTACACAGGGTGGTAGGCATCTGAAACGCACTGCCAGGTGTGTTACCAGAGGCTGATACAATAGGGACATTGAGGAGATAGGCACATGGATGTAAAGAAAATGGAGGGTTATGGGCTGTGTTGGAGGGAAGGGTTAGATTGATGGTGGAGTAGGTTTATATATGTTGGCACAACATTGTGTGCCGAAGGGCTCATACTGTTTTGTACTGTTCCATGTTCTATGCCAAAACCTTTCCTTTCACATCTTGTCTTTGCACATTCCTGAGACCCAAACACTTCTTCCAAGTGAATCAGTGATTCACGTGCATCCCTTCCGGTCCAGTATGTTGTTGTCAGTGCTCAATGTGGGTTTCTCTGCATCGAAGAAGTCAAATAAAGATGGTGATTACTTTGCAGATCACTCAGGTTCATTCTGCAAGGGTGTCCCAGAACCTCCAGCTACCTAATTCTCCATCCATTTGCACTGACATCTTTGTTCTTCTACACTGCCCAGTGATATCCAGCCTAAGCCGAGTAAGAGAGCTTCAGCTTCCATCTGGTCACATGACAATCCTCATAGTGAACTGAACAATTTCAGAAAAATACCTTCTTTATTTCTCTTCCTCACATATGTGCTCAGACTTTCCTGTTCCCATTCCTTTCTATCTGAGAAATACTTAAAGTAAGACAACTTTAGTCTGCGCCCTATTTCCCCTGCTCTCTTACTTCATTATGGAAAAGTAAATCAAGGTAGGATTTTCACGTTGAACGTTAGGACCCTGGGGAGTGCTGTAGAACAAAGGGACCTTGAATTTCAGGTACATGGTTCCCTGAAAGTGGAGCCACAAGTAGACAGGATAGTGAAGAAGGTTTTCGACACATTGGCCTTCCGTATAGAAGTTGGAGGTTTATGCTGCATTTGTACAAGAAGCTGGTGAGGGCACTCTTAGGGTATTGTATTCAGTGTTTGTCACCTTACTACAGGAAAGATGTTACTAAACTGGAAAGGGTGCAGAATGATTTACAAGAATCTTTCTGGGACTTGAGGGATTGAGTTATAGGCAAGAGATTTGATAGGCTAGTACTTTTCAAATTCAAGTTTATTGTCATTCAACCGTACACATGTATACCACCAAACAAGACAGCGTTCCTCCAGACCAAGTGAACAACGTATACAGTACAGATACTTCACATAACACAGAAAGTAATATCACCACAAATAAATTAACAAATGATAAGGTGTATGTGCAATATGAGTTTAAAAAGTAAGCAATATAATGTGACTCTTGGCAGTGTGGAGGATCAGAGGGATCTTGGGGTCCGAGTCCATAGGACACTCAAAGCTGCTATGCAAGTTGACTCTGTGGTTAAGAAGGCATATGGTGCATTGGCCTTCATCAATCGTGGGATTAAGTTAAAGAGCCGAGAGGTAATGTTGCAGCTATATAGGACCCTGGGCAGACCCCACAGAGCACTGTGCTCAGTTCTGGTCACCTCACTACAGGAAGGATGTGGAAACTATAGAAAGGGTGCAGAGGAGATTTACAAGGATGTTGCCTGGACTGGGGAGCATGCCTTATGAGAATAGGCTGAGTGAACTCAGCCTTTTTCCCTTGGAGCAATGGAGGATGAGAGATGACCTTATAGAGGTGTATAAGATGACGAGAGGCATTGATCATGTGGATAGTCAGAGGCTTTTTCCCAGGGCTGAAATGGCTAGCACGAGAGGGCTTGGTTTTAAGGTGCTTGGAAGTAGGTACAGAGGAGATGTCGGGGTAAGTTTTTTACACAGAGAGTGGTGAGTGCATGGAGTGGGCTGCCGGCGGTGGTGGTGGAGGCAGATACAAAAGGGTCTTTTCAGAGACTCCTGGATGGATACATGGAGCTTAGAAAAATATAGGGCTGTGGGTAAGCCTAGGTAGTTCTAAGGTAAGGACATGTTCGGCACAGCTTTGTGGGTTGCAGGGCCCGTATTGTGCTGTAGGTTTTCTATGTTTCTATGTTTTTTACTGGTACTTCATACGTGAGGAGACCCGGGTGTTGGCAGGGAGTTCAGTAGTGTTACGGCCTGGGGGAAGAAGCTGTTTCCCATCCTATCAGCCCTTGTCCTAATGCTACAGTACCTCCTGCCTAATGGTAGGGGGTCAAAGAGATTGTTGGATGGATGGGGGGGATTACTGAAAATGCTAAGGGTCCTGTGTACAAAACACTCCTGGTAAATATCTCTAATGGTTGCAAATGAGACCTTGATGATGCTCTCAGCAGTCCTCGTAACCCTTTGTCAGGACTTGCGGTCAGGTGCCTTGCAATTCCCTTTCCTTGGAGCATAAGGTACGAGAAGTGATCTTGTTAAGGTGCATAAAATCATGAGGGTCATAAATAGGGTGGATGCACTTCACATAATGAGGATTAAGGAATCAAGAACAGAGGGCATAAGTCTATGAGGAAAAATGTAATAGGAGCTTGAGGGGCAACTCAGGTATGCATGTGGAACAAGCTGCCAGAGAAGTGACTAAGGCTGGTACAATAACAACTATTAAAAGACAGTTGGACAAGAATGTGGATAATCCAGGGAGCGGGAAGCGCAGAATCAAATATCGCTGTGATGATTGTACGTTCTAGTATCAATTGTTTGGCGACAATAAAGTATAAAGTATAAAGGATAGGAAAGGCTTAGAACAGGGGTTCCCAACCTTGGGTGCACAGACCCTTTGCTTAATGGTATTGGTCTATGGCATAAAAAAGGTTGGAGACCCCTGGTTTAGAAGGTTATGGGTCAAATACAGGCAAATGGGATTGACTTGGATGGAAATCCTGGTTACCATGGAACAGTTGAGCCAAATGGCCTGTTTTTGTGTTGTATAACTCTGTGACTCTCCACCCATACTTCACTTTGCAACTTTAAACACACTTGCTGTCTCACCTTTCCAGTTCGGATGAAGAGTCCTCGACATGAAATATTGTCCCCACTGATGCATTCTGACCTGCTCAGTGCTGCCAGCATTTTCTGTCTTTGTTTTGGATCTCCAGCACCTTCAGCTCTATGTTCCAATTAATGAAAAACAACGTTTGTATCTATCTCTCTTCCTATTGATTATCAGGATGTGCATGTCAAAAAATTGAATTCATTTTTTTTAAATCAATAAGTCCAGGCCTTTCTAAATGCCAGTCTGGTAACTTAACCACAAGGCTTAACCGCACGATCTAGGAACAAAATCGTGAAACCTGAGCTAGATGCACAATTTAAATTTATGTAATCAAATAAAAGAAATCAGTGATGAAGAACATGAAACTACTGGATTGTTGTAAAAATCCATCTGATACACTTGTCCTTCAGAGAAGGATAACTGCATCCTTAACGATTTCTGATCTAGTTTTGACCTGTGACCCAAATCAATATAGTTATAGAGTCTTACAGCATGGAAACAGGTTCTTCGGCCCACCTCCTCCGTGCTGACTATCTAAGCTTGCTGGAACTCAAATGGCCTTTGGGATAGCTTGGTGTAGACTAATTGACACCACATGTTGGTTCACCAGGAATACACAACATCAGATGAACAAAAGCACACAATAGAATCCCGGACAAAACCATATGAGCCATAATAACCTTCTCTTGTTCAGTACAACAGGTGGAAACCATATGCCTGTATCTCCAGAAGCACCCATAGAACTGTGGGGCTACCAGGCTTGAAGAGGAGAGCCAGGGATCGCATTTTCCGTAACCTTAATACCAGGCTTCATCCTGAGTCGGTACCTGCCAGGTAAATGAACAGAGTACTCTCGCAGCAGGCAGAAATGAGACAGCAGGAAGCACTAACAAACACCACTAGGTTTGAAAATAAAGTTGGGAAAACCACACTGCCTAGCACACAAGATTGCAGTTTGATTTGCACAGATGAGGAGAATAGACTGCATGGCCTAATTCTGCTCCTATGTTTTATGGAATATAGAGTCTTAGGTCCATGCAACACAGACACAAGTCCTTCGACCCACCGAACATATGCTGACCATCAAGCGTCAAGATAAACTGAAGCTATTTTATTCTTTCCACCTTCCCATCACCTGCCCCCTCCAGATTCAACCACTCACCTACACACAAAAGGCCATTAGTGGCCAATTAACCTACCAACTCACATATCTTTGGGATGTAGGAGGACACCAAAGCACCCAGTGGAAACCTACGTGGTCAGAGGGAGAACATACAAACTCCACATAGGCAGGACTAGAGTTCAGGATTGATCATAGCTATATCTAGGAAGCAGCAGTCCTACCAGCTGTATCACTACATAACTGTAAAATATATTTTAAAAGTGTTTTAAAATTTTAAATGTAAAAAATAACTCTGTCTGCTTAAATGCTATGGAGCAAAAATATAAACATCTTGAGTCATAAAGAATTTGACTTCCATTACAGTTTCTGCTCTAAGCGCAATATAACTGAATCTTGTTATACTGTGCAGTGGTGTGAATACCTGCTCTTGACAAGAAATCCAACTGAAATCCTCAGTACTTCCACTCCAGAAACTTTGTCAACCAAAATTGATTTCTGCTGCAGCAATTTTCAGATTTATATGCATGTTTACTCCCAGTTTTGGCACTTGTGATAGCTTTGAGTGGGTTAGCACCAGCTGCAATAAAATGGCAGAGAGATTCCTAAAATAGAGACTTCATATGGTTCTAAAATGCTTGTTTATATATGTTAGCTGATCTCCAATGTTCACAACATAATCTACTATGTTATACCATATGATCAACTTCCATTTCATGGCTTTCTCTTGCACAAATACACACCTACAAGTGCTCAATCATGCCGTTGATGGGAGAAGGTTTGCAAATTGGCAGGTACTGGCAAGTTTCTAACGTTATGAGGAGAAATCAGCTTCAATAACTGGCTTTTTGTTTTTAAATTGATGGTGCTTTTAGAGGTGATATTCTACTTTTATTACACAGCAATTCTGACATTTTTACTAGTGCTGTGGGGATTCAATTCAAAGGGAGAGAAATTAATCTTTGGCTGCCAGCAAAGGCTCTGGTAGTATCAGCCACAAGTCTACTCACCTCTGACTTTTACAAGGGGTGGTTGATAAGTTCGTGGCCTAAGGTAGAAGGAGTCAGTTTTAGAAAACCTAGCACATTTATTTTTCAACATAGTCCCCTCCTACATTTACACACTTAGTCTAGCGGTCATGGAGCATACAGATCCCTTCTTTGTAGAAGTCAGCGTCTTGAACCTCCAGAAGTTGTCTACAGCAGGGGTGATTGATAAGTTTGTGGCCTAAGGTAGAAGGAGATGAGTTATACAGCTCTCGTTAGGTGCATGTGCAGTTCAACTCCTTGAGTGATTATACAGAAAGTTTGAAGTTAATAACTCATCTCCTTCCACCTCAGGCCATGAACTTATCAATCAGCCCTGCTGTGGGCCACTTCTGGAGGTCCAAGACGCCGACTTCTACAAAGAAGGGATCCGTATGCTCCACGACAGCTGGACTGAGTGTGTAAATGTAGGAGGGGACTATGTTGAAAAATAAATGTGCTAGGTTTTCTAAAATTGACCCCGTCTACCTTAGGCCACGAACTTATCAATCACCCCTCGTATGTGATCAAATTGTATTGTTTTCAGTACATCTAGTTACTGACACTCAAGCGCACTTTGCACTAGTGAACTGAGATGAATTCTGCGCATGTATTTCACCATTATTTACTGAGAATATGAGCAAGCTTGTTTTATTACTGTAACTATATACTTCTTCAAATCTTTTACACTGTTAGAGGATGCTTGCATGCACCCTTGAACTTGCTGAGTTCCATTCAATGACAGTATCAAATTAAAATTCCAACCCTAATCTTTCAATTCCCCCATTCCCTGCTGGAAAGGGGAAAAAAAAAAGACTTGCACCTGGATGGTGTTTCTCACAACCCCAGGCTATTCCAAACTGTGTTACACAGTCGGGAATGCCAAATCAATTTATAGACAGCAAGCTGTGTGAAGTAACCAACTGCTGGATGAGACAAGCGGTCAGGTAGGAAATGGACCGTTGAGGTTTCGGGTGTAAGACCTTTCACCTGCACTGGTGAAATCCAAATGAAATATCTCGCCCAGAAACCTCAATTGTTGAGTTCTCTTCGCATATGTTTCATTGTACCATTTGTAAGATATACTGCAGCAACTCACCTAGACTCCGTAGACAGCATCTTCCAAACCAACAACCTCCACCAGCTAGAAGGACGAGGGTAGTAAAACATCACTAACTGGAAGTTGCCCTCCAAACCCCACACCATCCTGACTTGGAAAGGTATCAATGTTACTACACCATTGCTGGGTCAAAATCCAGAAACTCTCTCCTCTGAGTGTACCCACACCTCATGGAGCATAGTAGTTCAAAGAGGCAGCTCACCACCACTTTCTAAAGGGAAACCAAGAACATAGAACATAGAATAGTACAGCACAGTACAGGCCCTTCGGCCCACTATGTTGTGCCGACCCTCAAACCCTGCCTCCCATATAATCCCCCACCTTAAATTCCTCCAAATACCTGTCTAGTAGTCTCTTAAACTTCACGAGTGTATCTGCCTCCACCACTGACTCAGGCAGTGTATTCCATGCACCAACCACTCTCTGAGTAAAAAACCTTCCTCTAATATCCCCCTTGAACTTCCCACCCCTTACCTTAAAGCCATGTCCTCTTGTATTGAGCAGTGGTGCCCTGGGAAAGAAGCGCTGGCTATCCACTCTATCTATTCCTCATTATCTTGTACACCTCTATCATGTCTCCTCTCATCCTCCTTCTCTCCAAAGAGTAAAGCCCTAGCTCCCTTAATCTCTGATCATAGAAGGGACAATTAAATGCTGGTTCAGCCTGTGAAGCACACATCCCTTGAATGAATATAGAAAAGTAAACAAAGAATTTGGATAGTTAGCAGAGCCGCTGTTCAGTCCTGACTTTCAACACTGTCTTTGTGGAATTTGTACATTTTCCCCATGATCATGAGGGCTTCCTGTGAATGCCCTTCCTCATTCCAAAGACGTGCAGGTCGGGAGGTTAACTGGCTTCCTTAAACTGCCTCGAACTTGTAGGTGAGCAATAGAATCAGGAAGTTGTAGATGAGATTATGCAGAGAATAAACTAATGGGGATTAATAAAGGATTGGTTGATGACTGATGCAAACTTGGTGGGACAATGGGCCTGTTTCTGTGCTGAATCTCTGTATAAATTAGCAAATCCTAATTATTTTTAAAATTAATTCTGAGGAAGGTGGAAAGTTCATCGACTTGTGTCCTTGTGCACTAGAGCTACAGGAGTGTAAAGCATGGAAAGAGGCCCTTTAGCCCAACTTGCCCATTCTGACCAAGCTGTCTATTCACTTGCCATCGCTTGGCCCATCTTCATCTCAATCTTTGTTGGTCCACAACCTAGAGACCTCACTTTCAGAGACCCATTACAACTTATGCTCTCAGTACTATTTTTTATTTGCACAGTTCTCTTCTCTTACACATTGGTTGTTTTTCAGTCCTTATGTATAGCTTTTTGTAAATTCTGTTGCATTTGAAACAGGATCTAGTGCTTTCTCTGCGTTTATGACGAATAAATTCTCAGGATTCCAGCCGGGTACAAGTATCGATTATAATCGACGTTTCAATGACAAACTCTGCCATCTTCATCAGGGATAATACCTGGGCATGTTCTGTCTGACGGCATTTATACCCCCACAGTTAATCCCACGGGGGTATAAATATAACTGGATTAGACATGCCTAGGCATCATCCCTGATGAAGATGACAGAGTTTGTCATCGAAACGTCAGTTATAATTGATACCTGTACCTGGCTGGAAGCCCAAGAAGAGTTTATTTGTCAATTGTATTTGTTTATTTCCCTGTAAATGCCTGCAAGAAAATGAATCTCATGTCATCCTTGACATGCTGTCTTCTCACTGCTGTTGTCAAGCCAAAGGTAGAGGAACCTCAGGACTCACACCATCAGGTTCACGAACAGTTATTACCTCTCAAATCATCAGGCTCTTGAACCAGAGGGGATAACTTCACTCGCCCTGTCACTGAACTGTTCCCACACCCTACGGACTCACTTTCAAGGAATCTAATGTTCTTGATATTTATAGCTTAATTATTATTTATTATTATTATTATCTCTTTTTTTCCACAGTTTGTTGTCCTTTGCACATTTGCCCGTCCTGTTGGGTGTGGTCTTTCATTGATTCTATTGTGTTTCTTGTATTTACTGTGGGAAAGTGAACACAAGTGCCTGCAAGACAATGAATCTCAGGGTTGTATATGCTGACATATATGTACTTTGACAATAAATTTACTTTGAACTTTGAACCTTGTCACCAAATGGTTCCGTTCAAATAAATGCAGGCACTGCCTCACTTCCAGTGAAAACGTCGCTAAATAAATTATTTATATTCTTGTCTTTATTCCACTACAAATTCTGTTTGCAGTGTTAGATTTCCCCCTTTAGTGAGAATGCAAGATCACAGCCAAGAAACATACTTGGAAGCTGTTTATTAGTTCCCTTTTATATTGGCAGTTTTTTGTTAACAATCTGTTTGTGCTTTGTTTATTTTGAACAATAATTTGTGACTTTAGTTCCAACTTACACATTTGCTATGTAAAAGATTTTGCAGATGCTAGGAATCTAGAGCAACACACACAAAATTTTGGAAGAACTCAACAGGTCAGACAGCATCTCTGGATGGAAATTAACAGTCAACATTTTGAGCTGAGAGCCTTCACCAGCAGGCCTGCATTTCCTTCCATAGGTGCTGGTTGACCTGCTGAGTCCCTCCAGCATTTTCTGTGTGTTGCTGCACATTTGCTCTGAGGTGATAAAGAGCTGGAAGGCAGCACCAAAGTCTCTCTGGCTTTTCCCCCTCTCCTTCACTCTTCTTCCAATCCCCACTCTGGCTCCTTTATTACCTCTTCTCTTCTCTTCACCTGCCTATCACCATCCCCTGGTGCCCCTCCTCCTTCCCTATCTCCCATGGTCCACTCTTCTCTCCTATCCGATTCCTTCTTCTTCAGCTCTTTACCATTTCCCACCTATCACCTTTCAGCTTCTCACTTCATCAACCCTCCCCATCTCCCACCCACCTGGCTTCACCTACCACCTTCTAGCTTGTACTCTTTGCCCTCTCCCCACCTTATTCTGGCTTCTGTATTCTTCTTTTCCAGCCATGATGAAGGATCTCGGCCCAAAACATCAATTGTTTATTTCTTTCCGTAGATGCTGCCTAACCTGCTGAGTTCCTTCAGCATTTTGAGTGAGTTACTCTCAGGCTAAACACATTTTTTACTTAATGGCACAGAACAAACTTCTGATGTTTTGCTTTTCTTACATTAGAAGATGTTCTAAGGCAAGGTCTGGCCATCATACATAAGGCAGTCTGTGTTGCTGTCCTTCCACCTTCGCAATTTCACTTCTTTCTACAATGGGCCTGGGAAAGAAAGCTATTCCTTCAAATTGATTGCACCATTTTCAAACCTGTGGCTCTCCAGCTTTTAGCCTTCATCATGACCTTTCTGCTAAATCACAGCCTTTCATCCACTTTTGACATCTCCATTGAAACCATCATTCACTCTCATCCTTATCCTCTCCCTTGACACGTCCCTGTTCTCTGCATTTTTACCTTCTAGTGACACAAGCCGGAAGTCTGGAGAAGCTGAAAATGTTAACCCTGTTGCCATTTTTTATTTCCTTACATAGTGTTTTAGGCAAAATATCCAATGGTACAACTGCTCACTCTGCAAAATCATCTCAAAATGCAAAGATACCCCCCCCCAAGCTTCTCTTCCCCATGTAAAACCTCCTGCTTCTTCCTCACCTTCCCTTGGCCAACATTTCTCATAAATATTCTCCTTCTTCCGCCTCTAAATATTCTTACACTATTAGCTCCAAACTCCCACCATTTCCTAGATTCTGTTCCATCTTCCGCCATGTTCTTTCCCAGCTGACTGACCCCCTCCAACTTGTTTCACATCCCCGATGTACACGCTTTGGACAATTCAATCCACATGTCAACATCACAAGTCAGTAAGTGAACCCCACATCTGGAGCGGAACCTTTTTCTCAGCATCTGTCCTTAATGATCTTGGCACGTGCAATGGAACTGGTTGGAAGCCAATATCAAACAGGTTTTCTTTGGGTGGATTTGGCAAATCATCATAGCAACAGGTAACTTGGTCTCTGAACAGAAGGACATCTGGTCTGAAATGGTTTCTTTGATTTGAAGTCTTGGTAAAATCTTGTGTGTCCCCATCTCTGCCTACGGACTATACAGTACAATAAGATATGGAAAAGCAATAAAACTGTATAATGTTTGAAACTAAGTGGCACTACAGAGTGACTGTCTCCCTTCTTGCGGTGGAAGGAGTGATACTTTTCTCTCTCTCTCTCTCTTTCGAGAGAGAGAGAGACTGAGACTATGGGATGTCAATCTGTTGGGATGAACAGTTAGTTTTTGATGTACTGTAGACCATGGTCTCTCTTTGGGGCTTTGCTGTTGCTTGCATGGTGGGTGGTGGGATTGCTGATACTTTCTGCTACAATAAGTGGGGGGAGGGTTGATGGGTTGATGCTGCTTGTGCGTAGGAGTGGGGTAAGGGGGTTTGGGGTTCTTAAGTTTTTTTTCCTGACATTCACTCTTTGGGGTTTTCTTCTGCTTTGTAGATGTCTGCGGAGAGTAAGAGTTTCAGGTTGTATATTGTATACATTCTCTGATATAAAATGAAACCATTGAACAAAGATTGACCAACGCCTACTCAATGTTTACAGAAGTCCTGGATTCAAAGCTTCCTGTATCATTTATAACTAGTTCCCTAGAAGACAAACTATGAGCAAACATTCTCACTTACTTTGAAATAGAAATGCTAATATTATGGCCCAGCTCTGTAATAGGCCTTGAACATTAGCTGGAGTGATTGAAATCAGTAAGCTGAGCTCAGAATCGTCCCACCTCGTTAATGAGGCTTCCTACTGAAGATAATGCAAAGGGCACTTCGATTTATTTTTCCATTGAATGACATACTGAATATTACCATAAGTCTTAGAGTATAAACCCCTGCACCATTTGCACACTTCCCACAACAAAATATCTAAAGGTGCAGCATCTCTTTACAATACACTTCCCACACCTCTGGCTGGTATAGTGGGTAAAATAAACAGGACTCATTCAGGTGTTACTGAATGCTTTTTGTCAAGAGTCACTTAGAAAAAAATATAATTCAAGCAGCAATGATTTGCAGTCTTCTAACCTCGTGTGGATTGTGATGAGGCTTCATGCTGATTTCATCCTGTAGGCAGTGATCATGACCTGCACTGACCTCCTGTTAGAGGGGCAGCGAGTATGAATTGACTTGAACTGACAATCAATTTCATGGTTATCATCTGAATCAATATCACTACAATAAGCTATTTATTATCAGAGTCCAGTCTGTGGAATCTTGCTGTGCACACTTCCTTCCTTCTGAAAGTGACTACATGGCATTTCATAGGAAAACAAATATTTTCACTAATGCCTTCAAATACAGGCATTTTAAAAAACTGCCAGAGGAACTCAATTGGCTTAACAGCATCTGTGTGGGGAAGAGGGATTGTCAGCAATGATCGAGTCCCTGCATCAGGACCAAAGCAATCTAATCAAATGAAGTTTAATTGTCATTCAAACCAAAACGAGACAGTGTTCCTCTGGGGCCAAGGTGCAAAAACGTACATGCGCATTCAAAATAACGAGAAAGGAGAACAAAGAAACATAGTCATGTAAGAAAATATATTTTTAGTCCAAGGCCCGGAATGACAAGTCCCGCAAATTGATTGTTCCTGGCAGTCCAACCTATAATTCCACCGATCCAACACTGGAGACCAAGAGAGAGGAAGGGCGATTGCTTTGTAAAGAGGAGAAGGGGAGGGATGAGACAGGGTGATAGATGATGGGTGGAAGCAGACAAGGGAAAGACGGATAGATGGAGAGACAGAGACTGGAAGGTGCTAAGTAGGAGGCGCAACGGCTCCAAGTGCTGGGAATCTCATAAGAAAGGTGATAATGAACCATTAGGGGAGAGATGAAGGATGGTGGAAATCTGGTGGATGAAGTGTATGGGTGATAGGCGAATGGAACGAGGAGGAGTGGGAGTATGGGAAAGGCAACAAAAAATGGAAGACAGAAGGTGGATCAGAAAGAGAGAGAGGGGAACATGGGAGGTGAGCGTTACCTGAAATTGGTATATGAGGTTGTATCAGGCACCGCCCTGGCAGTGGAGAAGATTGAGATGGACAGGAATGTCTGGGAATGGCGTGCTACCAGAAACTTGTGATGACCACTACGGACAGAGTGTATGTGACCACCTCCAGCCCATGATCACCCCTTCCACTGACCCACTACCTACACACTTCACCCACTGGATTCCCTCCCCCATCTAGATCCATCTGTCATTCATCTCTTCTTCAATGGTTCCTTTTAAGTATCACCTTTACCTATCTAATCACAGCATTTCTAGCCTCTGTGTCCCTGCCTTATACCCCTCCAGTCTTTGTCTCTACCTTCACCTTCCCCTTCTCCCACTTGTCCCATCAGCCTTTTATTCTCCTTTCACCTACCTCAGTCTCCCACCTCCATCCCTCCCCTCCCTCACCTGGTTCCTTCAGGCCATTATCCCCCACCTTATCTCAGTCTACCTACTGTATCACTTCAGTCTTTCCCTCTCCCCTTCTCAACCCTGATTTCTGCCCAAAATGTCAACAATTCCTCCCCCATGCCCACAGATGCTGTCTAACCCCCTGTGGCATTTTATTTTTGCTCCAGATTCCAGCATCTGCAATCTCTTATGTTTTAAAGAGTTGGATTTATATAGCACCTTCCTCTGCCAAAACACATCTCAAATCTCTAATCTCAGCTCAGGCTTGGCTGATACACTACTTGTTCTTCACACATCCTAAGATTGTGAAAGGTGTTATATTAATGAGATTTTTTTTATACTATAGCACAAATTACAATAAAACAACATATTGTGAGAGTACAACATATTGCGTTGTTGCATTTAAATTTAATAATGGAGGACATAATATATGTTTTACAGTAAATTTGTAAGCAATTTAAAAGGACTCTGAAGAGTGCATTGCAGAACAGGTAGGGGACATCTGAAAAGGGCATGATTCATGCACTGCTGCCTGTCTTTGGATGCGGTTTAAATCGCTTGATTGGTGGAGATGGAGGCAGCACACCACTTATCTACATGTGAAGTTCCTGTAGTCAGCCAGTGTCAGATGCACAACCAGAAATATCTCCAGTGACCAGCTGAATGATGTCAGCTGCCTCCCAGTGACAAAAATACCAGCCTTTATTATCCGCGATATTGCTGAACATCTCGTTTTAGAGATGCTTTCCATTCTCAATGTTCAACACATCCTCTTAAAACCAAAGGGTTAATCGTCATACAGCAGGAATCACTGTCAATAGTAAGGACTGCAAAATTCAATTTGCATTTCTGTCACATTTTTTAAGCTCAGAGAATTCCAAAGCACCCAGTAAACCAATAAACAAAGAAGATCCCGCAGATGCTGGAAATCCAGAGTAATAAAAAAATGCTGGAGGAACTCAGCAGGTCAGGCAGCGTCTATGAAGAAGAATAAACAGTCGACATTTTGGGCCGAGACCCTTCATCAGGACTGGAAAGGAAGGGGGAAGGTGGCAGAATAAGAAGGTGGGGGGAGGGGAAGGAGTACAAGCTGGAAGGCGAGGAGGAAAGTGGTGGACAGTGAGAAGCTGGGAGGTGATAAGTGGAAAAGGTACAGGGCTAAAGCTCATGAGTTCCTCCACCATTTTTTGTGTATTAGCCAGAAAATTAAGTCCCCTTTCAATAGCTGTCACTAGTATTGCAGGAAATATGGCAGTCAACAGTCTCAGGCCTCAAAAATAGTATTCTGATTTATAAACACAGGAAATTCTGCAAATGCTGGAAATCTCGAGCAAAACACACACAAAATGCTGTAGGAATTCAGCCAGTCAGGCAGCGTCTATGGAGGGGAATAAACAGTCGACATTTTAGGCTGAGACTCTTCATCAGGTCTCGAGCATTTTTTGTGTGATGGTTTATTTTAGTGGCATTGACCAAGAGAAAGATCTTGGACCATGTGACTGTGTGACAGAGAGCACTCAGTGAACACACTCCTCACACATGTGCATTTACACACACACAAACATTGTCTTCCTTGTCATTCTGCTGCCGTTGCGCTGATTGTGCGCACTTGAATATCTTCCCCGATTTATCCTAAAAATGGGTCCTAAAAGGTTTGTCTTTATAGTGTTTTCCCACCATGCACAGGGGAATATCCATTTCTTTAGTAAAGGGGAGGTGTAAATCTGTATATGTCATTTGTGTACTGTATTTAAGGTTGATCTATTTTGTAATGTGATTGTAGCTACATTGCGGGGTGCATTATATTCTAATTCATGTGAGGTCTTAAGTTAACTTTGTGAGAAATTAAAGATGGTATGTCCTAGTGTGTTAAAAAAAAGGAGCTGCTCTCCCTCAGTGGGGGAGGGACATTGGGACTGCCATGAATTCACACTGGATAAAATATTAGAGGTATTATTATGTTTTCTGCTAGATATCTTATTGTAAACATTGGCAGTTTTTCTTCTCGCTATTTTTGCTAATTTTTGTAAGTTTGATTATTGATGCATTTAATAAACACCCTTGCACTAAAGTGCTAAGCGACTCCAGCCATTGTTTCCTTTGGTCCTAACCCACGTATCTGACATATGGTGGCAGCGGTGGGATGGCCAGTTGCAAAGGGGTGTGTTCAACTCTGAGAAGAGTGGGATTGTGGTCCCAAGTCAGGAAACCCTCGAGACCGAAAGTGAAGCAGATGCCTGGGAAACAGCGGAGACCTCAGAGGAGGAAGAATTTCAGGCCAGAAGCAAAAAGACCTTCAAGTGGTACTATCTCCGAACCCTCCCTGGGAAATCTGTTCAGACACTTTCTGTCTGCCCAGCAGAGGAGAGATGATGCTTTTAGGAAGGAACTCCAAAGCCTGTGGACGGGTCCCAAGATGCCTTCTTATCAACAAGGTGACGATATTGCGAACCATCTCTTCAGGTTCAAGAGGACGGCCTGGATATGGCAATGGCCAGAGGAGGAGTAGGCCTGCCAGCTCGTGCCACTACTGACAGGAAGCTGACACTGCAATGGATGAAGAGAGGTCCAACAACTATCCTGACCTGAAGGTGCTGCTGCTGGCTAAGTTTGAATCTCGGCAGAAACCTATTGCCAACACTTTCATTCTGGTACTCTGCCATCAGGGGAGTCACCCACTGAGACGTACCGTTGCCTGAGGGGTCTCTACCAGCAATGGATTCAACCAGCGCAGAAGTCCAAGAAGGAGATTGATGTGGCCATTGTTCCGGTGGAGATGCTGTGGGTTCTCGGATCCATGTTCTGTGGACACCAGAACATGGATCCAAGAGCACGACCCAGTGGATGGACTCACTGTCCTGTAGTAACTCAATGTCTACAAGGGGGCACCATAATGCCATCATTCTGAAGCAACAGAGATTTGAACTGTCTAAGGTAACTCTGCAGAATTGGGAAGTGGAGAGTGGGAGAAATGAGGGCAAAGAACCTTTAGTAGTTTCTTCTAAGACTTTTATTTGCTGCCATTGTCAGCAGCCAGGTCATAAGTCCTCTCTGTGTTCTATCTGACACGGGGAAGGATTGGGACAAGTGGCTACCATTTCTTTTTACATACAGAGAAGTTCCTCAAACATTCACTGGGTTTTCACCCTTTGAACTTTTGTATGGTTGGCCGGTACAGGGACAAATGAACTTGGTAATGCAGTGCTGGGAGCGCTAGATGGTGCTTCTGAAGGGCAGGAAGTCATCCATTACATCCTGCAAATGAGGGACTGTCAGGAGCAGTACAGAGAGGAGACCTGCCTTAACCTCCAGGACACCAAGAAGGCCCAGAATACATGGAATGACCAACAGGAATTCTTCTGTAAGCGTGAATTTGAACCAGGTCAGAATGCCCTTCTACTCCTAACATCATCCCCTAGTGAGTTTCTTGCTAAGTGGCATTGCCCATTTACAGTAGAGAGAAAGGTGATCCCAACTACTTAAGAGGTCCTGTATGCAGAGAAGGCGAAGGAGCATCAAACCTATCACATTAATCTTTTCAAGGCCTGGATGGAGAGAAGGGTTCTTGCCAATAGCATATTTATTGTGGTCTGCCAAATTGCAGAAGAGAATGACTTGGTAGGGGTGATGGAGGCCTGGAAGGAGCTTGGGAAGGTTGACCTCTCCATCTTGATGGCCACCAACCAGTGGAGCTGCAGAGGATGTTTGATGATTTTCCAGCGGAGACCAGGACTGATAAAGGTCCTAAAACATTCCATTAGGGTCAGACCTGATCAGGGTTCAGTATGCCAACATTGTTTAAGAGTGCCAGAGCGCATTGTGAGGCCCTGACGGATGCGATTTGGACCATACTGGAGCTGGGAGTCATTGCATCTTCAAACAATGGAGTGAAACAGTCCTATCGTTATGGTCCCCAAGGAGGTTGGCACCCAGAGGGTATGTATTGATTTCCGGACACTGAATGCCATTTATTTTTTTTGACACTTATCCTATGCCCTGCAGTGATGACCTCGGAGAAAGGACTGGACGGGCAAGCTACATTATTACACTAGACCTTTGTAAAGGATGCTGGCAGGTTCCCTTGGATGACCAATCAAAACCCCTCGCTGCTTTCTGCACACCCCTGGGTCTCTTTCAGATCACCGTGATGCCCTTTGGTCTTCATGGTGCACCAGCAACCTTCCAGCAGCTGACTGACCAGGTGCTCCAAAGTGTGGACTGCAGTGAGGCCTATGTAGATGATGTGGTCGTCTACGGCCAGACGTGGTCAGTGCATAGGGTCCTGGGGAATATTCATGCTGCCACTCACAGCCTCATTCTACAAAAATGTGAGTGGACAGAGAGGGAAATTAGATACCTCGGCTGCCAGCTGGGGCATGAAGAGGTTCGAGCACAGGAGGACAAAGTGGAAGTGACCCACAACAGTCCTTGACCTCACACCAACAGGGAAGTGAAGTCCTTCCTGGGTCTGGTAGGGTGGTGCCACAGGTTCATTCCCCAATTTGCCTCTCTGGCTGTATCTCTTACTAATTTTACTGGGAAGCTTGTAAGCAACTAATGAGGTGGACAAGAGAATGTGAAAATGCTTTTCAAGCCCTTAAAGCTCACGTGTTCTTCACCTGTCCTTCAGAGCCCAAACTTTGATAAATGGTTCCTTGTCCAGGTGATGCCTCAGGAGTAGGTATTGGTGCAGAGCAGGCACAAGGAGAACCTGTCCTTTACCTGAGCTGAAAACGCCTCCCAAGGGAAACCAGCTATTTCACCATTGAAAAGGAGTGTCTGGGCATTAAGTGAGCTGTTGACAGCCTCCGGTGCTATCTCCTCGGCAGGGAGTTCGACCTTTACACAGACCACAGAGCATTGACATGGATTCAGACAATGAGGGGCCGTAATGCCAGAGTGACACAGTGGTACATGGAGCTCCAGCCCTTCAAATTCTGAGTCCACCATAATGCAGGGAAAGGAAATGTTCCTGCAGACTGCCTGTCTCAGCTGCCGAACATCGTCACTGCAGGAGGGGACGGTGGTAATGTGATGAGGAGCTCTCTGTAAAGAAATTCCTTACACATACACACTTACAAACATTGCCTTCTCATTCTGATGTCGTAGAACTGAGTGTACGTATTTCAATGTCTTCCCTGGTATATTCTCATAATGGGTCCTAAACCAAGCTGGTACGCTCGGTTGGCTTTATGGTGCCTTTCCCACCATACACGGCAGAATATTCCAGTTCTTTAGTAATGAGGATGTGTAAATGAGTATATGTTGTTTGCATACTGTGCTTAAGGTCGATACCTCTGTTTATTTTGTAATATGATTGTAACTACATTGTGGGCTGCATTATATTCTGATTCATCTGTATTCTTAAGTTAACTTTGTGGGAAATTAAAAATAGTATGTCCTAGTGTGTAAAGAAAAAGGAGCTGATCTCCCGCAGTGGGAGAGGGAGATTGGGACTGCCAGGAGTTCACACTGGACAAAATATTGCTGAGGTATTATTATGTTTTCTGCTAGATATCTTTTTGTAAATATTGGTAGTGTTCTTTTTGCTCATTTTTATGAGTTTGATTTTTGACACATATAAAAAGCACCCTTGCACTAAAGTGCTAAGCAACTCCGGCCATTTTTTTGGGTCATAACCCATGTATCTAACAGACTGTCAGACCTCTTTTCCCAATTGTTGCTGTGGTATCTTTACGTGCACTTGGCACAGACAGGGCTTTGTCTTAACAACTCATTGATTCAAAACATCTCATTTAGGAATGCAGAAAACTCCCTTGACATCCAGGCAAATATGAAGCATTAGACAGTGTAATAACAAGCACCACAAGGTTTTGAACTCTCCAAACAACAAATCTTCTGAAAGCAGCCAACATTATCAAAGACTCCTCCCACCCCGGACGTTCTTCTCCCCAACTTCCATTGGGCAAAAGAAACAAAAACCTGAAAACACGTACCACCAAGCTCAAGGACAGCTTCTGTCTAGCCTTTCTAAGACTGTTGAATGGACCTCTTGTATGATAGGATAGACTCTTGACCTCGCAATCGACCTCAATACAGCCTTGCACCTTATTGTTTTCCTGCAACGACCATGATACTTATAGGAGTGGAACTAGGCCATTCGATCAAGGCTGATTTACTATCCTGCTCAACCCCATTCTCCTGCCTTCTCCCCATAACCTTTGATGCCCTTACTAACCAAGAACCTATCAACTTCTGCTTTAAATATACCCAATGACTTGACCTCCACAGCTGTCTGTGGCAATGAATTCCACAGATTCATCACCCTCTGGCTGAAGACATTTCTAAAAGATATTCTTTTTATTCTGAGATTGTGCCCCATGGTCCTAGACTCTCTGGTTACTGGAGATATCCGCTCTGTGTCCACTCTATCCAGGCCTTTCAATACATTTTCTCTGTAAATATAACACTATATTCTGCATTGTTATTGTTTTCCCTTGTGCTACCTCAATGCACTTGTGTTGTGAAATAATCTGTTGTGAATGGCATACAAAACAAAGTTTTCTACTGTGCCTTGGTACATGTGACAATAATAAACCAATTACCAAACTTTCTCCAGAACAATAATCATCATCTTCAAGAGGAAATTGGTAAAATTGTCTCATCGCTTACTTCATCCTGAATTAGATTTACTTCCAGGCTACAGGAATAGCGAGTGTGCCTATTGATTGTAACAGTGCAGCATGCGGAGCAAACCACTCACATGAGTTTACACGGTGCAAATATGATAATGAATTTGTTTGACTGGCTACTGGCAACATCACTTTTCACCCATCTTTTCCTTCTTTCAAATGCTAAGTGTCTCTGTTGACAAACAGCAAAATGGGAGAAGAAACTGGAAGGGTTAAATGAGAGGCTGACAGAAGGAGGAAAAAGAAGGTAGCAAGAGCATGGTATTAGGGGAAAGAGAGAGATGAAAGGAGAGAAAGATCTCCCCAACTCTTCCTCCGCTACATTAACGACTGCGTCCCTGCTGCTTCAGGCACCCATGCTGAGCTCGTCAATTTCTTTGCTTGTAATTTCCACCCTGCCCTTCAACTCAGTTGGTCCATTTCTGACACCATCCTCCCTTTTCTCAATCTGTCTCTATCTCTGGAGACAGCTTATCTACTGACATCTTTTATAAACCTACTGATTTCCATGGTTATCTTGACTATACCTCTTCCTACACTATCTCCTGCTATTCCCTTCTCTCAGTTCCTTCGCCTCCACCACATCTGTTCCCAGGATGAGGCTTTCTTTTCCAGGACAACAGAGATGTTCTCCTTCTTCAGAGAATGGGGTTTCCCTTCCTTCACCATAAAGCTGCTCTCACCTGCAACTCCTCCATTTCCTGAACATCCGTGCTCACCCCATCTTCCTGCCGCCTTAACAGGGATAGAGTTCCTCTTGTCGCAGGTTGACTCTATGGTTAAGAAGGCATACAGTGCATTGGACTTCATCAACCGTGTGATTGAGTTTAAGAGCCGAGAGGTAATGTTGCAGCTTTATAGGACCCTAGTCAGACCCCACTTGGAGTACTGTGATCAGTTTTGGTCACGTCACTAAAGGAAAGATGTAGAAACTATAAAAAGGGTTCAGAGGAGATTTACAAAGATGTTGCCTGGATTGGGGAGCATGCCCTGTGAGAATAGGTTGAGTGAACTTGGCCTTTTCTCCTTGGAGTGTCAGAGGATGAGGGGTGACCGGATAGAGGTGTATACGATGATGAGAAGCATTGATCGTGTGGATAGTCAGAGGCTTTTTCCTAGGGCTGAAATGGCAGCACGAGAGGGCACAGTTTTAAGGTGCTTGGAAGCAGGTACAGAGAAGATGTCAGGGGTAAGTTTTTTTACACACAGAGTGGTGGGTGTGTGGAATGGCAACAACGGTGGTGGAGGCGGAAACAATAGGGTCTTTTAAGAGACACCTGGATAGGTGCATGGAGCTTAGAAAAATAGAGGGCTATGGGTAACCCTAGGTAATTTCTAAAGTAAAGACATGTTCGGCACGGCATCATGGGCTGAAGGGCCTGTATTGTGCTGTAGGTTTTCTATGTTTGTCCTTACCTAGCACCCGAGCATCCAACACATCATCATCCGCAACTTCTGCCTATCACTAAGCATATCTTTACCTCCCCACCTCTCTCCGCTTTCCACAAGGATCACTCCCTCTGCAATTCCCTTGTTCATTCGACCCTCCGCACTAATCTCCCACCCGGCACTTATTGCTGCAAGCGACAGAAATGCTACACCTGCCCATTTACCTCCACCCTCACCTCCATTCAGGGCCCCAAACAGTCCTTTAGGTGAGGCAACACTTCACCTGCAAATCGGCTGGGGCCGTCCATTGTGTCTGATGCTCCCAACGTGGCCGCCTCTATTTTGGTGAGACCTGTTGTAAATTGATGGAATGCTTTGTCGAGCACCTCTGCTCCATCTACCAAATCCAGAACTTCCTGGTGGCCAAACATTTTAATTCTGATTCCCATTCCCATTCTGACATGTCATCCATGGCCTCCCCTTGTGTCACGGTGAGGCCACACTGGATAGCCTCCAGCCTGATGGTATGATATTGATTTCCCCTCCCAGTAAACAAATTCCACCACACCCCTTCCTCTATTCCCTACTCTGGACTTTTACCTCCTCTCACCTGCCTGTCACTTCCCCCTGGGTCCCCTCCTCCTTCCCTTTCTCCCATGGTCCACTCTCCTCTCCTATTGGATTCCTTCCTCTCCAGCCCTTTACCTTTCCCACCCACCTGGCTTCACCTATCACCTTCCAGCTAGCCTCCTTCCCTTCCCTTCACCATTTTATTCTGGCATCTTCCCCCTTCCTTTCCAGTCCTGATGAAGGGTCTCAGCCTGAAACGCCAACTGTTTATTCATTTCCCAAGATGTTGTCTGTCCTGGTGTGTTCCTCCAGAATTTTGTGTGTCTTGCTGAGAAAGAAGATAAATTGGATTTATTGTCAAATTTCCCAGAAGGGCTTTGCAACTGAATGCACAAAAATGTGAGCATATCTTTACTCAACGCTTCTTTCATAGTTGTATTTTTTATAGTGCCTTTCACATTATCTTTCCTTATTAAAGGTATTGCTCCTAACATTAGTAGATGAAGTGTGAATTGAGTAAAACCTGAGAGTTGTGACTGGCCTGTTTGATTTAATGAAATAAAGGATGAACAATAGCCTGCAGGAGCTTGCACGCTGGTTTGAGAGTCACATAATCCTGAACATTATGGGCCCTTTGAATCACACAAAGAGCCAGGTGGTACATGCTTCTTACTGATGTTTCGATTCGAAATCCATGCATCAGGCCCGACATTGTAACCCTCTTATTCTTGAAGATCACATGGTTCCAATGAATCCCACTGTACCAATATTTATCAATATTACTCAAATGTCCTCACTGATGTTCTGATGAATTGTTGGAGTTGACTGCAAAGAGAAATTCATGGCCAGAGTAACGTAAGTACAGTCTCTTCCACTTAAACCATCCAAGCTTAACTTGAGTAGGCCCCTACTCTGGACAAATGGCAATAACAATTTGATATGACTGTAATTACAAAGGCTTCATCCATAATACATTCAGTGTGTTGACTGTTGAATAAGTACTTACCTTGTACTCACCCATTTAAATGGCTCCTCTGATTTCAACCAAAATTGGACCTTTAAGTGGCTTCAATTGGATGTTTGCCATTTTGTAAACAAAAATGTGGAGGAAACAGCAGATCCAACAAAAGCAGCCATCTCCATTCATCACCGAACTCTCCAATGTGTTCATTTGCATTTTAAAAAATCATCATTACGGTAATCACACCTTAACCGACAGTGAAAGCTGATCACAACTGTCTGAAATCAGCTGAGCCTTTAAAAATGGCAAATAAGGATAAACACTCACTGTGGAAAGTAGTCAGCTCACTTTAAATGGTTTTAAGTTAAGCCTTTGTAATTGAGGGTTATGGTAATAAACGTTTAGAGTCACTTTCTTCACCTGTGATAAGTGTGCTGGGAACAATAAAAACCATAAAAGTCCGTCTTTAAATTCACTCCCACACTGTGAAATGTATTTAACTCAACTGGATTTTTCTCCCTGTAAGGCTTCTGGTTTAAGATGGCACTGGTGAAGTGCAGCGATGACTTGCTGGAAGAAAACACAACCATTTGCTACTTTATTACTCACATGTTTTCTCAGACATGATCATTGCACTCAATAACCTGTAACTCCTCTTTCCAGAGTTGAGCTTTCGAACCGCCTGTACCACCTGGGATTTTTGTGGTGTGAAAGTCTCAAAGGTGCAGCACAGTTGTGGTGTGGTACAGGCCAAATTGAGGCAGTGGGGCCCAGGCCTGAGAGTGAGGAATGACCCACTGTTTGGCAAATTTAAGCACTGGGCCAGACTGGAAAGGTCAGGTACGAGCCAAATCAAGCTGGAGGAGCCCAGGCCTGCGAGCATATTGATGCGGCAGGGCCCAGGTCCCAAAATGAGGAACAACCTGAGGTTTGGCTGATTTAAATGCCGAGCCAGATTGAAAAGGCCGGGTACAAGCCCTATCATATCGAGATGGCAAGGTTCGGCAATGTATCGAAGCTGCGGGGCCTGGGTCCGAGAGTGAGGAACAACCCAAGGTTTGGTCAATATAATCGCCGGACCAGATTGAAAAGGTCAGGGCATTGGGACCCGAGGCTGGGGATGGCCCAGTCTGGCAAGGTTTACTGTGACTGTGGCATGCAACTAACGGGCTCCTGGATCGGCAATGATGGCTTCGGGTACTGTGGACTCACTTTCATGAACTTCAGTTCTGAATGTTATTTGCTTACTTTTATCATTTGTATGATTTTTTTCCTGCACATTGGGTGCTTGACAGTCTTTTTTTTAATGGGTTCTATTAGTTTTTTTTGTTTTGCGTCTGTCTGTGAGGAGACGAATCTCAAGGTTGTAATTAGTATAAGAGTACCGTACTTCGAACTTGGGAGAACCACCCTGCTAATCAAAGAGCTGACTGGACTCATCTATGGAATGCCTCTTAGAGTAAAGCAACTGGGAGAAGGCAAACGTCCTTGTGATGTTGGCTGGAAGCTGCAAGCCGTTGACTACACACAGGCTGTGGACTGAAGCGAATTCCATCCTGTATCCATCCTGTAGACCTGCAGTAGCTTTGTGCTCAAGCACAGTTCGCTCTTCATCAGTGCTGAATTGTATGGTAGGAATACAATCATGTAACATGCAACATTTTTGCATATTTGAAAGTGAAAAGATTTCAAAGAGTAGATGAAGCTTTATTTGTCGCATGTACATCGAAACATCCAGTGAAAAGTGAAGGCGAAGTCCCTGAGAATGGACAGAGGGCATGTTGCTGTTTCTGTACCATTAGCCAAACAGCAAAGCACGTATTCCACAACGGCTGCAAGTACCTTCCCCTGGCAGTGGGAATCCAGGATCTATATCCCTTAGCTACTGCCAGCTACCAGAGAGGCAGCCAAATAGGAACATTTACAGAGCATTTTCTTCTCTGCTGATCGACCCTGACTGACTGATGTTCAAAGTAGTCTGCAAAGGCTGAAAACATTTAAAAAGGCAATTCCAGGACAAGTTGTATCTTTTTTACCCTTTTGATGCCATTTGACAGCAGCGTAGGGAAATCTTGTGCTATTCCGGACAAATCTTCTGAGGTTGGATATGGAATAGAACTCCCACTAAACACCCCAGTGAAGTGTAAAGATGGAATATTGTTTGCTCTAAAAATCCCAACAAACACTTCCAACAAACTGGAGATGATCTGTCCTAGGGTTGGAGGAGTGAGTGAGTGTGTGTGTGTGTGTGTGTGTGTGTGTGTGTGTGTGTGTGTGTGTGTGTGTGAGAGAGAGAGAGAAAAACTTGTTTTGCTTATCTATCAAATCCCTCCCCACTAATCTCCCTCCTGGCACTCATGCCTGCAAGCACCTTTAAGTGTTATACCTGCCCATGCACCTCCTCCTTCACCTCCATTCAGGGCCCCAAACAGTCTTTCCAGGTGAGGCAACATTTCACCTGCAAATCTGCTGGGGTTGTCTATTGTGTCCTGTGCTCCCGATGTGGCCTCCTCGACATTGGGGGACTTCTTCATCGAGCTCCTCTGCTCCATCCGCCTCAAGCAGGCCTTCCCAGTGGCCAAACATTTTAATTCCAATTCTGAATCCATCGTACTGATCCATAGACTCCTCTTGTGCCAAGATGAGGCCACACTCAGGGTGGAGGAGGAACACCTTACATTCCGTCTGGGTAGCCTCCAACCTGATGGCATGGAAATCAATTTCTCCTTCCAGGAAACAAATTCCACCCCTCTTCCTTTTATTTCTTCTCACCTGCCTTACTTTACCCTGGGTCCACTCTTTCCTTTTCTCCTATGGTCCACTTTCCTCTTTATCAGATTCTTTCTTCTCCAGACCTTTACCTTTCCCACCCATCTAGCTTTACCTATCACCTTCCAGCTAGTCTCTTTCCCCTTCCTCCCTCCCCCCACCTTTTTATTCTGGCAACTTCCCCCTCCCTTCTCAGTCCTGAAGAAGGGACTCAGCCCAAAACGTCGACTGTTTATTCATTTCCAGAGATGTTGCCTGACCTCCTGAGTTCCTCCAGCATTTTGTGTGTGTTGCTTTGGATTTCCAGCATCTGCAGACTTTCTCATGTTTGCTTTTCTGTTGTTGTTTTGTTAGTTCTCTTGCTGTTGTTGTGTTCTGCTGAACATTGTGGATGTGCTATATTGCCACCAGAATGCATGGCAATACTTGCGGGCTGCCCGCAGCACATCCTTTGGTTGTGTTGGTTCTTTAATGCAAATGATGCATTTCACTGTTTGTTTCAATGTACATGTGATAAATAAATCTGAATCTGGCACAGAATAAGGCAGTCTCTGCACTGTTGTTGTAAAGATATTATCATTATGTTCCCAGTCGTATGACATAGGTGATCATGGTCTATGACCATGATTATTCTTGGCAAATTCTACAGAAGTGGCTTGCCAGTGCCTTCTTTCTGGGCAAAATAGAGAGTAAAGTTGCTCTTGCAAAGTTTTACCAAACAATCCCTGCAAATATTTCCTCTAATTCCCTCTCTACATTCTTTGCAAGCACCCAGACAAGGTTAAACATGGAGAAAGATTTCCCCTGCAATGTCCCATCAAATATACCCAATGATGGAGATATAGAATAACATTCCTTTGTACTGTCCCATCAATATAATTAACCTCCAATGAACTCATTACTTCTGCAATGTGTTACTTCTATTCCTGATGGAAGCTTTGTAAAATCTTAGACAGCTCATTACTGTGATTATCTGGATGTTGTCAAGTTGGCTGATGTGGCCTGAAAGTATTTGACATATAACATGTATGGATGATAGAGAAGAACAGCAGTATCATGCTTCACTGGAAATCAGGAGCGACAGGTGACAAGTCAGTGTCTCAACTCTTACCACATTGCTCAAAAGTTCAAATGGCCGATCATTCCAAAATTCAGCAAGTACTGAAATATTTGTGTTCACTGAAGTTTGTTAGCTCAAGACGAGTGTCTTAAATATTGTGAAATTGATCTTCCATAAACCACAATGTGAAATTTTCTTTGCTCTGCATTCAATCAATGGTACTTGAAAAATTCTAGAACATATCTTAAACAACAGAGGCATCATCAGTCCCTAACAACAATAGTATTTATATAAAGCATATCTAGGGGTATAAATGTAATTGATAGTCACAATTCAGAATGTGCCATGCCTGTACAATTTAATTTAGCATTAAGATAGATGAGTACTGAAGAGTCCAGATATTTCATTTTTCCTGTCCTTCCTGGTGATCTACATCTTCACATCCATCTACTATTCCACACAGAAGTTCCATATAATGTAGCAATAACTTGCTAGTCCTGTAGATCACTGCTTTCAGTTCAGGGTTAGACCATGCCTCACAAAGCCCCTTTACATGCATCTAGTAGCTTTAGGTACACAGCAAGGAAGTTATATTGGAAAATAAAAGTTTCATACTTTTATTTATTATGTTTCCAAAATTACATATGTGCCTGAATGGAAATCCGAATACTGGGAAAGAGCAATGGAATTTTTTTTCTGTTCAGTTTTGGGATCTGGGCCTTACTGGCAAGCCAGCATCTCTAACTGCCTTTAAGACATAGAGCAGTGGTTCACTGCTATTTGGCGAAGGTACTCCTACAGTGCAATGGGAAAGGTAGGTTCAGAACTAAGGCTCCGCTGCAACAAAGGAATAACACTGTTTTCCTTGCCTTCCGAAGAAGTCACAGTTTGGGAGATATCATTTAAATAAAGTTGTCATGTTGCGTCTTGGTGGTATAAATTGGTAACCGTGGTAGAGGGAATGTTGCAGTTGAACATTACAAGCCAAGAGAAGCTATGTTTGGAAACGAAACCATGCTGGAGACAGATTCATTCCCCCATTCCCAAAGTCAGAGCATTCGACATTGTTTATCCCTTTTTTTTATTACCTTGATGTACTTAATGATCTGTTTGGGTGGCATGCCAAGCTTTTCCACTGTATCTCAGCACGTGACAATAAATAAACTAATTACCAATTAGCTGTGTTATACCTCTGTCAACCCTGGGACATCCACTTTTACAAGCTCTATAGTCATGAAGGAAATACTACAGCCAACTGGCTCTCAGCAAACTCCCTGGAAAGGCAAGGAATAAATGTTCAAATACAAATTCCAGTGATGTGAGATACAAGTAAACATTGGCCAGGGCACCTGGAAGAACCAATGCTCTTTGTAGGGTGCACAGAAATTTAAAAATCTACTTGAGGGCGTTATGTTTGTTCTTCTGACGCCATGTTATGTTTGTTTGTGATAAAGTTAAATTTAGCGTGGGCAAAACCAACACATCTTTATTCGTAACACTCCAACAATGGCTTCAGCTTGACACGAGTGCATGCAACCTGTTCACCATCGTCACTTCTGGTTCCGGGTGAACTGCCTGCATTGCAGACTGGGAATGGAAGTTCTTTATTACGTACATACATAATAACATAGAGGGCAGGTGGGAATTCTGCTTAAACAGCACCTCAGCTATGCAGCAATACCTCAGAGCTACACTCTCATGTTACAGAGCGGGGGGGGGGGGGGGCGGCAGTGTATGTTCCAATTGCAATTTTCTGTCATGCAAAGTGGTGCCATCTGCATGTAAAGAAACTGGAGCTGAAACAATCATATTTACTTAATTGGCCTGAAACATTGATCTTTATTTCTTTCCATAGATGCTACCTGACCTGCTGAAGTTCCTCCAGCATTTTGTGTGATATATTTACTTCAGTCCAGATGAAGTGTCTTAACCCAAAATGTCAATTGTCCATTTCCCTCCACAGATGACCTGCTGAGTACCTCCAGCACCTTTGTGTTTTTACTGTATTTGTTTATTTCTCCCCACAAATTCTGAGAGCAATTTTTCATTCTGTGTCTCAAATTTCTGTTAAATGAATGGCTATAATGCATGTAGTAGCCTGCACTGAGAATGCTGGCCTCAGTTTAGCACTTGGAGCATTGAAAGAATGATGAAAGTAAATGCCTGCTGCCTGGACAAGTTCTCTTTGTAATGGGAACAAAGGGGAAGAACCCATGTATGACACTGGATCCAAGTAAAATGAAAACAGCAGGTCAAATAAGTTTTCATTTGCATTTTTTATTTTAAAAAAAAGTTCCCCCTCCCATGTAAGATTTTTAAACATTTTCACACAATTCGGCACATAACAGGTTAGGCAAAATCCACCAACGAACCATCTGCAACCAGAGAATCCGTATAAAGAGAACCAACAGGAAAGAAAGCAGCCAATAAAACAGATTGCATCAGCAACATTGTACAAAACAGTTACACAATACATTTTACAAAATGGTTTTTATTTGCACAATAGTTAACAAGATTCAATGGACACAGTAAATGCAGCACCAAACTCAAAACAAAAATACTTTAAGTGTAACCATGGCAACTTGGTGCTCAAAACAACCTGCTATGGTTACCTTATCTTGCCCCATTGTAAATTAATTTGTCATGAGGAATTAGGAATGTCATGCTAGTGCACAATGGCAGAGTATGATGGGTTGAGAACAGTGTAACTGGAATGGAAGAGAGAGCATGATAATCTTCCAATTCCCACATCTCAGTTCACACACCCAAAAAATTAACAAAAACAGTGTCAACTCCTCCAAATCTAAAATCCAGGAATTGAAATAAAGGTCCGCAACTCTCAAAGCCTAGCTAGCAATACTGCAGGCAGGAACCAGGCCAAATCCAGCCAGGACTGGGATACTGCACCAAGAAACCAGGTCAAGCTAAGACAGGAATGGGATACCAGCGATTTGTTGTGCCATTGAAAGATTTCCCATGGTAGATTAATATTCTTTACAGGATACAAATAAAACAATTAAAAAAGGAGTAACTTGGACAGTCCTAAGAAACTGTTCAGTGCTTGAATATCAATTTTATTTTATCAGAAGAATGTGCTTGTCCATCAGGTTTTACTGTGTAAGGATTAGTGACAATTCCTCCAAAGAGCCACATAGAATTTTAAGTACTACTTACGAACTCTACTTCAGACTTTTCTTTTTGTGATCGACAATTCTGTAAGCTACATGTTTCCAAGGACATTTACAGATAGACCCCTCCCGCCCCCACGCACAGACTGCCTTCTTTTTCTTTCTAAATAGTAAATCTATACAGATGGTTCTGGTCAAAGAATGCTGTTCCTTTTCATGAGAAGCTGCAAATGTGTAGGATTGCAACGGTGAATTCTGTTCCAAAACTCTACTCCTGCAGTTGACAACTAATTCTCTTATTTTGTGTACACAATAACTTCCCTTGTTTGAAGATCAGAAAAAAACTACAAAGGTTTGAAATCTGAAATAGATTCCTCCACCCCACCCCTCAAGATTTGGGAGTCTAAAACCAGAGGGCACAGGTTTAAGGTGAGGTGGGGAAAAATTACAGGGGATCTGACAGGCAAGTTTTTCCACGAAGAAGGTGGTTTGCATATGGAACTGAGAGCTCAAAGGTGGGAACAAGTACAACTTTTAAAAAACATTTGGATGGATACGTGGATATGAAAGGTTCAAATATGGCCAAATAGAAGCAAATGAAACTAGTTGAGATAGGTATCTGAGTCAGCATGGACAAGTTGGGGCAAAGGGCTTGTTTCCATCCTGTGTATCTGATAAAACAGGAAATTGCAGAAACACACAAGTCAAGCAGCAACAGTGGAAACACAAACAGTATTTCTCAGACAAAATGCTGGAGTAACTCAGCAAGTCAGGCAGCATCTATGAAGGGAAATAAACAGTCAACACATTGGACTGAGATCCTTCATCAGTTTCTTGGTTCAAAACGTCAATGGTTTACTCCCCTTCATAGATGCTGCCTGAAGTGCTAAGCTCCTCCAGCTTTTTGTGCGGGTTGCTCAAGGTTTCTGGCAACTGGAGAATCTTGTGATAACAGTTAGTGTTTCTGGTCCAAGATTCTTTTTACAGATAAAATCCGACTGCTGAGTGTTTGCAGTATTTTCTGTCTTATTTTCCTTCCCTTCTAAATACTTGAAAACTTCAGATATTTGACCAGAAGACCATAGGATATAGGAACAGAATTAGGCCATTTGGCCCATTGAGTCTGCTCCACCATTTCATCATGACTGATTTATGATCTTTCTCAACCCCATTTTCTTGACTTCTCCCTGTAACCTTTGACTCCCTTACTAATCAAGAAATCATCAACCTCTGCTTTAAATATACCCATTGACTTGGCCTCCACAGCCATTTGTGGCAAGGAATTCCACAGATTCATCAGCCTTCAGTTGAAGAAATTACTTAACAGCTTTATTCTAAAGGGACGTGCTGGCTTTTAGACTGTCTTTTGGTCTGGACTCCCCTACATCTTCTCCATGTCCATTTGATTTAGCAATAACTAATTAATTTCCCTCCAAAGGCTGTCAAATTTGATTGCAACACAAGTCATTTTGATTTGCTTCCCAAACCCGAGTGGATTTCCAGGCTCACTGACACAAAACACAGGAAGACAATGGTCCATTGGCTTTACGGGCCCTGACCTGCCATTCAGTCAATTCCTTTCTTCTCTCTTTTCCTCATTTCCCATGACCTTCTGTATTTACAAAAATATATCACTCTTTTGAAAGATCTAATTACTTACTAGATGATTCAGATTTTTTTTAGGGATACTGAAATTCTAGATTTTGTTTTTTTTTTGGCCAGAAGTGCTTCCTAATTTTATTTCTCAACGGCAAAGCTACAATTAAACACTTTCTCATTTTCGATCCTCTCAGAGAAGAGTTTTGTCATATCGAACCTGTTAATCCGTCCCACATTTCTTTTCAAAACCCCTGATCAGATTAGCACTGAGTCACTGATAAACAAGGCTATACAGCCTGTCCGCATAATGTCACCCGCTAATCCCTGGTACCTTTCTAGAGATCTCCGCTGCAAGACATCCTTTCTAAAGTGTAGTGGCGGAAATTGAATGTAATATTGCAGTGGATCTTTTAAAAAAGGCTCTGTACAAATAGCATATCTCCCTTTAGTATTCCAGTCGCTTTGAGATAAGACCAAACATTCAATTAGCCTTTTTTTAAAAGTTTCTTGCCCTCATTCCTTGACTTTTAATGAATTATGGACTCCCAAGTCCTTTTGTCCTTCTACAGTCCCTGTTTAACACCTATTTAAGAAGCATCATGATTTAACTTTCTTGGGTTCTAAGTGAATGACCTCAGACTTGTGCATTGAACTCCATAAGCCATAATTAAATAAATCACACTCCCACCACACTGCCCAACTGGCAAGAATCCAGGAGTACCCAAGAGCTATAATACTTAGTTAAGTTAAGTTCATAGGAAATATTCATCATTTATGGAAGCTTAAATCTTAATAATCCCCATTCTGAATTAGTGCTATTCTTTTCACAAACCAATTCACTCACACGTGCTAACAACTGCCAATAAGTCGAGCACTACCCAGTGATGCCCATAGGGAACCTTTCACCCGAAAAAGACAAAGCTGCAAGCTCTATCAGTTTCCAGGGAGACCAATAGAGGGAGAATAAAAAGCAGTAAATTGCACAAAGGGCATTGAATAGCAAATCAACAATAGCAAGATTCATTAGCTATTTGGTCCTTCCACCCCCACCAGCCCCCCCCCCCCATTTCTCTCTCAGACAGATGCACACACACAGTTGGTCCCCATCTCTCTTTCTCTTTTGGTCCCCTGGAAACTGTCTACCAGCTGAAGCATGCACCAAAGAAAAAGTGCTCTTTAGGGAAAGAAAACTGAAAAGTAAATGATATAAAGGTATCACATTGCAATAAGACAGCAGTGGCATTAAACCCAATGCTTGGGGACTTGGAAAGCCCAAACTCAGTGCTTCTCGATTTATCTACTTAATATCCCTCATCTGGTACTCCAGAAGTGCTTCCTGTTTTCCTGGTCCATTAAGTAGCTTACCCAGAAAACAGGTTCTACGTTTAATAGTCATGTTGCTAACTACCTGATATTTAAACCTCTGTCGTCAGAACCCTCCCGTGGGCTAATGTGGCAGTGTAGTGGTAAGGGTAATGCGTTACAGCACTAGTGACCAGAGATCAGCAACAGAGGTTTAATTCCCAACATTGTAAGGAGTTTGTACGTTCTTCCCGTGGCTGTGCAGGTTTCCTCTGGGTGCTCCAGTTTCCTCCCACATTCCATAAATGTATGGGTTAGTGTAAGTGAGTTGTGGGCATGCTATATTGGTGCCGGAAGCATGGCAACATTTGCGGGCTGCCCCCAACACTTATTTGGACTGTGTTGGTCATTGACACAAAATAAAGCATTTCACTGTACGTTTTGTTGTACATGTGACAACCAACACTAATCTAATCTATTCAGTCAGATCACTACTTCCCTGGCCCTCCAACCCAAGTCTCCAGCTGGCTTGTTCTGAGGGAGGTGAGGTTGCACAGAATCACTTTGTCTGTTTAAGCCCAGAATTCATGCTACAGAGCAACTTTTTCATATCATTAAATTCTTTCATGGCATTAAATCCAAAGAAAAAGTTAGTAAACTAAGAATTTTCTGATCTGTTAGATAGCTTAAAAGAAAATTGTTTGAAAAAAAGTCCTCAGAAAATTATTAAAAATTGAGCTGAATTGAAATCATCAAACACTCCAGTAGCTCACTGAGAGGGGAACAATCTCAATCTTATCCCACCATTTCTCCCTCCCATAGGAGCCACCTGACCATCTTTCTAACCATTTGTCGTTTTGGTGTCAGGCTTCAGCTTTGTTTATAAGTTTGAGACAGTTGTAAAATACCAGTTCACACCATTAAGTTATAACAGATAGAGAACGGGGAAATAAGTTGGGGGGGGGGGGCGGGGACATGACTGCTCCGAGAGCCTGTTTGATGGGTTGAATGACCTCTCTATATTAAAAGAAAATATGGAAAAAAAATACAGAATAAAACACAAATCTGATTAATGGGTTTCTCTAAACTATAAAAATCATCCTAAAATTTATGAAATATATATCAACTACATTTGACTTTTTAGCGCCTTGGTTTCAGTGAACTTTAACCACAATGCAGAATATTAGAATGTGGAGTAGGGGTAGGCCATGGCTGAAATCCCCTCTCAGTTCCACTTTCCTGCACCATCCCCACACATCATTTCCTCTACTTTGAAAGAACCACCACAACTCTATGAGATAGAGAATCTCAAAGTTTCACCACTCCCAGAGTGCAATAAATCTCAGCCCCAAATGGCCAACCCCTTATTCTGAGATTCTGGTACCTAGATCTCGACTCCTGAGCTGTGGAAAAATGCATCCCTGCATCCAGTCCATGATGAACTTTGACTGATAAAGCTCTATGATTTTGCCACTTTCCCTCTGCCTTGGTCAATCGTGTACTTGAAACAGAGTTCAAGGTTTCACTGATGCAAGAGCTGGGAGGCTCTCTAGTCAATGGGTCGACAACTATCACACCCCATTTTAAATTAATTGAAGAACAGGAGATTTAAAAAAAAATGTAGGCCTTTGTAAACCAAATAATAACCAGCTCACTTGCACTGCAGTGAGAAGCATTGATATGTCCAAATCATGAGTTTCTGTTGAACGTTTTCATAACAGATCAGTTTGCCAAATAAGACCAGAAGATACAAGAGCTGAATTAGGCTATTTGGCCCACTGAGACCATTCTGCAATTCAGTCATGGCTGATTATTTTTAACCTCATTTTCCTACTATCTTCTTGTAACCCTTAGCCTCAATACTAATCAAGAACCTATCAATCTCTGCCGTTAAGACACCCAGTGACTTTGAAAACCACAACTCTCAATAACAACTGATGTCATAGATTCACCACCATCTGCCTGAAGAAATGCCTCTTCATCTCAGTTTTAAAGGACATCCCTTTACTCTGAGGCTGTGCCCTCAGATCCCAGACTCTCTCCGAATGAAAACATCCTCTCTGTGTCTACTCTATCCAAGTCTTTCAGTATCCGGAAGGTTTCATTGGGATTCCCCCCCTCCCCAAACCCACATCCTTCTGAACTCCATCAAGTACAGGCCCAGAGACAAAACACTCCTTAGATGTTAAACTTTTCATTCCTACGGTCATTATGTGAACCTCTCCAGGGACAGCACATATTTCCATAGATACAGGGCACGAAATTGCTCATGGCATGCTAAATGTGATTTGACTAATGTCTTGTAAAGCTGTAGCAGTCCACCCTTGCTTTTATATTCTGGTCCAGAATACGTAGCTCTAGGAGGAAAAAGCTTTCTGGAAAAGTTTTTTCTCTCTTGAATCCTCTGACATTGTTTCAACCTTGACCAAACTCTAGCTCGGGATGGCCAGTGAACAGTCACTTAACCAGGAGGTTTTATGAATGCACCTTAATTATGGTTAAGCTTTGCAACATTTCAGTTGGCACTACACCATGCTGAGAAATACATTATGCTGGAAAGAGGGAGCATTAAGCACATATCCAAATTATTCTCCCTCAGGATAGGTTTGCATTGGGTAAGGCAAAGATGAGTCAGGAATTGATGGACATGCAACAAGTTGGTGTAATATTTATAAAAAAAAGTCAAATACCGCCTACACAGACTGCATTTTGACATCCAGTGAGCCATCTATAAATCAACTCTCATGTGACTCCCTGAAAAGCAAGTTACGTGACACAGGGTGTAACACAGTCCCTCACACCATTGATTTTAGCCAGAGTGAATGTGCTGACAGGATTGTTTCACATTGCTTAGTTTTATAACTTTTACAGCTCTTAGGGTCCTAACAACACTAACATTTATTCCTCAAGCCAGGTAGGACTAGTTTAGATCAGCAGGAACACGGGAGATTCTGCAGATGCTGGAAATCCAGAGCAACACGCGTAAAATGCTGGAGGAACTCAGCAGGTCAGGCAGCAGCTACGGCAATGAATAAAGAGTCAACATTTCAGACTGAAATGCCGACTCTATTCCTCTCCATAGTCGCAGTCTGACCTGCTGAGTTCCTCCAGCATTTTGTCTAGATTAACAGGAGTCACATAGGTGAAGGGTGGCTGGTTTTATTTCCATAAACTACCAAGGATGTGTGTTATTTTTTGCGTTCATGTCTCATTTTGCACACAGCTTTTTTTTCTCTTCACCAAATTGTTTAATTTCTGTATAATTTAGAATCTGTGTGTTGTCTGAACCCAAGTGTCTGTGATGCTGCTGCAGGTTTTTCCATTGTTCCTGTACTTCACCACACCTGTGCACATGACAATAAACTCAACTTGACTCCTTGAAACAACATGACTGATGAAGCAGTCACGATTTCACATCAATCCATTAGCTTCATGTACATTTACTGGTGCCAGCCTTCTGTGGGAGATGTTTTCAACTGCCACCATTCTCTGGATCATTAGACTCAATGACAAGGTCACTTCAGCACTGAGTTCACAAGTCCTATAGTGGTGAGAAGGGTAAGTGATCAATTTGTCAAAGCTCAGCTCATTATATATCTGTGGTGTACCTCCAGCCTTTTCAATTTTTATGGCAATATACTCTCAAGGACTGATAGCAATGTTGTACAGCCCCCCCGCCCCCCCAGCACTGCTCTCACTTCCTTGCACTGTCCCTTCTCTGTACCACTTTCTCTTTCAACATTAAGACATACTGCCCTTGTTTAATGCATTCCTGTTTACGGAAATCTTAGCGCCAGGTCTGAATCTATTGAGAGGGTTGGTGGAGGCACGCTCTTCATGCCAGAGCAGTACAATGTAACAATTATTACTTAGTGATAACATTGCTGTCATCGTGTTCTTGTAGGAGTTCTTCAACAAAATTAACACTTAATGCATTGGCAATTTTGGAACAAAGAGAGTGGTGTTCCTGCATGATAGCATCTGATAAATTGTGATGTTTGTTGCTCTGCACAATGCCTGTGTGTTAGTACTGTGGGAGGTGCAGCACTGTGTTTACAGCATAGCCCTGCTGCCCACAATAGTGACAGACTGCCCTTTTAAATTGGAAAACAATTGTAAAGAGGCCTAAAGCCGGAAGGTCTTAAATTATTAGTCGGTGAGCAGGCTTGCTTGGCATCTACCATGCTAGAGTAGGCACATCTAGCAGCTGAAGGCACACAACTCTTTCGTGACACTTGTACGTTAAATTCCCAACACTCTGTCCCAGGGACATTACCATAGAGCTGAAAATAAAGCATGCAAGGGCTCTTCTTCATTCTGGCTCCAATGGGAAAGGCATCATGCTGACTCGCTCTCCCTCTCTCTGCCCTCCTGATTATTCTCAGCAGGTTTATTTCAGACATTCAGCACTGGCCGGTTTGTTCTGACTTGGTCTAATTAATGATTGCAAGCCCCTTGCATCGCGCTGCTGTACTCCGCTAACATCTTTCAGGATTAAATGATCAGGGACCAGTGAGAAGTAAATTTGCCCAACAAATTTGTCCTCTATGCCTTGTGCTTAAATTTAGACTAAATGATGGACAAATTGAAATAATACAATAAAGCTAACATGATGTTAAATGTTTGAAATATACATTATTGTACACACCTGACCTTAAACAAAATGCAGAACATCGAACATTTTGTTAAAGAGAATTCTGAAACATGCACTGATTAGACTCAACAATTGAACCTCGATCGTTTAACGCTGTAGAGGTTTGCTAGGATTTATGAAAGGAAGTGATTCCTCACACCTTAGTAACTCCACAACAGGACACAATTTTGAGACTTAATGTAATACAAAGTTACATGCAGGAATGTTGTATGCTACAATCAAGACTCCATTCAGGAGGGGAATGAAATTCATTTTCTTGCAGGCAAATTCTTTTTACTTCAAAGCATTAAAAAAAATTAATAAGACTGTGACCCCCTAAAAATTTACAAGTCACTTAAGGTGCCTAACATGACTTTGTGGAGTTAGAGCTATGTGCGACTTAAAGGAATTTGGTCTTTAGATACTGTCATCATCTTCCGGATGACCTAGATACAGATTCAGCTAAAGGCTGGAGAGAAGGTGAGCAGCTAATTCCCCCCTCACCCTCTACAACTAATGGAATTTTAGAAGTTGCTATTACATGTCTTCACCAACCAGTTGCTTAACAAGCAAATCTAACCACTCACTAGCACATGCCAGTAAGTTATTAGCCACCGCCCATCCTAATTAGTGGTTATAAATTAATGACTAAATTAATGACAGTTAAGGTAACGCAGCCACAGATGTGCTGGCAGCCTGATCGAGTTCCAGTGTTTAGCATAAGTTACCTGATGTCTGTGCAGTATAGTGATGAGACATCAGCTTTTTCAGCAAGTCCAGCCAGCAATGAGTGAGGCACTCCTCGTTAGTGCTGTACAGAAAAGTTTTTTTTTGTAATATTTATGAAATCATTGTCTTTAGAATTTTTTTTTGAATGAAATGTAAAAAATAAACCATAATGTAATCATTAAGACCTTAGCTGATGCAGAGTTCTTTATAGCAAACCACCTGGGTCTGAATCAGGACACTTTGATTTTGCCCTGTACCACAAGGGGTCTGGCACTACACATACCACTCTTTCTTTGAAATTATGGAGCCATCGTTCTGTGAGACCATGTCTTCTGTCATATCCGGGGGATACTGGAAGCTCAGGGTCTGGTCATCAAACTCCTCCTGTGTGTCGCTCTCATCCACAGTAAAGTAAGGGCGCTTGGTGTCTGCGTCAAAGTCTGCACCGTCTCGGATAACTTTCCTTTCGTTTTCGTAACTTACATTCATGGAAGACAACTTTTTATCCTCATCGGATTCCTCCTGGTAAGGGACCTGTTGTGGGCCAGGAGGCATGATGCCAGCCTTGCCGTATCCATTGCCAAACACGTGTTTCTTGGTGTTGTAGTCCCCCTTGAAGGTTTGCTGCCTCTTGCGCAGGACGATGAAGACTATGACAGCGATTATCACGATGAGCACCGTACCTCCCACAATTGCTGCAATCATCAAAGTGTTGCCTCCGCTCTTGCTGCCGTCCAGACTCTCGCTCACACTCGGGATGTCGGATGGTAGGATTTGAGGGGATTCTGGGTAGGAAAAGACAGATGGAAGGGACAACGTCAGTCCCGTGTTTTGAAAGATGTGGGTGACAAAGGGAGAGGGAAGGGGAGACAGAGGGAAGGGAGAAAGATGACTGAAATTAATAGTCTATATCTATGCTGGTCTCCTGACATCATTAAAGTTATTATTGCACTTGTTCCAGCATTGCTGACACAACTCCACCCATTATCGGCGCGCCTTTATTGCACAGGTAAAGTGCGGCCAATGCAGAATATCTGGAATCTAAATGCAAACTTTTTTTTTTGAAATACTTAGTCATTTTGGTGATGTTGAGGTAAAATATGTCTCTCTCCACTGACGTTACCGGTCCTGTTGAGAGTTTCCAGCAAACTATTCCCTTTCTATTTGTAAATCATTCATCATTCCTTATTAACGTTTGCTATGATTATAGCCCCAGTCCTAATATGGGCAGTATCTTTCACCCCCCCCCCAATGGAGCCATGTAGTTAGTCAGTCTCTCTCTCATACACACACACACACACACACACACACACTTACAGCTACTAATCACATCACTGTGCCAAAATAAACTAAAGTCAGTCATCCTTAAAGGAACTTATGCCCTATCCAAAGAAAAACCCTGATTTAATACCATTGCCACTGGTTGTGACCTGATTTTACAGATACGCTGAAGAGAAACACAGTTCATTGCCAATAAAACTAGTGTAAATTGCCATTTAACAATAATTATTACTAAATCAAAGACATATTTTACTTGCATTGACTGGTGCTCTCAACATGTTAAGAGCCCCAATGTTGGAAGTTACAGCTTCTCAGTGATGAAACACACACACAGACACACACACTCACTCCACAACAGATGCACACATACACACCACTGATACATTCACCCCACATACACACACATGAACTCCTATGCATCGCAGAAATCACACTCTCATATACATATTAATACATGTACACATACACACACAGCTGAACATGTTGCAGACACTACAACATACAGACAACAGGACCCCATAAACATTAGCAATTCCAAAAGCTGCAGTCTGAAGTACTTGAAAAGGAAAATCAGTAATAAAATGCACTAAGCAAGCCAAGAGGAAAGCTTTACTCATTTACCATGGAAAAGAGATTTCTGTTGAAAGGAACATAAAAGAATTGAAAACAGATCTTGAGTTTAAAAAAATAACAATGGAATTATAAAGACAAAATCAGGTTAGAAAATCATCCTTGCTTGTCTAAGAGGGTTAGAATGCTTCAGGCATTGCCCAGATGTTCCTTATTCAACCTGTGCCACTAATGCTAATTGCTGAAAGATGGATACTATTTTCTATTGCAGACTCTGAACTTTGAGCAGTACAGGCTCAAGGGGGCCAAATGACTGTCTTCTTTTCTATATTGTAGAACACTATGATATCAGGTGTGCCTGTAACTTCCCTCCTGAGCCCCTCCACTGCTGCCCTGATTAGTACTTAGCATCTAAATTTATAAGTCCTATTTAAAGACTGCCAGACTGCAGGCTTAGCTACAGAAGAGACATTTCCCCCCCCAGTCTCACTTAATGCTCTGCACTCATTATCATGACATACACCTTCATACTGCAACGCTGCACCAAACACAGCTGAAATACCGTTGCCCAGTTTTCAGTCACAGAACTACTTTGCACGAGCTGCTCTCGAACTATCGCACTCCCCCCAGCAGCCCATTTTTAAGCCCAACTTGCTTCAAAACATGGATGTAAAGAACATTTTAAATTATAACCAACATATATTTTCAATTCTGTTTAGTCATCCCTGTCAACTGTACCACACTCCACACCCATTCAGGCTCTTTCATTGTGTGATTTTCTCCCCATACATTCTTACATACAAGTATAGAGTAAGCAACCTTGAATCAAAGCTGGCTTTTGGAGAACACCTATTCCCCCACATCTATCTGTGTAACCTATTTCTTCACTATATGTCCATCAACTACACCCCGCCCCAACCCGTTCACTCAACCAGCCAACCAGTATCAAAGGTTGCAGGGAGAAGACAACAGAATGGAGATGAGGGGAATAATAAATTGGTCATGATAGAATGGCAAAGCACACTCAATGGGCTGAATGGCCTAATTCTGCTCCTATGTTTTATGGTCAACCAGCATATGTTTCAAGGAGCATCTTAGGAAGAGGAGAGAAATGGAAGGGCGAATTGTTAGAAGACTGTCAGTGGACCACCGGCAATGTTTGTATATTACATACAGCACAGAAACAGTCTCTTCAGCCCACCATGTTCAGGCTGAGCATCAAGAACCTATCTATATTGATCCCAGCTCCCTGCTTCAGTGATTCAAAGACAGATTCAGATACTTCTTAAATGTTGTGAGAGTGCCTACCTTCTCTACCCCTCTGGTAGCACATTCCAGATTCAAATGTTTGCAATGAAATCCATTTACCCCAACGTAAAAATGGAACAATGCTTTATTTTGCTGGACAAGTGTTCTTTTTTTAAAGTAATCACTAGAAGACACTGTTGGATTTTCTAACAGATCTGACCTGTTGGTTAATTCTGACAAGACTGTTTCTCTTGATGATGAATAAAACTGCTTTCTTTTACTGCATGATCTGACCACAATTATTTACAATTACTTATCACTCTAAAAGATTCTCTAGCCCTTTACAGAACAGTTGTCCACCAAGATGTGACAGCGAGTCATAGGAAGGACATTAAATCAAATGACGGGCAGTAAGGTCAAAAGGGGCAGGTTTCAAGCAGTGTCTTGGGTCAGAGGGAGTACTGGAGATTAGGACCTTGCTGTCAACGGCTGACTGAATGACTGTGGCAGCAGGGTAGTGTAACCCTTTACAGCACCAGCAACTGGGGTTCAATTCTGTGTAAGGAGTTTGTAGGTTCTTCCCGTGGCTTCATGGGTTCCCTCTGAGTGGTTCCGTTTTCCTCGACATTCCAAAGGCGCATTTTGTGGGCACCAGAACCATGAAACACTTTCAGGCTGCCCCCAGCACATCCTCACAGTGTTAGTTGTCGAGGAAACATAGCATTTCACTGTATATTTCAATGTAAACATGACAAATAGCCCAATCTAACCTTTAGAATAAAATCAAGAAGCTCATGAGGCCAGCGATGGTGGAACAGATTGAGGTTTTGGGATTAGAGTTTACAATGCTAGGGAAGACTAAACTTGGAGCCTTCCAAGAAAAAAATTATTATGATCCAAAATTCCGGGCCTTGCAGCTGTGTTCTAGTTCTGGTCACTCTATTTTGTTCCTACATTGAGGCCATTTTTGAGTTGGGGCAGCCTGCAGACCATGAACGCTGAGCTGAACTATACTGAAATATGCCTTTTGGTTTTGTGTCTTTATATTCTGTGTTTTCGCTTTTTTTTTGTTGCCATTTACGCGATTTTTTTGTGTGGGGGGGTGGAGTTTGATGTTCATTTTTTTTTCTTTGGGCAGGTTGGTTTCATGGCTCTTCTTGCTCCGTGACTGTCTGTGGGAAGGCGAATTTCAGGGTTGTACACTGCATACATGTTTTGATAACAAATCTGCTTTGAACTTCCGAGTTGGTGGGAATCGGTAAGCACTAAGGTTGATGTATTTGTAACTGAGACACTCACTCATGCCTGTTAATAGCAACTATTCCTACCCTCTGCTACCCTCTCCTCTATTCTACCTCCGTGACCTCCTTCCGGCTGCAACATATCACACAGGTCCGAACCTGCATTGTCCTGTTCACCCATCGCTCTTGCACTTAATGGTTACATTGGCTACTAGCTAATGAAACTTGCTACTAGTTAATGAAGCTCACACTTCATTTGAAATCCCTCCAGTGGTTCATGGCTCCCCATCACTACAATCTCCTCTAACTCTCTAACTTAGAATACCTGTGCTCTAATAATGTGGGCTCGTCATTCCAGAATTGTAATGATCACGGAATCATACAGAATCCAAACAGAACACCCAGCTTGCTAAGTGCACACTGACCCTCGAACATCCATTTACCCTAATCCCATATTGTTCTTCACAAATTCCCATTAATTTTACCCCTTCCTCCACACTAGAATCCACCGCTCCCCTATACCCTAGGGACAATTTACAGTGTCCAATTAATCCGGCAGTCCACACATCCTTAGGATGTGGGAGGATATCAGAGCACTCAAGGGAAACCCATATGGTCTCAGTTAGAACGTGCAAACTCCACAAACAACATCGGAGATGAGAAATGAACTGAACATACTGATGCAATACGAAGAAGGCACGCCAGTGGCTATACTTCTTTAGGAGTTTGTGAAGACTCAGTACGTCACTAATGACCCCAGCAAATTTCTACAGATGTACCCCTGGAGAGCAATTTGACTGGTTGCAACACTGTCTGGAATAGATGCACCAATGCCCAGAATCAAAAAACAGTGCAGAGGATTGGAGACTTAGCCAGTTCCCTTAATGGCATTAACCTCCCCACCATCAAGGACCCTCACCATCCAGGACATGCCCTCTTCTCAACACTACCATTGGGGAGGAGGTTCAGGAAGGAGCCTGTGAACACACACTCAATGTTTTAGGAACTCCATCTGATTTCGGAACAATCCATAAATCCATGAATACTAGCTCGCTCTCTTTTCTGCACAACTTACTTTCTACATTTCTTACTGTAACTTGCAGTAATTTTAATGTGTTGGACTGTACTGCTGTTACAAAACAACAAATTTCACGATATCACAATTTCATGAAGGCATACGGGGTACTGGCCTTCATCAATCATGGAACTGAATTTAGGAGCAGAGAGGTAATGTTGCAGCTATATAGGACCCTGGTCAGACCCACTTGGAGTACTGTGCTCAGATCTGGTCGTCTCACTACAGGAAGGACGTGGAAAACATAGAAAGGGTGCAGAGGAGATTTACAAGGATGTTGCCTGGATTGGGGAGCATACCTTATGAAAACAGGTTGAGTGAACTCGGTCTTTTCTCCTTGGAATGACGGAAGATGAGAGGTGACCTGATAGAGATGTATAAGATGATGAGAGGCATTGATTGTGTGGATAGTCAGAAGCATTTTCCCAGGGCTGAAATGGTTGCCACAAGAGGACACTGTTTTAAGGTGCTGGGGAGCAGGTACAGAGGAGATGTCAGGGGTAAGTTTTTTTTTTTACGCAGAGTGGTGAGTGTGTGGAATGGGCTGCTGGCAATGTTGGTGGAGGCGGTTACGATAGGGTTTTTTAAGAGACTTTTAGATAGGTAAGCCTAGTAATTTCTAAGGGAGGGACATGTTCGGCACAACTCTGTGGGCCAAAGGGCTTGTATTGTGCTGTAGGTTTTCTATGTTTCTATCTCTCAGTGATAATAAACCTGATTCAGATTCTGGGGCTGTGAACCAGCAGCTCTATTAGCCAAACTGTTCCTCCCAGAATCCCTGCTCCTTCCCCACCCCTAGCAGTCATAATTTCAGCTACCAAGGCCCCAAGTTCCAGAATTCCTTCTTTAAATCTCGCCAACTTCTCTTTTAAGACTCCCCTCAAACCACTTTTGGTAATTTGCACTAATACCTCTTAATATGCTGTTGTCAAATTTCTTTAGGTATCTTTCTCGTGTCCTTGGGATCTTTAGCTATATTAAAACTGTTATACAAATATAAACATATAAAGCACAGTTGTATTTATGATGGAGTTTAGAAGCTTCCCACAGGGAAGGAAGAAATAAAGGAAATAGCTGGGAGAAAAGCCACTGAAAAATGGAATTTCTCTCCAAGTGCTTTGGCAGGCAAGATAAAATTACCACAGATTTAAATAAAATGGAACTAAGACTTTGGGGGGCAGAACTACCTACTCTTTCCTCGATTAGTCTGAACATTAGGTTGGGCTGCTTAAAAAGAATGAAGTGTCAGGACAAAATTCATAAAGAGAGTTCTGATGAAGGGTCTTGGTGTGAAATGCCGACTCTTTATTCCTTTCTATACATGCTACCTGACTTACTGAGCTCCTCCAGCATTTTGTTTGTTACTCTGGATTTCCAGCATCTGCAGAAGCTCTTGAGCTTATGGATAAGGACAGCATGTTCCAATTGGTGGAACAGTTAAGAATTCAAAGGAAAAAGAGTTAGTGACTGGCAAAACAAATATGCAACAGAAAGAAAAAACAATGCAGAGTCCTGATGTGGAATTAACTGTCTAAAGCAAGGCTGAATCAGAATGACTCACTGTTTTCAAAAGAAATAGGATAGATAATGATGGAGAAATAAGTGTGGGGTTATTGATAAAAGACTGGTTGAATTGCTGGATTACAGAGGTAAAGGTACAATTGGGCCAAATGGCTAACTTCAATTCTATGGTTCTAACTGAAGTAAAGAATCAACAGCTTTGTAGATTCAGTTACTTAGTTAGACAAGGAAACCATGGACTGCCAAAACACAAACTTTGCACAGTGCTAGAAGGATGAACAATGTTAGATGTGCCATGAGCAGCAATCTCTAATCCAAAAAAGTTGCTGAGGCAGTTATACCTTTGTGCGATAAGCCACAGAAACACAAAGAACATCAAATAGTTCCTGGTTCATAAAGCTGCCCCCATCAGCTCATAAATACTACCAGTTGCTTCGGATTGTGTTTTTGCACTAATGGTTTGTTTTGCACAGCCGTTTTCTTCACTGCCTTGTTTAATTTATGTACAATATATAATTTATATTCTGTGTGTTGTCTGAAGCTGTGATTGTGATGCACATGACAATAAACTTGACAGCAGACAAAAAAAATGGCTGGAGGAACTCAGCAGGTCAGGTGGGAACAATGGAAGGAAATGGATAGCTGATGTCTCAGGTCCAGACACTTCCTTCTGTAGATGCTACCTGACCTGCTGAGTTCCTCCAGCTGTTTCTGCGTTGCTGCTGATTCAAACATCTGCAGTCTTTTGTGTCTCTTCAATAGTCAATTGGCTCCAAAAGCAATTGTAAATTGTCTGTATGATCAGTCCCTCAATTATAAAAGGGAATTATGCTCCAACAGTTTTTCCCCACACCTATTTGACCCTGGACTTAGGGGTGGTGGAACCTGCCTGGCTTACCACTTGGATGCTTATGGAAATCTGATGCGCTGTCCCAGCAACACAATTTACAAAGCAAAATCTTAGCTTTTCCCGTAGTGCAGAGCCTCCTCAGGGTGGAAAACCAATGCTTTCTTGCTGATTTTATAGTGCAAGAGCTACGACAGTTAAAAAGCAGGGAATCCTTCTGGAGCAGACCCACAGGGTGAGGCATCAGTTTGCGTGACAAGGAGCCTTGTGCAAATTCTAGTAAAATAGCAACCTTTTCCCAGTGTGGCAGCCCTGAACTAACCCATTAGTTGCTGACTAGGGGATAACAGATAATCCCTGGTACAGCAGTTGCATTCTTACAGGCTTCCTTGAGGCAGATACAAGCAATTTACATTCCATGGTAAATGAAACAGCCAACTGCATGTGCCCTGTGCATAACACAGCAGTCCTGAATGTTACTAAGTTTTACGTGCAGATTTTGATTTCACTGAGCAGCAAATCTTTGTCATTGCAAGTCGGCGACTTGCATCGCCTGCTAACTCTCACTGTGATTTGACCTTCCTTTATTTTGTGTTCCTGGCAGCAATGTTACAATGGCAATGACACAATGCTGCAACACAGGATTGGCTGCAGGGTGGCTTCCCTGCTGCTGCTGCTCTCAGTTGCTGTGTCAACCCTCACCCTCCCCTTCCAGCAGCAGGTTCCACCACTGCTCCCCCTCCCAGACCGCGTACAGCTCCAACCTAAAAGCAGCATCAGCCACAGATCCTGGCAGCTGTACATGGTTTTGACAAAACACCCTGCACTAGAGGGGTAACCCATGACCACTGCCTCACAAAATGGACATGATGCATCAGGACACAGTAGAGCAGAAAAGTCTGGGCAAAGAAGGTGTGACAAGGACAAAAGAGACTGCAGATGTTAGAATCTGGAAATATAAATAGAATGCCAGAAGAACTCAAGTGGTCAAGCAAGCAACACACACAAAAAGCTGGAGGAACTCAGCAGGCCAGAGAGCATCTTCCGCAGGATGGAGGGTCTCAGCCCGAAACATCAACTGTACTCTTTTTCATGGATGCTGTCTAGCCTGCTGAGTTCCTCCAGCATTTTGTGTGTGGTGCTTGGATTTCCAGCATCTGCAGATTTTCCCTTGTTTAGTCAAGCAGGCATAAGATGTACGCCAACCTTTCGGCTGAAGAAAGAGGAATGATTACCTACACACAGCAGTGTGAGAGAGGGGTGGGACAGATGCTGGGAGATGTTAAATGGAACCAGTTGGAGAGGGGATAATGGAGAGATAGAACCAGGTGGGGTGGGGGGGGGGAGGGGATGGGAAGGGGGGCTGTGGGTTACTTGACATTGGAAAGTTCAATCTTCATACCATTTGGCTGTAAACTACCCAAGTACAACATGAAAAGTTGCTCTTCCAACTTGTAGTGGGCCTCCTTGAAGCAACAGAAAAGGTCAAGGATGGGCAGGTTGGTGTGGGAGTGGGAAGAAGGTTAAAATGGCATGCATGTAGAAGCCGGAGATGTCTTTTGTAGGCAGAGCACAGGGCTTTGTGAGACAGTCACCTAGCCCATGTGTCACTTTTCTAGTCTACTGGAGGCAACATCATCAACACCAAATGCAGGAGGGCAGTTGGAGTAGATGCAGGTGAACCTCCGCCTCACTTGGAAGGGGAAGCTTGGTCCCTGGATGGTGATGAGGGAGAATCACTGAGTTACGTCGAGAACTTTATTACATTAAGAAATTTGCTGTTTTGTGTCAGCAGTACAGTGAAAGACAAAAAAAAATTAAAGCTCACAGTGGAGCTGGCAGAAATTGTAAAGGGTTTAAGGAGCATCTTGAAGGAGTGACATGGAGTGCCTTAGAACTCAGGCCCTTGGTACTGAAAAGCAAAGAAGACAAAGGTACTGCACAAGAAGCCAGAAATGGACAAGAGCAAATTTTTCTAAAAATTAAAGGGTTGGTCACTGAGCAATGAAGCTAATTTTACAATCATAACCAACAACCGATGCAGATACACTTTGGGGCCATGAGCAACAGAATTCTGGTTGGCCATGGGTTTATGGTAGACAGAAACGTGGTGGGAAATGGTTGGAAGAGTCATCTGGAAGTAACAAAGGAACAAATGAGGACATCAGCAGCATTTGAGGTGAGACTCAATGACGCATTTCACTGTTTGTTTTCATGTACGTGTGATAAATAAATCTAAAGCTAAAGCATGGGTACGCCTGAGTGGTGCAGGGAGATAGAAGTAGGACAACTACTGTGTGACTCAAAGGTCAGCGTGGGATCAAATATAACACTGAGAATGTATACAGTCTAATTCAGCCTCATAATTATCAGTCCTTCCATGCTTTCTTTATTTCAGATGAATATGATCCAAGGAGATAGTTGGTATCGCGGGGAAATCAGTCTCATATTCTGGAGCAGCAATACAAGTGCCCATTGCATCATTAATCTGGCTTCAAACAGACAGCTTATTTCAAAGTGCTCAAGTGATCAGAGTGTGCAGCCATGATACACACAGCTTCAAAGGCTTGCCAATTTACATTATAGCTTCACAAGGAAAGACGAAAGGAGAGGAATTTGTGACAAGTGCAATGTACAACCCAATCAGAACTCACAAACTTTATACTTCACATTAAATAAAACAGATCTTCTGGACGCATGTGGATTGGTAATAAAGCATTAATGACTAGAAGGGTAGAGTTTTCACACACACAATCTGCATTACTGGGATCTCCCTGATCTTGTCCAGTGAAGCAAAAATAAACAGAACTGTGTGACCTGATTGAACAAGGCATCTTCCTCTCAGTCTTGTGAAGAGACTGAAGCTAGCCCCGATAATTTCATTGCTGATGCATGCTATAGCAATAGTTTAAGGGTGCGAGTGTGGGCGTTATTAGGTTTGGGCTATGGAACTATTCTGAAGACACTACTGACCTGCTTTTCTTTTTTCTATATTTCATAAGCTGGAGTCATTCAAAATCTATTGCCCTGATATTACCAGCTACCAAAACCCAATTCATCAATGTGCTCATTGACATGCAAGGAGCAATGTCCTGAATTTACACTTAAAGAGATACTGTGAACACTTAGGTCAAATAGTGTGTGTAGGAACTAAGACGAAAATTGATGTTTCAGCTTGCATGGTTTCTTAAGAGGGGAAGAAACTGTTCTTAAAATGTTGAGTGTGGACTGTCTGGCTCCTGTACCACCTCCCTGATGCTAGCATGTCCAGGGTGATGGGGGTTACCACCATTGCTTTTATGGTCTAATCCTAATGATGTCTTCCCTCGCAGTCTAAAACAATTAAACTCCCAAAGCTCCTCCAATTCTGACCCCCTGATCATCCCCAAATTTAATCACCACCAGATTTCACGCCTTCAGTCAAGGAAAGCTCTGGAGATTCCCCATTAAACCTCTGTCTCTCCTTCCTCTTCCAAGATGCTCTTTACTGCAGATGCTGGAAATCTGAAATAACAACAAAAATTGCTGAAAACACTCAGGTCAGGCTGCATCTGTGGAAAGAGAAACAAAATTAACATTTCATATCAGGAATCATTGTCTATCAGAAACCTTAACCTTGTTTCTCCTTCCGTAGATGCTATCTGATCTGCTGAACGCTTCCAGCACCATTTGCTTTGATCATCCAACTTTACACTGTGTCTGTGGTGATGTCAACTTTTCTTTGCCAACGATTCTTTGAAATGCCTTGATCTGTTTTGCTCAATTTAAGGCCCTATATTAGTGGAAGTTCCTGCTGTTTTTAAAATACAATTACACACAGCAATCTCTAGTAGCTGTGAGTTGGATAGCAAAATCTACACTACAGTGAATGCACTCTTGAAGATCGGATTAAAACAAATGAGTGGGAGGTGAAGGAAAAAGTCTCTACACAGGGTAAAATCCTCACAGTGACTCATGTAAATAAAAGCCCACTAATCACTGAGTGCTTAAAATTCTCAATAAAATTAATGACTGCAGATCTGGTACATTAGACAGCAAAAGAATTATTATAATTTGGGCAATTGCCTAGTATTATATATTGCTTGATAAGCACAATTATAGATTCCAATATATTCAAGACTGTTTTGTAACCCGAATTGACAAAGCTTCCTTGTTGTGATAAAACAAACTGTGAAAAAAGCAATAATGATTTATACTGAAAATGATTTCAGGTAAGCTGGAAAAGAAGATTATGAAGAAGGTTTTTAGAGGGTAGAGATAACAAGCAGGAGTTTAGGATGAGTTTTGTAGCTGCAGATTTTGCATCTGGTGCACTTGGGGGAAGAAGAGCAAGTAAGCTTTTGCAAGGGCTGGTACAGAAACAGACCCAGAAAGCCCATATCAACCAGCAAGTATCTATGTTAAACCCGTTTACCGGCACCTGGTCGGTAGCTTTTGGTGATTCAAGTGCTCACCAAGATGCTACGTAAATGTCTGCCTCCAAAATCCACTCAGAGTGTTCCCTACTTCAACAACCCTCTAGGGAAAAAAATCTTCCTCACATCCCCTCCAAAACTCTTAACTTACTACCCTATGCAATCTGATTTTAGGCACCTCTGCTAGGGGGAAAGATTTCCAATGATCTTTCTACTAATAATGGAGGATGGTTCAGAGGTAAACTAGGGCACCCTCAAAGTACAAAAATGGAACTGTTCTTCCCTTACTTGTTACAGGGGGAAAATTCAGCTGTAGTAACCAAGGTCAGTCATGGGTTAATCATTAGAGAAAGAGAGATGTTGTGATTGTTTTTGGCTGTTGGAAGTGGAAGGAAAAGGGTGGGGTGTAAAAGCAACGTACTGAGTACAAGAACAATACCCAGGCAAGATGATGATTTGTAATATAATCCCGAACTAGTTCTTTCATGTTCTTCAAGGAACTCACAAATATCTCTGCTGATGATTCTTGTGAAACACTGCTTTGATGATCTGTAATTCTGTGCAGAATCTAGGATTTGCAAATAATTATACAGAATTCTACAATGTTTACAGTGCTCAGTTTTGAAATGAAGGTCCAAAAACAAGCCCAGTAGCTACAGTAGGGACCACAAGGTTTTACAATCTGCAGGGGTGAAGAATGGGCAGCTTTTGGGTTTTGACAGCTCTAATCCCTTTCTTTGAGCAATGCCATAGGATCTTTGATACCCAGCTGAATTGATTCAAACCAAAATGACAAAAGCTAAATTTTTAAACTGCACCTTAGCTTAGCTTCAAATATGTATTTAATTCCTCCTGTGGAATGAGTCCAATTCAAGTTAGACCAACTTGCATTTACAGTGGATTCCTGCTAATTGGGCCATCGGTTAATTGGGGAAGCTCTTAAAGAACAAAGCCTAATCGAGAAAATGGCTGGGATTTCCTTTATTTATTTGGGATACTATGCTGCTTAATTGGGACAGGAGACTGTTGCCGAACAGTTTCTAACTAACGTCAGATGCATACACTTGTGTGGCCGTTAAGACGCTAAACCGTGCTTAAAGTGAACAGATTTTAAATAGAGTCAGTTGCACGTGTTCAAAAAGCAGTGATTTTTGTTACTGATAGTTGACGAGAGATAAGTAACAAGGCCAGGGGTCCCCAACCTTTTTTGCACCGCAGACCGGTTTAATATTGACAATATTCTTGTGGACTGGCTGACCGGGGGTGGGTGGGGGGGGGGTGGTGGTGTTCAAGTAGGGTTAAACTCACCTCAATGTGTCTTTTACAGTTAGGGTTACCAATTTTCTCACTCCCAAATAAGGGACAAAAGTAGCAGTCAAATCCCAGGACACTTTACCCCAAGAAGACTACCATGAAGCCTTGCGCGGGCATCTGTGTGCGCATGCGTGACATGTGCATGTGATGTGTGTATGCGCGTACGTGCTGATTTTTTTTCCCACAAATGGTTTTGCCTTCATCTTCCCAACTATACTGTACATACATTATTTCTACTTTATATAGGCTGTGTAGTTATCATATCATTCCTGCTTTTACTATATGTTAGCGTTATTTATTTTCGGTTTTATGTGTTATTTGGTATGATTTGTTAGGTTACTTCTCTGAAACACAACTAGGAGCTTCCTTCTCAAATCCCAAAATAACCTTGCCTGACCCTTTAACTTGCAGGAAAGAATTTTGCTCTCAAGCATAATGTCATACAAATTTGCAGCCTGAATATGTTAGATAGGTTAGGTCTTTCATAAATTATACTCAGAAATGGTTGAGATTCATCGATGTCCAACTTCCTATACATAGCTCTCGTTCATTTCAACCACCCAGAATGCAACTTACACAGAGCTCTCTGCTGCCAGATTACGGTTCATCATAAGTAATTTGTTCTATAGCTGTTGTGGTTGAGCTCTCAGTTCCAGAGGGAATCAACAGGGTTAATAGACATAAACTATTCTGGGTGATCCAGGAATCCAGAACAAGGAGACAGACCCCTAACATGAAGAGGAAGTTTGAATAGGCACATAGATGAGAGGAAATGGTCCAGGTCTGGGTCAATAGGACTAGGCAGGATAATAGTTTGTCATGGACCACATGGGTTGAAGGGCCTGTTTCTGTGCTCTATGACTCTATTCGAGCAAAGTCACTTAGGTTCAAAACTGAGCAGCAGAGATCCCACAAAAAGCAAGTGTGAAGTGAGTGGGATCAATGGCAATTTTAATACAGCGATCGATAGATCGCTTGTGTAGGTTGAGGGTGTCACAGAATAGGGAACTAAACTGGTGGATTAGCTAAGTGAAAGGAAAGGCCAAGTGTCCTGCTTCTGTCATTTTAATTATAATGAAAGACAACATCCAGCAAATACACTCACTTTTCAAGCACGTTCACTTCGACCACAACAGGGAGGATTTCCCTGTGGCCAACCATTTTAAGTCTACTCCCCATTCACAATTCCTCACCCTTCTCTTCTCTCCTCTCCTTTTCCATTCCCCATTCTAGCTCCCCTCCCAACTCTTTTCTTCTCCTAACCTGCCTGTCACCTCCATCTGCTGCCCCCTCCTTCCCTTTCTCCTATAGTCCATTTTCTGCTTCTATCAGATTCCCCTCTTCTTCAGCCCTTTACCTCTTCCACCCATCATCTCCCTGCTTCTCACATCATCCCCTCAACTGGCTTCACCTATCACCTTCTAGCTTGTACGCCTTCCTTTTGAGTCCTGTTGAAGGGTCTCGGCCTGAAACAGCGACTCTTTATTGCTGTCCATAGATACCGGCTGACTTGCTGAGCTCCTCAGCATTTTGTGTATGTTGCTTCAAATACAATCACTGCCCTCTCTTGTATTTTTCTGGGGACAGGGTGAAATAGATGAGGCAGTGGTTCACACGTCCACACATAGAAACAAACAACCAGAAGGAATGAATCAGGATTGATGTGGGGTGACAACAATGTCTTTGGCATTAAAAAAGAAATTAGCTTGACGTGCTGTATTTCTGAAAATTCAGACTAATAGGAGACCCAATAGATCTGTTCAGCTTATTATTTCCGAAAATAAGTGCTTTTTGAATAACTTGAGGTTCAGCTTCAATCAAATTGATTCACACTGAAGTGCTGCACCAACTCTTAAACACCATTAACTCAAGAACACTACTGGGGCCTGTGCACATTCAGTCTAGAATTTTTAATTGGTTTAATATCTTGTAGTAGGAATTTCTACTTACCCTGATGTCATTTTAACTCATTGTATTGGAAACAAAAACTCATTTAACTGTTTTATCAGATACTGTCTGGCAACTGACAAACATTACAAGGTCTACAGCTGACACTGAGTGGAAATGACTGGTGGAAACTACCTTAGCAGCCCATCATAAATGCAAACAATTTGGAATATAGAATGAGGGCGATGCTGCTGAATATTATTTCATTCATTTATGGGATAAGCTCTGTTGGCAAAGTCAGCAATTTTGTAACTCTAATTATCCTTGAGAAGTGGGCACAAGCTCCCAGTGCTGTTGAGCAGGGAGTTGGAGGATCCGAGTCCAGTGATACATTTTCAAATGCAGGATGGGAGGGAGGTTTGTCTGCATCTAGGAGATGGACCTGCAGATGATGGCATTCCTATCTGCAAGCTGACCTTGACCTACTAGGCAGCAAAAGTCATGCATCTGAGAGGTGTCTTCAAAGACGCAGTTGCTATCAAATTTGAGGATTCTGCAAACAATGCATCAAGTTGCCCTAAAACTCTGGAAGGGGAACAAATGGGTGAGCAGTTAACTCATCAATATGGAATATGGTTTCTTTAAAGAGAGAATTGGGGAACACTAATTACTTTAAGGCACAAGAAGAATCTAAAATAGTGTGAGAAGAACAGAATGAGAAGTAGCAACTTAAATCACTAAAATATAGTAACTTAAATTTAACTAGCAGGTGGTATTGGGGTTCATTTCCTCATATGTGAAATACAAAGCAGTGTTGGTGGTGGAGAGAGGTGGTAGGGGAAAAGATTGTTGAACTTGTGTAAAACCACACATACAGGAACAGAGCACAGTAGCGTAGCCATTAGTGCAACGCATTACAGCACCAATTGTAAGATCGGGGTTCAATTCCCGCCACTATCTGTAAGGAGTTTGTATGTTCTCCCCTTGACTGTGTAGATTTCCTTCAGGTACTACAGTTTCCTCCCACATTCTAAAGAGGTACAGTTAGTGAGCTGTGGGTATGCTTTGCTGGCACTGGAAGTGTAATGACACCAGGCTACCCAGCACAATCCTCTTTGATTTGATGCAAGCAATACATTTCACTGTATGTTTCAGTGTACGTGACAAATGAAGCTAATCTCTAATCTCGTCCAGCTTCCATCTCCATTTACAAAAGGTTGAAACATACAAGAATGTGCAGAAAGGATTTACAAGTGCATTGCTACAAGTTGAAAGGATATTACAGGCAGGAAATATTGAACAAGCAATTTAACGTTTTCCTTGAAAAAACAGAAAAACACACCAGATAAAGATGCTTTTAATTTGGGAAGTGGTTGTATAGGACAGATGTAAGGAAACCAACACCTGCAGATGAGTTCACAAATGTGCAGAACTAAAATAGGGCAAAACTCCAATAGTTCACTATCTGAATGTTGGGAAATCCTAATGGCTCAGCATTTAACTGAGCAGGCCACTGACACTCATTTTCCCTTTAAACGCTTCAGGGCTCTGTTGCCTGCTCTCCCTTTAAATTTACTGCCCACCTCTATTCCTCATTTTCACTTCAAATCCATTGGAACCTTATTTCAGGTGCAACTCTGGAAGTAGAAAGTTCAAAGACTAAAGTCGGTGAGCCCAGAGGTGTCAAGTCTGAGAGTCCGCGCCAAGGACTGGAGATTGGAGGCCAGATGGCTAAGAGTTCAAAACCAAGGAATGGATGTGTAGAGGCATCCTGCTCTGGGGTTGGGGGGTGGGTGGGTGGGTGGGTGTGTGTGCGTGCGCGTGTGTGCGTCTTGTTTTGTTCTGCTGAGCCTGTTGGCCATGCTATGTTGGTGCCAGAATGTATGGCGACATTTGCAGGCTACCCCCATCATACCATCTTGACTGTTAATGCAATTGATGCATTTCGATGTACATGAAATAGATAAATCTGAATCTTAAGTCCCAGAGATGCCAACTGATCAGAGTTTCACTATAGCTGGCAACAGATGGAGAAAATATCTTCTTTTCTAAATTTGGTGAGAATGAGGGGCCAGAAGTTCTAGCACACCTTCAGTAAAGCAATGACAGTTTCAATTTTTGGCCCCCGCCCAAGGCTTCATGAGCGCTGTTCCAAATCTGCATCAAAGACAGACAGTCGCTTCAGGCCCAATGCATTATGAGTCGAGAAGAGTTTGGGTGAAGAGCGTCGTAGAGTGATGGTCAAAGAGAAATCAAAATCAGATGGATGGTATGGGACAGCAGCAGATCAGGGGGACAATTAGGGTTTGCATTCAGCTGACACCGGGATTGGGAGAGATGAAGGGGTTCGGTGCATGCTCAATGGGACTTCCCAGAACACCAGTAAATGAGGATTCACAAACTTCTTGATAGCTGCACCTAAAACAACACGGTCCATATCCCTCTCACAATGATCCCACACTGATGCAGAAGTCATGACACAAGGGTGATTTGAGCCTCAAAATACCGGGATGAATTTCCTGAAGTGTGGGAAACGGTTAGTCATTGTGCTTCACTCTGGAGTAACAGAAATCAATTTTTAATTTCATAATGCTGAAAAAAACTGCTCTTTGGAACTGAATTTCTCAGCAGTGGAACTCATACACGTAGAATGGCTGAAGCACTGGCCCATCTGAGGACAGTGCTGACGCACACCAAAAGGAGAGAGAACGCAAGGGCAAGTTGGGAAGAGCTAATTAGAATGAGAGAAAGATTTTGTGAAGTAATATCACTGGCAAAGAGCAGCTGTGCTGATTGGCCTATCAGTCAAAGTAATCTGATGTATTGCTAAAGGATTCTACATTTGTTTCATTTGACCTGTGACTGGGGGTGTAATTGTCAGTATTGCTGCATCACAGCTCCTGAAATTTTGGGTGGCGTCTGTGTGGAGTCCGCATGTGCTCTCTGTGTCCCCTATGGATTTCCTGGGGCGCTTCGGTTCCCACCCATATCCCAAAGACATACCGTAAGTTACTACTTAAGGGAGGTTAATGACAAAAAGAATCAAAGGTGAGTTGGTGGACAATGTGTGAAAGAGAACAAGTTGCAGGGATACAAGGTAACAAGGAAGGACAAAGAGATTTAATGGGATTGTTACCTTGAAGAACAGCATGAAGATGGACTGTATGGCCTCCATCTACAATGTGATACGTTACTGCATACATCCCAGAATTATTGCTACTGAAGTAATGATACTTCCTATTCTTGAAGTGTGGAGCAGAAATCTTGCCCATAACCACAACTCCTATGTGGTAGCAGCCAGTCATTTTGAATGTTCTGGTAGTATTTCAGATTTTATTTGGATACAGAAAGCTCTCTGTGGTAAACAGAACTCCACTACTTTAAGGGGAGAGGGCATTTACTTCATAGCATAGATCTTCCACCAGTTCAGGTTCATCTTGCAGCCTTGAACTTTTTCTACAACTATACATGCTATACAAAGAGTGTTTGGGTTAATCCTGTGGCCTGCGCAGATTTGCTTAAGGATTAAGCAGTATGCGTAGGGGCACAATCTGGTGTTTCACGCTGCTGTCCATACTTCAAAATCAATCAGTCGGACCCTCACTCCCATGGCAGGTCCAAGCAAAGGATGTTGTTGGGATCTGACAACCCGAGTTATAGGGAAAGAATGAATAACTCAGGACTTAATTCCCTTGAGCGTAGGAGAGTAAAGAGAGATCTGTTTGAGGTATATAAAAGTATGAGGGGGATAGATAGAGGTTGTTTCCCCCCATGAGGTTGGGTCATGGTTTAACAGTGAAAGGTGAAATATTTAAGGACAGCATGAGGAGGAATTCCACTCAGAGGGTGGTGAAAGTGTGGAATGAGCTGCAAACGCAAGTGGGGGACACTGGATTGATATCAACATTTAAGAGAAATTTGGATAGGTACATGGCTGGATGAGATATGGAAGCCTATGATCCCAGTGCAGGTCGATGGGACATGACAAATTAATGTTTTGGCACTGACTAGATGGCTGAATGGCCTTTTTCAGTGCTGTACTGTTCTATAACAAAAACCCAGAGGTCTAACTCAACAAGCTGGTGAACAGGCAGGATCATGGTCCTTTGCCTGAGGATTCAGTAACTGGGTTGGGGTGGGGGAAGCACATATTTCAGTTGATTGGCAAATAGCAGAGAGAAAGAAATACTTTACCCCAAAAGTGGCAGCATCTGGAACTCTTTAACTTAAAGGACAGAGGAAGCATAAACCTTCATGAGTTTAAAAGCACCCCCGGACGGGAACAGAGCACTGTGACCTGCTAAGATGAGGATTAACTAAAACTGCTTCTTTATTGGCTGACACAGATGTGATCGGCTAAGTGGCTGCCTTTGTTGATCCTTGTTAAATACATGGAAGATTTTCACTGCTCCACAGAGGTAATTTTGTCTACAAACAGCAAAGTCCCTTTCCAGACCAATTCCTTAGTGATGGAAAAACCTCCATCTTTTGGGCTCTTCATTCATGTCCTGCTTACACAGGCCAAGGCAGTGCAGGTTCAAGTGAAGCAACGAACGCAGAATCGAATTTCCTGTGGTATCAGCAGGATCCTTTTCCACTGGGGTTGGGTTATTTGGAAGTAATTCAAGGAATTGTGTGGCAATAACTGGGCTTAATAACAGCTCTGAATGGATTCACGTGTTCGAGCACATTTAGTTTTCAAAGCAGGAAAATGGAAAGTGAATTTATTCCCTTTTCACTCAATTATGATGTGAATTCAGGTAGCTACTTTATATGAGCTGATCTGTTATTACAGCACTAAAGCAAGAGCAGAGGTTGTCAGTTCCAATCTAATGTAAAAGCACAACCTTTGAAAATTTATGTGGTGACCAAAAAGCCCTTATACACACACACACACACACACACACACACACACACACACACACAGGTCTTGTTCTGGCTCAGAGGATCAAGCAGCTTTCTGAAAAGATGATCTCAATGATGAGTAATGAAGCCAATCATCAGACTAAGGCAAAGTCCCTCAGAGGGGAAGGATCACCGTGCAAGTCAGAATTGACGCGCTCGAGACAAAGACTAGTCAATGAGAAACCCCGATGACTGAGAGCAGGAGGTGCCGGGAATGGGGAAGTGTAAGTACCTCAATTCCCTAAAGCATTGAACAGTACAGCACAGCAAAGGTGAATAATGCTAGAGAGCAGGAGGGTGGAAATGAAATGTGGAGAATGGGTAAGTGTGAGAATCTAGATCCCACAAAACATAAGGCAGTTCAGCAGTTGTGCTGACCTTTTAACTTACTCCAAGAGCTTTCACTTCCCTCCCGTGTAGGACTCCATTTTGCCAATTAGGTTCATCATGCCCATCATTTCCATCTGATCACTTTGTCCTGAAATCCCATTTATACAAGAAAATCTGCAGAAGCTGGAGATTTATCTTTCTATTCTCCTTTCTCCTGTTGTCCACTCTCCTCTCCTATCAGATTCTTTCCCACCCACCTGGCTTCACCTATCATCTTCCAGTTGGCCTCCTTCCCCTCCCCATTTAATTCAGGCGTCTTCCCCCCCCACCCCCCACACCCCCCAGACCTGATGAAAGATCTCGGCCCAAAACCTCGACTGTTTACTCTTTTCCATGGATGTTACCTGACCTGCTGAGTTCCTTCAGCATTGTGTGTAATCCCATTTATACTACTTTCATCACTGCCCTTTCCAGGTCAATGTACAATACAAATCTGTTCAACTTCCCTCCCTCGTCACAGGCCAAATTGGAGTGAACAGATACACACACCCTGGCAGTAGAGTTCAGATATTTTCTGATTGCATCCCCTACCCTCTGCCTGATGAATGTGGCTGCTTCCCACCAAGAGCCAGATTCAAAACCAGCGGCGATGTCATTTATATTATTGCCAGAATGTTGCCAGCTTGTGTACCATTTCGATGTACTTACGTTTTTAAGTTATGTGTATGGATGGCATGCACAGCAATGGTTTTCAATGTATCTTGGTGCATGTGACAAGAAAAAAAAACTAATTTCCAATTTGAAAGCCCAGAGGCGTAAAATTTACAGGCAGGCTTAAAAGTTGCAGGGTCCCATCCCACCATGAGTCATTACGGGTGAACTTGATAAAGCTGACATTTGAATAAGTTATTTAAAAGCCCGAGGGGCATTAAGATACTGGGATGTGAACAAAATTAACAGCAGCGGAAGAACAACATTATTGGTGAGATAATTTTCTCCCCACACAAATCTGTAATCTACAGCTCTATTCCTGCACTGGAGCAATTTAGTTAAGTATTTGAGCCATTGGAAGATTTATTAATCATCACATAGAGGAGATGCTGACTGTTTCATGCAAAGGATTATATATTAAAAAAAACTTATCTACTGCCAGAGCTCTTGACCGTTGGATCAACAGCTGGGAGATGGGCTGTGGCATCTGGCAAGCGGGTGAGATGTTGATTGTTAAATTATCTAGGAAATATCATAAAGTGTAATCGTAGCGAGTGCACCACAGCAAGGAGGGAAAGGACATGTATTCAATATTTACACAACATCACTGATAAGGTGAGACGGTTTGTTATTTACTTCAAGTCCTGGAGAACTGGACCGTGAAGGATTATTACAGCTTTTTTGGACAAGTCTTCTACATTACAGACACAAAGTCAAGAACAACATCACTGAACAATAGCAGCAAAGCTGACTATAGAAAGCTTCTTGGCTACCATGCCCATGGCAGTCTGTTGCAGCTGGAACCTAGATTAAATTTAGCATGGAGACTCTTGAAAGAAGAATGTCCATAACCCCTTTGCGTGGGTCTTCCCAGTTGTTGCTGGCTTGGTAGCAAGATATGCCAGCGATGATGCCAGTTCCTTCAGTGTTGTTACACTTGCTATAGTCACTAATTTGCACAGAATTTGGGGACCCACAGATTTACACATTTAAGGTCCTATCCCACTGAACTTATTAACCTCAGAATAGGCCACTTCCAAACTTTTTCCTCAACTTCACTCCACTTTACCTCAGGCCTCCTCCATAACTCTGACAATTCATCTTCTCAGTATTATTTATTTACTTATTTGCTATGATTTTTTTTTGTATCTGCACATTATTTGTCAGGCTTTGTAATTTTCCATTGGTTCTACTATATTTCTTTGTTCTACTGTGTAAGAAAATGAATCTCAGGGTAGTATACAGTGACATACACTCGCAAATTTCTACAGACGTACTGCGGAGAGCATTCTAACTGGCTGCGTCACCGTCTGGTATTGGGGGGGTGGGGGGGGGGCTACTGCACAGGATCAAAGCAAGCTGCAGAGAGTTGTAAACTCAGTCAGTTCCATCACGGGTACCAGCCACATCACCCTCTTCTCATTGCTACCATAAGGAAGGAGGTAAAACAGCCTGAAGGCACACACTCAACAATTCAGGAACAGCTTCTTCCCCTCTGCTACCTGATTTCTGAATGGACACTGAACCCGTAAACACTACCTCACTACTTTTTTTATTTCTATTTTTGCACTACTTATTTAACCATGTTATATACTTACTGTAATTCAGTTTTTCTCTCTTATCATGTATTGCACTGTACAGCTGCCACAAAGTTATTAAATTTCACAACATATGCTGGTGATATTAAACCCGATTCCGACACGTAGGTACTTTGATAATAAATCTACTTTGAACTGCCTCACACCCTGTACACACTCTCTCTGCTCGGTCACCGGCATTTGCACTTTCAGTCACTGCAGAACCGTGGTCTGCAGTTTTCAGGGCCTTCACCGTTTTGATGAGCTCTGTAAAAATCTTCTCAAATGTCTCTAGCTGCCTCTCCTTGCTTTGCAGTTCTTTTCAACACAACATCCCTGGATTTTCGCCCATCTTTGAAAACGCTCCCGGAGAAACGAAAGTGACAGCTTTACTCTCGAGATAAACACTGCACCCAAGCTCCAGCCTGATGACATTGACCACATTAGTGCTTCCCCTTCATTCGACAAACACATTTTAAATTGAACATCCTGCTGTTCTCCATGCTCAGCATTTTAAGGACCAAAATCACTTCACTCTCAATCTTCTTTTCACCAATGAAAACATGCCTAATTCTGTAAGTCTCCTCTTATAATGGAATAGGTCACAATTTCTGCATGCTTCACACATTGCTTTAAATTGGGAACTGGAATCAATCTCAAATTGCACTCCCAGATAAACCAGATGCTGAAAATATAAACAGTAATGGGAACAACTACTTGGGCCAATACGTCTGTCTCTTGTACAAGATCAATCCTGTTCAGCTTCTTAGAATATCCCTCAATTCCCTCACTCCGCAGATGATTCAATGGCAATTTGAAGTCTTTGAAATTATTTTCATTAGGAAACATTCACTCCTATACCCCACCTTAACATTCACACTTATTAACCTGCAATCCTCAATGTTTGAAGTTTAATTTTGTACTCAGTTTTGCCAGTTCACATGATTCTCTTGAAATGTGAGTCACCATCTGAGGAATAAAAATCACAATTTTCTCTACCTGCTAAAAAAAAAATAATTGTCCCTTGTAACCTAAGAATCTAATGAATTGATTTAGTCTCCTGTACAGCTCTGGGGATGAAGTGTAACAGTGAGGCTTCACTAGGCACTGCAATGCAAGTACTGCAATACTTTAATAATAATGAATTAGACTTTAAATCTTCATGCATCTCCACACTATTGAGAACAGTCCCAGTATGGAGCTGCAGCTCATAATAAAATTGCTTATGGGAGACACGATTCTCTCGACGTAGCAAGACTCGAATCATGAACATATTGGTTGAAACTTCCACATTTACGGAAAAAATGCTAAATAAATTAAACACAAACAAATTTGCGTTATGGTTTCCACATCTATTGGCAACATTTGTACTGTATTTTTATTTCATATACATTTTTAGGATACTTCTAAGGACAGCATAGTATTAACACCAATCATTATTCCAAGAGCTTGTGGCAGATGGTTAAAGTGAGGAGGCCCTAAATAATTCCAAGACCATCCCTTCACTTGCAGAATACAAGACAGCACAGAGGCCATTAAGGGAGGTCATGTTACATTGAAAAAGACTTTCCAAAGCAATGGCCAAGCATGGACACGTTGGGCCAAATGGCCTGCTCCTACACTAATTATTTTGTATGTGCACCTTTGAACGTTTAAAGGGTTCCATTTTTCAGGTTGTTTACAGTTAGCAATAAAATTATACATCTGGAATTTAATTGAAATGCTTAGAGCAGGTTCATGCTGACATTCATATTGAATCCAAAGATAAAATAGTTTTCCCAAAAATTTTATCTTATGATGAAGTTTTCATTTCAATTAAACTTGATTAAAACCAACCATATTATTGGCAAGTTAAGCTTAACTTTAGCTACTGATGCCACTGATACAGTGCAGCATTTAAATAGCTTTTGAATATCCAGATGTGTATTCCAATTCATTTCAAGTTAAGGAAGAAATACCCCACTTGGTCAATGACAGCCCTCCCAAACCTGGCCTGCAAGCTCTCGCATTCATTGGAACTGTTCTTGTATCTAACCCTGAAGATGATAGCACTCAGTGTACCAAATACTCACTCTGCTTTCTCATCACTGCGCTCTATCAGTAGGCAGGGATATGCTTGTTAGGGTTACCTCAGTATACTGTGTAATGATTTGATATGTATTAACAGTATGAAAGACAAGGTTTTCATTGTACCAATTTTTTAATGACAAGCAGTGTGACAGATATTATATATCTTGCAACAGAGCAAGTGCCCCTGCCCTATTAAACATGTCAGACCTGATTTCTGCTAGGTCCAAAATAGGCTGCCCATTGGAATGTTTTCAAAGACAGCAAGTCCATGGATTGATCCCAAAACCATTACCTTCCACAGTAACGTGGGGAGAGATGGTAGCTTTAGAAAAACGCTTGGCTGCTAAAAAGTAGACTTCTCCCGACCACAGGCCTGCAGAGTACAAATGGTCTTTGGATCTTTGACTGGGTGCTCAAAGGGATGTTTGGGTACTGGACAAGGCAGTGATCTTATTTCTGCTTATCAAAAGGTTATAGTTAAATGTCTGAAGACTGGGCAAGAAAATGGCTGTAATGTTAAATTTAGAATTAGTTGATACAGGTCACATGGATACGCTCTAAAAGTCACTATATACAGCATGAGTTTTGGGTCAGCCTGGATCTCTTGCTCTGTGAACAAAGGAACTTGGGTTTCAAACGATCACAGTGAGGGTGTGCAGAGCAGTTCCCACAATATTCCCGTCGTCTTCTCCAATTCAAACTTCCCCTGGACCTCAGACTAAAAACACATTACCCCATCTTCACTTCTGAGCTTCAGCTTGGCAAAATAAAGTTGCTCTCCACTGACTCATTTCCTCATTTACACCTCCAGTAGTGTTCCTCACTCTGCACCTGTGTCGTTCAGACTGGCTTCACACTGAGGGGAATATGCACATTCTGAACCAGTTATAAAAATGGTACAGATCTTACACTGTGACATTGTGTTAAACATAAAGACAAAATTCCAAGGGGCAGTGTGAGCAAGGGGGTGGACCCCATCTATTCAATTACAGAGTAAAAAAATCCAATTTGTGTGTAGGGTCTGGGTTTACACCAATACTAATACTTGGGCATAAAAAAATATACAATCAGGACCAGTAGGGAAGTCCACTTATTGAATGTCCTCTACTATTTAACAATATCATGACTAATTAACTAAATATTCCCATCTACCCATGGCAACCACTCACTCTCACTTGTCAAAAACCCATCTATATTCACCTTAATTTCCTTCCCCCCCACCCCCCAAGACTTCTTCTCATACCTACCAAAGAATCAAATTCCCAAGGCAAATGATTCTCAGGGGTAAAAAAAAACACCCCATCTCTATTTTAAGCAGATGACCTTTATTTCTAAACAGAGACTCAGAGCTGTAGAAAATAACCTCATGGTGATATACAGGTGAAGGGAAGCAAACAGGGTCCTCCATGGACTCCACTCTGAACCCCAAGGCTTTTATTTCTGGTCCCATTTATATTTACACAGTTCTTCACTTGTCAGAAACTGCTGTGAAACACATTCACACTTTACAATGTAAGCTTCTCAGAAGAGGGACTTATTTCAAGTAGATTTTCTTTTTATAAAAGGTTTTCACAGTTTGAAACTACTTCACTACAGATTACTTATTTACATATTTTTCAGTTAAAGTTACATTCAATTAGTGCACAGCAGAGGAAAATGCTATGATGGAAATAAGAAATATTGGTTATGTTACAGAATATAAACACATGCTGAAGGACGACAGGCTAGAAAGCAAACTCTTCTTAAAGCATACCCAGTTACTGCTCCCAGTAACACAAGTCACGGAGAGATCCCCAAGTTTTGTATCTTCATGCTCTTGCCAATCTGCAGCCAGAAGATCGAAGCCAGGATCAGCCCAGTAGCCAGAGAGGATTACATCACAGTTTGAAAGGAAGTAGGTTAGCAGGAGCAACATAGCAGTGAGGAGCAGGAACCAGTCTCATCATCACAAGCCTACAATGACTTTGGGCTAATCTACACTCAGTACCTTAAAATGGGAGAAAAATCAATCAACAAATTTTATAATACTGCTGGCAACCCAAGTTTCTGCAACCTAGTTTGCATCTTTAAATCTCTGCAACATCAAAATTTTGTTTGCCTATTTGGGTGTTTTATGGAAATCTGCTAACCTAAGTGCATAGATCATGTGCCTTCTTAATCTGATGAATAGCTTTTTGCCAATTAATTTGAAATTATTAAAAGCTCAGTACTACGGGATTTGAATAGCTATAACACAGGGTGAAAAACAAAATTCACCCACTGCTCATGCCAAGACAAACGGGTAGACATGATTTCTTAGGGCCTGGCAGAAGGGTGCTGAAGCCTCCTGGCTGGTTACATAACCAACAATGTCATGCACACAAGTGAACACAAATGCCAGTTCCTCTTTCATCTGTGCACCGAAGTAGACTGAACACAGACCAAAACTGTGATATTTTACATAGAAAAACATAATTATTCCTTCTTCAATAGGGGAGCGAGAGTAAGGCATGTCGGGGAGGTAGGATGGAAGAGGGAGAGCGGGAAAAGGATAAGCAAAAGAGAGGAAAGGAGAGGATTTTTGAGACAGAGAGAGCAGGCGAGAGAGAAAGGATGTGAGAAGGTGAGGAGGCAAGAGAGAGAGGATGTGAAAGAGGAATGTGAGAGAGAAAGGAGCTGAGGCAGAGGGAAGAGCAACCTGATAATCTAATTCGGTGCTGTTCTTTGAAGAGAAATATTACCCAAAGAGCAGGACATTTAAAAAACAGTCCAAAGCCTGTTTGGGCCTGCAGTGGATTGGATAGGGGCGTGTTGCTCTGTAGATGTTTAAAGGACAACCTTGCCGGCAGAGATTTTAATTCTGTCACAATAGGCAGTTCATTCATGAGACACTGAGGCAGTGCTCTAATGACCACTCACCAGGGACTGATAAATATGCTAAGTAATAAAATTTACAGCAGTCTCATTCATTATACAAGGCAGGCCACAAAACATTCTTCGGACACTGATAGATGCACTGCTTTTTCCAAGCTGCTGCGCTCAGATTTGAAAGGAGGCCATTGGGTATCTTTTAATCAGTTGTTAACCTGTCAGTGGACGAGTTGTCAGCAGTGGCACATGACTGCTTGGACTCTTTGGTTTGCGGCTGGATGCTGCCCCAAGCATCCAGCACAGTGCCACACCGCTTGTGGTGCCAAGCCTTGTGCGTTCCATTACCGATTTATTTTCAGCTCTTTGAAGCCTGTGCAGAACCACTTCAAACACTGTGCTGCCTTTCTTCACAAGAGAGATGGTGCATTTACTGTTCTGAGGACAGCTACAGCATAGCCAGTGAGCTTAATGACTCACCAGCACACAGACCAAACCCAATAAACTCAGCTCCATTAGAATGGCATAGCAGACACACAGAAACTAGTTAGGCTATTAGAAATTGTTTCCATCATTCAGAGCCATTACGGTCGATATCCTGCCCCAACGCTCTCCCTTTAGGTTAAGAAATACCCCTAGTGTCCACTTTATCAGGTACACCTATCCATTAATGCAAATATCTAATCAGCCAATCATGTGGCAGCAACATAATGCATAAAAGCAGCTTCAGTTCTTGTTCAGACCAAAAATCAGAATGGAGGAGAAATGCAATCTAAGTGACTTTGATTGTGAAATGATTGTTGGTGCCAGACGGGGAGGTTTGAGTATCTCAGAAACTACTCATCTCCTGTGATTTTCACGCACAAGTCTCTAGAGTCTGCAGAGGATGGTGCGAGAACCAAAAAAAAACACATTCAGTGAGCAGTAGTTCTGTGGGCAAAAACATCTTGTTAATGAGAGGGGTCAGAGGAGAATGGCCAGACTGGTTCAAGCTGACAGAAAGGTGACAGTAACTCACTTAACCATGCTTTCCAACAGTGGTGCACAGAAGAGCATCTCTGAATGCACAACACCTTGAACCTGGAAGTGGATGGGCTACAGCAGCAGAAGACCATGAACATACACAAATAAACTCAGTGGCCACTTCATTAGGAACAATAAAATGGCCACTGAGTGTATGTCTATTTACTTATATTCAATGACTTGCTCACTGCTGGAAAATTCAACAGATTCACCATCCTCTGGGTGAACTAACTTCTCCTGACCTTGGTTCTAAATGGGATACTCCACAATCCAAGTCTGTGGCCCTTGATTCTGACCTTCTCCAGCCACTGGTATCATCCTCCGTGTCTAGTAACTACATGCATGTGTAAGCAAGAACTGAATATACGCTCATAACTTGGAAAAAATAATTTTACTATTTCACCCTATCACAGTACTTTTCATTTTTAAATTGTTTTCCATTCTGTCTGTCAGCACACTCCTCTGCTTCTGCAGCAAGAAAGCCTTGAAACGCAAGCCAATGTTATTTATCAGCCAGCTTTCTCCAATTACCTACTGTAAACATTAGACAGGAAGTGCAAGGTCATTCCAGAGTGGAGCAGTCAGTGGCTGTGGGGGGGGGGGGGTAGGAGGAGAGGGAGAGAATGTTTGAGCACGTGATCTGGAACAGATATCAAAATGCCAGTTTAAGTTCCCACTCTCAAGTTGCAGAGAAGTCTGTAACAACTGTCTGAGACAGACTGGTTCTGTCGCAACAACATCAGCCTCTGATTTCACAAAGACATGAGAAATTTGGCACTGGGTACCACTTTAACCATTTTCAGATCACATTGAGCCATTCCAGAAATTTACCCCTTTACTCAGCTCATTCTGACACAGATAAGTGTCAAGGCCAGAATATTTTGAACCACAATCAGAATCTATTGTACTTCCACCATCCTTATTGTCACATGCTTGCCACACTTCTAGTGTGGCTTTGGTATTATTAAAGATTTTCCCCACGTTCATTTAAGAGTCCTAACCACAGCATCAACATCATTTCCCTCTTATAACAAGAGATACAAGAGTAGGCCATTTAACCCCCTAAGTCTACCCCACCATTAAATACAATCATATCTGATCTGCCCAAACCTCACCATATCTTCTGTAAGAATATCTGCACAGCATCTACGAAGAACATTCTACATTCTTCTCCTCTGCACACGGGTTACCTTTTGGTTCTCAACAGTACTATTTTTTTCCAAATTTCCTGTCTGCTTATATTATTTTCCTACATACCCACTTCACTTTAATTTCTTTTAATGTTTATTTTTGAGTTTTGTACAACCTGTTTGCATTTTGCAAAACCAAAGCTGTGATATACAACATTAGTATGACTTGTTTGGTCTTCTCTTCCTTTCTTTGCATCTTGTCAAGGCCAATGGGCCCTTGATTTGACAGTCCTCTCTCTTTATGGAAAGCATGGTTATTCTAAACCTCTGAATCCCTCTACAATCGAGATCTGTGGCATTATTCTGGTCAGTTTTTCTCCACAGGAAGTGGTCCCTGATGATAAGGCCAGTAGTTATTGCCCATCATAAATGGCCCTTGAATTGGCCAATTTGCTGGGACATTTCAGAGTCAAATCAGACATGGGCATGCTTGCTGTTCATAATGGAAATTACTGAACCAGATGAGTTTCTAACAAAAACAATAATCTGATAATTTCAAGGCTATCATGACTTGTGTGTTTTTCAATTCTAGATTTAACTGAATTCAAATCCAATGACAACTACAGGCCATTAGTTCAGGCCTTTGGGTTACTGGTCCTGTAGCACAGCCAATATTTTGCTCCACTACTGCTTCTATAGGAATCAGGGCTACTTGTGGAAGGAGTTTCTGTCAATGAACCCTCCTCCTAGATCAGTGGGGGCCTGATATATTTGTCACCATCTTCCAACCCTTTCCCCTTTGAAAAAAAATCACTGCAACTGCACTACATCACTGTCTCATTTCAGAGTCAACCACTAGAGTGGAGAATACAAAAACCCAAAGGCAAGTCCTGTCACCGTAAGTGGATACATTTGCTACACTCGTCAGTGCACAAAGCCCTCAGAGGAAGTGAGAAGGCTTTCACTCCAAACTGAATCAGCCCTGCTAAAGTGATGCAATGAAGGAAAATGATAACAAGAGATAACATCTTGCACTTTGATACAAGATGCTTCCTACCAAAGAATGCTGGAAACAGGAGCAAGAGTAGGTTACCCAACCTCATCTGCCATTCATCAAGATAACTCTTGATCCTCTACCTCAGCATGTTTTTCCAGCACAATGCCAGTGAGCAGAGATTCCTTTGATGTCTAGATATGCATCAACTTGTAACAAACAAATTGCAGGGAGAATTCAACAGGTCAGGCAGCATCTGTGTAAAGAGGAAGGGTCACAGGCCAGAAACACTGACCGTTTCCCCTTTCACAGATAATACCTCACCTGCTGAGTTCCCCTTCTCCAGCATTCTGTGTTTTTTTTTTGTTTCAGATATCCAATTTTATTTTAATTTTCATTTATAAAATATCAATCTATGTTTCAAATAGACCCGTGGCAGGGAACTCAACATGCTCATTACCCATCTTTTTCTTCATTTTAGTCCCAAACAACCTGCTCCTCATTGACAAAACTGTGCCACACAGTGCAACACTCTTTCTTTAAAAAAACATCTTCCCCATGGAAAGGTGGGAAATTTTACAAATTAAAAATAAATATTCATAGCTAGAAACACTACCTTACTTTTTAATACCACAGTTCACTAGTGGGTGACAGGAGAATCCTGAATAAGTGGGTTTTGGCGACTAGTTACCCATATCCATCTGATCTTGCTCCATCATTCAATTATATCACGGCTGATCTGCCTGTGGACTCGGCTCCGTCTTCTGCCTCCCCCCCACCCCCCCATAACACTCTATTTCCCTGCTATGCAAAAACCTGTGTCTTAAGTATATTTAATGAGATAGTCTTTACTGCTTCACTGGACAGAGAATTCCACAGATTCACTACTCTCTGGGAAAAGCAGTTTCTCCTCATCTCTGTCCTAAGCCTATTCTCCTGAATCTTGATGCTATGTCCCCCTAGTTCTAGTCTCACTTACCAGTGGAAACAACTTTCCTGCCTCTATCTTATCTATCCCAATCATAATTTTATGTGTTTCTATAGATCGGTCTCTGGTTCTTCTGAATTCCAGTGACTATAGTCCCAGGCAACCCAATCTCTCCTCATAGGTTAAACACCTCATCTCCAGAATCACCAGGTGAACCTCTTCTATATGGCTTCCAAAGCCAGTATGTCTTTCCTCAAGCACTGCGTGCTGTACTCCAGGTGCGGCCTCACCAGTATACTGTACAGCTGCAGCATCACCTCCTTGCTCTTAAATCCAAACCCTCTAGCACACTCTGTTCAGAGCTGCCACAAGTGCTTCGACCACCCAATTCAACGATAAAATGGAAAAATGTGCCATAGATCCTAAATAATCCCCGGAGAGACCCCACAGATGAGTGTTCACCTAAAATAAAAGGCGAAATTCAGACACTGCCCAGGAATCACTTTGTACACTCTGACTGGTCTGGAGGCCAGTTTTATAGCTGTTTTCTTCTCTGTAGTATGTTGAACAGAGAACCTAGATTATTGCTTCAAGATATAGTATCTCAGCTTCTTTCTGGCTCTTCACCACACAGACCCCTGACATTGTGAGACACGAGGGCAATCTGTTTCTCTCCTCATTCCATTACTCCCACAGCAATGAAACCCAGCCACTGATGGCCAGGAACATTATTAAAGGAATCGAAAAGCAAAACTATACAGATGCTGATAGTTTGAAAACAAATGGTGGATAAGCTCAACTTGTCAGGCAGCATCTGTGGAGAAAGGAACAAATAATGTTTCAGGCCAATGTGTGAAAGCTCATGCAATATCTGTTTTGCTTTCCACAGATGCTTCCGTACCTACTAAGTATTTCTAGCATTTACTGTTTCTATTGGCAGAGTTGAAGGGCAGCAACCTGCCTTTAAGAAGGTAGTTTCAAACACTATCAAAAACCAGGGCATTCAATTTGGACAGTCAAGCAAAAAAACTACATAGCCAACTAAAAAGTCATTGAAAATATGACAGGCGTTTGACTGAATACTGACAGCTCCAATAAAAGCACATATTATTGAGAAAGCATTGGGTTGTCTGCAGCAGTGAAGCATGTAAAATAATTTCACATGTACCACGCTGTTTTCTGACCTCGTCTACTTTATCAGATGGAACTAAACAAGTGCAAATTATGCCTCAACACTAGGCAAAGGGGCTCTTATTGTCCCGTATCGGACCGCAAAGCACTCCAGCGTGTGGTGAAAACTGCCCAGCGGATTACCGGCACCCAATTGCCCACCATTGAGAACATCTACCATAAACGCTGCCTGGGCAGGGCGAAAAGCATTGTCAGGGATGCATCTCACCCTAACCATGGACTTTTTACTCTCCTCCCATCCGGTAGGCGCTACAGGAGCCTCCACTCCCACACCAGCAGGCACAGGAAGGGCTTCTTCTCTGAGACTGTGACACTGCTGGACCTCTCATCACAGCGCTAAGCAGTATTGCATCCATATCGTACTGTCTCAGTACTTTTATATTTGTGTGCTGTAGCACTTTTAAAAATTCGCAATTATTTTGTAAATAACACTATTCTTTGCATTTCTGGTCAGATGCTAAATGCGTTTCATTGGCTTTGTATCTGTACTCGGCACAATGACAATAAAGTTGAATCTAATCTAATCTTAGATCGAGAAAGCTGCTGATCATTAAAGATCACGCACACCCCTGAATCCTGAATCTTGTTAATTTAAACTGAACCCGTGTGCCTGAAAGGCGATGTCAATCAGTTCAAGGTATTCCTTTACAGTGGCTAAGCAATCAAAGCCTCAAACACAGGGACCTCAAATGTGCAGTTAGATGGGCAGTGGTGCTCACACTGTGCCCTCTGATAGGAATTGAATGCCTATCACCCAGTCAAGAGCAGGCCAGCTCAACAAACACCGTTAGGACTGGTGGCCCCAAATCATTTGAGTCAGAGCACTACCACCCTTAAGCAGGCCCTTCAGCCCATCTAGTCCATGCCAGCCAGGTTTGCCTAGTCCCATCTACCTGCACCCTGCCCATGGCCCTCCATACCTCTCTTATCCATGTACCTATCCAAACTTCCTTTAAATGTTACAATTGACCTTGCATCTACTACTTCCACAGGCAGTTTGCTACACACACACCACTTTCTACAGAAAGAAAATCCCCCTCAAATAATTCACCTTTCACCCTAAACTTATGACCTCTAGTTTGTCTCACCCTGCCTGAGGTGATAAAGTAGCCCAAATCACCCAGCGTCAAGGGATTCTTAATGAGGCCATTAGATTCCAAGTTTAAATTGCCCTGTACCAATACCCATGTCGGTGAAAGTGGCTGAACTTCACTTTATGCATTGGTTTATTGATCGACCTCTATCCTCAGAGCTTCCAGGACTCTCAGACCCATCAATACTCCAGAAACAAAGTGTGTATTAAATAAGGGCTTTCTATACTTCCATCAATGTGATCCAGAGCGCGCACAGGGATTAGGGCAGTGGATAAGAGGCACGTAAACAAGACAGTTATATTACTGGATTAACAATCCACAGGTCTGGACTAATAATGTAAAGCCTCTAAGTTAAAGCCCACCATGGGAGCCCGAGGGTTTGATTTCAGATAATTAAATAAACATGAATTTATTTTTTTAAAAAAAGGCATGGAAGAAAGGGCTTTTGAGGGGAGGGGGGTGTGAAATAAAGAAATTGACCAGTTCAAAGCTGCCATCATACATCTTGATATGGCTGATTGGAATCAGGTTTATTATCACTGACATATGTTGGGAAATTTGCTGTTTTGCAGCAGCAGTATGGTACAATACGTGCTTTCAATCACAATAAAAAGTAGTGCAAGAAGAAAAAGAAATCGTGAGGTGGTGTTCATGGGTTCATCGTCCATTCACAATGGTGTTCACAATGGCGGAGGGGAAGAAGTTGTTCCTGAAATATCTTCAGGTTCCTATACCTCCTCCCTTATACCCCTCCACGTCTTGGGTGATGGGGATCCTTCATGATGGATGCTGCCTTTTGAAAATGCCCTTGACGGTGGGAGGTTCATGCCCGTGACGGAACCGGCTCAGTTTACAACCCCCTGCAGCTTTCTCTGACCCAGTGCAGTGGCCTTGCCACACTAGATGGTGATGCAACCTATCAGAATGCTCTCCATAGTACTTCTGTAGAAATTTGCTAGTGTCTTTGGTGACATACAGAAGTAAAGGTCATTAAAGGACACAGGCAACAGTGTATGGAAGGCCAATGTATCTAGCCAATAATTTTCATTCTATGAGGCAGAGATTTGACAAGTTATGATGACCCTGATAAAGGTGCTAGTGATTAAGACAGTATCAGTCTGTGGGCAGTGTGAAGAACAGTAAATGGCAGCCTTGCTGGTGAAAGGGCAGCCTTGTGACCCATCACTGACTCGTACACTTCAGCCATTCAGATCATTTGCATCAGCCCACACTTCCCTATAAACGTAACGTGTCAATGAGGGATACAACTGTCCCCAGCCTCGTCAATGACGACCAGCATCTGTTTCTCTGTGTACTGAATTAACACCAGTCTGCAGCTCTCACAGATTAATCAATACTCCCTTCCACTATCACACTTAATACAAATTCCTTGTTTCCGGAATTCAATTCAATCCAAAGTGCTTCACAGGAGTTATGGCAATGGGTAATTGGTATGTTAGCATGATGGTTATGTTACTGGATACTGATCGCACAACAGCATTAGAATGTCTGTGTACTGAATTACAACTACATGGTATGGTAGCGTAGTGGTTAGCACATTTTACAGTCCCAGTGACCTTGGTTCAAATCCCACTGCCGCCTGTAAGGAGATTGTACATTCTCCCCGTGACCACGCGAGCTTCCTCTGGGTGCTTCAGTTTCATCCCACGGTCCAAAGACGTACCGGGTGGCAGGACAATTGGTCACTGTTAATTATCCTGTGATTCGGCTAGGGTTAAACTGGGTGTGGCTGGGCAGTGTGGCGTAAAGGGCTGAAAGGGCCGATTGGGTCAGAGGGAGGCAGACGGGGGGGGGGGGGGGAGAGAGAGAGAGAGAGAGAGAGACACACACACACACACACACAGGGGCGGGGGGGGGAGAGACACAGAGACAAAAATGATCACTCTGCACATTGAAGCCATCGTTCCTGCTCACAGCCTCAAGGAGGTGCTTTACTACAGACGGAGGATTTTTGAAAGGTTGACCCCTTGTCAGAAGCCAGGTGATTAATTTGTATGCAACAAACTATGAAGCAAACTGCTTCTGTGCAGCTGATTGGAGGATGGCAAGCAAGAAGACCCTTGTGTTTTTTAAAACTACACCATGGCATCTTTTACATTCATCCGAGTGCATTTAGGTTTAATGCCTCGCTTGCTGGACATTCCATTGTGGCACCTAATTAAATTTGTTGTTCAAGTTCCTGATTTGAACTGAACCTACAGTCTGAGGTGAGAGAAAAATCTCAAATTACCAAGGCACAAATGATCACCTTCCAACTTGTACTCCTACCACTCCACCACCCCCACCTCCTTATTCTGGCTACTGCCCCCTTCCTTTCCAGTCCTGAAGAAGGGTCTCAGCCCGAAACGTCAATTGTTTGTTCATTTCCATAGATGTTGCCTGACCTGAGCTCCTCCAGCATTTTGTGCGTGTTGCTTTGGATTTCCAGCATCTGCAGAATTTCGTGTTTACAATTATCATTCGGTCTGGTTTTGTAAGCACCATGCAAAGTAGAGACAGCTGCCAGTATAGACCAGCTATTCAGGAATAGAAATTTGACCACTTGGCCCCTGAAGTTTGCTCTGCCATTTAATGGCATTTTGGCCGATCAGAGTATAACTCAGCTCCACATTCTTGCATTTTCATGGTGACCTTCCCCCGCCCCGCCACCCACCCCCGTTGCTTACCAAGAATCCATCTACCATTGCTCTCAAAACACTTAAGGAAAGGAATTCCAATTTCACACTCAAATGGGCAACTCATTTTTAAAATAGTGATCCTAGCTAAAAAATACCCCCACAAGGTGAAACATCCTCTCCACATCCACACTGTCGAGATCTGTCAGGATCAAGTCACCGCACACTACAAACTCCAACTGATACCAGAGTAGCCAGTCCAACTGTTCCTCAAGAAACAAGCCATCCAGTCTAGCTTCCTTCTCTGAACTGCTTCCAATGTAGTAACAGCCTTACTTGAACAAGGAGGCTAGTATGGTACATGGTACTTCAGCTGTCAACTCATCACTGCTCTTTATAAATGAAGCAATAATCACCTTATTTCTGTTCTTGCACAGAACTCCACTGAAAAGCAAAATGCTGCAAGTGTTCAAAATATAAAGTGAAAACAGAAAATACTCAGGACACTCAGCAGGTCAGGAGGCATCTGTAGACCGAAAATTAAAATTAACTTTTCAAATCGAAGACTCTTCATGAAACCAAGACAAGCCAGAGGTGGAGGGGGAAGAGAGAATTGTGAACTTATGTTATAAAGTGGAGGCCAAATGTTATCCCGAAGAATCAGGTTGATAATCACTGGTGCAAGTCCTGTAATGTGCTGCTTTGCAGCATACATCATAAAAGTTAATAGGTTACAATAAGAAATATGAAATAAATAAATAGTGAAAGAGTGAGGTAGTGTTCATGGACCATTTGGAAATCTGATGGCGGAGGGGAAGAAGTTATTCCTAAAAAGTTGAGTGTGGGTCTTCAGGCTTCTGTATCTCCTCCCTGAGAAGAGGGCATGTACTTATTGGTGAGTGTCCTCAATGACGGAAGCCACCTTCTTGGACTGGTTTTGGTGCTCCAAGGAGGCAGTACCAGGTGATGCAAAGGCTTTCGGTGGCATGTAAAGAGGGAAATGAAAACATGCTAATCATCTAGAGAAGTGAAAATAGAAGATGATAAATGAAAGCAATTATAGAGGAAGAGCAAGAAAGAGATCACTGGATCCTTGCTGCTAAACTAGGTTTATCCCAAAGCTCCCAGACTTTGAACACAGGGCAGGATTTGTGAGAGGGAACATGTTTAGTCTGGAACCAGTGCACTGGACAGAGTGCTAGCACACCCTGACAAAGACCAGCCTGCTGTATGTACGCATCTTTCAACCCAACCAGACCTGGAATCTTCCACTCGCCGCACAATTGGGCCTGAAGTATTTTAGTTGATTTTTGTTGTCTCCACTAAGCAATTTGGAAAAACTAATTTTATATTGAGTCTTTATCATTTAAAAAAAACTATAAAAATGCTAATATAGAATGAAATGTGGCAGCCTAGCAGCCTGAATACTTCCTTTACCCAACTGCTCCGAGGCAAATGAAGCCATCAGCTGAAGTATACAATTTATGAAGCTCAGACAATTTTATGAAAATTGAAAATTCATTCCAAGTCCATCAAAGCCAGCTGCATTCTTCATTTCCATTAAGATGACTGAATTATTAACAGTAGCGCAAGATGAAACCCTCTAACTACATGCTGCAAAACCAGGAAAGCAATGGCACATTTTAACCTTGGTTTACTTTCCTCAGACTGTTCTGAAAGCTCTACCACTTTCTTGCATTACGTTTTCGTGCTTTGACTCATAGTGGATGAACCTCACCCCCAACCCACAATATATGAATAAGTGCAGGTTGGACTGGGAGTGGTTAGTGGGTCATCAGAAAGCACCAGAGAGAACTCTGTATATCACTAAATGCCAACTTGCTCTTCAAAGCCAGAATTACTTTAGGTTGTCGAGACTCTCAGCAACTTCCTTTCAATGCATCCTTTCCATTTCACTATTTTTTGTATTGTGACGATCTTTGCATGTTCTCTGCTCCTTCATTTCCTCCCTGTTCACATTTCTGAAAGCCTGACTGTCTACATTCAATGCGAATACACAAATGCATATGTACCTTGAGCCTGCAAAGGGTTTCACACCAGAATGTCGACTGTTTATTCTTCTGCATAGATGCTGCCTGACCTGCTGAGCTCCTCCAGTATTTTGGGTGTGTGTTGCTTTTCTTCCCTTGATTGAGAAAGCATTGGGGCAAGAACTTTCATGTGGATGTAAGTGGCATAGTGTGGGTAACCTGTGTCATCTTTCTTGAGGGCTGGGGTAGAGAGGAACTGGATTAGGATGTGATGAAACATCAATATGAGCGCCATGTGCTCGACACCAGGAGAAGGCATCTACTGTTGAAAGTGACTCCACCCTGCCTCCAGGATCTCAGAAAAAAGGAGCTTAATGCAAGGAAGCGCCAGTGATTCAGGTGGAATCCTCACTGTTCGAGTCTCCCAATTCAGAATCAGGTTTATTATCACTCTCATATGTCACAAAATTTGTTGTTTGGCAGTCGCAGTACAGTCCAATACATTAAAATTGTGTGTTGTTCAGCCATTAAGACAAGTCTGACTCTTTGTGACCTCATGGACCATTGGGTCCATAGGGTTTTCATGGCGAGATACGGAAGTAGATTGCCAGGCCTTTCTTCTGCGCAGATACTGCTGCTGCCCAGGTTGAGACCCGGCTGGGGTTGAACTCAGGACCATCTGCCTCAAAGTCCAGTGATGATGCCACTGCACCACCAGCCGGCCCACATTAAAATTACTACCAGTTAAAGAAAGAAATAAATTTAAAAAGAGAGCAAGATGGTGAGATAGTGTTCATGCACTGTTCAGAAATCTGCTGGCATAGGAGATGAAGCTGGTCCTAAAAATGTTGATTGTGTGACTTCAGACTCCAGTACCTCCTTTTAATGTAGTAATGAGAACAGGGCATGGCCTGAATGCTGAGGGTCCTTAATGATAGATATTACCAAATGTCACAAGCGAGGCTTTGCACAACACCTAAGTCACAGCAGACTCTGTGCCTAAACACGCCTCGTGCGTTAAAGAGTCAGTAGAATCTCTGGACACGCACAGAATTCATTAAAATTCCATTGTGCAGCATAAAATGTAAGGCTGCACTATATAATTTCTAAGCTATTTTCTTTTAAATGAGCCCTACATCATACAGTCAGTCATTCTTTGGTTAATCCAGTTTTCTTTGCCATCTCACCACCTCCTGCTCTTCGGATGTCAGCCTTTTGCTGAACTTCTCAATAAAGGCAACAAAAAAAAAACACATCTCTCTTTCATTGCTTGCTCCAGCCCATCACTCCATCATTCTAGTTAACAGCCTCTCTGACTGGCAGTTCCTAACCATGTAATTTTCAACAAAGTAGTCTGATTCCAAGCATCAAATTCTCACTAACAATATTTGCGAGCATGTTTCGATCACAGAGAATACTAAAGTGCTACTCATAAAGGAGTTTCCCTGCTGTACTTGCACATCCCATCAATCTCACAGCACCATTCTCACAGCCCCATCCTATTACCTCCTTGTATACTCAACTCCATCTTCCTCCGTCGATCGATTTCAGCACCATCTCATTTAGTCCTCCACAGGTATTCCCAGGAATAAACCTCAGTCCCATAGCAACCAATATGAGAATCAACCCTTGCAAGTCTTCCTCCATCACTGCTTAATCTAACAAACAGCTCCCGATTCCTGCCTTTTTATCAGTGGTTGAATTTGGATGTACGGCATGATAACTTGTCATGATGCTGTTAGAGACAAGGCTAGAAACTTCTTAAAATACATCCAGGAGGAATCATGCACAGAGCTATCTTGGTAAAAATATATACCAATGGCTTTTTCATTTCCTTCAATACAAAGGGGCAAGAGAAATTACCCAATGACGATGAGGCTGTGCCGAGAGGATCCACTGATCTACGGGAGGACAAGGAAACAGGGAAGACAGAAATTCTAAAATTGTGATCAACAAATTTGTGGCTTAGCAAAGCAATAAGGGCAGAGCAATGTTTAAACAAGTAATACATTCAGCACAAACTACTGATGACTTGTTAAAAGTTATTGTTGACCTAATTAAAAAAAACTGCTTGCCACTTGCAGCAATATGAAAGAAATTGCAATTAATCAGAAATTTCACTTCCCTCTGTCCGTGCAAAGTATTTTACATTGTTTTAAAATGTATATCTATTTGTGTTGTAGTGAACACAGTACAGGAAGCTCCCATAAACATAAGTAAAAATACAGATAGATAATCTTTTACTTGTGCAGTTGGACAGATAAGGTGACAATACCCTTGCTCAATTGTGAACAGTCACTGAATCACTTATGCTAACCAGAGAAAGAGAGGGGCAGCCTTGGTTTAACATGAGACCAAGACTCATGTTTAACAACTCTTGAATGGGGTTTTAACCGACAACATTCTGGAAAAAAATATCAGCCGTCGAGATAAACTTCAGGTTTATCTCAATAAACTTAGATATGGGGTGGCATGGTAGTTTACTGATTAGTGCAATCACTTTAAAGCGCCAGCAGTCATTGATCTGGGTTCAGTTCCTGCTGTTGTCTGAGAGGAGTTTATTTGTTCTCTCTGTGATTACATGGGTTTCAGCCAAGTGATCCGGCTTCCTCCCACATTCCAAAGATATACATGTTAGGGTTACTAAGTTGTGGGCACGTTATGTTGGTGTGGGAAGCACAGTGACAATTGCTGCCAATACCCAGGTTGACGCAAAATGATGCGTTTCAATGTGCGTTTCAATGCTTTGATGCATGTAGGACAAATAAAGCTAATCTTTTTAAAGGTTTCGAAGACAAGCTGTTTGTGGCTCACACATCAATGAATACAACACCAGCACAGTAACGACACCCAGTTGGTTGTATAGTTGGGCAGAATAGGGAAGCTCTGAAATATGGACATGTTGAAACAAAGTCCGATTTAGATGCTATCCATCTGAAAGCATTTACACCAAAGTATATTCAAGGAGGCCAGTGACAGATTTGGTGCAAGCTTCATCCACAGTTAAAACTGAAAATTCAGCAAGAAGAAGACGTGCATCATTAACACTCGACAGACCTAAAAATGGAAATTTGCTCTGCAGCAGCATGTCCTTTGCATTGCTTCGCTAAATAGCTTTCTTGATGGTGCCTTACTGGAATTACTGACTTGTATTTCGAAAACGCTGCATCAGTTCGGATCCAAATAGAACATGCAGCAAGAACGGAAATCTCACTTAAGGACAGAGCCAAAAGGCAGCTCACCCTACAGCTGGATGCCAATATAAGAGCTAGTTTGCAGTTTTAGTGACCAGCAATTTCAGAGATGGGAAGAAACCATTCAGCCTATTAGATCTATGCCAGATCTTAGAGCATTCTTGTCCTTCTCAATCTTCCATTTAATTCCTGGTAATATTCACACAGCACTGGGATAACTACACTCACTAGCCCCATTATAGAAATATTCCTGCAACCAATGATCTCACTTTAAGGACTCTTTATCTTGTCATCTCATGTTCTCATTCAGCTATCCAGAAACAGCTTCTTCCCCTCTGCCATCCGATTTCTGAATGGACATTGAACCCGTGAATACAGCCTCACGACTTTTTTTCCAGGAACTTTATATATATGTATATTTAACATATACATGCACATTAGCAGCAGCAATACAGTGCAATATATGCTAAGTATTTTTAAAACTGAATTAGTGTATATTATATACACACTTACTGTAATTCAGTTTTTAGAAAATATATTTAACATGTTTTGCACTATGTTACTGCCGCCAAGTTAACAAATTTCACAACGTATGCCCGTGATATTAAACCCCATTCTGATTATTTATATTTGCATTTGCCCAGTTTGTTGTCTTCTGCACTTCAGTTGATCTTTCATTGATTCTGTTATAGTTACCATTCAAAAATTTGCTGAGTATCGCCACAGAAAAAATGAATTTCAGGGTTTTATATGGTGACATATGTATACTTTACATAAATATAAATTATATATATAAAGCTTACTTTGAACTTTGATTCTCCCACCAGCTATCTGTACTAGGAATAGCTTAATGTAGCAAATTAAACTAACAAACAGCAAGCTTTTGGGACATGGGGAAAAAAGTGGATTACCTGGGGAAACCCATTTAGTCGCAGAAAACTTGCAATCCCTTTATAGACAGCACCAGAGGTCAGGATCAGAGTCAGGTTACTGAAGCTCACAGGGAGCAGTGTTTCCTGGTAATACCACTGAAGATGGTAGCCACAAAAGGCAATGTCTTTCTTGTCTGTCAATTTGATAGGATGTGCATGCACAGGAAGCACGGGGTTACTGTAATCAGGCCACAGCTGCAGCTATGCTCGCTACAATACAAAAAAAAGTGTGTGCATTAGAAAGAGTGCAGAGAATATTTACGAGGACTTTATCAGGGCTGAAGAATTTCAGCCAGGCTGTGGTTATTTTCTTTGAACTGAGATCTAATAAACCCAGATGGAATGGTTAGGAAGGACTGCTTCCCACAGCAAAGTGGTCAGATTTAAAAGTAAACGATGGAAGGATTAGAGAATTTTTTCTCCTTGTGGAGTGAGTTAGCCAACGTCTGGAACTCAGTTCAGGAAGCGGTGGAGGCAGAAAACTGCAGTTTTTAAAAAAAATTACTTGAATATATACTTAGTGCTACAATCTAGAAAGCAATGAGGCAACAGGATGAAGCCTGCACACAATCATAACAGACGACTTCTGTGTCATGGGTTTCCATGATTCCAACCATCTGTATGCTAAAGGCAACACACACAATGCTGGAAGAACTCAGCAGGCCAGGCAGCACCTACGAGAAGGAATAAACAGTTGACTTTTCGGGTCAAGACTCTTCTTCAGGATCCATCAGGATCATGAAGGGTCTCCACCTGAAGCATCAACTGTTCATTCATTTCCATAGATGCAGCCTGACCTGCTGAGTTCCTCCAGTATTTTGTGTGTGTTACTCTGGATTTCCAGCAACTGCAGAATCTCTTGAATTTCTGCTACAAGGAATGCCTCTCTTAGCAAATGTTACCAATAGAAGTGAGAGCACCTTAATAATTAAAGAACATTATAAGCAATGGCTGGATTGCAGAACTATACAGTACCGTCATGGAAACTATGAGCAAAGTCAAAACTCTAGTTGATGACTGGTCAACTCTCACTGTTGACTTAGCTAGTTTCAGGCTGTTTCACAGCGACTCATGTTTTACCCAAGATGACAGTTTAATCCTGACTCAGCTTCCGTCTCCCATCCGTATATCCCATTAACCAATGGAGAAAACAACCTCAAGCATGCCTCAGCTGAGGAAAGAATTCCAGTTGCTGGAGGTATTGATCTGCTCTTGGACACATATCGGGAGAGCCACATACAGTTATGACGCTCTGTGCTCAGGTAAGATGCATGCTTACATGGATGATGCCACATTCACAAGCAGTAGTCCTGTAGTGCAACAGTCAGTGTAATGCGATTACAGCGCCAGCAGCCCGTGTTGAATTTCCACTGGTGTCTGTGAGGAGTTTGTATGATCTCCCCGTGACCACATGGGTTTCCTCTTGGTGCTCCAGCTTCCTCTTACATCCCAAAGATGTACCAGTTATTAGGTTAATTGGCCACATGGGTGCAACTGGGTGGTGTGTACTCACTAGGTGGAAGGATCTGTTACTGTGCTGTATCTCTAAATAAATAAAGTGAGCATACTGGCTCAGAATCTGAACCAGGGATCAGATGGTTTAAATTTTATTCAGATAGATGCGCTTCAGGATGTCTGGGCTAGAATCCTCCATGGCACTCAAAACCAAGATTCCATTTTGTTTGGAAACCCTGCAAATAATAGTGCTCAATGTTGTTTTGCAGAAGCTGACAACACTAACAAATCTAAGTTCCTTTTAGAAACAATTATCGAACTGACAGAAAACCACACAATAATATCCTTATTTTCCAGCCATCGTCATTCACCTTGATATGCCAAATTGGACAGAAGCCTCGGTCATGTTTAAAAGCCCTAACTGATTCATGGCTGAAGGGAACATTTCTCAAATTGGAAATTTAACGAAAAAAGAATAAAAACAGATCAACAATCTCCAATTATTAATTCTATTTGGAAGGTACTTTATAATCAGAATTCTTAAGCTGCAATAGACAGAATGCCGTAACTTGGCAAACTCTTCAAGTGACAATCAACACTCAGGCAACATGTTTTTTAAACAGTTCACCAATATTCATGATTGTTAACATTAACAAATATCTCCTATTATTAATTAACCCATATTGTTTTCTCTTTCTCAGAAGGTCAGCACTGCATTTCACTTTTCTCCCTCAACTTCTCTCTTCTTCCAATCACCATTGTGTCCTCTTACTCCTCTTCTCCTTACCTACCTCCTTCTGGTGTCCCTTCTCCTTCCCTTTCCCTCATGGTCTGCTCTCCTCTCATATTAGATTCCTCCTTCTTCAGGCCTTACCTCTTCCACCAATCACCTCCTAGCTTCTCACTTCACCTCACTTTCCCCGCCCCTACCTTCTTACTCTGTCTTCTTCCTCCTTCGTTTCCAGTCCTGATGAAGGGTCTCAGGCTGAAATGTTGTCTGTTTATTCCTTTCTGCCTGACCTGCTGATTTCCTCCAGCAATTTGTGTGCGCTGCACTGGATTTCCAGCATCTGCAGAATTTCTTTGTGTTTATGATACATTTCACTTTTTGCTGTCTCCAAAGAGATGAAGCAGAACTATACATTGTGTTATACTCTCAACAGGCAAAGCACTGGGAGTGCAATTTAATCCTGTGGGAAAGAATACGGTCTTGAAACACGTTGGGGGACTATTCCCTTTTTCCTTAACACAGGATATTGAGCCTCATTCTATTCATAGAAGCTCTAGTAACAGCAGGTTCCTCAATTACTTTGGCAAGAAGACATTAACTTACGATGATAAACCTTTAAACTACCACCTATCATTAATAGAGCAGTTACGCTTTACTATTGAAGCAGCTTGATCGATTTAGCACCAAACCGTAATGGCCAAATTGTCACACACCTGGCAAAACTTAAACACCGATTAACATCCAGGTGATGATTTTTTTTCCACCTTATAGCTTGTTGATAGCTGTTGAGTATTTCACAAAAAACTGCCGTCCATGTTGTTAATCTAAATTGTTTTCCTCCATCCATTTTGAAACTTTGCAAAAGTGGAGTATTGTGTTTCATTTTCTGCCCCCTCCAAGTTCAAGTTGGATGCATTGAATCTCCTGACCACATCTTCCATGCCGAACACATGATAAACCACAAATCAGCATCAGTTCCAACTCAACAAAAAAATTAAACTCCAGGGGTAATTGATCCATGCCAAGTTTCACTCAGTAAAAATGTTCTTATTTTCTACCTGAGTGGTGCCAAAAGAAATTCCTTTAGTTTATACTTCTTACAGAATCCAGCAAAGCTATCACAAATTGGTCAGAAGTCCCTTCCACAACCATTCAGAGAATGAGGCAAAATAAACAAGCCTTTTGACCAGTTTGCCATAACGGGAAGACGGGAGAGGGTTTCTCCAGTTACCGGAAGTGGGAGATGAAAAAGGAGACAAAAAAGGAGACCATGGTTGCAGAGGATCTGGGGAAGAACCAAGAGGGGGACCAGTGACCCAGTCACAATGGGGCAGTGGAGGGTGGGGGAAGAGGGAATAGGGAGAGATGAAAGAGGGAAACAGCAGTTAGATAGATTGAATGATTGGGTAAAAGTCTGACAAATTGAGCTTAATATGGGGAAGTGAGGTCGTGTCCTTCAGGAAGAGGAATCTAAAACGTGGATTATCCAATTATCCAGAGGATCTAGGTGTTCTAGTACATGGATCAGAAAAAGGTTAGGGGGCAGGTCCAACATGTACTTGAGGCAGCAAATGGTATTATGGTCTTTATTACAAAGACAGTATGGAGTTTAAGTATAGGAAGGTTTACTTTCAGTTGCACAGGTGCTGGGTGAGGTTACACCTGGAACACTGTGCACAGTTTGGGTCACTTAACTAAAAAAAAAGAACACTACAGCATTGCAGGTAATTCAAAGGAGATTCGCCAGAGTAATTGCTGGGATGAAACTGTTCAAAGAGCCACGACAGTTTGTATCTATATTCATTGAAGCTTAGATGAATAAAGGGCGACTTCATTCAAACACACATTCCTACGGAGGGTGGACAGGAAGAGTCTTGAACAAGGAGATTTCTGCATGAATTAAGGGGCCATTCATTTAAAATTGAAGGACATAGAGATTTCTTCCCGAAGAGTAGTTAATCTATGGAAGCCAGGTCGTTAGATGCATTCAGGACGGAGATAGATAAATATTTCAATGACTGAGGGAAATGTCACAGGACAGAGTTAAGGCAACACAAATCTGCCATAGGCGAGGGACCTGCTGGCCTACTCCTACCCCAGCTCCTTGTGCTGTGTTACATGGGGGAGGTGCGAGAAGACGAGTGGTTTTATGGTGATAGTTCTACTCAAATTTGCAGCAATTTGTTTCACACAATTATGATGCATGTGAAAAATAAAATTAAAATTGGACTGAGCATTGGAATATTAAATTGCAAATAACTTTTAAAACAACAACATTTAATGTTGCCTATCTTAATCATGAATAATTTAAATGACTCTTAAATTTTATGACAAGCATTGTTGCATTATACAGTTGCCATACAGCATCTGCAAACAACCTCCTCATCCCACTGAGGAACTTGGAGCTCAATATGTTCCAGCCAATGAGAACTGATATTGTTACTTTGTCTCAGCCACTGGACCCTGACTACACCTGCTGCCATAGATCTTTTGGCCTGGGATTCTCTATCTTGAGGTAGTGTCTAAACATTGTCAAACTCAAGTGTTATACAGTAGCATGCAAAAGTTTGGGCACCCCTGGTCAAAATTTCTGTTACTGTGAATAGCTAAGCGAGTAAAAGATGAACTGATTTCCAAAAGGCATAAAGTTAAAGATAACACATTTCTTTAATATTTTATGCAAGATTACTTTTTTTTATTTCCATCTTTTACAGTTTCAAAATAACAAAAAAGGAAAAGGGCCCGAAGCAAAAGTTTGGGCACCCTGCATGGCAGTACTTAGTAACACCCCCTTTAGCAAGTATCACAGTTTGTAAACGCTTTCTGTAGCCAGCTCAGAGTCTTTCAATTCTTGTTTGGGGGATTTTCGCCCATTCTTCCTTGCAAAAGGCTTCTAGTTCTGTGAGATTCTTGGGCTGTCTTGCATGCACTGCTCTTTTGAGGTCTATCCACAGATTTTCGATGATGTTTAGGTTGGGGGACTGTGAGGGCCATGGCAAAACCTTCAGCTTGCGCCTCTTGAGGTAGTCCATTGTGGATTTTGAGGTGTGTTCAGGATCATTATCCTGTTGTAGAAGCTTTTCATCTTCGACTTTTTTTTACAGACGGTGTGATGTTTGCTTCCAGAATTTATTGGTATTTTATTGAATTAATTCTTCCCTCTACCAGTGAATGTTTCCCGTGCCACTGACTGCAACACAAGCCCAAAGCATGATTGATCCACCCCCATGTTTAACAGTTGGAGAGGGGTTCTTTTCATGAAATTCTGCACCCTTTTTTCTCTAAATATACCTTTGCTCATTGCGGCCAAAAAGTTCTATTTTAACTTCATCAGTCCACAGGACTTGTTTCCAAAATGCATCAGGCTTGTTTAGATGTTCCTTTGCAAACTTCTGACGCTGAATTTTGTGGTGAGGATGCAGGAAAGGTTTTCTTCTGATGACTCTTCCATGAAGGTCATATTTGTGCAGGTGTCGCTGCACAGTAGAACAGTGCAACACAACTCCAGAGTCTGCTAAATCTTCCTGAAGGTCTTTTGCAGTCAAACGGGGGTTTTGATTTGCCTTTCTAGCAATCCTACTAACAGTCCTCTCGGAAAGTTTTTTTGGTCTTCCAGACCTCAACTCGACCTCCACCATTCCTCTTAACTGCCATAACTTAATTACATTACGAACTGAGGAACCGGCTACCTGAAAATGCTTTGCTATCTTCTTATAGTCTTCTTCTGCTTTGTGGGCATCATTTATTTTAATTTTCAGAGTGCTAAGCAGCTGCTTAGAGGAGCCCATGGCTGCTGATTGTTGGGACAAGGTTTGAGGAGTCAGGGTATTTATAAAGCTTTGAAATTTGCATCACCTGGCCTTTCCTAACAATGACTGTGAACAAGCCATAACCCTAACAAGCTAATTAAGGTCTGAGACCTTGGTAAAAGTTATCTGAGAGCTCAAATCTCTTGGGGTGCCCAAACTTTTGCATAGTGCTCCTTTCCTTTTTTTCACTCTAAAATTGTACAAAACAAAAATAATACACTAATCTTGCTTAAAACATTGAAAAGGATGTTTCATCTTTAACTTTATGACTTTTGGAGATCAGTTCATCTTCTACTCACTTGACTATTCACAGTAACAGAAATCTTGACCAGGGGTGCCCAAACTTTTGCATGCCACTGTAGATAGATAACAAATTAAATGAAGTAAAAAGTGCCAGAACTGCTCAGCATGTCAAAGAGCGTCTGCAGTGAGAGACAACGTTTCAGGTCAGTGACTTTTCAGATCTCTACCATCTGCAGTTGTTTGTTTTGCATTTGGGAAATCAAATTTGCAATAACTGCTGGGATGAACTCTCCATTGATCCAAAGCAACAGACACAGAATGCTGGAGGAACTCAGCAGGCCAGGCAGCATCTATGCAAAAAGAGCAAACAGTTCATGTTTCGGGCCAAAATCCTTCATCAGAACTGCTGTTTGTCTCCATTGGTCATGTGCTCTACAATGGAATCAAAGCACAGACTGATTCCAGGAGGACTAATGTGTATAAATAATGCTTTAAGATTGAGCACATTTAGTCACCACTCATTAAGGAGAGACTAGATCAATTTGGCTAAATTCACTTTAGTGAATAAGAGTGAGAGGGATTCTCAAAGAAACCTATAAAATTCTAACAAGAGTAGATTGGGAGAACATTCCCAATGACTGGAGAATCCAAAATCAGGGATTACAATCTCAGGATGTGGATATACCATTTAGACCCAATATCAGGAGAAAATTTGTCACCCAGAGCGTGGTGAATCTCTGGAATTCTTTATCACAGAAGGTGGGTAGAGCAAGTTCAAGGAAGTGGTAAATATATTTCTTAATGCCAAAGGGACGAAAGGATCTGGGGAAGAAAGTGGGAACAGCAGAGTGAAGTAGGTGATCTGACAGGGTTGTGTTGAATGGTGATGAAGGCCAGACAATCTTTATTTACTACAGAATTGCTTGCCCAGAATAGAATATAAAGGTTGCATTGACCTTGAATCACAGTACCACTCTCCATACTGAAGCCCAAGCCCAAATTAAGTTAGCATCCCCTACTGCTTCCCTCAGATATTGGCAGAACACGGAAGACAACAAAAATGATGAAATCATCATCAGATGGATTCATCTTGGTTTGATTATGACAGCTTTTGTGGCATTTGGGGCTTCTCTGTTATTCGTTTAAGTACTTAACGCAATTATCCCATAACTAAGATTAAAATGATTACATGTACTAAATAAACTCTGTACTTCAAGCAAAGATAATCATCAACTTCAATTTAATCCTGAAAACAATTTAAGACTGGCAGCAAATACCTGGAGCCCAGACTATTTGATGAAGTCAGTCAAGTTAACCATCTGTCTGAAGGGACAAACAGAAGTCATGCTCCATCATTACACCACAGTTTGTAGGACACATCGGAGTACGGATAAGGCATTGCACTGTTACATGCTTAAAAACAATTGCAGCTGAGCGAACTGCCACATCAATCAGAGCTCGTGATTAGCAGCCATTTCGGCTGAGCTCTGTCAACCTACTGAACCTGGATCTGTTTGCATCTAAGCTCACGAGAAACAGAATCCAGTAAATGGGCCACGAAGAATCTGCCATTAATCAGCCATTTGCTTGATCGTCAGTGCAGAATTGGCTACATTATACCATTAGACTCTGCTTACATGCTCTTTTATGCCTATTTAAAATATCGTTACTATGACGACTCATCTTTAAATCAAACTCACTGCCTTCAATAATCATTTGCAAAATATTTCAATGTGATTTGCATAGACTGTTCAATCTATTAATGTACCCTGCAGTGTTCATCATCTGGCCTGTAGGGCGGCATCTAGGAGTGGAATAGTGATCTTTCAGAATGACCTGTACCACATCCAATGGTGGATTTCCTGTACCCTCTTTAGACTAATATTCTAGTTTTCAAGGAATCATGGCCAAATTGCAGGTAACACGGCCAAGTTCACTTATTGCATGGTCTGCTTGGTGTTAAATTCCAAACATAGAACGTACAATGTTTAAGCTCTGCTCAGAACAGGGTACAGACTGAACCTTCAATCTGCAGACATGTTTGAATCTCACAGAAGTTAATTAAATAAGCTTACAACAAAAAAATTGGTATCGAAGGAGACCATGAAACTATTGAGTAGTTGATCAAAAATTATCTGGGTCACTCAACCTTCCTTATCCGGTTCTCAAGGGGGCAATTATGAGTGGAGCAGAGAACAGCAGCAAACATTTCTAGAACACACACACACACAAAATGCTGGAGGAACTCAGAGGCCAGGCAGCATCTGTGGAAAAAGAGTACAGTTGACATTTCAGGCCATGACCATTCAGCAGACCCAAAAACATCAACTGTACTCTTTTCCATAGGTGCTGCCTGGTCTGCTGAGTTCCTCCACCTCTTGTGTGTGTTTCTCCAGATTGAATAGAGGAGCTCAGTAGAGTTTAGAAAACCGAGAGGTGATCACAATGAATTTTTCAAAAACTTACAACAACTTCACAAGGTGGATGCAAGTGTACATTTTTCCCTGGCTGTGGAAATAACCAGTTGATCATAGTCTCAGAATATAGAATAGGCCATTAGAACTGAAATTAGAAGAAATCTCTTCATTCAAGGATGGCAAATTTCTGCAATTGCCTAACCTGGAGGAAGTCATTGAGTTCATTCAAAACAGAGACTGACAAATTTCAGAATATTAAGAAAATCAAAAGATATAGAGATACATGCACTGCTGTTTCTCAAGAGCACCATAAATACTTGGAAAGGAATAATCTAAATCAGTTCCTTTTTGTAAGTCACTCCTGAATCTACTTCAAGCACCCTCTTAGATAAGGCATTCTTGACGTACATTGTGTAAAAAAAAATTATCCTCATTTCCCCAACTAAAGAAAAATGACTCCATTAACTTACCCACAAAAGCTAGCATATTATGAAACTGCAAATCATGCACATCTGCAGTGTATTAACATTAAATATCTCTCTCTAATAATACAGTTCATAAACATACTGATGCAAAACCAGGATAATACCGACCAGACAGAAAACTACAGGATGTGGTTCAAGATCTGGTGGGGACTATGGTTCTCTCTGCCCAATAATGACTATTACTGTCTCCTGTTTTCTCCCTCCCTGCCACCAACCATTGTTGTCCCCTTTCCCTGATTTATTTATTTATTCTTTTGGAACAGGCCCTTCCGGCTCAATGAGCCACTCTGCCTAGCAACCCACCAATTTAACCCTATGCTAATCACTGGACAATTTACAATGACCAATTGGTACATCTTTGTACTGTGGGAAGAAACCAGAGCACCCAGAAGAAACCCACGAGGTTATGGGGAGAATGTACAAACAGCGCCCAATCGAACCCCAAACTCCGATACCCCAAGCTATAACAGCGTTGTGCTAACTGCTGTGCCACCGTGGTGCCAAAAAGTGTCACCACGCTTCCGGTGCCAACATAGCATGCCCATAACTAACCCTTATGTCTTTGGAATCAACACAAGTACAACGGTTTGCTGCTCCTTGAAGTCCCAAATGGAGAGAAATGGCAGCATGCAATAAGAGAACTAGAATGGCCACTCCAGTGAGCCACACATTCAAACAGAACAGGATTTGATCCAGAGTACATTATCTGGAGATTGATTAATGGGAACACATTGATCTAGTTTGCATGGTAACAGTGGTTATTCCAATTGCTCCACAGCATCAGCGATCACTGATTGGGGTTTGATTTTCACTGCTATATGTACGGGTTAGTATGTTCTCCCTGGCAAACTGTGTCTGCTGCATTCACCATCTACAAAATTCATTGCTGTTACTCCCCGAGACTACTCTGACACCACCTCCCAAACCTGCAACAAGTAGGCCAAGAGCAGCAGGATCAAAGAAACACCACCCCCTACGGTTTCCCTTCCATCATCTTGGCTTGAAAATATACAAGACCATAAAAGATATGAGCAAAATTAGGCCATTCAGCCCATCAAGTCTACTCTACAATAATTCTATGTTCTATTTTCCAGTCCTTCACACTACACACCGTCCTTACACATCTGGAGAAGAAGGATGTTCATGTGAAAATGCTGTTCTTGGACTACAGTTCAGCATTCAACACCATAGTTCCATCCAGGCTCGACAAGAAGTTCAGAGACCTCGACCTTGACCCTGCCTTGTGCAGCTGGATCCTGGACTTCCTGTCAGATCACCAGCAGGTGGTTAGAGAGGGATCCCTCACCTCTGCCCCCTGACTCTCAATACAGGAACCCCTCAGGGCTGTATTCTACGTCTCCTCCTTCACTCTCTGTATACCCATGACTGTGTCACCACCCACAGCTCCAATCTGCTAATTAAATTTTCCAACAACACTACATTGATTGGCCTTATCTCAAACAATAATGATGTGGCCTGCAGGGAAGAAATCATCTCTCTGACACAGTGGTGTCAAGAAAACAACCTCTCCCTCAATGTCACAAAAACAAAGGAGCTGGTTGTGGATTACAGGAGGAATGGAGACGGGCTAACCCCTATTGACATCAATGGATCTGGGGTTGAGAGGGTAAACAGCTTTAGATTCCTCGGCATCCACATCACAGAGGACCTCATGTGGTCTGTACACACCAGCTGTGTGGTGAAAAAGCACAACAGCGCCTCTTTCACCTCAGAAGGTCGAGGAAGTTTGGTATGGGCCCCCAAATCCTAAGGATTTTCTACAGGGGCACAATTGAAAGCATCCTGACTGGCTGCATCACTACCTGGTATGGGAACTGTACCTCCTTTAATCGCAGGACTCTGCAGAGAGTGGTGTGGACAGCCCAGTGCATCTGTAGTTGTGAACTTCCCATGATTCAGGGCATTGACAAGGACAGGTGTGTAAAAAGGATCATTGGGGACCTGAGTCACCCCAACCACAATCTATTCCAGCTGCTACCATCCCAGAAATGGTACCATCCCAGAAATGGTACCGTAGCCAGGACCAACAGGCTCCGGGACAACTTCTTCCACCAGGCCATCAGACTGATTAACTCACGCTGATCTGAGTATACTCTATATTACATTGACTGTTCTATTTACAAATGTTTGTATTATAAATTATTATAAATTACTATGATTGCACATTGCACATTTAGATGGAGATGTAACATAAAGATTTTTACTCCTCATGTATGTGAAGGATGTAAGAATTAAAGTCAATTCAATTAGCTTAGGCAACTTCCAGCTCGGAGTAATCCACCCAAAACTCTTCCGATATCAAGTACACCTTTCTAGAAATGCATTGGGCATTTCATCTCCAGTCTCAATATCTCCTGACATCAGAAAGCCTTGCCCATTCTACCAACACTTCCAGGTACCCTTCAATATAACAAACCATCTTATCTTGGAAATACAGCACCATTCCTTCCTCACTATTGGTCAAAATCCAGTAATCTTTCCAAACAGCCCTGTGGGAGTTCAAGTCTGTGGCTCACCATCACCTTCTCAAGGGCAATTAGATCAGGATAAGAAATGCCTGCAGTGCCTATATCCATAAAAATATTGCTCTTCTGAACTTGGGTTAAAAAAAAAGTGACATCATGTGATATCTCTGCTCGGTATTCTCGGTAAGGCTCTACAGTGGGTAATTATGAACCACAAAGTAATTCTGTTAGCTTTAAAGTAGCCAGCAGGGGCGAAGAATAGGGCTGAACTTAGCTCAGATGTTTCCCTTGCCAGTTTAATTCAAGCTGCCCTTTATAAGTTACAAATTGTAAGTTGAAAAGGGGAACGTAGAACATGTTCTAATTTGTATGAAAACCAGAAGATGGCACCTTGAATTTATCATCTGAATGATGAACCCTTCCTCTCTTTCCAGTAAAGTGCACAAGCCAGTACAGTGACAGGATGAAGAGTAACCTGACTGACAGCCCAGTAGACACAGGATGCAGGAGCTAGGAAAACAGCACAAATCGTGCAATTAAACCATAGGTGTTATCTCATTCAGGCTGTTGAACATTTTGATAGGATTCTTTGTACGGGTGGATCCATTTCTGGAAAGAATTGCGAGCATCTGCTGTTAATGACTTGATGCAGAATTGCTTCAATTGTTCTGTGTGCAGGTGACATGGCAGAGAGCCGAGGCAGAACTTAGCAAAACATATTCCGACACTGAATACTGAGTTTACAAGCAAAGAATGTGCCAGATTCACAGCGCCAGCAATGGCCCTTTCCAAAACTCATTGTTTACTAGCCAGATTCAGCCACATGTGGAGTTTAAAACTATTCCTCAGTGTAACAAACAAGGTTGATATCACTGGCTCTAAAGAAGACATTTCTGATGCAGATATTCAGTCCAAATAAACTGGTAAAAATAGTAATACTGCATGACCAAGAGCTCCCAGAAAACACCAGGGACTGCAGCCAATCACCTATAGGGAAATACTGAAGCAGTAAGGGTGGAATCATGTATACAGAGGACACCATTCAGACCTTCAAGTCTGCTCAATAAATTGCATGTGATATGTAACCCAATTCTGTAATCTTCTTTTTTCCTTCCTTTGGGAAACAAAAACCTCTCAATCACAGGATTAAGGTTAACATCATTCAACACCAATTGCTGCTCTTGGGAACATCCCATCTTGTGTCCAAATGATTGCTAAATTTTGCCCCTGAAAGTTCTGTTTCTCATCTTTAAGCTACATCCCCACTAAAGGTCCCACTACCACTGGAACTGGTTCCTCACCCACTTCATTTGTTTCATGTAATACCGCAGTGCACAATACATGGCCCCGAACTGTTCCCTCTGCTATTCACTCTTTCCCGAGTAATCAATGGCTGCCAGAGGCAGATGCTGATTGGCCTGCATTCCTGTGAAAACAGCAAGCCTCCCCCCGCCCCGAAATGCTTTGGTCACCAGCTAAACCACATCTCTCGGCTTAGCCAGCTGTCAAAAATATTGAATATAGTCAGCAGCTGTGGATGTCTCATATTTACAACTTCTCAAAAACAAAGCTGAAGTCAATCATACTACTAAAGAGAGTTTAAAAAAATGACCTTAAAAATTGAAAATCAATTAAAAGGTTTAAAACTACAGAATAGAAAATAATTCAATATATTTAAATGAATTTAACAACTAAACTCATTTTGTTAGCTCATTAGATGGAAATGTAACCGCCTCCCTCCCTCCCTGAGAACTATTCCTATCTGTAGAGGGGAATGGAGAGGATGAAGCTGTGCATGGAATAATGTGGTGCTTACTCACTGGGCAAATTTCCAGCGGCAACTCTGGGAAGTGGAGGCCATAACGAGTCCTATGGGAGCCCACCCTTAGAATAAGGGCGACCTTGGGATTTCCACTTTTGTGTGAGTAGCCCCTCAAAAAATTTTCAGACAGCCTCTTTCTGCAGGAAAAAGTTGTGTACTGCTGCAAAAAGATGTATTAAATGTAATCAGATCATGCCTTAAACTTCTAAAGTCCAGGCAACAGAATCTAAAAATACTTCTTGTTCATGAGCCCAAAATTCAGGTACCATTCGTTCAAGAGGTAACAAAAGCACAATGTTGCTACAAGTCACTCATCCAAAAGAAGGACTGGCTGCAGACTTCATTCAAGCTTTAAGAGAAAGAACAAAGGTTGAACAGCAAATCACCCTGCAGCCCTTGGCCATCTTAACTTCCTGATCAGGACGGGAAGGGGTGCTTTTGTCTAACTCTATTCATCAACACACTTCAATAATGAACAAGATATGCTGCCTCAGGTCCAGTGGACATGTTCCAGTACTAATCAAGTTCTATCCACTGTTGTCCATATTTATTCCCTAATGCAGTGGTGCACTGTGAAACCAAAGCTCAAATACCATGAGGGAAAAAACAGTTTCCCCGGTTTTCTGCACCAGCAGGTAATCCATGTGTTTATGAAGGAATGGGGTGGGGGGGGGGGAGGGGAAGAGTGGATGACAACTCTGGTCCTGATCAATAAACAGCAGCTCCATTCAATTATACAAAGAATAACCAATAATCCCAAACAATGACATTGAGTAAGCTTTGATCCATGCATTAATAATCAGGCACAGTCTGGGAGTGAATAATCTACTTTCTGTTAAACACACAATCCCATGGTTCGAGAGCAAATTGGGTGAGATTATCTTACCGAATAAACAGATTCTGGTTACACAACAGATGCAGTGTCTGGCCGACCTATCACTCTGCTGAGCCTACACTCATCCCTGCATCCACCAAGAGGACCACAAACTTGCCGTTGGGTTTGGAGGCTTGTGTGCCTCAGTGACTCAGAGAGCTATGTTGGCTGGAATCAAGGCTTTACACTTTGGCACTTGATAGGGTCACCCATGCCAAACCGGTCAAAGGGTAGAGACCAGACTAAGAATGGTCCACCGTTCCTTCTGGTTTGGGGGGTTCACCTCAGGACCAACAACTCTAACTGGTGAAACAAAATTGCTACGGAAACAGCAATAAAGAATCCTTCTACATCTAAGTTCAACAGTGTCCCCAAGTCTCCACCCAGCACTTGTGTGACCGACAGTAGTGAAAACCAAAAGAAAGCTACTGACACGATGAAGGAAGCCCTGAACGCCGTCAGAGATGGAGGATCTTCATTGCTGCCCAGGACGCCAGCAGCGTAACAGGCTGCCGACAAATCACAAAACTAAGCATGGCAAACAAAAATAATTTAGCTGTTGTTTTACACTGTGATACAACTCTACCCATGCTCAGCCAGGTAACTGGACACAGAACATTGAAGATTCTGTTCCTTTCAACATTGCCTTTTACAATTCCCCTACTCATTCTTAGCCAACTCACAGACCAAGCTCTGCTCATTAGTCCTGTACCTTAATATGTTAATACAAGCTTATAAACTTGATGTGTTTGTACCTTACCCTTGTGCAACATTGTTCTCCCTCCTTTCTTATTAATTTCAGTGAGTTTTCAAATCATCCCTTTTCGCTTGCTATTACGACAGCCCAGAATAGTCAGTGAGTGGAACCCCAAGACTGAAGTTTCATCTCATACCTGGACGCAAGTGTGAAGCTGGAGTGCCTCTCAGTCCCTGTCCTAAAAATGGGTGATGACTAGTGTCACATTGCACATCTACAATCGAGAATTGTAAAGCAACGCAGTGTGTGTCCTTGCCACCCTAAAACCCCCACATCATACCGCAAGAGTTCACGCGCCTGCAACCTATTCAGGTTTGGGTCAGCTCTCTTTGACTACTTGAGACTACTGCTTCCCACGCTCTGTCCTTCTCCGTCAAGATGTAAACCACCACTTTGAAACACTTGTCTGCACAACAGTGGCTTTGCAAAAATAGACTTGGGTGAGAGTTACAGAGAGGGTGGCGATACCTGCAAGCTGCTGGAACCAGCGAGGAAGCAAAGAGAACAGGGCCCCAACACACCAATCATGCAGCTGCAGTTGTGGCAAAGTTAGGTTTCAGATCAGCAAAGCATTAGTTAATGAAGATCTGTCTGGAGGTTCTCTCCTACCTGTAATATTGACTTCAACCAGACCTGATCGTGTACCAATGGCATTCGTAGCCTCACAGACGTAGGTCCCGGCAAGGTCGTAGGTTACAGCCCCTTTGAAGAGCAGCGTGGTGTTCTGATGTTCCACGTTTAAAGGCAGCGACCCATTTAACCTGAATAAAATAAACAAAGTCATTTGAAAAGGTCCACATTCATGGAGAACCAGACTGGTGACTCTTCATTTCAAAACCCTGGGCTCCCTGGAAGTCATCAGGGCCACAAAGAGCAATTATACCTCCTCCCTCTGTGCAGTTACAGAGGAATGACAGCAATCTTTCAGTTTGAACTCAAGGACCTGCTTAAGTGCCATATAGTGATTAAATAAAGTTGAGTTATTGTCATCTGCACAAGTAAGTGTATGCACAGGTGCAATGAAAAACATATTTGCGGCAGGCATCATAGAGCATCAGATAAGCAGCTTTCACAAAAAAACACAAATTATCGACAGCTTTATAGAAGAAAAACACAACCTGAACAAAAAAAGTCTATGCAGTGCAAAGTAGTCATAGCTTTGCTAAACCATAGTGATTAGGGTTGTAGCAATTAGTTCAAGAACCGAAAGGCTAAAGGGAGTAGCTGTTTTTGAAACTGTGGCGTGCATCTTCAGGCTTTTGTACTTCCTGCCCGAGGGTAGCTGCGAGAAAATGACATGGTCCAAATGATGAAGATCTTTTGATGATGGATGTTGCCTTTTTGAGGTAGCGCCTCCTGTAGATACGACGAATGGTAGGGAGAGATGTGCCCATGATGCATTGGGAAGAGTCTGCTACACTTTGAGGCTTAATAAAGGAATAGTATCTCAATATCTGGATAGATTTAAAACCCACTGCCACCAGTAGGGAATTCAAATTCAAGTTATTGAACTAATGCAGAACAAAAGACTGAACTCAGAAATAGCGATCATGAAACTCTTGGATTGGACCATTAATGCTCTTCAGGAAAGGAAAACTGCCATCCTTACTCAAAGGCTTCTGGGAAAAAGCAAATGCCAGTGACATTTACGTGCCATGGACAATAAACAAAAAGAAACAAACCCCAAAATCTCTGCTCCAGTCAGGTCCTTGCTTCCCTAATAACAAGATTCAATGGTCAAGCAGATATACACAGCATGTGAAAGGTCCACCATGTTAGTGTCAGAGTGCCAGCCGGGCACCAATCCAAACTGACAATATCATGATTCCCATTTCTTTTATATATGCAACCCAATTTCTTAAATTACTCCTGAATTGTCAGTGGTGACATTTTATTACCTTCATTAAAGATTTTACTTCGAGGCCTCAGCTTTTCCCAAAGGCTAGATTTTGGTCAATATTTTTGTCCAGAACTGTGACATTCAGCCGATTGAGAACTTTGCAGTCCAATCACGTGTAATTTTCAGACAACTGCACTGCAGAAATATTTCTTTTTTGATTCAAACTATCAGCACTCCGTTGTTTTTCAAAATTATTTCATGAAAAAAGAGTTGAAATTAAAATAGTCTACTGTCAACTTTACATACTGTTTTTACATTTCTATTCTGGAGATTTAGAATACATGATAAATATACTAATCATACATACACATCTGTTACTGCATTAAGTTTGCATTCATAAATTTATAAGCAAATATTCTATGCCATGGAAGCTCGCAGAAGTGAGCTTAGATTTGAAGCTTTTCAATGCTATCAGGAAAGTTAAACTGGAATAATTAACACTGAAGAACAATTTTGCCACCTGGGAAACAAGGCCAAAAAGTCATAAAACAGAAACAGGAGTTGGGCTTGAGCTTGCTTTAATGTTCAGTATGTTGTTCCTTCTCAAGGCTTGTGGCGCATTAAACAGCATTTTTGCCATTTCCATAGCATTTGTCTGTTCCTTACGAGGCTGAGTTGCTAACTCGGCGCTCAACCCAGCACGGCTGGAAAATGTGCAAGGCTGGATTTGAACACCGGACCATTTGCCTCGAAGTCCAGTGCTGATGTCACTACATCACCAGCCGGTTAATATTCAATATGATCATAGCTAATCCAACTTTCCTCAAGTTCACCTTCCCATTCTAGTCACATAATTCTTGACTCCCTTAATGAGTACAAATTTATGAACTTTGAATATATTCAAAGACTCCACCTCCATAGCTTTCTGGCCAAGGAATTCCAAAGACTCACAGCCCTTTTGGAGAAATTCTTCCTCATCTTAGTCTTAAATGGATGTACCTTATTCTGACTCCATGTCCTCTGGTCCTAGACTCTCCCATGATGGGAAACATTCCCCCACCTCCTACCCGCTGCACTTAATCTATCAAGCCCTTAAGTAATTTGTTAGTTTGAATAAGATCAGTAATCATTATTTAAACTACAATAAGAATGGACTCAACATGTTCATATTTTTTTTCTTCATAGGATAAATGCTCTAGTCGACACTTAGGATCATGCTAGTGAATCTTCTACAAACTCTCTCCAATGATAATATATCATTCCCTAAATAAAGGGACGAAAACTGCACACAGTTGTGGCCTTGTACAGTCCTAGTAATTCTTTCTTATTTTTATACTCCAATCCCCTTGAAATGAGAGCCAGCATTACCTAAGCCTTCTTGATGCTCACTTTATATGTTTCATATACAAGGACCGCTAAATCAGTCTGTGCTGCAGCTATTTCCACTTAAATAAATCTATTTTATCATTCTTCCTTTCAAAGCAAACTATTTTACATTTTCCTCTATTACATCTGTTCAGCAACTTTCTGCCCAATCAGTTAATTTCCTCCAAATTCGCCATCCCACCATTTTAGTATCATCTACAAATTTAGCTCGAGAACAATCACTTCATTTCTCTAACTCATTGTAAATGACGTCAGTCCCAGTGACACCACACTGGATGCAGACTGTCAACCTGAAATTGACCCTCTTATTCTTATTCCTAACTTCCTGCTCGTTAGTCACTTTTATCCATGCTGGTACATTACCTTCAATACTCTGAGTTCTTATCCTGCAAAAGCTCTTCTCAAATGCCTTTTCAAAATCCAAACATGTTCCTGGTTCCCTTTTGGGTGATACTTCCTCAAAGAACTCTACCTGATCAATTTTTTTCATGAAGCCACAGTGACTCTACTCAGGTTATAAGACCATAAGGTCTAGGAGCAGAATTAGGCTATTTGGCCCATTGAGTCTATTCCACCAATTCATCATGGCTGATCCAATTTTCCTCTTAGCCTGAATCTCCTGCCTTCTCTCTGCATCCCTTCATGCCCTGAACAATCAAAAATCTATCATCCTCTGCCTTATACTGTATATACATAAAGAATTGACCTCCACAGCTGCCTGCAGCAAAGAATTCCACAGATTTACCTCTCTCTGGCAAAATAAATTCCTCCTCATCTGTTTTAAAAGGATGCATCTCTATTCTGAGGCCATATGCTCTTGTCTTGGTCTCTCCCACCACAGGAAACAACCTCTCCACATCCACTCTATCAGGGCCTTTCACCATTTGATACGTTTCAACTAGGTCACCTCTCAATCTTCTGAATTCTAGTCAATACAGGCCCAGAGCCATCAAAAGCTTTTCTATGACATCGTTCAATCCTGCTATCATTTTCACGAGCCTCCTTTGAACCTTCTGCAGTTTCATCCTTTCTAAGATAAGGGGCCCAAAACTGCTCACAATACTCAAGTGAGGCCTCACTGGTGCTTTATAAAGTCTCAACATCATATCTTTGGTTTTATATTCTAGTCCTCTTGAAATGAACGCTAATATTGCAACTGCCTTCCTTACCACAGATTCAATCTGCAAATTAATCTTCAGGGAATCTTGCACAAGGACTCCTAACTTCCTTTGTACTTCAGTTTTTTTGTATTTTCTCTCCATTTAGAAAAGCCAACCCTTTCATTTCTTCTACCAAAGTGCATGACCATACACTTTCCGACATTGTATTCCATCTGCCATTTCTTTGCCAATTTTCCTACTCTGTCTAACTCCTTCTGTAGCCTATTTCCTCAAAACTACCTGGCCCTCCATCTATCTTCATAAAATCTGCAAACTTTGAACAAAGCCATCAATTCCGTCATCCAAATCATTGACATATAATTTAAAACGAATCGGTCCCTACACAGACCCCTATGGAACACCACTAGTCACTGGCAGCCAGTCAGAAAAGGCCCGCTTTATTCCCATTCTTTGCCTCCTGCCAATCAGCCACTGTTTTATCCATGCTAGAATCTTCTGTGTAATACCAAGGGCTCACAGCTTGTTAAGCAGCCTTAAGTATGGCACCTTGTCAAAGGCCTTCTCAAAATCCAAGTACTCAACATCAACCAATTCTCCTTGTGTATCCTGCGTGTTACTTCTTCAAATAATTTGTCAGCCAAGATTTTCCTTTGAGGGAAATCATGCTATGGCCTTTTTTTAAAATCAAGTACCCCAAGTCCTCAACCTTAATAATCAATTTCAACATCTTCCCAAGCACTGAGGTCAGACTAACAGGCCCATAGTTTCCATTTATGACTTTCTTCATGATGTGAACTGATCCAAGTTAACCGTTGTAATGAGTTTTCTTGGTGGGATAGGTAAAAGCACAGAGGGTGTGTAGCTTTGCTCATTTCTCGTCTTAGAGCTTCTCTCAATTTATGTGAAAATTTCTAAGGAATTGTATTTACCTGGACTTTTGGCCGAGCCATGGTTCTGCCTCTCCAAACCCACCACTCACCCTTCCCCATCACTTCACTTGTTCAAATTGAAACAGCTGATTTGCCTCCAGATCAATCCAACTCTGAACTAATCTCCAACCCAGTCTTGATCCAGGACTGATACTGGCTACCTCCACCTACTTAACATTGATATCCCCACCGCTCCTCCAGCTTCTCCACCACTCTCCGTGCACTGATGCCTCCAGCTGTACTAATGGTTTGTGTTTGGGTGGGGGTGGAAGTTGGAGATTTGCTGGGATCCACATCGTTGTCTCAGACCAGCACAAAGTGTCATCACAGAGAAGGCATGGCAGCTCCGCTACTTTCTTCAAAGTTTGCGTAGATTTGGCACGTCATCTAAAACTCTGGCGAACTTTTATAGATATACAATGGAGAGTAACCTAACTGGTTGCATCCCAGGCTGGTATGGAAACACCAATGACCAGGAATGGGAAAAAGCTCCAGAATTTGGTGGAGGCAGCCCAGTCCATCACAGGCGAAGCCCTCCCCTCACTGAGTACAGTTCCATGGAGCGCTGCCATGTGAAAGCAGCATCCATCATCAAGGAAACCCCTTAACTTCCAGGTCACGCCCTCTTCTTACTACTACCAGTGGGCAGGAGGTACAGAAGCCTTAGGTCCCACACCACCAGGTTCAAGAACAGGTATTACCCCTCAACCATCATGCTCCTGAACCATTGTGGATAACTTCAGTCATCACTACACTGAACTGATTATATGACTACAGACTCACTTTCAAGGGTTCTTTACAACTCATGTTCTCCGTATTATTTTTATTTGAAGTTTGCATTCCTTTGCACATTGGTGTTTGCCAGCTTTTATGTACAGTTGTTTTGTAAAATTCTATTGTATTTCTCTTTTCCTGAAAATGTCTGCAAGAAAATGAATCTCAAGGTAGTATATAGCAACATATATGTACTTTGATTATAAATTTACTTTAAAATTCAAACTTTTCAACTTAAATAGCATTAGTTTAAACTAAGTGCCACACTTAAGTACATGGGCAGTCAAAATGGGATTCAGATTCCCTGTTTGCTGGTACGCACCTGGTTCTGCATCCGTCAACACTGACGTAATGGAGCAAACCTCCCATGCTTCCAGGAACTGACAATTAGATATCAGGAAAGGACATACGGAAATGAGGAATAAACTGTCCTGGTCCCATTGGATCTCCATCAAAGAGCACTGACATACAGGAGCAGTAAAGAGAGAATCCAGTGCTTGGGGTCAAGAGCCAGATATCCTCTGCACAATTCCCCAGAACTGCATCTCTTCTGTACAACACAAGCTGGAGCCAACACGCAAACTGATGGGTGAGTATCTTTATAGCTGCCATCCACCCAATTTCCAATCAACAAAAAACAGAATGACCTCACTTTAGCTTAGTAACACAGGAAAATTCTTGTCTCTATTACAACCTAAGTGTAAATGGAATACAGCAAAAACCATGCATAATACAGAAAAGTACATGTTTGTTTCTGAAATTCCTGCATAACCCTGGTTTGAATCACATATTCTGAGAACACTCAAAATCACACACACACCCCTAATTCACATGTGGGCCTGGAAACAGTTTTGAGAGTTCTAACTTCTTTCCACTAATCATCCCACCCATTCACATCAAAGGCATCATGATTGTTCGGGAATGTGCCCTTATTTCGGGAATAGTATCCTTATTTTTTTTCAAATAACTGATGCAGGAGGGAATTTTTCTTGAGTGAATGAGGATGTGGGAAGTGTCAATGGGAATATATTCAGCCCACATTCCATATGGATACATTCCAGCAGCAGTCGTTCTAGAAAGCTGCTTAATTGAGAGCAGAGAAAATTTACAAGAATGTTGCCAGGACTTACAGACTTGAGATAAAGGGAAAGGATTAACAATTAGGACTTTATTCCCTGGACTGTAGGAGATTGAGGGAAGATCTTGTAAGAGGTACATAAGATTATGAGGGGTATAGATAGTGTGAATGCATGCAGGCCTTTTCCCTCATGTTGGGTGAGACTGGGACTAGAGATCATAGGTCAAGAGCAAAAGGTGAAATATTTAAGGGAAAGCTGAGGGGACACTTCTTCACTCAAAGGTTGGTGTGAGCGTGGAGCAAGCTGCCAGCAGAAGTGGTAGATGCGGATTCAATTGTAACATTTAAGAGGTTTGCATAGAACCATGGATGAGAGGGGCATGGATGGCTATGGTCCGGGTACAGGTAGAGGGGACTGAACAAAAGATCAGGTCAGCATGCACTTGATAGGCTAAGAGGTCTGTTGTTGAGCTGCTGAACTTTATGAGTTGGCCACTCCCCCAGCCCACAGGCACCAAGATCACTTTCGGCCGCCCCGGCTAACTGAACAATCTCCTGGTCTGCGTAACAGTGTGACAATGAGGAATACAAAACTATTCCAAAACGACAAAAAAAAGTTCTGAGCTATCGAAGGCTATGGAAATGCTGGTAAATGGGAATAGTATAGATAAGCACACTGGTCGTCATGGATACGGAGGGGGTGAAGGGCTTGTTGCTATATTATGCATTTCCATGACATGCAGTGTACTCCTACAGCAACCACCCATGGAGCTACTTCAACAGATGAAGGTTTAGTGTTCCTCTAAAGACAGACCCTTCCACGTTACTGCTAAATCTGCTGACTACCAATGGCTGCCAGTGTCTTCAAGTTCCCAAAGATGCAGCTCTCTAACATCGCTGGCCTGCACTCTCATATTGTTGTGTTTGAGCTCTGCACCGACAGGCGCGTGATGAAACGTTTCACTGTGATGAAAAGCCGATTAATTGTCAGGGTAAATTCAGTTTCTCCCATCATCACCATCAAAGTTAAATCCTGTCCAATCCCTCACAACCTGTCACCCAGACTGCTGCAGTCACAGTTACTAAGCTCCAGGTTTGCAATGAAATGGTCCTGAAAGATTTCCAGAGCAGCCTGCTAAATGAAAGCAAAGGAGACAGACAGAACAAAGTATGCCAAATACCAAAGGTTCAAGGTCAGGGTTCAGATTAACATTCCATCAACATGTACACATCAAATGATCACATCTTCACCGTCTTGCTCATAAATAAACCAAATGCGCACATAATGATGTACCATTAATTTTAATCCGAGGAGGTCTTTGTCAAGAATAAAACTAATAAATCTTAGTCATATTTTATCTTGTTGAATCATTCACAGGATGTGGGAGACCCTGGAAAGAACAGTGTTCATTGGCAAACCCTAACTCCCCATGAGAAGGTGGTGAGCCATCATTTTGAACAGCTGCAGCCTGCGTGTAGAAGGTGATTCCACAGTGCTACTACACAGGAAAATACGAAGCTCAGTCCCAGTGATCAGGTAGGTGGTCAAAATGTGTCTGTCATGATGGTGTGCAACTTGAATGAGAACCTAGGGGCATTGATTCTCTTTACACTGAGGGCGGTAGACATGTGGAATGAGCTGCCAAGAGGAGCGCTGAGGCAGCTAGGATGACTTTTAAAAGACACTAGGACAGGTACATGGACTGGTAAGGTTTAGAAGATTATGGGCCAAATGTTCACAAATGGGACCATCTTGGATGGGCTTCTTGGTTGGCACTGACCAGTTGGGAAAAATGGCCTGTAAGAATCTTCAACTCCATAATACTTGTGCTTTGTAAGTGAAAGTGTTCAAGGGTTTGGGGTGTGGTTGTGGTCAAAGCATCCTTGGAAAGTCACCGATATCCCTTTACTTATTAACTGGAATTGCAATTGGCTTATTGTACATTGAAAAGCTTGTACATATGGATCAATTCGCCACAATGGAGCATTAAGGGAGTAAAAGGTAAAACAGTTACTGGATGAAGGCAGGAGAATGGGGTTGAGGAGAGTAAATAAATTAGCCATGATGGAATGGCAGAGCAGATTCGATGGGCTAAATAACCCGAATCTTCTCCCATTTCTTATGGTCTAAAACAACAGCAGAATACAGAGTAAATTGTAACAGCTATAGAGAAAGTACAGTGCAGCTAGACAACGAGGCCCAAGGTCATAACAGGGTCAAGAGTCCATCTTATCATACTAGGGAACCATTCAATAGTTTTATCACAGTGGGTAAGCATTCATACAAAAAACAGCTGGATAAACTTGCAGTGAAAGCAGGGGCAATTCCCGTCAGCGCTCAGGGAGGTGCAACTGTTCCACCACCGCAGGCCATTACATCGCTTGACCTGGCCACAAGAAATACCACAGTGTTCTCCGGATTGAGAGCAGAAAAATGGCCAAGGACCATTAACACTGATAGCATCAGCAAGCCCTGCTTACCATACAGGGATTGGCACAAAAGTGGACCATGTCAGATTCAGAGTCGCTTTGAGACCATCGAGGAATCTTCAAAAGGTGATGTCTCAAGTAGGTAGCGTTCGCTCATGGTCCAGGACATGCCCTCTTCTCATTACTACTGTCAGGGAGGAGGTACAAGAGCCTGAAGACACACATGCATCATTTTAGGAACAGCTTCTTTCACCAGATTTCTGAACGGTCCATGAACACTACCTCACTATTTTGGTCTCTTTCTGCACTTAAAAAATGCATTCTTATTTTAACTTGTGGCTTTTTAAAAAAAAATGTATTGCGCTGTACTGCTGCCTCAAAACAACAAATTTCATGATACATGTCAGTGATAATAAACTTGATTCTGATTGGCTCAGCCTCCTCAACCCTTCATAGATACAAGATTCAGCTGAGATATTTAACAAATCAAGAATTAAGGAGTTAGCACAGAGGTTAACTGTCAGCCATGAATGCCCAGACTAGATGCAAGGGGCTGAATGGTCCGCTTGATTTTCTTACATTCAGTGTACAACATCAACACAAATAACCTACTGCTGTAATTTCCATGATAAGTAAGGAGAATGAGTCAGCCCAGTGAGTGGAGATGCAGCTGTGGGAATGCAGCCACTGTTTTATTCACACAACAGCCATCCGATTTCAGAGATGTAGAGGAAAGCAGATAACATAGAGAGGACAGTGTGCATTATAACAAGGAGAATTACCAAGTAATACAGCAAAAACCTCTCCTTACCCTTGGCTAGCTCAGTCACCCACTGAATCACTGGCAGACCTGATATCTCCAATCACCCTCAATAAGACAGGGCATTCATGGGCCACACAGACAGGATATTGCCTGTGTTGTAAACACGGGTTGGAATGCCACATGCATTATAAATACAGTGAGACATGGTACACTGTCTCCTGCCTCCAGTCATTATAAACAGGAAACGGTCCTTGCTTTCTAATCTACAATTTAATATTCAGTTGTATAAATACATTTATGAAATCTAAGGTTCCAGATTATATGAAAAATGAACAGAGAGACTGGAAATAATGAATTAAACATATGGGCTTCACACATCCATGTGTCAGGTCTGAAGCGGGGTGGGAAAAATCAGTCTTTGCAAATTAAATGACGTTGGCCATTTGCAGCAGGCAAAAATTGCCCAAATTTAGCACAAAGCAGCACTGAACTGGCAAACCTTTCTCACAAATGCTCCGAGAGAAATGGCGTGGAAAGTCAAAATGTCAGACAGCAGCAGAAGTGAGATGGCTGGGGTTGGGAGCAGGACTCGCTGACGGAGCAGAGTGCGACGTGTTTAACCTGGGATTCACTCGCTGCCCAGAGTGCTGCACTGGGTGAAGTGACTGGGCCATCCTGGGTGCTGACAATCAAGCTACACTGCACAACTGGAGAAACTGAGCTGGCACTCAAAGACCACATAAATAAGGCATTCCCATCTTTGCCAGAAATGATGATTTGGAATCAGTCTGGTCACACGAGACAGACTGGCTCAGATCACTAACCCTGATTAGATTTTACAAGCAGGTTTCAAACTGACTCCAGATCCTTCTTCCACATTTCCCAATAAATTCACCCCCTCAACCGCGTTAAGCTCTGCAGAAACATCAAGCAAAGAGTACAAGTCCACATGAACCCCCTCATGCCAGCCCCATGCTTCACTCCAAACAATCCAGCCCTGGGTGCTTTTATTTACCGATGAACAAGCTTGCTCCCCTTGCTCTGAGCTCCAGTTTATTTTTCAGGATGCAGTTTGAACAGATGGGACTCCAGGGGGTTAGAGGCTGATTAAAACCTACTTGACCTGCCGCTCACCTGACAGACACTCATTCAAAGCTGAAAACAGTTCTTCGAATGCTTCAATAAACATTACTGATAGTTAAGCTGCCAACACAAGATCAGCGACCATCAGGCTCCGCGGCCTGACCCAGAAATACACACTCAGTCTAATTGTGCACTATAAAGACTTATGGTAATAAGACATGCATTATACCAGGATAGGTTTGGACATGAAAGCCTTTCACTCTCAGTTAAAATATGCATGCCAATTCATCCTCCTACAGTCAGTCAATACTCCAAAGCAGGCAGCTCTGTGAAATGTGGCTGTTTACAGTAAACAGTGACATTGCTATGAAGGTGACTTTGCCCAGCGAAACTTAACATTGCACAAGTGAAACCCAAATGCAGTGAGAGTGTCACATTTTGAATTGATGCTTCCAAAAAAAACCACTCAGAAGTCAGAACAAATCGTGAAGTGTTTGCACTCTTTCTTGCTCAATCATACAGAGACATTTATTTAACAGGGAAAGAATGATATTTGATAAGCAGTTTCGGCTCATTGAACCCTCCACTTTTGACTTCCTTGTGCCAACTCATCTTTTGCCTACATTACTAAAGAAAGGAATGTGATCGAATATCCTGTGGTTGCAACTACAGTCTCAATAGCACCAGGGTCACGGGGTGCAGCAACATCACACCTCCAGTGATGCTGGATAAATGTGGCTATCCCGTCTCTGTTCTGTGCTGTGCTGTGCTCTCCCATCACTTGATGGATCCCACCCTGGCGTCCTAGCTTACTTGATGCCCTTGCTGAGGGAAAGCTGGCAAGAAAACAGAATCCAGAATGGGTTCTGCATCCCCAAGTCACCAACCTAATCACAACTACCACCAGCTAGGACTCATAATTCCAGCCATTAAAAGCAACTCTTCACTGCAGGCCAAACAGCGTCAGTGCATCAAGTAGATTGGGGTGGCTTCTGGATAATTCAGTCACAGACAGCACAATCACTGGGATCCAGTGAACAGCAGTTCTAAATATTTCAGTCCTGCTGCACTTTGCACTTTAGCAGCTTTATTTCTTCAATGACTGCTCACCCTGACACCCTAAAGGATATAAATGAAGGAGGACACACAGAGGACAGTGGAGGGAGGGAGGGACAGGCTGAGGAAATACCCCGCTCCAAGTGACACATTTGGTTGTGGATAGGGGTTATTAGTTTCACGTTATTAGTGGAAATTAGTTTCACGGTGGAGGAAGGTATGTTATACTTTATTTTTATTTAGAGATATAGCACGGTAACAGGCTCTTCTGGCCCAACGAGCCTGCGCCGTCCAATTACACCTATGTGGCCAATTAACCTGCTAACTCATACATCTTTTTTGGACTGTGGGAGGAAACTGGAGCATCCAGAGGAAACCCGCGCAGTCACAGAGAGAATGTACAAGCTCCTTACAGAGAGCGGTGGAATCGAACCCTGGTCACGTTACATTAACCACTACGCTACCGTGCCGTCCTTGCAGAGGAATTCAGCCCACTGAGTTCACCTGGGCTCTTGGAGCAGGGCTGATTTTTGCGTTTCTCCACAATTCGCTCACGTGCACCCACTTCCCCCCTGACTCTTCCATCACAAACCCTCTCTGCGAGCTGTTTACGGGGGGGGGGGGGCAATAAACCCAACCACTCTGGGACGTGGGAGGAAACCAGAGCCCCTACAGTAAACCCACATGGGGAGAAAGTGCAAACACCCCCCCCACCAAACACTGGGGCAGTGAGGCAGGAGCACTAACTACTGCACCTCCAGTGCTATTGGCGACGTGGATGTGAAGTGAGAGTGTCTAGAAATTCATCCTGTTCAATGCCTTATTTTTAATACTACATATCTTTAAAACAATTGCTAATTCCTGGAATCAATTCTGATAGGCATGACTCCCAGGATAGATCATTTGTTCCATACATTACAAGTCTTTGGAGAATCACCCAGAAAACTAGCCCACATGTTCTGAGGTGAGGCTGAGGCTATCAATCAGTGAGCAGCAGGGTTACTGCCCCTGTGACGTTTATTTTTCTTGTTACCCAAGACTATTAGCCAAAAATAATCTCTGCCTCTTTGACATGGCTCACATTTTCATTCGCTTTGTCCAATGCAACTTATAGGAATCAGCTTCAGACTTGGGTTATACTGGAGAGTTTAGGGTGAAGAGGCTGTTTCCTGAAAGGAGGGTAGATGGCACCAAAGGAGCAGTCCTGGGTAAATTATGCTCAGTTAGGGTTGGGGTTGGACGCTCTTAGAACAGCCATGTTTAGCAGGAAATCATAAAGAAGAGATTCTGCAGATGCTGGAAGTCTTGAGCAACACACACAAAATGCTGGAGGAACTTAAGAGTTTGATTCAGTCTTGACGAAGGGTCTTGGCCCAAAACGCAGACCGTTTAATCCCTTCGATACATGCTGCTTGACTTGCTGAGTTCCTCCAGCACTGTTGCTCAACCTCTAGCAGGGCCAGGTGTCTGGAAACCCTTGCTAGATGCTGGGAACTCTCATCTGGGAATATTTCTGTGAAGTAACATGTAGTCAGACTTATAAGTAGTTTGACTAGTTTCTTACACATTCCCCAGTGCACAGGAGAACATGCAACGGGCAGTCTTCAGTCCCTGCAGATCCAGAGCAGCCTCCTACGGCAGGCTATTGTCCTGGGCAGATGCTGGCCCACCAGTGGCAGAGATGGATTTTCAGCTACGGAGGGCTCCACGCCTCCGAAATAGCCCATACTGTTCCAGACTCTGAGAAAGATTAAAAAGTGCTATTTTATCACTTTCACGTTCAAGTGTGACTAAAAATCAATGGCATTTCGGGAACAGATCAGAGACACTTAATATCTTGCGACTCAATCAAATATCCTGAGCTGGAACTGGATCAATGATCCTTCATAGTCACTGCAACCCCCTTGTGGGCAGTTCTGCAGGAGTTCCTTCATTGGGACTTCAACAAATCAAAATCGCGGCTCACCACAACCTTTCCAAGGGTAAATGCTGTCTAGATCCGATAAATGACTGAGGAAGAAGGACTAAACTATGGTGGTATCAGTGGCTGCCTGATAAGGGAAAGCTGCATTTATGCAGTACTTTCCATAGTACAATTCCCGACTATCCCAAGCTGTTCCAGAGCAGCAAGGAATGACATAATCTGCCGCTGTTACAAGTGACTATACTGACTGCTGGGGCTCAAAGTTTGGACAAGAACTGACAGTGGGATGTGGGTTTAGTGAGGGAGTCTGTGCAGCCAGTGAAATAGCCTCAAAATCAGACCAAAACCAAAGACACACCAGGGGCCAGAATGGAAAATAATTGGACAGCTAAGGTATGAGAGGGTATAGAGATCGGGAACATCATCTCTTGTGATGACCACCTCAATAAATGCAAATGATGCTGGTCAGCACCCCACAAAGACAGACTAATACTGTAGTAAGGACACCATTAGCATAGCTCTGATGGAAATATTCAACGGAACCAACTCATTAACTCCTATTTTCAAGCAGAGCTGCCATGCATTAGTTTCAAGAACATTGTTTTTTTTTTTGTAAAAGGACTCCCAAAGGGCCACAAGTACTTACATCTTCCAATTATACTTAGTTGCAGGTGGGTTCCCATCTGCTTTACACGTCAGCCTCACATTCTCTCTGTTCAAGTACCAATTCCCATCGAACCCTTCCACTGTAACCTCTGGTTCATCTGCAGAGACCAACAAACTCAGTAAAAATGGAAGATTCAGAGATCCATTCGTTTCATTCTTACCCAAGGCCCACATTGACATAAATAACCCATTTGTTGCACCTAATGCACAGGTCACCTTGTTATTTAAAATGCAACCGTTTGCAATTGTGTCCCAGGTAAGCTTACCCTCTCAGTAAACATCATACAGTAATAATCTATGACTTTGATTCAATGAGTATATTCTAAGGGGTGCCAAGAAAGGCCTATGTGACACCTTGAAAGATGTTAGTTAAAACACACGATGCAGGACATATTACAGTTTATTTGGAGAGCACCCATATCTACTGATGACCACTCATCAACATTGCCCACCATCCCTCAGATTTTCTACTCTTTGGCCCCACCATTGCCCGGCTTGCCTTGAAACCCCCATCCTTCTCCCTTCATTATACTGGCTTGAATCTGTTCTTCTGGCAGCCCCACCCACAGTATGCTCCATTCTCTGCTGCTTTCCCCTCTTCCCAGTATCAGTCTCTCAGTGCCAGGCATTGAAGCTGCCGCCTGTACACACGAGCACTGTCAGAATTCACGGAGAAGGTGGGGGTGGGGATGTTGAGATACATCAGGACCAAATGTCATGAGGACATTTTGCTCGCCACAGTCCCAAGGAGACACCAGATTGTGGCGGAGGGAGAGTGAGCTAAAAAGAAGCGAGCCGAGGCAATTGGCACATTTTGCACACCACGGTCCCAAGGAGACTCCGGACTGCATCGAGGAAGAGAGCTTAAAACAAGTGAGCGGGGGCACCTGGCACATTTTGCGCACTCCAGTCACGTGGAGACTCCAGATTGCGTCGAGGGAGAGAAGAGTCTAAAAGAAGCGAGCGGGGGCAGTTGGCACATTTTGCGCACTCCAGTCATGAGGAGACTCCAGATTGCGCCAAGAGAGAGTATAAAAGAAGCCAGCAGAGGCAGTTGGCACATTTTGCACGCTCCAGTCACGTGGAGACTCCAGATTGCGTCGAGGGAGACAGAGTCTGAAAGAAGCGAGCAGGGGCAGTTAGCACATTTTGCGCACTCCAGTCATGAGGAGACACTAGATTGTGTTGAGGAATAGTTTAAAACAAGTGAGCGGGGGCAGTTAGAACATTTTGCGCACCACAGCCCTGAGGCGATTCCAGACTGCATACAGGGAGAGCGAGTTTAGAAGAAGCGAGCAGGGGCAGTCGGCACATTTTGTGCACTCCAGTCCCGAGGAGGCACTGGATTGTGCAGAGGGAGAGCGAGTTCAAAAGAAGCCAGCAGGGGCAGCCGGCACATTTTGTGCACTCCAGTCCCGAGGAGGCACTGGATTGTGCAGAGGGAGAGCGAGTTCAAAAGAAGCCAGCAGGGGCAGTCGGCACATTTTGCACGCCAGAGTCCAGAAGAGACGCTGGTGTGTGTACAGGGAGAACGTTTAAAAGAAGCAAATGGGGTAGCTGGCACATTTTGCACACCACAGTTCCCAAGGAGACATTCAATTGTGCATAATTAAGCACTTGGCAAGGATCAATAAAAAGAGGTTAGGTTTAAGCAGAGCAGTCATTGAGGGAGCTGGCATTGTGCAAGTGGGCCAATGGCAGAGTGGGGAGTTGAACCTTTGGCTAACTGAGGCTTCCATGAAGAGAGGCGTAGACTGATTTTTTTTTTCATCATTTATTCTCTCCTCCTTTCTTATTGCACATTTAGAGCAGTAGGGATGCCAGACAGGATACTTGCGGGATGTGGGAAGACAGGGAGACCTGCAGTGTCCCTGACAACACCTGCAAGAAGTGCATCCAGCTGTAGCTTCTAATAGATTGCGTTAAAGAGTTAGAGAAGGAACTGGATGAACTCCGGATCATTCGGGAGGCTGAGAGGTTGATGGGCAGGGCATACAGGGACGTAGTTACACCCACGGTACAGGACACAGGTAGCTGGCTGACCGTCAGGAGGGCTAAAGGGGATAGGCAGCCAGTGCAGAGTACCTCTGTGGCCATTCCCCTCAACAACTTTGGATTCTGTTGGAGAGGATGACCTAGGAGGGGAAAGCCACAGCAGCGAAAGCTGAAATGTTTAAAGGGAACTTCTTCACTCAGAGGGTGGTGAGAGTGTGGAATAAACTGCCAGCGCAAGTGGTGGGTGCAGGTTAGATTTCAACATTTAAGAGAAATTTGGATAGGTAATGGATGGGAGGGGTGTGGAATACTATGGTGAGGGTGTAGGTCGATGGACTAGGCAGATTAATGGTTTGGCACAGACTAGATGGGCCAAAGGGCCTGTTTCTGCATTGTAGTGTTCCATGAGTTTTTGACTCTAAAGTGAGGCTGCTCACCAAGTATATCACTGTATGGCAGCCTCAGAGTGTGAGCTGACAGAAACAGAACACCTACATTATTTACAGCCAACCATTAAGCTGATTTGCCTGATACTCACACTGCACATTTAACATCAGCACTTTGGTGGTCCGGTCCATCTGGTAATTCACCACACACGTCAGTGGCTGCCTGTGAGCCTCCCGCGAGGGAACCAACAGGAATTGGCTGGTCACCGTGCTGGTGCCATTTTGGTTTCGAAATTCTTTGATAACCGTCTCCCCACCGACCTTCGTCTCCCAGGTGATAACACCAGGTGGCTTCCCATTGGCTGATGTACACGTCGCTACCACAATCTTCCTGGGATGATCAGCTTTGGCAATGATGGTGTGCGGAGTCAGCTCAGCATCATTCACTGGTCTGGCTGCAGGAAAAATAGAAAATAATTAGCGAACATAGAACTGTACAGTACAGTATAGGCTCTTCAGCCCACAGTGTTGTGCTGACCTAGATAAACATACTGTACAATCGATCTATGCCGTCTTTCCAACACAGGCCATGACACACCATTTTTCTTATATCCATGTGCCAATCTAACAGACTATAAAGATCCCTATGGCCTCATAACATGTTATCATGTCTGAACACACCCATCCTCTTAAATATAAGGAAACTGTATTACCAATTTTACTGTGATTGGCACCCAGTCACAGAGCAAAAGGAACATTGTGGTACGGAGGGCACTCAAACACCAGATGCCATACCAAGTACATATTCCTTACAGAACAGATTGAAGTAAATCCAAGGTATAGCATAAACAGTTATAAAGTATTTCAAAGGCCCTTAGCAAGTCAGGAATAGAGTGACACACAAACTACTATAGAATTATTGCTGGACCCTAGAGCGAATATGGGGAATCCTTATTGGTTAAAGTGGTTAAAGTGTGGTGGGGGAGGCTGAGAGTGAAAAGAGAGAGAAGGTTGAGGTATGGCAGGGGGTGGGGGGTTGGAGAAGGAGAGAGGGTACATGGATGGGGTGGAATGACAGATGAGAGGAGAGGGAGAATATTCATATAACTGAAAGCTTGAGAAAAGGCAACAAAGAATTTGAGACAAAAAGTCGACAGAGGAGAGAAGGAATGACAGCTAATCAACCTTGTAAAGTCCTTGTCACAAATATCTAAAGTTGGGTAAGTTGTCAAACTGACATCGCTGGACACGGAGAATCACGCCTTCCAGCCAAAGTGTCTTGCTCATCAATTATGATCCCTGGGTACATTCTGTCCCACTGTCCAGGAAAAATGCCAGTGGCACCATGATAATATGGGCTGGAAGCCTAGTCCTGGGAGACCTGAATACTGATGCAAGACCCCAAGAAATCTCATGACATCAGAGATGAGCAAAGAAACCCCCTCCTGATGACCACTTTCAGTCAATGAACCAGGGTTCTTCCATGCTGAATAACAAACACCGGGAAAATGTTCAGAATCAAGGCTAGCTTGGTATCAACACTAATGACTGAACTGGCTGAGGGTCATGGTTGCTGGGTAGGATCTGCACCCAGGTCATAAAGCCCAATCCTGGAGGCAAAGCTACCCTCATCATCAACGTGCACTATTAAGAAATCCTTACTAATCTCAAATCAAAGGAATTCTAGGGGAAAACGCTCCAGTGGCTGGAGTTGCACTTTGTGAAAAGGAAGACACTATGGTTGTTGGAGACAGACCATCCCAATTCCACTTGCTTCTTAGAGCTGTGCCCTCGGCACAGGCACCATTAGCTGCTTCACCTGTGATCTCCCACCACAACAGGAGCAGCATGATTTGTATCATCTTCAACTCCAGGTGAAGAAACGGACCACGCCTGCATACAGCGAGGTCCACACAGCATTAAAGTGTGGGCTGATAAGGAGCAAATGACACTCACAAGTACTAACCTAAGTACGTTCTACAAGATGAAGTGCTACCTACCAGCTTTTGGAATTTAGTGGTAATCCCATCGCTGATCCCCAGAACAGCTATATTCAGGGAGGTATTGCTGACCAGAAGCTCAGCTAGAACAGCGACATACAGAAATACCGAGACCTTCAGGGCAGATGAGAAGTTGGGTACCTTGTGGTGATTGGCTCAGCATCTGACATCCCAGTGCCTTTCCACCATTGAAATGTACAAGTTGGCTACATGATGGACTACTCCCCTTCAGTCTGGAAGACTGAGCTCAAAACCAGCCAGAACAAAGTCCACTTGAGTGGCATACCTTCCACCAAGTTAAACACTCCTCTAAGCACTACGATCATACTCTAGCTCCCCTAAGTTCCAGGTACATAATGACCTGCAGTTACACATCTGGGTGATAACCAACACCTCCCAAATCAGCACAGCCAAGAACAAGGGTGCAAGTGTAGGGAAAGCCCACGACCTGCAGGTTCCCCTTCTAGTCATACATCTCGTTGACGACTGAGTGCAGTGCTATTCCTTCAACATCACTAAATCTGAATCCTTCAATTTTCCCTCAAGGGCATCATTAAGAGGGCCGAGGTCATTCAGAAGTGCCGCGCACCTCACTTGTCAATTTGGGATAGATATAAGTGCTGGCATTGTACATGCCAACCATATCCCTTAAATGAATCACACTTAGTGTACAATAGATGTGCCCCATAAATGCCACCTTAGTGGCAGAACCCTCCCAATGCAGGCAGCACAAGTGAGTCATACACATGTTGGAAATACAATGAAAGCCAGTCTGTATCTGCAAAGGGGGAGCAGATGGGATCTCTTCTGGCACGTAAAGGCATCCACCCAAAATTTCAACCCCAAGCAGGACAGTAACTCTGCCATAGTCAGTCTTACGCCTGGCTGTGAAAGGAGGGGGGTTGGGCATGGGGATAGCAACCCCATCTCATTAAAAACACAGAGCTACAGCTGCTGCCAGTAGTCTATGCCCCAACGAGGGTCACGGGCTTGGCAGGTTGGGGGGGCAGGAGCAGAAGGACAGGGAGTGGCAGAGAAATGTCTCTGCATTCTGCAATAGACACGTGGGGGAGACAGGAGCAGAGGGGTGATACACAGCATAGCAATGCAACAACAAAAATAAGGAGAGGCAAGGCAAACATTAGAAAATATGTGTGCAATAAGACAAACGTGAGAGTCCAGAGAGACCGAACTAATAAAAAATGAATTGTGTATTTGCATGAGTGCCCTATGCTGAAACAGAACTCATTATATTCTGTGTACTTCAGTGGTAACTGATCGGGGAGGGTTCAGAAAACAGCAAGTGAACTGAATGTTTCTTGTTGTAGAACACTGGATTATTTCTGACACTTGGTTAATTAATGGATCACATCACCTTAAATGATCATCAACTTGGGATTAACAATACAAATGGCTTGGATGTTGTGAAAAAGCTTTACGTTTATAGCTATGCCTCCTATAAATAAATGCTAAAATACAGCAGTCAATAATATTTTTAATAATGTATAGTGAAGGATGGACATTATCTGAGTCAAGTACATACGTACGCACGCACACACACACACACACACACACACACACACACACACACACACACAATTAGAAATGAAACCAATTTACCCCAGAGCTTCAGGAATTTTCCTCTGCAGTAAAATCAGGATTACTCCTGTTCCTCCACACACACAGTGTGGAGAAAGGGTCCACGGAGGATGGAGAGAGGGCAGAAGCGAAGAGTGAGGGCATATGGGGGTCCCAGATGGTGGGGTACAGAAAGCGGGAGGGGAAGAGACCATAACACATAGGAGCGGAATTAGGCCATTTGGCCCATCAAGTCAGCTCCACTATTCCATCAAGGCTGATTTACTATCCCTCTCAACCCCATTCACTTGCCTTCTCCCCATAACCTTTGACACCCTGACCAATCAAGAACCTATCAACATCCATTTTAAATAGACCCCAATGAGAAGTGGGTGCAAGGGAGACAGGACAGGGAGGAGAGGGGCACAGGGTCCAACTGCAGCAGAACAGGAAGATGACAATGAGAAAAGTTAACACTTGAAGATAAATCCACATTAATAGACTTTGTCATCTCATCCACTTTCTTTAAGGTATACACTGCTTTGATATCTGAGTTCTTGGGAGGTATCCATTGATACCAGGAGTAGTTGTGTCAAAGTGACACACCCTCTGAACATGTGGACAGCAGACAGTATTGCAAAATGGATATAACATGGAAAGACAGGAGCTTGTTCAATTCACTACCAAAAAATGACCAGAGAAACTGAACAGGTACATGGATAGGAAAGGTTTAGAGGGACATGGATCAAACACAAGCAAATGAGACCAGCTGGATGGGAACCTTGGTTGGCATGAGTGAGATGGGCTGAAGAGCTTGTTTCCATGTTGTGATGTCAGGAGCAGCAGCTCCAAACTAAATCCTTGTTTTGTTGGTTGATTGGTTGGTAATAAAGGCTAAAGAGTGATCTTGTAGTGGCATAAATGAAGGAGATTTTTAATAGAATGGACCTGGAAAGATTTTTCCCACTTGTGGGGAAGAGCAAGGCCAGAGGACATCACTGTAAAACAGTCACTGGGAAATCCAGCAAAATCTCCTTTACCCACACACTGGCAGGAGTGCAATACTCATTGTCACGACGACTGCTGGAAGCAAGCAGCAGTAGTGGAGTTAAGGGAAGGCTGGTTGAGCACAAGGAGCGAGAGAACACTGGACCAGATTTAGTTGAGGAAAGCCAGTAAAAGGATTTATAGGTAGCAGAAACACCAGCGTCAATTGTTTGGGCCAAACGGTGGTATATATCAACCCAACATAACCCAATGTGAAGGGCCCAGTAAATCGTCCCTGTGCCTTCCACGACAAACTAACTTTGGGGACGCAGCTTCCGTGGAAATGGCTCCTGTCCATTGCCAATTCTGGCTGTGGTTATAGTGGAAATGGATTCAGGGATTTAAATGACTGGCAGCCTCTGCACTTTCATTTCTGGCGCTAGACTGGTGATCAATACGAAGATAAACATAAACAGCACTCCCACAATATTACGCACCTCAATAGGATGAGTCTCTCCAATGGAACAACAGGCTGCCTCCAGTAATGAATAAAGACCATGTGACCCTGGTAGGAATATCTCATTTGCATTTTTAATTGAGCACATTTGAAAGAAAATCTCCAGGAGATGACGTACGTGAGCAGCACCAGGGAAAAGTTAGGAAGCCAAAAGATTCAACCCCCGAGCTACCCTACCCACATTGTAATGCAAAGCAAACGTTTTATGCCAACCAGCTCGCTAATGAAAGACTAAATGCGTCTCCATCCTCAAACTGCGAATGGGCGTTAGGACTGCAGAATTCCATGGGATCAAACGGAGCTTTGTTCTTGCCCACGCCACCAAAGTGATTTGCTGCTGTGCTTCAACCTGGAAAGTCCGCATATCTTTATTTTGCTAAATGTCAGATGCTGCTTAATAGCACAGGGCCCTCTGTCACATAGTGGTACAGACAGCTGTTGCCTTTCATTCGACTCCTACAGTTAAATAGATGACTGATGAACACATCAGAATGTGCAGCAGAGAAGCAGACCATCTGCCCACAAAGAACCAGGACTTGTATCTGCAGCAAAGCCCTGATATCAAACCAGCCCTGATGCAGAGTCCCGACCCAAAACATTGACGATTCTTTACCTCCCACAGATGCTACTCAACCTAAGTTTCTCCAGCAGATCTTTCATTGCAATCTACCTACAGTTAGTTGCAAGGCATGGTTTTTCATTCTAACCACAAAATTAAGATTGGCAAGTACAGACACGATATCCCAAAGTACAAAGTAATGCAATGGCTGTAGTTGCAATTCCATGGATAACATTAGCTAGAGGATACAGAAGATACAATGTATAGGACCCCACTCAGTAGCCACTTTATTAGGTATAACTGTTTGATAATGCAAAAAATCTAATCAGCCAATCGTGTGGCAGCAACTCAATGCATAAAAGCATGCAGACATGGCCAAGAGGTTCAGTTGTTGCTCAGACCAAAATCAGAATGGGGAAGAAGTGCGATCCAAGTGACTGACTGTGGACTGATTGTTGATGCCAGATGGGGTGGTTTGAGTATCTCAGAAACTGCTGATCTGGGATTTTCGTGCACAACAGTCTCCAGAGTTTACACAGAATGGTGTGAAAAACAAAAAAAAAATCCAGTGAGCAGCAGTTCTGTGAGCAAAAATGCCTTGTTAATGAGAGGGTGTAGGAGAATGGCCAGAGTAGTTCAAACTGACAGGAAGGTGGCAGTAACTCAAATAACCATGTGTTACGCAGTGGTGTGCAGAAGAACATTTCTAAATGAACAACACATCGAACCTTAAAGTGAATGGGCTGCAGCAGGTTCTAAGGGGTACCTAATAAAGCGGCCACTCAGTGTACATGCAAATACAAACACAGGCATCTCAGCTTGTGCTTAGAACCTGTGCGAGAGGAAGTACATGCACCATATTGCACAAAATTCATATAAAATCCCGGGGGTCAGCCAGTCCAGCATGTACGTGGCAGTACTTGAAGCAAAGTTGCTTAAATGCTTTTTGCTCAATCTGGTCAGCTTAGTAGAATGAGGTCAATGCAGTCATGGAGACTAACTGCAGCTTCATCCATCAAGGCTGGTAAACCAAATGAAAATAAGGATTTTAGTGCCCTGTTGCTTTCCCCATTGAGTTTAGTGTGAGAAGAAAACAGAGAGCAGTAATAGATCCTGACCCGCATAATGTTAGGAAGTGGAGGCACTTTTTGAATCTGAATGAATGTGGTGTGGCTCACATACAATTCACATGAAGCTACTCTCTGCACATCAGGCCGGTCAATGATCAACACTGTGAACTCTGAATACAAATGTGCTACATTTGGCTCATCCAGGGCCATTTCCAATCTACCCACGTAAATAGCTTCACAAAATGCATCCCTTAAGGAGGTCTTCAACTAACGGTCATGAAGTTCACAAAGGCCGGTATTGCCCAGTTACACCTGGCTAATTGGGAATCCAGTCGTGGCCAAGGACATTATGAATTAGCAAAAGATAAGAGATGGCAGTCATGTGACCTCATTATTCATGCAGAGTGCAACCAATGAACTTTAATCTGTTCTGTATGCTTGTTCATAAAATGGGAAAACAAATAGCCGAGAGCAAGAATGCTCTTCAATCATTAAGAGGCTTGCTCCCATGGTTACTGAATGGTGGCAGACGTATTTTAGAAACTAGTCATGGAATCCACATCACCATGGTGGGGAGGAGGGGCTCGCACAGGGGAGCCCAGAGTGAGGAGGAGAGGTGTTGGGGAAAATGAGAATGGGGGGAAAATGAGTTTGGGGGGAAAATGAGTTTGGGGGGCAAACAAGAGTGGAGAAGGGCAGATAAAGAGTCAAAAGATCAAGGAGGAAAGCCAGAGGAACTAGACAGAGAAAAAGAGGAAGCAAGTGGGCAAGGAGATCAGAGTGAGGTGGGATGGTGGAGTCAGTCATGGGGGCAAGAGTCTGATGACAGAAAAAAAGGATGGGGAGAGCAGGCTTTGGGTGCAGTGGCAAGAGCAGTGAGAGAGCAGGGTGGCGGAGAGAGGCAGAACAGAAAGAGACCAAAACAGTTCACGGGGTGGCTTTGGGGGAAATGATTAGTGAGTAGAGTATAGACTCACCCAAGACTGAAACCAAACCACCAGGACTATGAAGCGAGCTTTAAGCAGAACACATCAATTGATCATTAAAGAGGATGAGGCAACATTAATGACCAAGTTGCACGGACTGAAACCCAACTTTACCCCATTAGTATTATAGTTTGTACATTCACTACAAAATCCACAACGTGCAAGACACACAGGACACTGGTTCCATGGAGGAATTCTGGAAGGTGGGCTGATTAATCTTCCTAATCTTTAAGCAGGGGTAGTTCCACAGGGAACATGGCAGATAGCATCTGTGTAACATGGTCACAGTAACAATATTCACAGACTAGCTCCAAACTCTGAAGATATTAGAGAAAAGAGGACACATAGTTTAAGATTACAAGACCAAATATACCCTTGAGGACATCACATGCAAAGCATCTCCTACTGAAGATGAAAGATATCAATCTTGATCTCCCACTTGGTGAACTGCCTCTCTCACTTTCCACCTCCGATGTTTGTGCCACCCTGAACAGGGTGAATGTACAGAAGGCAGCTGGTCCGGATGGAATATCTGGCTGTGTGCTCAGAGTCTGTGCAGGGCAGTTGGCCGAGGTCTTCACGGACATTTTCAATCTGTCCCTGGCCCAGGCAGTTGTCCCCACAAGCTTCAAGATCGCCACCATCGTGCCAGTGCTGAAGCATTCCACTGCCACGGGCCTGAATGACTTCCGTCCCATTGCACTCACCCCCATCATTGCAAAGTGCTTTGAGAGACTGGTTCTATCACATCTGAAATCCTGTCTGCCCTCTACCCTGGACCCCCATCAATTTGCCTATGGCACCAACAGCTCAACAGAGGATGCCATCTCCAAGGCACTTCACTCTGCCCTGACCCACCTGGACAGCCCCAACTCTTGTGTCAGAATGCTGTTCATTGACTTTCGTTCGGCATTCAATACTGTGATCCCCTCCGAGCTGATCGCCAAACTTCAGCAGCTTGGTATCAGTTCATCCGTCTGCAACTGGACCTTGGACTTTCTGACTAACAGACCCCAATCAGTTAAGTTAAACAACCTCTCCTCCTCCACTCTCACCCCAAACACCAACATGCCTCAAGGCTGTGTGCTGAGCCCTCTTCTGTACTCCCTTTTCACCTTTGACTGCGTTCCTGTACATGGTTCTAACTCCATAATCAAGTTCGCAGACAACACCACGGTGGTTGGTCTGATCAGGGGGGATGACGAGATGGCCTACAGGGATGAGGTCCAGCACCTGGTCATGTGGTGTGCCGACAGCAATCCGGCCCTTAACACCCAGAAGACCAAGGAGATCATTGTGGACTTCAGGCATGCCAGGAGTCACACTCACGTCCCCATCTACATCAACGGAGCTGTAGTGGAGCGTGTATCAAGCTTCAAATTCCTTGGTGTCCACATTTCTGATGATCTCACCTGGTCCCTGAACTCCTCCATCCTGATCAAAAAGGCACAACAGCGCCATTATTTCCTGCGGAGCATCAAGAAAGCTCACCTCTGTCCCAGGATACTGACGGACTTTTACTGCTGTACCATTGAGAGCATATGGCAATTGTCCCGTATCGGACCGCAAAGCACTCCAGCGTGTGGTGAAAACTGCCCGGCGGATTATCAGCACCCAATTGCCCACTATTGAGAACATCTACCATAAACGCTGCCTGGGCAGGGCAAAAAGCATTATCAAGGATGCATCTCACCCTAACCATGGACTTTTTATTCTCCTCCCATCCAGTAGGCGCTACAGGAGCCTCCGCTCCCGCACCAGCAGGCAAAGGAAGAGCATCTTCTCTGAGGCTGTGACCCTGCTGAACCTCTCATCACAGCGCTAAGCAGTATTGCATCCATGTTGTACTGTCTCAGTACTTTCATATTTGTGTGCTGTAGCACTTACTTTTTATCCACAGTTATTTTGTAAATAACCCTATTCTTTGTATTTCTGGTCAGATGCTAACTGCATTTCATTGGCTTTGTATCTGTACTCGGCACAACGACAATAAAGTTGAATCTAATCTAATATCAAGATCGATATGAAAGATGTGCTGGCATTGGAGAGGGTCTAGAGGAGGTTCACAGGGATGATTCCAGGAATGAAAGGGTTATCTTACGAGGAACATTTGATTTCTCTGGGTCTGTACTTGCTGGAATTCAGAAGGATGAGGTGGGATCTCATTGAACCCTTTCGAATGTTGAAAGGCCTAGACAGAGTAGATGTGGAAAGGATGTCTCCCATGGTGGGAGAGTCTAGGACAAGAGGGCACAGCCTCAGGATAGAGGGGTGCCCTTTCAAAACAGAGATGTGGAGAAATTTCTTTAGCCAAAGGGTGGTAAATTTGTGGAATTTGTTGCCACATGCAGCTGTGGAGGCCCGGTTGTCGGGTGTACTTAAGGCAGAAATTGATAGGTTCCTGATTGGACATGGCATCAAAGGTTACAGGGAGAAGGCCAGGAACTGGGTTGAGGAGGAGATAGAAAAAAATGGATCAGCCATGATGAAATGGCAGAGCAGACTCGATGGGCCAGATGGCCTAATTCTGCTCCTATGTCTTATGGTCCTATAAATGGCAGAACAATAAATGGATGCTCCTTGTCTGGGAGCGATAGTACCTGGGCTATGGGCTGCCGGCGATGGTGGTGGAGGTGGATACAATAGGGTCTTTCAAGAGACTCCTGGACAAGTACATGGAGCTCAGAAAAACAGAAGGCTATGGGTAACCCTAGGTAATTTCTAAGGTAAGGCCATGTTCGGCACAGCTTTGTGGGCTGAAGGGCCTGTATTGTGCTGTAGGTTTTCTACGTTTCTATGTAACTGAATCAGCCTGCTCCTGAGTAAAGCAAAGTGAGGAACCTTGCTTAATGAACGCAGCAGGTCAGGCAGCATCTCTGGCAAGAGGTACAGTCGACGTTTCGGGCCAAGACCCTTCATCAGGACTAATGAAGTCCTGGTGAAGGGTCTCAGCCCAAAACATCGACTGTACCTCTTCCTAGAGATGCTGCCTGGCTTGCTGCGTTCACCAGCAACTTTGATGTGTGTTGCTTGAATTTCCAGCATCTGCAGAATTCCTCGTGTTAACCTTGCTTATTGACAGGATTTCAGAGACTCCAAATTTCTAAGTGTTTCTTCTGGATAATGGTTCTTTCACTGAGCAAAGCCTGCTTGAAGAAATGCAACATCCCATCTCCTTCCAGGAATCTCTGGCTCATTACCACTCATGGCGGACGGGAGACACTGTTGTGTTTTTGATAACCTCACAGCCATACATCGGGCACATAGAAGGCCTGTGTAACTGAAAGGAGTGGACCACCCACCCTGTTAGGCATCTCCTGTCCCACCAGGAGAAAACCAATGTGGGAACTATTGCCTTATCAGGCATTTCATAATGCAGAATCCAGAGCGGAAGCAAGCCATCCTTGTCACAGAGGCCTGTCTAAGATGATGGTAATCAAACGTAAGATGACAAGCATTCTTAACATTTGTGAAATATCCTCCCAGTATGATAAGATCAGCTGAAGAATAATTGTAATGGCTGATGAAATTACAGTTATCTAGCTTTGCTTGCTGATTACTCTCCAGCTACAGGCAGTTAGGCCATTAGCAAGCTCCTCTGTGATATTTACGGCACTGCCCTGATTCACTTCAGCTGGAAGTGTTTGTGAAAGGCTCCCAACTGATGGAAGGTGCAAGCATTAAATGGCTACAGGTGTAACAATGCTCGGCCTACACAAGTGCCATGTATTTCTTTCCTGAATTATTGCAACATTGGGAGATATGGTGTTGGAAGAACAACTGTCTTGTTTTATATTAAGAGCGAACAATTAAATGTTATGCTATTTTCAAACATCTAAGTCTGACATTTTTTCATGAGTTACTGAATCGAGTTCCGATCACTGCACAGAGCTAATTAGCAAAACAAGCTCCTAATAACATAATTTTCACATATCATCATGACTTCAAGCTTAAAGTAGCTATGCTCAGTGACATCAAGAAGCTATAGCCAGGGTGGATCAACATATACGTTGAGTATCCCTTATCCGAAAACACTTCGGGCTGGAAGTGTTTCAGATTTTGGAATATTTGAATCTATACAATGAGATACCTTGGGAATAGGAACCAAAGTCTAAACACAAAATCCATTTACATTACGTATATAGTTTACATACAGCTGGTATGAAGCTCACGGAGTGAACAGTCTGTAGTTGGAGCACAGTCTGATGTGATGGAGCTGGGTCCTCCAGACTGTCAGAGCTAAATGACTGCCTCTATTATTGGTTTTATATTTGCCATCGATTCCAAACAACCACCTATTCCACAGCAATTATAACCGGGGGTGAGTGAGTAGTTTTCTGTTCAATTTTTGAAATAATTTTGTACATAAAATATTTACCTTCAATTTTTAGTTCATTGTAACAGAACTTTGCTTGCTCCATGATCAGCATACCGTTAAGCAGTTCACTCTGATGCTAACGAATCCACTCTTTCCGTACACAATCAAGATCTTAATTTTTCATGTTATGCAGTGTTTTTCTGTTCTTCATTAACTTCTGTTCATTACATACTGTATGTGAGGTCACTCCTCAGAACTGTCTGTGGTGCGCATTCACCTGTGTATCACCAGGGAACCTTGTGGAATTTCCCACTTGTGTCATTATGTCAGCACAAAAAAATTTTGGATTTCAGAGGCTTTCGGACTTTGGAATTTTGGATAAAGGGTGCTCCACTTGTATTTGTGGTTTCATTGACATTCATTTGTAAGTGTGCACACATGTAGATTACAGAAGCTCAATCTTAATACTTAGAGATTCAGCTTCTGTAGACCGTGTGTGTGCACATTTGCAAATGAACGTGATTCTAGTAACACATTTACTTCTGTTGGGATGGGAGATCAAAATGGCTGTGAACATTTCGATTGAACCAATGGTAAACTTATATCATCTCTCACCTTCTCTGAGAGTTAACTATGTTAGCGTGAAACGAAAGCCACAAATAGGCCCAGATCAGGCAAAGAGGTTTTCCTTTCTTAAAGGACACACACAGTTGGTATCACATCATCAGATTGTGGCCACTTTTATTGATTCAAGCTATCTATATATAAAAAGAGGCCAACATAAGTTTTCAATTTACTAGGGTGAGATGACACATCAGCTTAAACTGGTCTGATTGTCTAAATGCACTCTAGAAATTACTGGCCAACACAGAATTAACATTTCCCTGATTGATACAACCACTTACCGAAAACAGTGAGGTTAACTTGGCTCTCTCGGTTTCCTGTTGGGAAGGTTGCAAACTCACAGATGTAGACTCCTTCATCCATCAGTTCTAACCTGGACAGCTCGATTGTGGCATCATTTAGAGACCGATTTTGGAAAGATACTCTATCTTGGTACGGTGGCAGGACAGAGACCCCCATAGATGGGTGGAAAATGGCAATGTTTTGCTTGGACCCATTGGTTGCCTTTTGCCATGTGACTTGAGTGATTTTGATTTTGGGATCGTTGTTTACGAAAGTGCATTGCAAAACCACACTGGTGCCAATAAATCCAGACAAGCTGTCATCCACCGTCACCGTCTGCGCCTGAAAAACTACAACAACATTTGCTTGTTAGAAGTTCGTCAGAATTTTGGTGCAAACAACCTAATCTACATTGTTGTTCATATAATTGCACTGCACACACAGAGAAAGGGGCTGCATTTCTTTAGAACTTGGAGTCCCCAAGTACTTTACAGCCAGAGAATTACAAAGGAATGTAGTCCTCTTGGTCTCTTTGTACCGCCAATGCTGTACAATGAAACCGTACAATGCTGGGTTGAAATGTTGACCATTTTTTCCCCCTCCATAGATGCTGCCTGACCTGCTCAGTTCCTCTTGCATTGTGTGTACACAAAGTGACATCTATGCAGGCGGGCAGCTTCAACCCAAGAACAGCCGTATTACCCTCACTGATGTCACAGAGGATTAAGACACTCAGCCACAAAAGACATCCACCCTCTAATGGTTTACCTTAACCTGAGAGTACTGCTTAGTGTATCAAGCTCCAATTAAATTTGGCGACGATTAAGGAATTCAAACAACATCAGGGCCGCGGTGATAGAATACTTGAGAAGGAGGGGAGGGCAAGAGGGAGGATGAGAGCTGACTATGGAAAAGGCGCTGCTTAGAAAAGAGCATACCAGCTATTTCTTTCACAGCAAGATGCTTGTCAAGCTAAATTCCTCAAGTAACAATACAAGTGCTGCTTTACATAATGCACAGTGCTCGGTCCAGGGAACTAATTTCCATTCGTGTGGATAAACACCAGTTTCTAGAAAACAACATAATTGATGACGAGAATGAGCTTCTGTGGCATTCACACAATCACTAACAACACCAAATGCTTGGACTTTGCTTACTCACAACCCCTAGCTGAATTCATTCAGCTGTACCTTTCCATTTGCCGAATATTTATTCAAGGGGGTCTATATCATATGAAATATTACATCTCAATGCCATGCTGCCAATCAAATGTAGCCACACTTGCTTAACCGGCATACTGAACATCTGCCAAATTTCACTGTTCCCATGGACAAGTAACAACCGACGTAGTGACCTAGATATCAAACCAAACTGGGAAGCACACAGTGCGAATCACAACTCTCCATTAAGTTACAGTAAACACACACTATTCACACTTGTTGCTTTTCTATTAGTGAGGTCTCTTCATGAGAATACAAACAATTCCAGACACCAAGATTCTGTATTTAGAGGTCATGTATTAAGAGCAGGATTGCTCTATGAAATTCAACACTTTTTCCTCAACTGTAGCAAGCCTCTTGGGACTCCTCACATTAATGATCCACCAACCTGTTTTGGAATCTAGTAACGAATACTCACAGCAACAGCACAACATTAAACCTTTCTTGGAGCTTGTGGTCATTCTGCAGGTAATTTCTGCTACATTTTCTGCCTTAGAGTTATCTGGTTACCATGTCCAGTGGGAACCCTTCACAGTGACAGGCCAAAACCGCTGAAAACAGACTAAACTAATTACAAAGCAGATGTCAGTTCTCCAGAACTTTCATAGGTGGGAATGGGCCTACAGATGGGCCCAACTGGAAAACCCACACCATGGGTGCTCCTCTGAATGTGACCAAGCTAACTGTGCCAATATAACCACTGGATACTCAGTGATCAGATACTCCGGGCACTGACTGATCTGCCAGCAGCCCCCTGAATCCAAGGGAATCTCAGAGAGCATAAACGAGGCATCTCAACCCTCCACTCTTTCTCTGTAGTGATCCTGCCTCCACTGTCAGTAGAATTGCAATCCATTCCTGTAAGGAATCCGCCTCCACTGTCAATAGGGCTGCAATCTGTCTCCCGTAATCAACCCGCCTTCATTATCAGTGGGACTGCATTCTGTCTCCTTTAGTGAGACTGCTTCCATTGTTAATGGAACAGCAATCTGTCTCCTGTAAGGAACACGCCTTCTCTGTCAGTGGGACTGTTATATGCCTTTCGGTTACACGTCTCATTGTGTTTATGGGTTTTTTTATTTTGCTGTCGACTGGCCTTTGAACTGTTCTATTGCTCACTGATGCCATCCTTTATGTTTTTTAGAATACCATCTCTGGACACAGGCCATAACTTCATCCACTGTAGTCCCTTATTAACTTGGAGCACAATAATAATTATGCACAACCGCATCCTCTCACAATCCTTTATGACAAGGAGGACACTCACTGTTGAGTGACCCAAACAAGGTCATTGCAAAAAAGATGAGGCAGAATTTCACCAGAGGGCTGATCAAAATTCAGCTTGCACTCACTGATGGAGGGCCTCAGTGAGTCGGGCAGCATCTGGACCATTTGAAACGCTACTGCTCATTTCCATTCAAAGATAGCGCCTGACTCGCCGAGCTCCTCCAGATTGTTGAATGCTGCTTCAGACTCCAGCATCTGCAGTCTCCTGTGTCGCCATTTCACTGATCATTTGCTGATTTTCCCCACACCTCAGACAGGACATGGGCAAGAACAGCAACCATCGGCCATAGCCCTGATCTACAATGAAAGCTTTAACCAGTAATTGCTGCTTCAGACCGTTCCCTGGAAAGAATGAAGCATCTTACTTGCAATCAGAACGCCACCTCATTAATACAGAAAGTAATCCAAGGAAGGACTTGGCACCCATTTCATTCCAGCCATAATGAAAAAGAAGATGACTTCCCAGAGCTCTGTTTTGTCAAATTAGTCTCCATGTTCCAAGGAGTATTGAATGTATGCAATTTTGCATGCCGTGTGGCCTTTACAGTAAATCACTCAAATTAAACCGTACATCTTCAGCTGTCATGCACGCACTATTTCAACATATCACAGCTGGACATGGAGATTATCCGCGTGGAGTAGGGCAAAAGATGCACCCGAAGGCCCCACTCCTCCTCCAGCTTCCCACAAAACTTTCACATCTCCACAGCGATAACACTGCTTATTCCAGCGCATGTTATTTGTGTGAAGCAGATAAGTATAGGAATCATTTTTGCCCTGAAAGCAGAGGGCAATTTCAGCTCCTCAGCAGTTTCAGTAGACTGATTCTGAAACTATTACACTACCAAAGAAAAATGGTCTTTGCTGAGAGGATATAACATGCACTACTTCAGAAAAAAGTGCCCACAAGGGACTTTCTATATTACAGTGCCTTGGAGCAGATGATGGCATGCATTTGTGTATCTGTGGACGGCTTCATCCAGCTGGGATGTCTGCTCCTTTAGGGTCAGGTTCATGCAGTCCTGTGCTACAGGTCTCAGAAATTAGAAGGGTGGAATCATTTGTATTTAATAGCCAACCGGTACCAGCACCAACAAACAACGCTCCTCAGCAATGCACAAAATGCTGGAGGAACTCAGCTGATCAGGCAGGATCTATGGAGGGAAATGAGCAGTCAACACTTGGGGTTGAAATTGTTCCTCTGTACTGAAAGAGGAAGGGAGAGATGGCCAGTATGAAAAGGTGACAGGAAGGGCTCCATCCTTAAACAATGACTGCCCATTTCACTCCACAGATGCTAAGATCCTCCAGATTCCAGCATCCATAGCCTTTTGTACCACTAAACTCTTGTTTGTAGAATATCCGCCAGTTAATCAAACCATCCAAATTATGAATCTAAAGGAAAATGAGATTATAATGTTCCTGGGAATGACTGAGGTTGCAAAATCACAAATAATTAGCCAGTGTTTTCAACTGTGTAGAATCAGTTAAAATACTTTATCAGGCGTTGGAGTACTTTTCTCCCTCAACTTGCTGGTGAAGTTTCTGTTTTAGATAATACATGAGCATTGAAACAAACATCCTCAGGGTGGTCCTGGGAATCAGAGATGCTGCTGGAAATGCAATTAGTGTCTTAGCCGGAGAGTAAATGTGACGTCCATGGGTCAGTCACATCTGCGCCCAGTAATACAATTACAGCTAGATATTTGCTTGAGTTGAAAAAAATGCCTAAGGTTCCAAACTTCAATAACTTCAACTGACACTGATGCACTTCTCTCTAATCCCAGCCACCTCCTGCCACCGCCTGAAATAGGTTTTGTTTTCTCTCTCCCAATCCCCCACTGCCACTCCTCAGCCCCTGCCTCTGTTCCTTTCCCAATGCCTGCAAGAGGCTTTTGGTAATTCCTTTTTAAGGTTAATAAGGCTGCTATTTACTCTACTCAATCTTTGCCTTTTAAATTATTCAGAACAACAAATTATTTATGCACTAGAAGACATTACAGGCTGAGGCTGAAAACCACTGTCAGGTCCAAAATATTGACAGACAGAAAGTTGCTCACCACTACGTCCTTGCTTCTGGTTCAAACACAGGCTCTCCATGAGACATGTAGAACACTCTGAATGACTATAAAATGACCTACTATTGAGAACCCTATTATATACCTCATGAAGGGTCATCCACTTGAAATATTAAATCTCTGCATCCATTTTTGCAAAGGCTTCGTGCTTATGGCATTGTTTTTTAAAATCCCTTTCAAAGCATTGTTGTGAAGACCCAGCTCATAATTTGATCGCTTTTAGGGGAAATAAAACTTCAAGAAATGCTGGCCTGCACAACAGAGTTTGGATCTGAGCTTGAAGTGCATCCTGATTGCGTCCACTCCATGATAATGGGACAACACAGGCTGGGGTTGCAGATCCAAAGCAGTGTAACAATCTTAGGATTGGAATCATGCTTACTGTCATCGGCATATGCTGTGAAAATTGTTGCTTTGCGGCAGCAGTACAAAGCAATACATGAAAATTAATATAAGTTACAATAAGAAATATTTTTAAGTATATAAGCCATGCAAAGAGAGAGCGAAAAGTGAGATGGTTTTCATGGCCCATTCAGAAATCTGAAGGCGGAGGGGAAGAAGCCGTTCCTAAAAAGATGAGTGTGTATCTTCAGACTCCTGTACCACCTCCTCGATGGCAATTAATAAGGTGGGCATGTCCCGGGTAGTGAGGGTCTTCATGATCGATGCTGTCCTTCTTGAGTCATTACCTTTTGAAGATTTCCTTGCCAATAGTTTCACCTTTAATTTTAAGACTCAAATTCGGAGAAGCAGTACATTCAATACTAACTCAAGGAAACTATCAGAAGCCTTTGTGGGAAAAGATTCAGGCCTGAAGCACAATAATTGGTAAGAATTATTTTTATGCTGCCATAATATTTTGAGGGGGGCTGTCAAGGTCAATGACAAAAGGAATCTCACTCATGCAAGGCTAGCATAAGTCATGCATTTCTCATAATGGCTTGAAACAAATCTTTTGCTAGACCTTTCACACTAGTCTTCATGCTACCATAGCCCGTGGGTAACTCGCTGAGGAACTCAGAACCAGTCATGGTCTCAGGATAAAGGGACTTGACTGGCTGTAGACATTGCTATATTTATGCTCTATTCTTGGTTGGTGTGGCTGTAACGAAACCCAATTTCCCTCCGGATCAATAAAGTATATCTATCTATCTATCTGTCTTTGAAAATATTCAAGATTGGGAAAACTAAAGGAATCACAGAATACAGGAATAGGCTGGGGAAGTGAGTTTGAGGCAAGTGATTCAAGTGGCATTTTGTCCATTATGACATTAACTCCTTTTAAAAGCAACTAACTTCATTTATTTATTATTTAGAAATACAAGTTGAGCATCTGTTATCCAAAATTCCAAAATCTGAAATTTGTTTGAGTGCTGACACAATGTCACAACTGGAAAATTCCACAAGGCACTGGGAAGGTTCCCAGGCAGTGTGCAGATGTCTGCACACCACAGACAGTTCTGAAAAGTGACCTCTGAACAGAAGCTAGTGAAAAACGAAGATCTCTATTGTGTATTGAAGGGGTGGATTCATCAGCGGAGCAAACTTATGCTGCTTAACAGCATGCCGATCATGATGAATAAAAACTGAAGGTAATTGTGAATACTCAGCAGGCTTTTGCAGAAATTCAAGAAAAGGCACGGCATTAAATTTTTAAAGATTTGTGGTGATAACGCATCTGCTGATCACGAAGCAGCAGAGAAATGCATTAATGAGTTTGCCAAGATCATCACTGATGAAAATCTAACACGCTGAATGGCTGTATCAGTTGCTTGTTCGTCCATCATTGACGTCGATGAGGACCTTGACACCATAATGATGGTGTCAAGGCTAGCGCTTGATTTAGATTTAAGTGAGGGAGAGTTGCGCAGCGTCAGCCTCACTCTCTCTTCCCAATTCCCATCTGGGTCCAGGGGCAAGACAGAGTCGAGACGGCTGGAGATGGGACAAGGCGCAGTGGATGACCAGGACGTCTTCTGTGTCTTGTCCTGCTCTACACGTTCCACGACGCTTGCAGAGACCGCCTTCTTGACCGTTGGACCTTCCATTGGTCTCGTCCGCTCAATCTGCCGGAGTCTGTCTTCACATGCTGGGATAGACAACTCCCTATGTTACCGAGGGTTTGAGACCCGTCGGCTACCCTCACCTGGTTTAGCCGGCTTGTTGAAGCCATTGCCCGGGGTGTGGCCGCTGTCACATGCAAACAGCTACGGGGAGCCACAGGTGAGAGCTGAGTGCCAGATGGGGACCAAAGGTGGACTAACCGCCCTGAAAAGGACGCAACATGTTCCCCCACCAGAGGTGCTACCCCTCCCTGACACCCCATACACGTGTATCAGTACACGTGTGATGAACAAGTGTAAGGCAAAGACTGCTTACCGGTGGCACATAAATTCAGAGTTGTGAATGACAGTGATTCCAAACAGCCACTGACTGTCCACCAGGGCAGTCAAGGTAGTGATAGCTTATCTTCCTGATAGTTCAATATGCACGTTATTGTTTCATACATAAAATGATTAAAATATCATATAAAATTACCTTCAGGATATATGTACGTTTGTATAAGCTGTATATTTAATGTAAGTAGACTTGGACACCATCCCCAAGCTATCTCATTATATAGATGCAAATATTCCAAAATCCGAACAAAATATGAAACACTTTCAGTCCAAAGCATTTCAGAGAAGGGGTACTCAACCTGTAATAGGCTCTTCCGATGAAATAAGCTTCCACTACCCAACTATATACATGTGACAAATTAACTTTCTAACCCTCATGTCTTTGGAATGTGGGAGGAGTGGATAATGGCTATGGTCACCCGGTTTTGAAATAGTCTCTTCAGCCTAACTTACTCACATCAACATGTCTATCTGAGCTAGTCCCATTTCCCGCTAAACCTTTTCTATCCATGTATAGAACCAAATGTCTTCTTAATGCAGTAGTTGTACCTGCCCCCGTCATTTCATCTGGTTGCTCTTCCATAAACCCACCATCCTGTGTGTGAAGAGTTAGGGGGGAAACCAGAGATACACCATCAACATTGGCCTTGCCAGCAATGACCAAAGTCCAAAGAAATTATTTCTTGTACAATGCAGTACATGCAAAGGATGCAGTTGATTGCAACATTCACTCTGTTTCTCCCCTTTACTCTCTCCCATTTAAAACCTCCACATCTACTCTGGTGGGGATTAGCTCTCAGCAAATAATTGTACAAGAGTGTCAAATGTTGCTCTGTTTACAAGCTTACCTCGTTGATAAAGAAACTCCTGTACAACAATGCTTTTCATCAGCTCAGCAAACACATCTCAGCCGCCCCCACCAATCCAGACCACTTCCACAATACTCTGTTTTCTAACCTTGACCGTAAGAATTGCCACACAGGGTATCAACTGATCTGCTTCCTAGAGCTGAACCCCCAAAGAAATGGCAGCAACAGCAGCCGGCACTACAGGCAGCGAGCGCCAAAGTCATTTTCAGAAGCTAAAGCTGGCTAATTGGAAAAGGTTTGGATGCCAAGCACTGGTTGGATAAGATAAGCAGATGCGGCTTTTGCAAATTGCACTGCAGGAAGATGCCCAGGGGTTTAGAAAAAGATTTCCTAATTCTGATCCACTGATCATCTGCCACCTGGTACCTCTACAGAAGGGATATAGCAGATAATGGAAGTTAACCTAAGGGTTAAGTGATCCCAGTAAGAATACACAGATGAGAAACTATCCAAGAACGGAGCTGAGACACACACCATCTTGTTACCCTTAGAGAAGCCACTCAGGCACAGGGGCTCCTGCAGTGCATCAATATTAAGACACAGTATCTGTTATTAATGATGTTTCTAACTAACGCTTAGAAATCATTGGTTTAACTAAGTCTGGAATACAGAGAGCACAAAACCAGTCTCTAAAACCATTGAGTTGTGCAGCTATTCAGCTGTATTCCCAAAATGGTTCAGATCATCATTGTGATAAATTCTCTACAGGCCTCACAACCTGGCTTCATCCAGAGAATCACAGGTCCCAAGGACAACTGAAAACCCTAAATCATAGCTTCACCATGGACCAGAAACAGTCAACCTAGATTTCAGTGACATACTGTATGTCACACACAAGACAGGCAACACTGGAAACCTCCCTCAAAACCCATACACATGCACTGCTGGAACAACACATAAATCACTGGAGGAGTTCAGTGGGTTGGGCAGCATCCAGGGAGAGGAATGGACAGTTGAAGTTTTTGGGTTAAGATCCTTCATCTGGGCTGAAAGGGAAGATAGTACAGAAGAGGTGGAGTGAAAGGGTGAAGTACTGTTGGGTCATCTTACAGATTTAATGTAGAAGCTAGGCAACGGTTCCAAACATTTACCTTAACAACATGCATCTTGTTAAAACTCCGCCTGCGGTCACAAGAGAAGGTCTCTGTTAGATCCTTGGTAAGCAACTCAAGCAAGCTTATGTCTCTTTCCTCTGGCAGTCCCATGAACCATTCAACCAAATTTTCACTCTCCCTCCTACAGTATATGCCAACTCATTACTACGATTGATTCGGACAATAATAGTAGTGCCATCAGCAAACATAAATTCAGCATTGGAACTATCCCACACAATCATAGGTAGAAAGTGAGTAAAGCAGGGGGATAAGCACACGGCCTTGCAAATTGGCACTGCATCATCACCTGTGCTGATGGTGATTGTGGAGGAGATTGCTGAAGAGTCCATTTAGGAGTCAACATGGCTTTGTGCATGGGAGGCTATGCTTGACGAGCCTTTTAGAGCTTTTTTGAAGAAATAACCAACAAGATAGATGAGTGCAGGATATTAGATGTTGTCTATTTGGATTTCAGCAAGGACTTAAATTTTAGCAAATTGGCTCAGAGATGGGAAGCAGAGGGTGGTGGCTGAAGATTGTTCCTTGGAATTGAGGCTGGTGACTAATGCATGATACAGGTTGGTGTTGGGGCCTGTTATTTATGTAAACGATCTGAACATGAATGCATAATACTTGATCAGTAAATTTCAGATCTCACGAAATAGGTGATGTTGATAGTGAAGAAGATGATCATAGGTTACAAGGGGATTTTACTCAGTTACGAAAGTTGGCCGAGGAGTGGCAAATGGATTTCAATACAGGCAAGTGTGAGACCACAAAACATACGAACAGAACTAGGCTATTTGGCCCATTGACTCTGCTCCACCATTCTATCGTGGCAGACTTACTATCCCTCTCAACCACATTCACCTGCCTTCTCCCCATAGCCTTTGACATCCTAGCTAATTAAGAACCTATCAATTTCCACTTCAAATATACTCAATGACTTGGCCTCCACAGCTGTCTGTGACAACAAATTGCACAGATTCACCACTTTCTAAGCTAAAGAAACACCTCATCACTGTTCTAAATGGACATCCCTTTATTCTGAGGTGCCCTCTGATCCTACACTCAACCACTATAGGAAACATCCTCTCCACATCCCCTCTGTCCAGGCTTTTCAACATTCAAGCAACACACACAAAATGCTGGAGGAACTCAGCAGGCCAGGCAGCATCTATGGAAAAGAGTGAACAGTCGACGTTTCGGGTCGAGACCCTTTATCAGGACTACAGCACAACACTTTACAGTACAGGTAACCAAGGTTCAATCCCCACTGCCTCCTGTATAGAGTTTGTACGTTCTCACCGTGACTGCGTGCATTTCCTCCCACAGTCCAAAGTAGTATCGGTTGGTAGGTTAATTGGTCACTGTAAATTGTCCTGTGACGAGGCTATGATTAAATCCGGGGATTGCTGGATGGTGTGGCTCAAAGGGCCAGAAGAGCTTATCTCAATAAACAAACAAACACAGAAAATTGGGTCTAGCTGGTTGGAGACTGTGGTTGGCATGGACTCATTGGGCTGAATGGCCTGTATTCATGCTGTATTGCTCTTGGACGCCAGAATTCATCAGGCTACATGGTCGAGAATTTTCTTGTCATGTTGTGTGCACAGCAATCCAGCTCGAAAGGCTGCTGGAAGACTCTGCCACAATCAACAGCCTTGAGCAACACTCCAGGGAAGGCACTGGAGCCAAGTCATCAAAGATCAGGGAAATTCCATAAAGGGTAAATGTGCATCATCAAAGCCTGGTATCTGCTTAACCATGTGAGAAATGAGGTTTCAGATGTAGTTCGAGGAAACAAAGCAGGAACATGAACAATGGGATTGGGCAGAAGCCCAGTGTGCGAACAGGGCAAGAGATCAGAACAAGGAATGTAAATGCACTCAAGAGGTACAAATACAAATTAAAAGACTTAAAATAGCCTTACAAATGTTATTGAACCAACATCACCGAGTCGCAGTACGTTAAATAAAACCTAACAAATGGACAGCTTGTATTTATACAGAACTTATATAACTAAGTTAAGAAGATCCAAAGTGCTTCACAGGAGTGCCAGAAATAAGTTCATATCAAATCACGTAAAGAATTTTTGAACAGCGTTAAAATAACAGTCAACTGGGGTACAGATAGTAAGGATAATTTTTTTTAAAAAAAAGATGGACGGACAGAGAGGTGTGGTGAGGCATTTGCGAAGCTTGGTGCCCACTTTGCCCCCTGTATAGGAGATCAGAACTGAAGGAAGGCAGTGATCGCACAGAGTTGTAAAATTAACGGTGATTACAGAGTGGCATGGTCAATGCCATACAGGAATTTGAATACAAGGATGAAATCAATTTAAAATGCCGGATTCCGGGACAACAGGATGGTAAAAATGACGATGAATTTAAGTGCGTAGTTGCTTGGAGGATTGGAATCTTGCCAGGAGAATACTGGAACATAACGAAAACTTGAATGAGTTCCAGGAACATGCGTTGAGGCAGACATGGAGTTGGACAATAGTGTAAAACCTGAAGCAGGAACAGACAATCAAACAGAACCATTCAATTCCAACAGTACCCAAATGTCACCAGTGTCCAGGGAGGATTCACGCTGTGCCTTTCCAGAGCAGTAATGGCCATGCAGTCAGCTGCAAGATCAACCTTCAGTCAAGTGCAGGGCCTACAGCAGCATGGATTGTGTTCAGGAGACATTACAGTTGCCAGGAGAGGCACCCAATCTCCAAATCCTACATGTTAGAGAAAAGCCTAGCACATTTAATCATGGCTGCTGCTCACGTACGCTCTCCCGCTTAAAATCTCATCAACACTCTTAATGTCTGCAACCTTATTAGACGATGAAGTGGCACAGATAAAGGACTGGCTGGCTAACAGAAAAGGAGTAGGCCTAAATGGCAGGGACTGGTACTGAGGCCTTAGTACCTGATGATATGAATTTAACATGAAGTCATCAAAAATACAAGTGCTAAATTGGTTGATGATACAACAAAGGAGAGTGGGTTGTGAAACAGGCAGAGAGGCTGCAAAGGGTTTTAAATACACCCGAGATTTGGAAAATTGATTTGTGTCAGGAGATGTGGAACTATCCATTTTAGTAAGGAAAACAAAGAGAATTTTTTCCCCAAACAGCAAGTTGTTTTTGTTATGTCTCCCCTCTGTCCCCTTATTAGGGAGGGAGGGCCCATGGTATGTCGATTTGTTGGGTGAACGATGAGTTTTTGTTGTTCTGCAGATCATGGTCTATCTTGGAGGCTTTGCTATTGCTTGCTTGGTGGGTGGAGAATGCTGATGCTTTTTTCTGCTGAATAATTGGGGGGATTCCAATGCTTTGCTGCTGCTGGTGTGTGTGTGTGTGTGTGTGTGTGTGTGTGTGTGTGTGTGTGTGTGTGTGTGTGTGTGTGTGGGGGGGGAGTGGGGGGGACCTTCAGGGTCCTAACGTTTTTACTGTCACTCATTCTTTGGAGCACTCTTCTGTTTTCATGGATGTCTGTAAAGAACAAGAATTTCAGGATGTATATTACATACATTTCTCTGATATGACATGATAGAGATGTACAAGATATTAAAAGGAACAGATAGAGTGGACAGCCAGCACCTCTTCCCCAGGGCACCACTGCTCAATACAAGGGGACATGGCTTTAAGGTAAGGGGTGGGAAGTTCAAGGGGGATATTAGAGGAAGGTTTTTTCACTCAGAGAGTGGTTGGTGCGTGGAATGCACTGCACTGCCTGAGTCAGTGGTGGAGGCAGATACACTAGTGAAGTTTAAGAGACTACTAGACAGGTAATATGGAGGAATTTAAGGTGGGGGGGTTATATGGGAGGCAGGGTTTGAGGGTTGGCACAACAATGTGGGCCGAAAGGCCTGTACTGTGCTGTACTTTTTTATGTTCTATATTAAATTGAACTATTGAGATTCCAAAACTACATGTAGAGAGAGAGCAGTGCTATAGCACACAGTTCACTGAAGCCTACTATTCAGGTTCTGCAAGTAATTAGGAAATCTAACACATTATCATTTACTGCTAATATAGGGTGGCTGTACTTCGATTAAAAGGTGAGACGACATCTGGAGAGGTGTGTAATAGAATTTGTCTTCCTATTTACAAAAGGAAATCGATCCTTTGGAAATAGCACAGGGAGTTTAGTGGGCTAACATCTAGAACAGACACACTGTCTTATGAGTGAAGGCTGGACAGTCTAGGACAAACCTATGGAACATAAAATAACAAGAGGCAACTTGATAGTAAGTTACAAGATCTTTCCGGGGGGGGGGGGGTGTCTCGAGAGATGTGGAGAGGGAATTTTCTCTCTGGGAAAGTTTAAACCCAGGAGAAACTGCTTAAAAAATAAAGGGGGAGGGGAATCCTACATTTAAGACAGATGATGTTAAACTTTCTCTCAGAAGGTCACCTTTGGAAGTCACTACTTCAAGGGATAACATTTTGAAGGCAGCCAGGAGAAATTGATAAATGGCCAATAGGCATGGGGGTGAGGTGCAGAAGGTTACCATAGGGATAGGAGCACAGATGAAGTATCAGCCACAATTTTATTAAATGAAGGGGACTCCTGAGGGGATATTCCTGCTCTTTCACCCATTTATAAAGTCATATTGGATACAAAAAATGAAAACAAATAGAAATCTACTGTCTCTCACTACCAGAATTTCATTACTAACTGTCCTGTAGAGGAATTTGGGCATGAGGTGTTCCATTCCTGGTGGAACGCTACAATGCAAGATGAAAATCAGATTCTATTCCCAACAAGATCACATTTTTTTTTAAACAAAAAGAAATAGCTCTTGCTCAGTTATCATTCTGACAGGTCAGTTAAGCGTGCAGCATCCATTAGGATGGCAGCTGGGAGAGGGATTCTCTAGGGTCCTTTGAGATAAACAGCGTTGAGGGAGCATGTGGAGCGCCCAGCTGCTTATGTCCCCTGCTCTTTACACATTTGTCCAAGTTGGCTGTTTAACGCCTCTTGCATTGTGCTGTCAGCTCTCTACTGTAATCCATATCGGCAGTCACTACTCTCAGACACACCTCCAGACCCCCAGGGAACGTAGGTAACAATATAGCAAAGGAGAAAAGAAAGTGCTGAGATACAAAGTCAATAATAACCATTGCCAAAGAATCAAAAGGACTCACGACAGCGAGGATGCTGCACCGAGCATTCAAACTTCCAGACTTCTGGTAGAGAACCCGAGATCGAGGGAAAATTACACATACAAACTAATATTATTTAATACAGAGAAGAAACAGAATAGCATGCGGGGTAGCACAAAAAATGTCACTTCTTCACAGAAGCTAAATATGCTCAGGCATTTGGTAAAGCAGCAACTGGCCATGAATAATCAACAGTGGAAACCATTCAAGGCTCTCACAACAGAGAATAATGAACATTGCAGAATAAATTTTAAAAAACAATAATTACCCAAAAAACATCAAGAATGCTGGGAGAACAATATTTATTTAATCAGTTATTTAATCAAGCATTCTTTCAATATAGAAACTTTACATTCTGAAACAGAACTTGCAAATAATCTGTCTATTAAATGAACAGGTAACTACAGGCAAATTAGCATTGCTTTTAGAACTGATAAACAACAACACTTTAAGAAGTACATCAAGAAGTAATTCAGAATCAATAATTAACCACTCGCATCCGCCCTCTTGGCCAACACAAAGTTGGTTTAATGAATTTTTAAAAAATCAATTGAGTTCTTGACTCAGCCAGAGAGCAGAAGATAAAAATCGTCCATTAGTGCCAATAACCCGATTAATGGGAATAGCAATGGATGAAATTCAAATGCTCATGTGCACAAAAACATATCTGATATGCAGCAACCAATGCTGGCTTAAAGTAGCAACAACAGTCCAGGCCAATCTACACTGTGCACATGGACAGTACATGATTAATTCTCACAACTTGCAGGAGCAGACTACAGTTAATACCATCTCTGAAATAGCCCTTTCCTCTGCCCTGTGGAGGAAAGCGTCCCGACTATCATCTTGCTGACCTATTTTCCGCTGATCCATCAGAATTATGACAGCAGGGACAAAGCTGACACTTCGTGATTGGTTTTAGATTATCACAGTCTCTTACAAAAAAAATGGTTCTTTGGCACTCCGCCAACTATCAAACTCCTATTTATTGCAACCTTACACTAAACAATTAATTTCTTTAACCTACCACCATGCAGGATCACCTTCAAATGCTCTTTCCAATTCTGATATTGCTTTACTAAGTGCTCTGGTGGTAACGAACAATGAAAAGTCAAGACACTGTATTTTGCTGAGGCAGACTTTAACTCAAGCATCGGCACTCTGCTGCACGTTCACAATAGATCACTCCGACTTTCAAACAAAGGAAATTTACATAAATTTTAATCAAGCAATACCACAGGGAATGGTCAATGGATCTGGACATTTCTCAAATGCAGCAGCGTAATATTCAGTAATGGGAAGTGACTTGAAATCATTACAGTGGGTTTATAAGATCATCATGAGGGGTCAGTGAAAGGCTCGCAAATCAGAGTTGTCTAATATGCTGTTCAAATTAAACTTCAACACTGATTAGAATGAGAACTGAGCTATAAGCCTGCTGGTCCCACAGCCACACAGAAAGGTTACTAAGACCCGTCTCAAACAGTGCGTAAATCACACTGTGATTACTCACAATATGGAAGAAAGTAGACAGTGTTCAGGACATGCCACGGCCATTTGGCTCATTATACCCCTTCCATCAGGAGCTCCCCATCAAAACCACGCAGCCTCCATTTTCTAGGATGCTCTTGTGATTGTCTTGGCATTAAAAGCTGCCTGCAACAAAGCCTAACCCCCCTTTGTGGGCATTTACCCATTATCAAAATCCCTTGGTATTCGATTCAAGCAGCAGCCCAATCAAGTTAGAGTCACTGATGCTTTGGAGAGTCTGTGATTCTGCTAATGGATACCTGCTTCCAACCACTGATGCCAAGAGCTCCAACTGCAGCTACAGTATAATGAGCTTCTATTTTAAGTAAATTCCTGGCAGGACTATTCCCACCTGAAGCAGGCACTTAAAGCTTCTGTTTTGTTTCGACCGAGGTTGAAATTCCTGTTTCCCCAGATCTACAAAAACTTGTTCTTGTGTGGGCTTCAAAATTCATCTCGACACAATCGCTTCTCCACCTCACCCAGTGGGCTCGATTTGACTAATGATGTAAAGACCCACCAATGTACCACTTTGCCTGCAACTTGCTGGAAACTGCAAACATCGGGAAGCTCAGATCTCCCTCAATGATGCAACAGGTTTGGACTTGCCCAAGTCCCACCAGCAACGTCTCTTTGAAAGTGGAGTCCAGCAATGGAGCAAAACTGACAAATTCTTAGGCAATCCTGCTGGACCTGTGGAAGATGAGATCCACTGGAGAAACACCACACTCGTTGCTTGACTAGAGCAGAATGGTTGCAACAAAGCAAAAGATGATAAACATTTTCTTGAAATTAATAAAGACAAGAGATTTTGCAGATGTTGGTAATTCATATAAACACACACGAAAGTGCTGGAGGAACTCAGCAGGTCAGGCATCATCAATGGAAATGAACAGTCGATGTTTCAGTCATGCTGAAGTGTCCCAGCCCAAATCATCGACTATTTTCTCAATGTCAAGAACATGTAGTGATTGGAGACAGGTGCAGAGATAGAGAAAAAGGAACAGTTTAACTAGCTATCAATTGTTTCTAGCTGTTGCATAGGTAAGGTACATTCCAGCTAAGACTTTCCAATCAAACTCCACATTTCCCTCCCCTGTGAAGTCGAAGTCAAAGTCAGTGGACAGCTTCAAAGCCAGTGTAAGCTTCGATATTAGCTTTCTGGCCTCTGGAGGTTCTGGCCTCTCATCACAAGCTTTGTCCCGAGTGCAAACTGCATGCAAACTTAATCAAAAGGAAAAAAACCTTAAAAAAAAATGTACCTTCAATAAGTTGAAGTCAGACAGAAAAACAGGTTAGAGCAAATAAGGTTCCTTCACCAGTTCCATCCAATCCAGTTCTGAATGCGCTTCTGGGAAACACCAGCCCTGTTTATGAGTGGAAGTCGCTGCAGGCGATTATTTGGAAAAAAAAGCCAGCTGCATTTCCCCCGCCATTTCCAGCCCTTGCTTCTTCTCCAGGTCTCCTTGCCTCCTTGCCTTGCATGCAGGAACAAATCCCACAGATGTTTTGGCCAAAGCTGAAGTCACGCTGGTTTGGATGCCCATATTATTGCACTCCTGTCATGGCAATGGTGCATCTGACCAGCTGCAAACCCCAGGCAGCTAGGCTTTCAGAAAGGTTGCCTGCCAGTTAGTCATTTTCCTGCGGATTTACTTTAAATGTGACAGGCGGCTGTGTAGGGCCAGTCCCATGAGCACCGCAGTACTGATTCAACATTAAAACTGCTCTAGACAGGCCATGTTGGCAGATTTTAAGCTGGAATATCACAGCTATCCCTGATGTTGATCCTCCCTTGATAATGCTTCATGTTAGCCTTATTCAGATCAAAACATTCTTTAGGTATAACTCCAAACCTAATAGCAGAACAAGCTATACTTGTGCTGCTGAGTGTGTTTAAAATAGACATGGAATGTTCTCAATCACTGTACTGACATCCCCGACAATGGTGCAGTCTCTAGTGCGGGAATCCAAAAATGATGACCCTAGTGAAGATATTAGAGCTAATATTTGATCCCCGAAACCTTATCAGCCACATAGTTTCATGCTGCACACATTATGTATCACCACACAGAAGTCAGGGTAGCCTACGAAGGCTAATTTCATTTTTATTCTTTAATTACTTGCACTCAATTACCAAAGTTGTCATAGCTGGGGGAGGTTGTGGAGAGAAACTTCCACTACCTATTAAATGCTCCCAATGGTGTGCGATTCAAATAGCCTCTGACAACCAAGCCAGCTCCTGGCCTTCACGTGTGGCTTAGCTACTAAGCCCAGTGGAAACGTTTCGACTGACAGAAGAGACAAAGGCAGGTTATTGGCACCTGAAAACCAGAATCTCCAGGCAGGCACCATCAGCCGTGGTTGGCAGTTCACCTAGGAGAGGGAAAATTCTCCGATCTCAAACCTCCTCTGCCTTGCAGCTATACCTACTCATAGGGCAGGCTGCGGGAGTAAATCCAGAGGATAATCTGGAGATACAGTCCTATGTTGAGTTCAACGCTGACTGTCAACTCCTGCGACGCCGCTGGACGAAACTGTATTGGCTCTGCCATTCCTTTGTGCGCATCAGCTGCAGTGAGGGGGAGCCTGCTGCACGGGTAACGACTTGCTCTCCATATCCTACTGCCCTAGCTTGCGTATCACAGAGACAGTGAAGATGCAACATCCATGGTCAACCCCGACATTACCAATGTACCTTTGACATAACCGTGAGGGACAAACCCTGAGAAGATCATAAAATCTCAGCAGAGTAGCTTCATAAGCCTAAAGGATCAACAAGGTCACAACACTGTCAAAGCAAAGCACTCAAGCACAATATTCTTATTGATTAAACATCACCTGTACTTGTTCTCCATTTCTTAGCCCTCAGTAGTTGCCTAGGTGAGTAACACTCCTGAAAAACCAACATGTTCTAAAATGAATGATAAGAAGATGGACCCACTGCAGGGAAACAAAGGTAAGAATACAACATTTAGAGAAAACAGGTCCCTTTAATGTCAGGTCACTCAGGACTTCCATTTGCAAAAGTCACATTGGAACAACTTCCAAACCAATAATCCAGCACCAAACCATTTTCTGTTACATTCTTGTGTCACAGTCGCTTCCCTAACATGGTGGCATTTCTTCAACCCATGTGACTTCAAACCAGGCATTTTGGCATACTTCATCCCGTTCTAGCACCAGACTTGTTCCCAGCAATCCATTCCAGCTGTTGACATTCTATCATTAAACTGACAATTTTAGGGGTGAATCAGTGTACAACACATAAACAGGCTCTTTGGCCCGTCAAGTCTGTGTCGAACGGTTACTCTGCCGAGTACCATTGAGCCACTCTGGGACCACAGCCCTCCACACTCCTCCCATCCATGCACTTATTCAAACTTAGTGTTGCAAGTGAACCTGCATCCGCTGACAGCTCATTCCACACTCACAGCACCTCCTTAAATATTTCACCTTTCACCATTAACCTATGACCTCTAGTTGCAGTCCTACCCAACCTCAGTGGAAAAAAGCCTGCTTACGTTTACCCTACCTGTGCCCCTCGATTTTGTATACCCCATCAAATCCCCCCTCATTCTCCTATGCTCCAGGCAATAATATCCTAATCTGTTCAACCTTTCCCTATAACTCAGGTCCCTCCAGTTCTGCCAACACCCATGTAAATTTTCTTGATACTCTTTCAATCTTATTAATATCTTTCCTTTAGGTGGGAGTAGGTAATCTTCTACATTTTACATAAGCCCAAAACCATTTTTGATCCAGGACAAGTCTACTTGTGTTTGGATCCTCACCTCAACCAACTGCTTGACCAATAACTTTCAATAATTCCATTTAATATCAGAGAGTTCTTGCTCTTTGCAGACATCCACAAAAACAGAAGAGTACCCCAAAGAATGAGTGACAGTAAAAACATTAGAACCCCAAAGCACCCTTCTCCCCCTCCCGTGCACAAGCAGAAAAGCACCAACCCTCCCCCACTTATTTCAGCAAAAAACCATCAGCATTCACTGAGAGAGACCATGATCTGCAGTACAGAAAGACTAATTGTTCATCCGACCAATTCTACCTGCTACAGGCTCTCTCCCTAATAAAGGGGAGAATCATTCTGGGATTATTGTGAAAATGCTATTTGTCTACATTTAATGCTTGCATGATTTGGTTTTTTCTTCTCTCTGCACATTGGGCATTTGTTGGTCTTTGTTTTGTGGCTGCCTGTAAGGAGATGAATCTCAAGATTGTTTAATTATATACATACTTTGATAATAAATGTACTTTGAGCTTTGGGCAGTGGCTGGATTTTCTCCTCTCCATCGATTCCAAGGCTACATTACTTCCCGGCCTTACCATAACCTCCCCCTCTGAATTTAGTCGACTCAACACAAGGACACCAAATATGTACAAACTCCAATCATTTTTTCCAAGCACCAACAGCAGTTGAGATAATTAAGGGCTTTGTTAAACTGATGCCAAAATGCAAAGCTACAGAACAACGCCACCCACCATTAAAAAGAATGCCGATCCCTTTTATTTCTTCAATGACTTATTACACCTTATGTTACACCTTTGGAAACACATCAAACCTGTTTTTAAGCTTCTCCTTCCAGTTTAGCTGGTAAATTCACTCAGATAAAACAGAGACGGAGGCAGACAGCAGGAGTCTCATGTTCTTCCCTTTTGGGTTTCATTTGTGGTTCCACAATTGGCCATTTTGTCCAGTACAAATAGAAGCACAAAACTGACATGACGTGCTGTTTGATTCAACTTGTTTCCACCTCAGATTCTTCTTGCCAACCCCCAACCCCACCCCATTCAGCTAGGCTCTTTTGAGACAATCAGCTGCCTTTCGACTCCCACTTCTCCCCTGCCTTCATCTATTTATTGGCTGAAAGTATATCCAGGCTACATTTATTAACCAAACTCTGTGTGGATGTGTTCCACATGAAAAACTATTCTCATTTCTTAATTGGATTCAGTAACCAACTTCCATTAAGGAGGCCATAGTGGGGTAGTGGTTAGCATGATGCTATTACAGCTTGGGGCAGGGTTCAGAGTTCAATTCCGGCATCATTTGTTAGAAAGTTTGTACGACCTTCCCGTGTGCACATGGGATTTTTCTGGTGTGTCAGTTTCCTCCAAAAGTCCAAAGATCCAAAGGTTAATTGGTCAGTGTAAATTGTCCCGTGATTAGGCTAGGGTTAAATCGGTGGGTTGCTGGGTGGTGTGGCTTGTCGGGTTGGAAGGGGCTGTTCCACACTGTATCTCTAAATAATTTTTATAGATGGATTCTCCTGCAGGTACAAACATTCTCTCTACAACTTAAGTTATAATTTTAAAGTTTCAACCTCCTTAGCCCCTTGGCCACATTCCAGTGGCCTGCTGACTGGGGTGGGGGATGTAGTCCCAGATATCAGCATTGATTTGGCCACACTAGCTGGTGAAAGTCCATATTCCTCAATGACTACACTCACACATGAAGATTCCAAGATGGGTTATGGTCTGTTACACTTGGCCACCTGCCCCATACCTACAGCCAGAAGAAATAGGAGTTGTCAGCTGCTTGACCCATTCAACTGGACCATTACTTCATTGCCGTTCTGAGGCAGCTCTCCAAGAGTGGGTAGGAACAGAAAAAAGAATTACATGAGGGAGAAAGGTGTGGGGCAGGGTGGGATACAAACTAAAAAGTGCCCACAAAAGCTGGGTGGCAAGATGATCTCACAGTATGCAAATTACTCAAACTGGATTCCTGCCAGGAGCTGTGGCTGTTTTATTCCCACCCATTGCTGGATTATACACAGTGGATTGTTATTCCACTTTCACCTCGGGCCAAGAGAAGAGTTTGTTTTCCCATGAAGGATGCTGGGTTGAAAAGATTCCGGAAACTTTGTCATCACATAACCAAAGCAGCTCAGAACAATAAACCCTCAGACAGCCTCAGCCACTCCACAAGCACTAGTGATATGCAAACATTAGAAATGGACTGCCTGCATACACGGGCACAAAGACATGGAGCCAGACAACAGCCTGAAATTATTAAATGTAGATCCCAAGTTCTAAACATGTCACCAGCTGTGAACTGTGTGCTTGCTTGTGAAACTCCTCTTGGTTATGTGTGCAGATGAACGGCTTACAAGACAGACAGAGATGCAGGGAGAAGAGGGGTGAGAGAGAGAAGAAAGGAAAGAGAGAGAGAGAAGAAGAAAGGGGGGAGAGAGGGAGAAGAAAGGGGGGAGAGAGGGAGAAGAAAGGGGGGAGAGAGGGAGAAGAAAGGGGGGAGAGAGGGAGAAGAAAGGGGGGAGAGAGGGAGAAGAAAGGGGGGAGAGAGGGAGAAGAAAGGGGGGAGAGAGAGAGAAGAAAGGGGGGAGAGAGAGAGAAGAAAGGGGGGAGAGAGAGAGAAGAAAGGGGGGAGAGAGAGAGAAGAAAGGGGGAGAGAGAGAGAAGAAAGGGGAGAGAGAGAAGAAAGGGGAGAGAGAGAGAAGAGAGAGAGAGGAGAGAGAGAGAAGAAAGGAGAGAGAGAGAGAAGAAAGGAGAGAGAGAGAGAGAAGAAAGGGGAGAGAGAGAGAAGAAAGGAGAGAGAGAGAAGAAAGGAGAGAGAGAGAAGAAAGGAGAGAGAGAGAAGAAAGGAGAGAGAGAGAGAGAGAAGAAAGGAGAGAGAGAGAGAGAAGAAAGGAGAGAGAGAGAGAGAAGAAAGGAGAGAGAGAAAATGAAAGAATAAACAGGGGAGTGGAAGAAAGTACTAAGTAAAAAGCAATATGCTTCCATACCGCTTGCCTGATATTCCAAATTACAGTTAAGGAAGTACTTTGCATTTGTGGTCTCTAATGTAATTGAACAAACAGAAGGCTCCCACACAGCAATGTCACATCAGATAACCAGCTTTTGATATTCAATTGATAACGTATGGCCCAGTATACCAAGGATAAATGCAACGCTATTCTTCAAAACATGATCTTCAACCTTCACCCAAAAGAGTCACTTTAATATCTTCTGCAAATGATGTTGTAGATTGGGCAGCCGTTCCTGACACAACTGCAGAGCATCAGCCGTAATGTCAGAGGGGAAATGAATAGACTCACATCCAACGTTGCTGCTTTTGCTCCAAGACACCCCTGCAAAATGAACAGCCACAGATAGCAGGAATCTACTTAGCACCCAGGCTAAGCAATTTTATAAAACACAGTCTGGGAAGGGGCCGGTTTTCCAGTGGGGGAAAAAAAATCCAGCAAAAGCCTGCCATCAAGAAGAGGAGGAATGCATCCGAGTAATAAATGCCCCATTAGCAAAGCATTGCTTCTGTCCACACCTACAGCAGCTGCAAGAGAAGGCCAGCTCTGGGTAGCATTGTCTAAAACCCTCATCATTCCATTGCAAGGATATAAAAACAGCTATCAAAATGAACACAGTGGTTCACTATAGTCAGTCATCAATTTCAGAAGCTTACATAATTCCCCAAAACAGGTGCAGTAATTGGAAATCCACGGAGGACTGGTTATCCCCAATGGTACAGTCCACGTGACTCTCACAATGAAGGATCATATCCAGGCAATGGTGAAACCCAAGCTCTGGGAAACGGGAAAAGAAAAATTGTGGCCCCACTTTGAATAATCACAGCAAGCAGCACCACAAAAGCTCCCATCAATCATGCTTGTTTCGATCTTGTGAAAGGAATACAATTTGTAAGGTCAGTCTGAACTGAGGTTTGGCAGAGAGCAGCTCAGAGTCAAATATTGGGCAGAATGTGCAAAGGCTGGCAGCCCACCTTTGACAATCTCCTATCGATGCACAGTGGAGAGCATCCTAACTGGTTGCATCACAGCCTGGTCTGGGAACATCAACGCCCAGGAATGGAAAAGGCTATTGCAAGTGGTGAATACAGCCCAGTCCATCACTGAGTACATTTACATGGAGTACTGCAAGAAAGCAGCATCCAGCAAAGATGCCCACCCTCTTCTTGCTACTAGCATTGGGCAGGAACTACAGGAGCTTTAGGTCCTATGCCACCAGGTACAGGAAGAGTTATTACCCTACAACCATCAGGCTCCTGAACCTGTGTGGATAACTTCAATCATCACGACGCTGAACTAATTATACACTTTCAAGAACTCCTTACAACTCTGGTTCTCAGCATTTTTTTTGCCGGTTTGTCTACTTTTGCACATTGGCCTGTTTATTTATTTATTCCGGCCCTTTGAGCACGTCACCCCACAACCCCCAATTTAATCTTCACCTAATCACAAGATAATTTACAATAACCTATTAACCTACCAACCAATAGGTCATTCGACTGTGTGGGGGCAGGGGGAGCCAGAGCACCCAGAGGAAACCTACGCAGTCACGGAGAGAACATACAAACTCCTTACAGACAGCTGCAGGAATTGAACCCGTGTTGCCTGCACTCAGTAATGCACTGTGCTAACCACTACGCTACCGTGCTGCCCTGCTTACGCATAGCTTTTTTTGTGAAATTCTATTGCTTTTCTTTTTTCCTCTGTAAATGGCTGCAAGAAAACAAATTCCAAGGTAACATGTACATTCTTTGCTTTAATAAAAAGTTTATTTTGAACTTTAATTCCCTGAAACACATCAAATGAGCCTGACAGTTCTTCACGTTAATCTGAATTGATTCTGGATTTTTGTTCCCAATTTTACTTTCTTAATTGAATTTAATTACTTAAAATATGAACAGCAAATGCTGGAAACATAGCAGGTTCCGCAGTATCTGTGGAAAGGGTAACTGAGTTCAGAGTCAGATGACAGGTCTCGAACATGAAACATTAACTTTATTTCTACAGATGCTGCCTGACCTGCTGTGTGCTTCCAGCATTTTCTGTTTCACTATTTCCAACATTTGTAGACTTCAAAAATTTATTTAACATTTCTGAGACACTGAACTTAAATTCCCCAGTTGCCGCAGCATTTCCGTAAGTCTGTACAACTGATCTTTTGTGGGGCCGTGGCCAAGTGGTCAGCAACTTGGGCCGGCTCCCCCCACCAGACTTAGTCTGGTGAGGAGGGTGTGAGGACACCCAGCAGGACTAAAAAAAAACAAGACCTGACAAAGGGCAGATGAGCTCCTTGTGAGCCAACGGCCATCTTCCGTGGAAGAGATTAAAACCTCACCACGTATCTGTGAATCGTATGCCATGCTCCTAGTTAGAAGAGACATGATGAACTTGGGCGCTGCACCACGTGCCTGGACCTGCCCAAAGCCTCTGCCTAAGGAAGGGCCGAGCTCGAAGCGGCCGCGGCTGGAGGCCGACACGGCCTCAGGCTCGGGTTCGGTGGCGGCGGCGGCGGGCGGTGCCAAGGCAGCCAGCGAGAACAAACTGGAGGAGAGGCTGTACTCGGTGCTGTCGCAAGTTCGAAGAAGATGGAGGTGCATAGCCGCCAACCCCGGATTCGTGATGGCACCCACTGACTGACTGACTGGATACAAAACCATTAACTTTATCAGCATGCCATTGGTACTTGGTAGGTGGACGGTGAGAAAGTCCAGTTCTCCACGTCAAAGTGCGCTGAGATCAGCTCCAAGCGCTACCGAGACCGGGATTCAACAGGGAAACAGCAATGCCTAGATAAAAGGGTCGAACTGGTGTGTGGGCATACAATATAGAGATATGATTGGCTTGATTTGCTAGATGCACATCAAAACAGAGGAATACACTATTTGCGTCAACGACCACAGTCTGAAGATGCACTGGGGGGCAGTCACGAAGTGTCGCCGTGCTTCCGGCGCCAACACTACTTACTAACTCTAAACTATACATCTTTGGAAAAGAGAGGAAATTGGACCGTAAGGAAATCCACACAGTCACTGGGAGAACAAACATCTTAAAAACTCTCTAGACTCTCTCTGACATAGAACTGCAAGGAAGCTCTTTACATGGAGCACACAATTCAGCCAAGAAACAAAAACTCAGAAGGCTATTTGTTCAGAGTGGTTTCCGCCCACTGGTTCTAAATGTCTGGCACACCGAAGCACATAGTTTAAAGATTTTTAAACACAGGAAGATTATGCATCATTACTACTTTAGCTGACAGCTGATTATTTTGGTACTGTAATTATCACACATTAAAATTAATCAAACATGCAGAGCCACTGAAGCTACAGCATCAAGTCTGTTCAGCCTCTTAACAATGATGCCACAGTGGATGCCTCGTCTGCTCTCACTTGGTTGAGCTAATCCATTGGTCTGACTTAGCTGGTATCAATGAAAATATGTCTGCATGGTTTGTTACCCCTTTCTGAATGGTCTCCATATCCTGCCAGGGGTGTTTCCTACTGCTGGGTGACAATTCCACAGTTGTGGTCACCACTCACTAAGCCTGAACAAACCCCAGTCAAAGCTAATCCTCCTCTCACCCAAAGTCCACAAGGGTAACTGCACTTCCCTTCACACCAAGATCCTACCCATGTTATTATTTTCTGACGAAGGACCTTGGTCCAAAACATTGACTGTTTATCCTCTTGCATAGATGCTGCCCGACTTGCTGGGTTCCTCCAGCATTTTGTGTGCATGTGCGTAAACTCTGCGTTTCTGCCCGAAATTTCCCCACAGACTTGGCCTCCACAGCCTTCTGTGGCAATGAGTCCCACAGATTCACCACTCTCTGGCTGAAGAAATTCCTCATTATCTGTTCGAAAGGGATGACCCTTCATTCTGAGGTGATGCCTTAGGATCCTAGACTCTCCTACTAATGTCACCACCCGCCCCCCCTCCCCCCCACACACATCCACTCGAAGCTTGATCCATTCTATCCCATTAGTGTCCAAAATGGTTAAACTGTCTCAATGACCATGCACAGAATTTAGAGTAACACAAACAAAATGCTGAAGGAACTCGGCAGGTCAGGCAGAATTCTACGGATTTACATTTCAGATACAGAGGAAGAGCTCCTGGTTCTGCATTTACAGAACATGGTGTGTAGGATCTAAATTACTGATGGTGTAGGACAACATTGTGCCTCACTAGACAGCAGAATCTATTCTGTGATTAATAATTGAATTGCTGCCAAACAGAAAAGTCACGTGACCTCAGCTCATCCCTTTTTTATATATCTGCAGGCAAGATCAAAGGCTCCCACCAATGCAAAAACACTGATCACTGTATCATTAGTTATTTAGCTTCTTTACAGTGTAAATCAATTTTATTGCGGCTCTTCCACGTCTGCTGCCAGTCTTTGAGGCATCCAAGAATGTGCACGGAGTACAAATCAGGAGCAGGAATATATTAGCTGCACACTATCAGTGACAATCCCTACTCAACACAAACTTTAAGTTGGAACAATCCAGATTTCCTACCTATGTGGAGGGAAGGATGAGTGATCTCAACCCAAACCAGTAAATCACTTCACAGTAATCAAATTATTCTTTCTGGTAAGTCTCTATGCATATTGGATATTTTATTTATCTATTTATTGAGATACAGCGCAGTCCAGCAAACCCCATTTAACCCTTCCCTAATCACGTGACAATTTACAAACACAAGAAAATCCGCAGATGTTGGAAATCCAGAGTAACAGACGCAAAATGCCGGAGGAACTCAGCAGGTCAGGCAGTGTCTATGGAAAGGAATAAACAGTCAACCGTTTGGGCGGAGACCCTTCATCAGGTCCTGAAGAACGGTCTCGGCCCGAAACATTGACTGTTTATTCCTTTTTATAGATGCTGCCTGACCTGTTGAGTTCCTCCAGCATTTTGTCCGTGTTGCCCCGACAATTTACAATGACCAATTAACCTACTAACTGATACACCTTTGGACTGTGGGAGGAAACCAGAGAACCTGAAGAAAACTCAGCAATCCATGGGAGGATGTACAGACTGATGACGTTGGAATTGAACTCTGAGTGAACTCTGATGCCCCAAGCTGTAATAGTGTCATGCTAACCACTACGTTACTGTGGTGACCAATTAGAAATCCAATTAGCTTTTCTATTTTGTGATATTTTCTCAAGAATTAAGGTTTGGAACAGATCCAAAAGCAGGAAGAGACTTACCTTCATGTCAAACGTGACAGAATTTCCTTGGGAGTGGGGATGAAGCAGAGAGCAGAAAAACAGGGCCCTCAATTAATATTTAAATCTGTATAATGCTGGCATGCATAATTGACTTGGACAAATTTTTCCCTGCCATTAAGAACACACATTGTCAAGTTTAACCCTTTCCACATGACTTGTGTGTATAAATCTCACTGAAAAGAAAACAAAATTGAAACTTGGCAAAGCCTTGAAGCTAGCTTGGAACTCTCCTTCCTGAAGTTTCATTTGCACTCACGTTCAGAATCTGCTGCCATCCTCACCCCGACAAACTGCCCTTACAGCTCACCAATTCCTTCCTCGCGTGTCGCATCAAACAGTCAGCCATTCTTGTCTGGTGCGTGGTGTCAGGATTGGTCTCCTTTCGGATTAACCAGGTCACGATATGAACGTTCCTGACTCGACCCTTTTTTGTTTTTACGAGGCCGAGTGGTTAGCTTGACGTTCAACCCGGTACGGATAGAAAGCGTGCGCGGGGGGGTGGCCCGACTTGGATTCGAACTCAGGAGCCTTTGCTACGAAGTCCGACGCTGATGCCATTGCGCCATCAGCCGACCAATGATAATGAGGAAATCATTATCACCCCCACAGCTACTGAGCTATTCCACTGCTTCGACACACTACAGGCCCCTCTCTGCATCATGAACACCTCACTCACTGACACCACGCACAATGAGAACTTGCAAGACCGGTGGAATGGATGGCCAAGGGATTTCTCGGTTGCTGTGGGCTATTGGCATTCTCTTTTTTAATGTCAAAATAAGCTTCATTAATAATTTTAAAAATTACAAGAATAAAACATGCAGTGCCTCTTCATTCTTTACATGCATTGTCAATGAATTAATAGAACAGTATGGAAAGCAAAGATTCAAAGTACATTTATTATGGAAGTATGTTTGCAGTAGACAACTCTGAAATTCGTATTCCCCACAGACAGCCACAAAACAAAACCATGAACCCATTCAAAAAAAAATCAAACACCACCCATCCTCCCATGTGCAAAAAAGAGAGTAATGGCAACAGAAAAAAACCGAGCAAAAAATATAGAATATAAACTACAAAATGGAATGAGTCCAAGCATATTTAGTTCAGCTCAGTGTTCATTACCTGCAGGCCACCCTGATTCAGAATTGCCTAAAATAGCAACAGAACAAGGAACGACCAGAAACATATCATTACGTGAGCTAGAGTCCAATCTACAAACCGCATCGATTAAACCTTGCCCTAGACCCAGACCTCTGGCACCATCGAGAGAGATCAATAGAACTGCTGCCACTCTAATTGAGAGGCTTCCTCGCCCAACCCTGCCCTTCCCTCTGCATTGTCTGCCAAGTGAGAATGGGGCATTCCCACATGGGTCAAGGGGAGCAGAGCTGGGACTGCTGAGCAAAGTCACTCGCTCACACACCAAGTCGGCAAGGCTGGCTGGAGGCCACTGTCTCCCCTCTTCACGTTTCTGTGATCTTCTTTCACACACTTCTTCATTTCCTATATACAAATGACTCAGGTTGTGAATACTTTTCAGGAACAGAACCAGGATTACCTGCAATGAATCATCACTCTAGATACACTGACCAGTGCCAAGCACAGACACCAGAGCAACACCCTGAGATCAGATGGCCTCAGCAGCATAAGATCTATGTCACAATTGATCAACCATCTTCATGGAGTACACGCTAGAGACCTCAATGCTAGAGATTCAGAACAAGAGCTTTCATATTCTAGCACATTCAATGGAACAATAGCAGTTCCCTCCAACAGACTGCTGAAGTGTTCTTGAAACTGAAATCAATGCCCTGAACAGTATTAAAGCATTGGACAACGTAGCTCAGGCCACAGAGGAAATCCTGGAACCTGTGAAAGGCACTACAGAAATGCACAAGGGAAATGCAAGGAGCTTCCTTCCTGGGACACAAGCCTTTAAGATGCATATGGATTCTGTAATTGACAATGTTGTGAATGCAGGTGTTATTCAGTCAAAGTTCAAACTAAATTTATTATCAAAGTATATATACACACATCACCATGGGGTGGCGAGGTGGAGAGGCGTCTCTACCAAAGGAGGTGCAAGGAGCTCCTTCACTCCACTAGCCTGCAGGTCACCTTTGGACAAGGCGCAGCACCTTATTAGGGTCATGTGAAGCCATGGGAGCAGGTGGTGGACCCTCATATGAGCAGCTGGTGCATATCACAAGTCCTAGTTATGCAACCACTCACACCAGGCAGGCATTCTCTGAAGAGTATTGATAATGGCTGGGTTCATTCCTCTTGTAAAGATACTGCCCAGAAGGCAAACCATTTTTGTAGAAAGATTTGCCAAGGACAATCAGGGTCACCATGATTGTCTACATCATACAACACGGCACATGATGATGTCACCATATACAAACGCGGCATTCATTTTCTTGCAGGCACTCACAGTAAATCCAACAAAGACAATAGAATCAATGAAAGACTGCACCTAACAGGATGGGCAAATGACAACAAATACTGCAAATACAAAAGAAAAATAATAATAATAAATAAGCAATAAATATTGAGAACATGAGGGTCCTTAAAAGTGAATCCGTAGTTGTGGGAACAGTTTGGTGATGGGCAGAGTGAAGTTGAGTGAAGTTATCCCCTCCGGTTCAAGAGCCTGATGGTTGAGAGGTTGAGGGGATCCAACAATTCCATGAGCAGCCTCTTCTACCTGCTCAGATTTCCATGAACAATTTAAACAAACAAATCAAAACAAGTATCCCCCATACCTCTGAGGAAATTTGAAGTACGTGCTCTCTCTCTCTCGCCATAACTTGTGCAAAGCTGAATATAAGTAAACAAAATTCAGCACAGTTAAAACCTCATTGTGAGAGCACATACATAATGCATCAAAGGAGCCTTGTTTACCTAGATAATCTGGCCTCAGGGGACAGTTTATATTGTAACACACCTGCCCTTCCACAGTGCATAAACTACATTCAGCAGAAAGTAACTGAACAGTTCTGTTGGATGGCAGGAAAAGATCATGTTTCCAATTACCAAGTATAAACTCACATATTAATACTGCCACCTTCACAAGGGCAACAAACAGCCCTTTTTCTCGGTGAAATCCCAATCACCTCAGAGTATGAGGTATGATGCCATGTGACCCAAGATTTAAATGATAGGAGGTATACCTGTTTCAATCGATAGTTTCCACTTCACACTAATTAACAAACATGGCCAAATGTAATCTACAGTGCAGAAGTGAGTTCTCTAAAGTCATTTGTCAAACTGTGTGTATAGAGCCTCTCAGCTGTTCTAATACAGGACACAGTCACAAATACAACACTGCATCAAGTGCACTTCCTCAAACACACTTCACATGTTCAACAACACACTAGGAGGGGCAGTTATTGACAGCCCTGTCAGGAAAATCCAGACAATGAGACTTAAAAAAGCAAGATCTCAAACATGAGAAATTCTGCAGATGCTGGAAATCTCGTCCAAATGTATACCATCCCGAGGGGTTCAGACTGAATGGTGAGGCTGCTTCCCCTGGCCAGAGAGCATACTACGAGAGGTCTTCAACTCAGTAGAGACAGATATGGAATCATTTCTGTACACAGGAGAGGGCTGCAGATCTGTAACTCAGTACTAGAAAGCTGTGAGTACATTCAAGACCAAGATCAAAAAACTGGGGGAATTAAGGCAGCTTGAGAAATCTGGTGGGAAAGTGGCACAGGATAAAGGGTTACTGTCTAACTGCAGAGGGGATCCTTGCACCTGCTTCCATATCTTATGCCTGAGACTATTTCTCAAGTTCTCCTGTTTTGCAGTTTTCTCAGTCCTCCTAGTTTGTCAGCACACAGATTACAATAAATCACACTCTACAGGAAGTCACACACCAGAAAGCCATCGGCCTGTTAGAGGAACGATGCCAGCCTGAAATATCAAGTCAAGCAGAAAGTCAGTGATTCAAGGAAATCACCTTTTAAATCCAAAGCACTGCCCTTTAACTTGGTGAGACTTCTTATTGTTACAGCCAAAATGCACCCCTTGACACAAGATAAACAAAAGTAGCATTGCTCCAAAGAGAAGCCTTGTAAAATGTAATTGCTGCTCACCCAATTTACTTGCCACCTGTAGTAATCAGAACCATAAAACAAGGTAGGGACATCTTTCTCAGAATAGAGGCACACCGATCATCAAATTAGTGCTATTTTGCATAAATGTCAATAAACAAAATGTTGTTGAACCCTTGAACCAATGTTGATTAACGTACTTTTGCATTTGTCCTTATTTAAAGTCATGGTTTACCTCAAGACCACCATCAAGGCATGGGGGTGGATGGCATGGTAGTGTAGCCATTGGTGTAACATTTTACAGTACCAAACTCGATTAGGATTCAATTCCCGCCGTGACGTCCAGGTTTCCTCCAGGTGCTCTGGTTTCCTTCCCTACTCCAACAACGTATAGGTTAGGGTTAGTGAGCTGTAGGCATGCTATGTTGGTGCTGGAAGCATGGCGACACTTGCAAGCTGCCCTTCAAAACATCCTTGAAATGTGTTGGTCGATGATGCAAATGACACATTTCACTGCGTGTTCACTGCTTTGATATACACGCGATAATTAAAGACAATCTAATATCAAACCTCAACTCCGTAATTGATGTATAGTGACAAATCTATTCACCAGCACTTCCTTATTCAATAACATCAAATAAAATGATTGGGTTAAAGGAAAGCTAGCCAATTTCTGTACAAATTAATAAAAATTACAATTGTGGTTGAAAAAAATCTTGTATCTGCATTCATAGTGTTGAAAATAACTAACAAAGACTCAAAGATGAGTTGCTGCATGACCAACAGATCTGAAAAATTGATTTACGTGGATCAATATCTACAATTTTCCATTATCAAAGCTATATAAAATAAGCTCTTTTCTCCCTGGTAAATAGAATTAAATGTTTTCTGAGAACACTAAAAGCTAAACACAATGGGACCTCTCTCTTTTAATACCGATTGCCCCTGTGAAGTATTTAGGCATTGTCGTTGACATTTCTAAAATTTCCATTGTTTAATTCCCAAAAATCAGGTCCGAAAACACGTACATGTTGCAGTGACACGCAGACCGAATGATGTCATCGATGCCTCGCCTGCTACTCTGGGACCAAGCACTGACAAGAAAGGAAGGTTATCTAATTAGATTACCCCCATCCCCTCACAGGGAAACCTGGATCATTCTAAAAGGTACTGCCAGCAAGAAGCACTCCTGACACTGTGTCAAACGTCAGCATTCTGTTCATGGTTGAGTAGGGAATGAGAACACTGTTGTATTAACAATCCCCAAAAGACACAGGTGATCAATTGAAGGCCAACTTTGGTCATACACCAACGCACTGATTGCGAAAATCAACATGACAACTGTTCCCTTACACAAGGGAACCAGCAATTTCCCCACAGTGCACAGCCAGGTAAAATGGTTACAGCCATAACAATACACACTTGGATAGTTCTATATATATATATATATTTATATATATATATATATATACAGTACCATCTCAGTTTTTTGAAAAATCTAATGGTGGGCTCATAAAACCATCAGGAATTAAGGTTTCATTTACGTAGTTGCACAACACTTAGTTCCAAAAGTGGTTTTGTTGTTTGAAATAAACATTGAAATTAAAACCCATTTGTTTCAGATCCTAAGGGATCTAACTAATTTTGCTGAACATTGAGATATCCACCACATATAGTTCATCCTTGGAGTTAAATACATAGCAAGTGCCATACATAGCAATATGTTGACATGGGAAGTGAATGGGATTTAGTTCAATGAGATCACCCTTATTTAACTTGGCAATTAACTGGCTGATTACCCTAACGGAGTACAAGTCACATCCGTGTTGGTTTCAACATCTGATGTCCACACCCAGCGGGCAACTCAAAGAACAACAGAAAGCTGAATTGTCACTTCTCAGAAGAATTACCTCATCTTTATTTTAATTATACAATAATCCTTCTAACTATCCTGGGAATTTTGTTTCAGACAGATTAATCTAGAGAACAAAAAACTTATTCAAAGCAGTATATCAAACTGGTTATCTCTACAAGATTGCAACTGTTTAAAGTAGGTAAGCTTTATCAACTTCAAGGCTAATGGGACAGTTGTTAGATGCTGAGCAAGACACACAAAATACTGAAGGAACTCAGCAAGTCGGGCAGCATCTATAGAGTGGAATAAACAGTGGATGCTTGGTCTGAGGCCCTTCCTAAGTGTCCTGATTAAGGATCCAGGCCCAAATTGGCGACTATTTGCTCCACTCCATAGATGCTGCCAGACTTGCTGAGTTTCTCCAGCATTTTGTGCCTGTTGCCCAAAGTTTCCAGCCACTGCAAAATCCCTTCTGCTTCGGTGTTAAGTGCTGACCTGCTAGAGACACTTACACCCAAAGAATAAAATAACACTTCTTCACTTCAGCCCCTCCATGAGGGCCACTACCTTGCCATAGGGTTTGGAGGCTTGGGTCTGATCATATTTGTCCACTAGCCCACTAATTCCACTTCACAGGAGAGTTTAGTCTTTAATCATTTATTCTCCCCCCCCCGCCCCCCCCCCAATACTATCAGCTTGCTGAGTAGGATATTTGATGCCAAGTGCAGAATCTGTACCTAAAAACCAGGAAATGCTGGAGGAAAAAGATGGGAGAGAATATGACTGCAGAAATGCCTTCTCCAGAGCACTGACAAAGCAGTCTCCCTTGGTCCTTCTGCCAAGAGAAAAAGCCAGTGTTTGAATCTGCTGCTGGAACCTTTGGGCTCTGGGCCACCACTACAAAATGGTCGCACTGCAGAAAACTTGTGTCTTGGCAAGTCAAAGTCACACCTGACAAGCAAGGCTACAACAGTAGCAAAAACCCAACAATGGACAGCTCGGCTTGCCAACATCTCCTCCACGCTCACCATTAGCACAGCTGCACTACAGAGCTAGATGTTTAGCCCCCTGTTCAACTCACTTTGCACTTATGACTGTGTGGCTAATTGCAGCTCCAATGCTATAGTTAAGTCTGCTGAGGGCAGCACTGTCACTGGCCAAATCAGAGGTGGTGACAAATCAGCATATAGGAGGGAGACTGAAACAACAACCACCTCTTACTCAATGTCAGCAAGACCAAAAGAGCTGACTATCAAATGCAGTGGGAAGAAGCCCAAGGACCATCAGCCAGTCTTCATTAGAGGATCGGAGTTGGAGAGGGTCAGTAGGTTTAAATTCTTAGTATCATTTTTATTTGCAGTGTCTTCATTTGCGTACTGGATGTTCATCTTGGTCTGCTTATAGCTTTTCATAAAATTTATTGCCTTTCTTTTTCCTGTAAATGGCTGCAAGAAAATGATTCTCAAGTTAGTCTACTGTGTATTTACTTTGATAATAATTTACCTTGAGCTCTCAACAGTGAGGAAGGACTTCCCCAGAATTACTTGACCACGGAAAGCTGATGAATTCAATGATCCGTAATCCTGGAGTCAAATTCATCAAGAATGAGATGAAATTTTTAGCCTACTCTGTCTATGCCAAACATTAAGTATCCATCAAGTACATTTTCCATAGCATCATGCATTAGTAATAATTCCCAACAATTAGAAGCAGTGTGGTCTGTGGTGAGTGATCAGCAGCCAACTTCTCAATACAGGTGTCCCCCGCTTTTCGAACGTTCGCTTTACGAAACCTCACTGTTACAAAAGATCTACATTAGTTCCTTGTTTTCGCTAACAGGCGTTTTCACTGTTACAAAAAAAGGCAGCACGCGGAAAAAGCAGCGCGAGCCCCGAGCAGCCGTTCCTCCCCTGGATTCGGAACTGCATTCTAGCTGGCATTGCTTAAACACGTACCTGTGAGCAGCCGGTAGCAAGATGAGTTCTAAGGTATCGGAAAAGCCTAAAAGAGCTCGTAGCGCAAAACTGGACATAATTAAGCATTTCGATCGTGGTGAACGAAGTAAGGGTAAAGTGAGTTTGGCTTGTGGAAGTTGATGAAGATGATGTTGGAGAGGGTTTTGGCATCCCATGACCAAGAACTGATAGATGAAGAGCTGATGCAATTAGAAGAGGAAAGGATAACAACCGAAACCGAATGCAGTAGCGAATGGACCGAAAGTGAAGTTGTCCAGGAACTGAACGTGAAGCAAATGCGTGAGATTTTCACTGCAATGATAAAGTACGACTTTAATTTTGAAAGGGTGCATTGGTTTAGGGCATATTTGCAAGATGGTTTGAGTGCTTACAAAGAACTGTATGATAGAAAAATGCGCGAGGCTAGCAGTCAAGCAAGCCTTCAGCAGACGACGAACCTCGACCTTCGACATCGAGGTAGGCAGTCATAGGAGAAGATGAGCTGCCTGCCCTCATGGGAAACAGATGACACCTCAGTGTCCCACCACCCCAACCCCCGGGTCGCGGACAGATACCAATTTGCCAAGAATGCAGCGGTACCGGGACGCACCCAGCACACCTTTAAGAAAAAAGCCAAAATAAACAAGCTAATTAATTAGGTGCCACCCGGCATGTAAATTTCGGCCAGATCAGAGGCGATTTCGCCATGTTTTTGCCGAGAGCGCTTGCGTGAGATTTTCGCTACGGAGAACAGTGAGGCAATGATTGTGGAAAAGTATTTCTACTTTATATAGGTTGTGTATTTATCATATCATTCCTGCTTTTACTACATGTTACTGCTATTTTAGGTTTTGTGTGTTATTTGGCATGATTTGGTAGGTTTTTTTTGGGTCTGCGAATGCTCACAAATTTTTCCCATATAAATAAATGGGAATTGCTTCTTCACTTTATGACCTTCCGGCTTACGAACTATTTCATAGGAACGCTCTACCTTCGGATGGCAGGGGGAACCTATACCTTTCCACCATCTACAGGGCACAAGCGGAGTGGAAGATGTTCTTACTTCTCTGTATAAGTGCAGAGAACAATTAAACAAAAGATGACTATTTTCAAATTCCTAACCACCTATTTTACCACAGAATATGATGCAAAGGTACCTACTACACAGGATGACAAACACTACATCAATGTAGGTTGCTTTGTTGACACCCAACCAGCACAAACAATCATTCCTGTCTCTACAGGCAGCTGACAGCAGCAACATGTACCAATATATAGTGCAGCATCTCACCATCACCTTCAACAGCATCTCCCAAGCAGCTGTGAGCTGGAGGATGGCATCTTCTTGTGCATATTACTATGCAAATTTCTAATGCCCAGCATATACAAGGTTTTACTTTCAGCCTAGTGCACAGAAAGCTTCAAATAAAAAAAATTCTACAATACAATCCAAATGTCCCATTTCCCCCTCCATCTCTCATGGTATGACAGCAACCTTCCTCATGCAGTTTCTCAGCAATGAACCTCTTTAAGGAGAGTTCTCTCCTACAGGAGTCATCAGGACACAGTGACGTGCTTAGGTTCCTTATGGTATTACTGATCTGAAAGAACTGAAATAGAAGTGACCAGCAAATCATCAACACAAGAGTTTCTGCAAACGATGGAAATCTAGAGCAAACGCACACAAGATTCTGGAGGAACTCAGCGGATCAGGCAGCTTCCACAGAATTGCATAGATGCTGCCTGACTCGCTGAGTTCCTCCAGCATTTTGCGTGTGCTGCTCTGGAAATGAACAGCTCCATCTCCAAGATCCTGAGAGGGGTAAAGTTAATCTGCTAATACAGAAGAAAGAGTATAGAGCTCCTTCACAGAACTGTCACACCATGGTGAGATATTAAAAGCTCTCTTCCACTCTGTACCCAACACCATTTTCCATTCTCAATTTGCTTCTTTCTCTGCCTTGCGGCACCCTCAAACACACAACTAGTTGGACCAGAATGGCTCCCACATAGCCTCAAGGTCTATTCATTAATTATCCTTCAAATCCTGGGGGTGGGGTTCCAGTGTGGGAGTTGGTGACAGACAATGTAATCCTGAAAAGCACTTTCAACACAGCGGCTGTGGGTAATATCATCCCTGTATCACTGCTAAATTTTTCAGATAATTAGGAGCAAGAGTAGGCCACAAAGGCTCTCTGGCGTCTCCTCCATTTAATGATGTCACAACTGATCTGACTGCAACCTCAACACTGCATTCATGCTTCCTTGCAGCAATCTTTCACTTCCTTGAAGATCAAATATCACACAGATGCACAGTGGAGAGTACCCAGCTAGTTGTATCAAGGCCTGCTATGGAAACACCAATGCTCAGGAATAGAAAAGGCTGCAGAAAGTTTTGGATGCAGCTTAGTCCTTCATAGGCAAAGCTCTCACCCCACAACCGAGTACATTTATATGGAGCGTTGCCACAATAGAACAACATCCAAAGACGCAAACACGAGGAAATCGGCAGATGCTGGAATTTCAAGCAACACACATAAAAGTTGCCAGTGAACGCAGCAGGCCAGGCAGCATCTCGAGGAAAAGGTACAGTCGACGTTTCGGGCCGAGGTCCTGACGAATCACTTTAAAGGACTCCTTTACAACTCAAGTTCTCAGCTCTATTTGAATTTGCACAGTTTGTCTTATTTTGCACATTGGTTGTTTATCAGCCTTTGTGTGTTTTATGTATAGTTTTTTGTAAATTCTATTTTATCCCTTTTTCCTGTAAATACCAGCATGAAAATGAATCTCAAGGTAGTATGTGGTAACATTTGTACTTAGACAGTAAATTTACTTTGAACTTTGAAGAAGCTACCAATGTCTCCCTACAAATTCAAAGACTCTGCTTCTACTGTGTTTCAAGGAAGATTTCCAATCACCTAATATCTTTCACCTCTCTATCTTAAATAGCCAATCTCTTATTTCTAAAAGATGACCTTAAGCTCCCATAAGAAATGTCCTTTCCACATCCACCCTGTAAATACCTCAAAAGTTGTGTAGTGGTTAGCACAATGCTCTACAGTTCCAGCAACTGGGTTCAATTCCCACTGCTATAAGGAGTTTGTATGTTCTCCCCGTGACTGCATGGGTTTCCTCCCAGAGTCCAAAGATGTACAGGTTGGTAGTTAATCGGTCATTGTAAATTGTCCCACGATTAGGCTTGGATTAAATTGGAAGATTGGTGGGCAACGCAACTCAAAACACCAGAAGGGCCTATTCTGCAATACACCTCAATAAAATAAATAAAGTAAAAAATAAATTAGCCATGATAGAATGGTGGAGCAATCACGATGGGCCAAATGACCAAATTCTGCTCCTGTATCTTTTGGTCTAAATTACCTTTCACTCTTATAAACTGCAGCACATACAAGTCTGGCCTGTCCAATCTTTCCTGCTTTTATAGTTTAGTACATCTCTAATCGGTTTTCTAAAGCATTACTGCCCTCCTTCAAGCAAGCAGTCCAACTGTACACAGTACTCCAGATGTGGTAAAAACAATGTCCTAACATAACATCCACACTTTAATAATCAGTTCCCCTTACAATAAATTGTTGGCTTTAATTATTTGCTCAACCTGCCTAAGTTGTCTCTGGTGAATGGTGTACCACGGCATCTCAGACCTTTACCATCTCACTCACCATATTCAGATGCTTTAATAGCTTTTCTGCCAAAGTAGGGGCGGGGCGATTTGGGGTTCTAACATTTTTACTATCACTCATTCTTTGCAGCACTCTTCTGTTTTTTGTGGATGTCTGCGAAGAACAAGAATTTCAGGTTGTATACATTCTCTGTTATTAAATGGAAACATTGAAAATAGAAAATCTCACACCTTCTATATTACAATCCATTTGCCAGCTCTCACTTAGAGACAAGCAAGTCCCTATCCATATCCCTCTGTAGTTACCTCATGTCCTCTTTACAATTTACATTCCTACCTGTCTTTGCATTAAATTTAGCAAGTTATTTATACAAGTTGTAAAAAGTTGAGGCCAGGGCACTGATTCTCTAGCACTCCCTTACATGTTCCTAATCAGAAAGTGCCCCATTTACAACTATCGCTTCCAACCCTGACAGCCACATTTCAAATCTCCACCACAACTTGCGCTCTGCAATAATCTTTGATGTAAAACTTTCAACCCCCTATGAAAATCCTCTGTGACTGCATACTAAAATGCTGAGGGACAATCACAAACAACAAACACAATCAACCAAACGGTTATCCTTAACCCCCAATCAAAATGAAAGCACAAGGAAAACTGAGATGATGGATAGCCCATTAACCAACGAAGAGGGCTTTGCGCCTCTGCTGGAGGAGAATGGCCGTGAAGAACATTCCAAATAGATAAGAATGTAGCAGGAGGTCCAAATGCAGCTGATGCAATAACTCAAGACAGCTCCCCAATTGGCATGTTGTGAATTTTTAAAGATTAAAGAAGTCTAAAGCCCAAGCAGAACTTCTGGACCTTGACCACTAAACCTTCATCCAGATGCCAGCTCAGATCCTCTTGATTCACTACAAACATCAATATTTTTCAGCCTAGTATCCTCCAGGACATTTATTGAGCTCAAAACAGTTATTGTGAAAATCACACTGGCATTTGATTTTATTACATTAATAACCCGTCAGGCTGGATACGAAGCATTTATAATGAAGCCTTTAACAAGAGATCCAACTGTTGACTCAGTGTATCAACTTGAAACTCAGTACACAAGCCTAAGGCAAGGAACTTGGGATTTTGTCCATTAGAGCACATTACATCTTCTCTGACATTATCTATCTCATCAAAACATAATTGCTACCATCTTCCTTTGCATACCCCTCAAAAAGATTTAAAAGTTGAAACTCCTGGAACCGAGGAAAATTACTGACTGCTTTGAAAATGACTGAGCTGTAGGAGATACAAGGAGTAGCTAATGGGCTGGGACTCAGTTTGTGACCAAGGAGATGTGCTGCAGTCTCAATAATTTGCTCTACTGATTGAACGATGGGATAAAAAGATATGGAAAGGTCAAGAACAGCTTTGGGCTGTGTGGTAATATCTAGACCCAGAGTGTATCACTGCACTGGGGCCCGGGTCCTAGTGCAGGGGACAACCCAGTATTTGGACAATTTAAACCCCCAGCCCAGATAGACTGGAAAGACAGGGTGTCAGGACCGGAGACTAGGGTCAGGCCAATTTCTCTCGTTCTTCCGCGATATTCACTCCTCTCTCCGCAGTGCTGATTGCTCCAGCTGCTACATATCATGTCTGCGAACTTCGCAGTGATTTGCCCTACTTTGCAGGGATTGGGCCTACTCCGAGGATTCCGATCTACGGACTCAATTTGGTTCGGAATGCTGACGCTCGCTTCTATTGCTTGCATGATTTGTGCTTTTTCTTCTTTCTCTGTGCATTGGGTGTTGGTTTTTCTCTTTTTTTTAAAAAAAAATTGGGTTCTTTCAGGTTTCTTGCTTTGTGGCTGCCTGTAAACAGACACATCTCAAGATTGTATAATTTATACATACTTTGATAATAAATGTACTTTGAATGTCAAAGTACAGACATGAGAAGGAAATATTAACTTAAATATTAATAGTTTATAAATGGATAAAACTTCAGCAAATGCAGATATATCAATTGCTAAGTGTAGAGTTACCCATTTTGACCTAAAATTAATAAATCAGAATACTTTTTTAAAGAATGGGGAAAGCTAGCGCTGCAAAGCTTGAAATAAGTCTGAAAGGACTATATACAGAGATCATAAAAGAGGACAGAAGCATTATCTATCTCCAAGAGTGGGGTGCAATGGATTTCTGGTGTAAATATCCCCAGTTAGGCTACAACTGGAGCACTGAGCAGTTTTGGGTAGCACCCCAAAAGGGAACAATATTGGCCTTGCAGGGAGTGCAGTTTGCTTTACTGCAAGGACTCATTTGCAAGGAACCATGACATACAGACACAATGTTTGCATTCTATGAAATGCATAAGGGGTGATTAGCTGGAAGTTTTCCAGACAATTCCGAGAACAGATGAAGAGGGAGGGAAGGTTTCTGGTGGCTGTGGATCTTCAAACCAGGGCTGGAATTATAAACAAAAGAGCCAGACACATAGAAACATTACCACACACAAGGAGTGGCAGAAATTTGCATGTCTCTCGCACAAATTAGTATTGAAATTAAAGACACACTATCCTTCAGGCTCTCTGTATGAGATACTGGAACAGCCACTATGTTCTTTCTTATCTGCAAGAACCCAGTAATGAATATAGAATTAAGGGGATGCTAAAAACTGAATGAATACATTTAAATGGCTTGTGCTGAAGTGAGTTGCCTAAAAATCTGTACTTAATCTAAGTGGTAATAATTAACCTTGAAATAAACTGAGGGCCAACAGATTGTTGACACTAGGTCGACCACTAATTTTATATCCGAAATTAATAGGTTTTAGTTAACAAATGGTATTAGGAATACGGAATGGTTCAGCTCCGATTTCACTGAATAGCAGCTAAATGCTTTACTTATGTTCTGATGTTTTCTCAGTGAAGCCATCTCTCAAATAAATTCACCTCCCTAAAGTATTGGTAGATCATTCAAACAATCCTCACTTGGTAACAAGTGTTTTTCTTATTTTGCACTGCAGCTTAGCAGGTAACATTGGGACACATTACTGAAATTATTCAGGAGACACTGATTGTTGGAGTGCCTCCCTCACCTAGCCCAGTGAGAGCAACAGACATAACCCAGGTTGTACAGCGAGATCTTCATTACTAGAACACTTGCTCATGTCAGAACCTGCCTGAGAGCAAACATAATTCCTGATTTTCTTACCTACCATCTATACTCAGTGGTCACTTTATGAGGTACCTCCTGTTCCTAATAAAGTGGCCACTGAGTGTATGTTTGTGATCTTCTACTGCTGAAGTCCATCCACCTCAAGGTTCAACATGTTGTGCATTCAGAGATGCTCTTCTGCACATTAGTATTGTAACGTGTTTTTTGAGTAACCGTTGTCTTCCTGCGGCTTGAACCAGTCTGGCCATTCTCCTCTGACCTCTCCCATTAACAAGGCATTTTCACCCACAGAACTGGCGCTCAGTGGATGCTTGTTCATTTTTTTGCATCATTCTCTGTAAACTCTACAAAATCCCACAAAATCAGCAGTTTCTGAAATACTCAAACCATCCTGTTTGACACCAACAATGTCAGGATCAAAGTCATTTACATCACATTTCTTTCCCATTCTGATGTTTGGTCAGAACAGCAAATGAACCTCTTGATCATGCCTGCATGCTTTTATGCCACTTGACTGGCTGATTAAGCGCTGACGTTAATGAACAGGTGTACAGGTATACCTAATAAAGTGGCCACCAAGTGTATTTGGCATTGACATGAGTCAGATTGGCTTTCCAGGGTAGACAAGATTCAAAACCCACTCCAGACTTTAAGAACAAATTGGGAATTGCACACCCAGTGCATTTCTGCAAAGTGTTGCCTTTCCCCATCCAGGTACAACAGCAATTCTTCACTCTCTGAGGTTGTTAACTGTTGCTACTTTGAACATTGCCTTCTTACACTTACAATGAATACAGATTTAAGGCATCTGCTCATCTCTGTACAAAAAAAAATTCTAAATTTACTGTGCAGATTGTTTTCTATTTCTATTTAGTTGTGGGGTTAAGCAGATTGAAAAATATCCAATAGCTCCACCAATGTCTTATAAAGAGGTCCTGGAGGGAAATGCCTCATTGATTTCAAAAAAAGAGACTATTTCCCATGATATTATCTGTTACTGATTGTCCTAATAATCTAAGATACTTTGGAGAAAATGAATTGAAAGCAAGAAGCCATGTTACATGCAACACAGAGTGGATTGATTCACATTTTGGAATAGAGAATCCGTTGGATTTTCACAGTATTCCATAAATTTCATCACTGACTTCCTGGCAGTGGAATTACTGCAGGTTCCCCAACCTTCTCACTGCTTACAAAGGAACAGAGGCTTGCCTTCATCTTACTTCACCTCAGGACATCTCAAGAGTTTTATCACTGATGAAGTACTTTTGAACTGTAGCCACTTATGATTTAAGAAAATCCCAACCACTTCCCAAACATTCCAAACACAAATAACCTGGCATTCTGATTTAGACATATTGGTTGAAGAATAAATGTTGTTCAGGACATTCAGGAAAAATAGCTTGCTCCTTTTCAAAGACTGCCATGGGTCCTGAACACTCCATTGGCACAAGGTACAACAGAGATGCACAGAACCCCACAGAGTTTTGCTCATTGCTGGCTATCAAGCCCCACATTTTACCCTTGGAAACGTCACGCCATAACAGGGAAGTTTTACAACTTCAAACTGTGCTCACCTATGCTGGCAATGGATTCTTTAACACTCCCAAATTGCAGTTCATTATGTTTCCACTGCTCTCCAGTTCACTATTTCTCATCTTTGTGTATCTAATATTTCAGTAATATTTGACCAATATTATAAATATATTGTTTGATTAAGCATTCTTGGTTGTTTGCATAATTCATTATGGGTCATATGCAAGTAGTATGTGAGTGGCAAACATCAATGTACCACTACTACATATGTGTGCACCTCATTAAAAACAAAAACAAAATTAGACTTGTTATTGCCAGATCAGTGTTTTATTTTCGATCATGTTTTGGGGTTACTAAACATAACCATCATATTTTGTTTACTTATTCTTACCCTTCCTTCACATCACCACAAACCTCCCCCCTCCTGCTACTCAATCTGAGAACATTTGCTCCCCACCTTTACAGTGTCATGTAAAAGTTTGGGCAGCCCTGGTCAAAATTTGTTACTCTGAATAGTTAAGTGAGTAGAAGATGAACTGATCTCCAAAAGTCATAAAGTTAAAGATGAAACATTCTTTTCAACATTTTAAGCAAGATTAGTATATTATTTTTGTTGTGTACAATTTTAGAGTGGAAAAAAGGAAAGGAGCACCGTGCAAAAGTTTGGGCACCCCAAGAGATTTGAGCTCTCAGATAACATTTACCAAGGTCTCAGACCTTAATTAGCTTGTTAGGGCTGCGGCTTGTTCACAATCATCATTAGGAAAGGCCAGGTGATGCAAATTTCAAAGCTTTATAAATACCCTGACTCCTCAAACCTTGTCCCAACAATCAGCAACCATGGGCTCCTCGAAGCAGCTGCTTAGCACTCTGAAAATTAAAATAAATGATGCCCACAAAGCAGAAGAAGACTATAAGAAGATAGCAAAGCATTTTCAGGTAGCTGTTTCTTCAGTTCGTAATGTAATTAAGAAATGGCAGTTAACAGGAATGGTGGAGGTCAAGTTGAGGTCTGGAAGACCAAGAAAACTTTCCAAGAGAACTGCTCGTAGGATTGCAAGAAAGGCAAATCAAAACCCCCGTTTGACTGCAAAAGACCTTCAGGAAGATTTAGCAGACTCTGGAGTGGTGGGGCACTGTTCTCCTGTGCAGCGATACCTGCACAAATATGACCTTCATGGAAGAGTCATCAGAAGAAAACCTTTCCTGCGTTCTCACCACAAAATTCAGCGTCAGAGGTTTGCAAAGGAACATCTAAACAAGCCTGATGCATTTTGGAAACAAGTCCTGTGGACTGAAGAAGTTAAAATAGGACTTTTTGGCCACAATGAGTAAAGGTATGTTTGGAGAAAAAAGGGTGCAGAATTTCATGAAGAGGACACCTCTCCAACTGTTAAGCACAGGGGTGGATCAATCATGTTTTGGGCTTGTGTTGCAGCTAGTGGTGCGGGGAATTCAATTAAATACCAGCAAATTCTGGAAGCAAACATCACACCATCTGTAAAAAAGCTGAAGATGAAAAGAGACTGGCTTCTACAACAGGATAATGATCATAAACACACCTCAAAATCCACAATGGACTACCTCGAGGCGCAAGCTGAAGGTTTTGCCATGGCCCTCACAGTCCCCTGACCTAAACATCATCGAGAATCTGTGGATAGACCTCAAAAGAGCAGTGCATGCAAGACGGCCCAAGAATCTCACAGAACTAGAAGCCTTTTGCAAGGAAGAATGGGCAAAAATCCCCCAAACAAAAACTGAAAGACTCTGAGCTGGCTACAGAAAGCGTTTACAAGCTGTGATACTTGCCAAAGGGGGTGTTACTAAGTACTGACCATGCAGGGTGCCCAAACTTTTGCTTTGGGCCCTTTTCCTTTTTTTGTTATTTTGAAACTGTAAAAGATGGAAATAAAAAAGTAATCTTGCATAAAATATTAAAGAAATGTGTCATCTTTAACTTTATGCCTTTTGGAAATCAGGTCATCTTTTACTCGCTTAGCTATTCACAGTAACAGAAATTTTGACCGGGGTGCCCAAACTTTTGCAAGCCACTGTATGTAGTTATGAATGTTCACCATCACGAAATGTCAACTCTACTTCCACACATGCTGCTGGGCATATTATCCATTTCCAGTATTACAAATTTTAACATTAACGGTTACCAAGGCTACATATGGTCTGGGTGCAAGTGAATTAGACTAGGCAGATGACCAGGCCTCCCACTACACATCCTCAGTGTTGGCTGTTAACATAAATGATGCATTTCACTGCATTTTGATGTAAATATGATAAATCTGAATCAGAGGCTGGCATAGACCGGATGGCCAAGGGGCTTGGTTCTGTACTATACTGCTCTGATTCTAGATAAACACATGAATTGCCAAGTCATAGGATGAAGTGCTGGTAAACAGGATTAGTGTAGATTGGTGTTGGGTTAGTCAGCATGGAGACTTGAGCTGTACAATTTTATATACTGATGTAAACTATTTTAAACACTAAATTATTTAAACAAGTCACTATACAGAGGACTGCGTGCAAAGTAGTTCTCAACCTAACGTAGCCTAGGAAAAATCTACAGCACAAACATGAATTATTTTCCAGCAATTAAGATGTGTTAAGCATGAAACTGCTCGAAAAGTGGCCCATTCTTTGCTACAGTTGAAGAAAACTAAATTCACAAGTTTGCCTAGAAGGAAGATGACAAAATTTGCGTTCTCATTGAGCAGAATAATTGCACATCTTTGACATGTTTGGACAGGAATGGAGATGGGCACTCATGAAAGAATCCAGTTTAGATCAGCTGCCGGACAGCACAAGACAAAGTGTAATTCAACACCAAGAGTATGCAAACGAGCAGGAGCCAGACGAATGCAAAATATACAGTCTATGTAAATTTATCAATAGGAAACCAAACCATGAAAATGTTCGGACATTGACTGATATGACGGTTCTCTCCCACTAGAGTCAAGAGGGTATCAATTGGGGTTCAATTCTTGCTCCCACATTCCAAAGACATACAGGATAGTATGTCGTGGACATGCTGTGTTGGTACCAGAAGCATGGCGATACTTGTACACTGCCAGCACATCCTCTGACAGTGTTCATTGCTGACGCAAATAACACATTTTACTGTATGTATCAATGCACATACGATAAATAAAGCTGACCCTTAATATAAAAAAGGCACAGGCTCAATCCTCACTCCTTAAACTTGAGCAGAAAAATCCAGGCCAACATACTGGTGAAGAACTAGGAAGGAGTGACATCAGAGCCATCTTCTAGATGAAAGCTTAAACTAAAGCTGTCTGTTACAGATGCAAAATACAGTGGATTCTAGTTAATTGGGACACATCGGGACAAGTATATTTTGGCCCAATTAAGTGGCTTCCCCGTTTAGCCGAAGTTTCACAGAAATAGTTTAAAAAAAACTAATTTTAACTGAGTAACGCATTATGTATTTAAATGAAATAAAGAATTAGAATACTACCAAATGCACCGCAGTATTATAGAACTGTATTAGTTCCTAATAGTTATGGATAGAAAAATTGACTGAACACTGCCATGTTCTTTTGATGGTCTGCAAATAACAAAACCAGCGCAGACACCAAGTGCCATGTAATGGATTGCCTTCTTACGATGCTTTCAATGATTGCATGTTTCAATCTCATTGTAGCATTCAAGATGATTTTTGATACCTTCAAATTCTTCATAGTTCCTAGAAGTAGTGAAATTGTTTCATTTTCACTCCCGGCTGTTCCTGGCATCTTCAAGTCTGAATGCTTGAAACCACAGTGAGCAAAACAGTTCTGAATTGTCTTACTGCTTATTTCTCGCCAACTATCAGTGACAAAATCATTTATTTTTGAACAAAAACACGCACAATTGATGATATTTAAAAACGTGACTGACATTTGCTAGAAGCTTTTTGGCAGCTCTCTCCTGTCCCAATTTAGCAGCACAGTGTCCCAAATAAACAAAGGGAATCCCAGCTATCTTCTCAATTAGCTTTTTTTAAATATCGCAGGCACAATATCAAAGACCAGGGCAGATCTCCACAGCACGTGGACCTGCACTTACTCTTCAATTGCAACTTTCTGGTTGTGAAATCCAGCTGAGCTCAAACTAACTCATTTCCCATGACACAGAGAGGGACCACACTGTAAAAGTACCTTCAGCTGATGCCTTGGTTGTTCCCTGAAGTTAAGAAAAGGATAAATGAACACAAGTCTTTGTTTCGCACTGAATCACCACAGTGCACAATCCAGCACCACGGAGGGTGCGGCTCCTCAGCGTCCCACATGTCAGAGCCTGTCCCAGGACTGGTTTCACCCTGACAGGATTACACTCATAGGATGCACCACACCTGACCCACACAAACAGCTGCCTGCCCTGCAATTATTACACCCACATAAGAAACTGCCTTCATTTACATTTCAAAGAAGGTTTCTTTAATTATCATCCCTTTCTTTACTTGGCTGACTGAAGTAAATTTTCGAATCTGCTTCTTTCAGAGGGTTACACCCAAGAGGATGTTCTGAAGAAACAGATTAATGGAGCGGAGCTACAGAATTATCTCTGCACTGTTGAGCTGGCAAACATTGTAGCCCACAACCACAGAAAGACTTTGAAAATAGTTTCTCTGCACCACACTCATTATTTAGTATTATGTGGAGGTGTACAAAACAACTCTAACCCCGACCAAGGGACTCTGGGTCCAGGGCACAAAACAGACTGGCAATTCAAAATGTAGCACAAAGCAACAAATGTATATACACCTTCCTGTGAAGAATTTGGGACTTTTCAATTCATTCGAAGGTCAAATTAAAGAGTTGCATTCACTCTAATGGCAACTGGTGGAACAAAGGTCAAAGCCACAGTTTAAACTGGATTTAATAAAACCTAGATCTTCTGGCAATGATCTTTGCATCATCAATTGGGACGGGAGAGTTCCGGAGGATTGGACAGTTGTGGATGTTGTTCCCTTTTTCAAGAAAGGGAGTAGGGATAGCCCAGAAAATTATAGACCAGTGAGTATTACTTCAGTGGTTGGTAAGTTGATGGAGAAGATCCTGAGAGGCAGGATTTATGAACATTTGGAGAGGCATAATAGTCAGCATGGCTTTGTGAAAGGCAGGTCGCACCTTACGAGCCTGATTTAATTTTTTGAGGATGTGACTAAACACATTGATGATGGTACAGCAGTAGATATAGTGTATATGGATTTCAGCAAGGCATTTGACAAGGTACCCCATGCAAAGCTTTAGAAAGTAAGGAGGCATGGGATCCAAGGGAACATTGCCTTCTGTGGGGAAGCCAGTTCTGGATCCACAAAGCAAAGAGTGGTTATAGATGGGTCATATTCTGCATGGAGATCGGTCACCAGTGGTCTGCCTCAGGGATCTGTTCTGGGACCCGTACTCTTCATGATTTTTATAAATGACCTGGATGAAGAAGTGGAGGGATGGGTCAGTAAATTTGCTGATGACACAAAGGTTGGAGGTGTTGTGGATAGTGTGGAGGGCTGTCAGAGGTTACAGCGGGACATTGAAAGGATGCAAAAATGGGCTGAGAAGTGGCAGATGGAGTTCAACCCAGATAAGTGTAAGGTGGTTCATTTTGGTAGGTGAAATATGATGGTAGAATATGGTATTAATAGCAAGACTCTTGGCAGTGTGGAGGATCAGAGGGATCTTGGGGTCTGAGTCCATAGGACACTCAAAGCTGCTGTGCAGATCGACTCTGTGGTTAAGAAAGCATATGGTGCATTGGCCTTTATGAATCGTGGGATTGAGTTCAAGAGCCGAGAGGTAATGTTGCAGCTATATAGGACCCTGTTCAGACCCCACTTGGAGTACTGTGCTCAGTTCTGGTCGCCTCACTACAGGAAGGATGTGGAAACCATAGAAAAGGTGCAGAGGAGATTTATAAGAATGTTGCCTGGATTGGGGGGCATGCCTTATGCAAACAGGCTGAGTGAATTCGGCCTTTTTTCCTTGGAGTGACGGAGGATGAGAGGTGACCTGATAGAGGTGTATAAGATGATGAGAGGCATTGATCGTGTGGATAGTTAGAGGCTTTTTCCCAGGACTGAAATGGCTAGCATGAGATGGCAGAGTTTTAAGGTGCTTGGAAGTAGGTACAGAGGAGATGTCAGGGGTAAGTTTGTTTTTTTATTTAAAAAATGCAGAGAGTGGCAAGAGCGTGGAATGGGCTGCCAGCGACGGTGGTGGAGGTGGATACGATAGGGTCTTTTAGGAGATTCCTGGACAGGTATATGGAGCTCAGAAAAACAGAGGGCTACGGGTAACCCTAGGTAATTTCTAAGGTAAGGACATGTTCGGCACAGCTTTGTGGGTTGTGCTGTAGGTTTTCTATGTTTCTATAATATGGTAAGTGGATTAAATGGAAGCACCACGTCCGAAAGTTGTGCCTTTTGTTTATATTCGACACTCAGATTGACTCACGACTGCCGACATCAGTAATCTTCCATTTTATTTTACGGCATAATTAAGACAGATCTCATGGGAGAGTTGATCTCATGGAGACATCCACATCGCCCTCACTTCAGAACTTTTAGCGCTGGACCAGCATGAATACTTCCATTTGGCACACCTCTTGTTTGTGGACCCTTGGTGTGCAGTTTTCAGTTCAGTTGGCAAATTGTGTTGAACGATTGCCTAATTCGCACTGAGACTGCCCAATATCGAATTGGTTTCAACTGCCAAACCACATGAGCCTTGCTGAAAACGAAGGCGATCCAAAGCCGCCAAACCAAGACCATTCTGAGTCAGGATAGTGTTCACACCAGAATCAGAACATTAATCTGTAGTATTGAGGAGTGGTGTGCTACCAGTCAGATAATGTGTTAGGCTTCATGCCTCATCATTCTCTCAGACAAAAGGTCTCTTTCTATGATTCAAAGAGTTTGCGTTAACTTTCCACCAATACCTCTAAAATCACAAGGTGATTATAGAGTCACTTTATGTGACATTGCCAATTTCAAACTGGGTACCTGCACAACAACTGTGACTACACTTCAAAAATATTTCTCTTTGGATCTTCCTGAAAAACATGAAAAGCACTATATTAATCCAAGTGCCTTCAAATCTGATCTCCATCTCAATAACATCACTCTCCTCCTCCTCCCCTATTAACACAAATTCAACATGATTCTTAATTTTACCTAGTACACCTGCCCAAATCATCCAAAACTCTCCAGAACTCCACCAGTCTTTCATACACACATTATCCAAAGTTCTTATTTTCAGTGGCTCATTTCTCCTATATCAGATTTAAATCTATATCTCTGCCTCCATCTTGTGATTCTCAGCCTTGTTCAAACCGACTCCTCACAACCTTGCCTAGTGCTTCATCCTGGACAGTTGCCATGCACTTCCATGTGAAGCACTGCACTCACTCACTCTGTCACTAGGGGATGGGTTCTCTGTCATATTCCAGCAATCACTTCCCTAAACCCAGGTCACCTCCCATTCCAGATGCTTTTGGCTACCTCTCCAAGCTTCTTCTAATTTACCAGAGTTCACTGCACCTCTTGTTTTCAGTTTGGCCCAAGTACATGCCTGGATTCTATGGGTAAATGGTCAGCGCGTTTGGCCAACACAATCTACTGAGACTGAGATCCTTTAACATCTGTCGGACGATGCTGAGGATGTTCAACGAGTCTGTGGTGGCCAGTGCTATCATGTTTGCTGTTGTGTGCTGGGGCAGCAGGCTGAGGGTAGCAGACACCAACAGAATCAACAAACTCATTCGTAAGGCCAGTGATGTTGTAGGAACTGGACTCTTTGACGGTGGTGTCTGAAAAGAGGATGCTGTCCAAGTTGCATGCCATCTTGGACAATGTCTCCCATCCACTACATAATGTACTGGTTGGGCACAGGAGTACATTCAGCCAGAGACTCATTCCACTGAGATGCAACACAGAGCGTCATAGGAAGTCATTCCTGCCTGTGGCCATCAAACTTTACAACTCCTCCCTTGGAGGGTCAGACACCCTGAGCCAATAGGCTGGTCCTGGACTTATTTCATAACTTACTGGCATAATTTACATATTACTATTTAACTATTTATGGTTTTATTACTATTTAATTATTTATGGTGCAACTGTAACGAAAACCAATTTCCCCCGGGATCAATACAGTATGACTATGACTAGTTTCTACCTCGCACCTTCCACAAAATGAAAATCAGTGCCAACATCCAGAGAGGATGAAAGAAGACAATCACTGGTGATTGAATCATTCTGACAATGTATGAGGTGCAACATCTATTTCAGAAGCCTTCTAAGTACAAGTACATACAAACGTAAGAAATAGGAGCAGAAGTCGGCCATTTGGCCTGTCAAGCCTGATGCTACAAGGAACTGATAGCAGTATTTACAACTCTGCCCACCTTAGCTAGTTACCAATGCAATCTCAGGCACTGATGAATAGCTCACTTATCTGTCTTCCAGAAAATCTGACGTCATTGGCCAGTGATAAGAGATTCACAACCGTTCCCATAAGCAAGACTTAAAAACAAAACACTTGCCTGCATTTTCTGTGCAATGTAGTATCTATTTAAGACATACTTACTTTGCCATGTCTGCTGAAGCATAGGGATGATGGACCATACTTAGGTCAATGCCAAGGTTAAAAAATGGAAAATATAACAATATATAACAATATAACAATTACAGCACGGAAACAGGCCACCTCGGCCCCTCTAGTCCATGCCAAACTCATACTCTCACCTAGTCCCACCGACCTGCATTCAGCCCTTAACCCTCCATTCCTTTCCTGTCCATATATCTATCCAATTTAACTTCAAACGACAACATCGAACCTGCCTCAACCACTTCTGCTGGAAGCTCGTTCCACACAGCTACCACTCTCTGAGTAAAGTAGTTCCCCCTCATGTTCCCTTTAACTCTCAACTCATGTCCTCTTGTTTCAATCTCCCCCATTCTCAATGGAAAAAGCCTTTTCACGTCAACTCTATCAATCCCCCTAATTTTAAACACATCTATCAAGTCTCCCCTCAACCTTCTACACTCCAAAGAATAAAGACCTAACTTGTTCAACCTTTCTCTGTAACTTAGGAGATGAAACCCAGGCAACATTTTAGTAAACCTCCTCTGTACTCTCGCAATTTTATTGACATCTTTCCTATAATTCGGTGACCAGAACTGTACACAATACTCCAAAATTTGGCTTTACCAATGCTTTATACAATTTCAACATTACGCCCCAACTCTTATACTCAATGCTCTGATTAATAAAGGCCAGCATACCAAAAGCATTTTTCACCACCCTATCCACATGAAATTCCATCTTCGGGGAAATATGCACCATTATTCCTAGATCCCACTGTTCTACAGCATTCTTCAATGCCCTACCACTTACCATGTATGTCCTATTTTGATTAGTCCTACCAAAATGTAGCACCTCATATTTTTCAGCTTTAAAATCCATCTGCCATCTTTCAGCCCACTCTTCAAACTGGCCTAAATCTCTCTGCAAGCTTTGAAAACCACAACGCCACCTATCTTAGTATCACCTGCATACTTACTAATCCAATTTACACCCCATCATCCAGATCATTAATATATATGACAAACAACATTGGACCCAGTACAGATCCCTGAGGCACACCGCTACACACCGTCCCCCAATCTGACACACAGTTATCCACCACTACTCTCTGGCATCTCCCATCCAGCCACTGCTGAATCCATTTTACTACTTTGAATGCCTAACCATTGAACCTTCCTAACTAACCTTCCGTGTGGAACCCTGTCAAAGGCTTTACTGGTCCGTATAGACAACATCCACCACTTCACCCTTGGCAACTTTCTTAGTAACCTCTTCAAAAAATTCAACAAGATTTGTCAAACATGACCTTCCACACACAAATCCATGTTGACTGTTCCTAATCAGACCCTTTTTACACAGATAATTATATATACCATCTCTCAGAATACTTTCCATCAATTTACCCACCACTGACGTCAAACTCACAGGCCGATAATTGCTAGGTTTACTCTTAGAACCCTTTTTAAACAATGGAACCACATGAGCCAATCCTCCGGCACCATTCCAAGCACCTTAAAACTGTGCCCTCTCGTGTTAGCCATTTCAGCCCTGGGAAAAAGCCTCTGACTATCCACAAGATCAATGCCTCCCATCATCTTATACACCTCTACCAGGTCACCTCTCATTCTCCGCCGCTCCAAGGAGAAAAGATCGAGTTCACTTGGGATGATCCCCACTCCAGGCAACATCCTTGTAAATCTCCTCTGCACCCTTTCTATGGTTTCCACATACTTCCTATAGTGAGGCGACCAGAACTGAGCAGAGTACTCCATGTGGGGTCTGACCAGGATCCTATTTTGCTGCAACATTACTCCTCGGCTCTAAACTCAATCCCATGGTTGATGAAGGTCAATACACTGTATGCCTTCTTAACCACAGAGTCAACCTGTGCAGCAGCTTTGAGCGTCCTATGGACTCGGACCCCAAGATCCCTCTGATCCTCCACACTGCCAAGAGTCTTTTTTTTCTTCATTAATCTTTTTATTGATTTAAAAAAAGCATAAATACAATCAAGAGGAGAATTCATTCAAATATATATATCAGTAACAATATAATCCAAAAATAAGAAAGACATTGTCAAAATCATAGATATTGTTAAACTAGTATAAAATATATAATAAAAAAATGAAAATAACAATTCTCTTAGCAGTTTATGAAGAGAAAGGAAAAAACATTGGGTGTCAAATGAAAAGGAAAAAAACTACTACACTAAACAAAACAAAATAAAAGGACTGGGCAGTCCATTTTGAGGATACGATCAAAAAAGAAAGAAAGACGTTCTGATCAAAACTAAAACTTTGAAAAAAGACTGAAAGACTGATAAACAATTAAATGAAAATATTGGATTAAAGGTCGCCATATTGCTAAGAGTCTTACCATTCATCCTATATTCTGTCATCATATTTGGCTGACCAAAATGAACCACCTCTCACTTATCTGCGTTGAACTTCATCTGTCACTTGTCAGCCCAGTTTTGCATCCTATCAATATCCCGCTATCCACACTATCCACAACCCCGCCAACCATTGTGTCATCAGCAAATTTAGTAGCCTATCCCTCCACTTCCTCATCCAGGTCAATTGGTGATAAATATAATTTGCAAGCTAAGGTCGTGGATGGTGGGGTACAGTCGGGTTGGTGAAGCTGCCAGGGAGCGAAGAACAGGACTAGCAAATGTAGACTGGGAGTAGCTACATGCAGATCAGTGCAAGTCGGAAGCATTCAAATGAGAAACGGCGAGAATTCAAGCCCAACGTGCTCCTGAAGATTAAAGGGTGAAGGGAAATGACAAGTCTAGAAAATACTGGATATCAAGTAGTGGATAAGTTTTTTAAAAAAGACAACTTTATGACAGGTATAGGAACTGCAAATAGGGATGACCTTTAAGAATAGAGAAAGTGTAGAGGGAAGCACTCAAAACACAGGGGAAGGGAACAATGGAGGAGGAAATATGGCTGGAAGATCAAGGAAAATTACAATGCTGTTTATAAAAATGCATTAAGGGAAACGGGGTAATCATAGTCCATTAGGGATAAAAGTAGAAATCTGTGGACGGAGCCAGAGAACACAAGTGATGTGTAAAATAAACAACCATTTATATTCATGAAGGGAAGGTACTGTAGCTGCAAAATTCAGAGAGGAACACAGTGAAGTTCTAGAATGTGTTAACATTAGAAAGTGGGAGGTACTGATTACCTAAACAGGCTGAAAGCTGCCCCCCAGGCCTTGTGAGATATCTCCTCCGAGCGGCAAGAGAAAAGATTACTGCGGATGACAGAGACTTTTAAATCTTCATAGCCATAGGTTAGGTGCCAGCTGACTGAAGGAGTCTAAAAGAAATGCCTTTATTCAAGGACGGTAGGGATAAGCCTGGTAACCACAGGCCTGCAAGCCTAACATTCTGATAGGAAAGTTAATTGGAAAAATTCTTGAGTGATGTGATTAATTTATACTTGGAAAGGTATGATCAATCAAAGGGGCTTGTTGTGCGAGGATCCTCTCAGACTAACGTTTGAATTTTTGGTAACGAATGTCAGACATCCCACCCTGCAAAAACTCATTTCAGGGAGGTAGCACCATCAATTTGCGGGAGACTCCCGGAACTTCCCGGAGAGGTGGGATGTCTGCAATAGAGTAGCTCCTTAACAGCTAGCCAGCTAGTTTAAATAATGTTAGCTATGCTAATGAATGAATGACACCTGTTAAACTCACCTCAACATGTCTTTTACAGTCTTAACCCACCATGGGCAATAGAAAAGTCACAGTTGCAAACAGTGCAGTGAGCAACACTGTCATTATTTTTGACCCCTATTAGGCAGGGGTACACTTTAGTGTAGTCTGGGGTGAAGTACGTTTTATATTTTCTTTTTTTGGAACACTCTGCCATGGCGCGCGCTCGCTCGCTCTAAAAAAAAAATCGATTTCTGGGATATTGTATATAATTTGCAGGCGTCAGGGACCTGCTATCAATATGCGGGAGACTCCCGGAACTTCCGGGAGAAGTGGGATGTCTGAAATGTGTTGATGAGGACAGTGCAGTTAAGACCGTGTACATGGATTTCGGCAAGGCCTCTGACATGGTTGCACATGGGACATTGGCTCAAAAGGGTGGTGCCCATTGGATGCAAAGCAAGATGGAAAATTAGATCTAAAATTGTCTTCTGTCACAAGTCAGAGCGTTGGTAGAGGGCTGGTTTGTGACTGGAAGTCTGTTCAGAGGCACATCACAGGGATTGGTGTTGGACCCTTAGTGTTTGTTATATATAGTACATGAATAATTTGGAGATGAATACAGGGGTACAATTAGCAAATTTGCAGATGCCATGGCAGTTGAGAATGAGGAGGATAGTCTAAGGCCACAGGAAGATTAGATTAAATGGTTAAATTGGCAGGAGTTATGGCAGATGGAGTTTACTCTCAAGTGTGAAATAATGCAGTTGGACTAATAAGGTGGTTTGGACAGACAGAATAATTGGCAGAGCTTCAGGGAAGACTGGGGAATAGAGGAAGCTTGGTGGGAAATCCATGGATCCCTGAAGGTGATAGTACAGGCAGATAAAGTGAAGTTAATGTGTAGGATGACACAGATTACAGGTGCAGGGAGGTTGTGGGACAGCTTTACATAACGTTGGTTAAATCACAGCTGAAGTACTGTGCACAATTTTGGTTACCACACTTTAGGGAAGATGTGATGGGTTTGGAGAAGCTACAGAGATTCATCAGGACATTGGGATGGAGTGCTTTAGTTATGAGGAGAGATTAGATATACTAGATTTGTTTTTCTTGGTCCACAGTGTCTGTGCCAACCATGCTGTTAACTTAAAATAATCCCATCTGCCTGCATATAGTCTATATCCCTACATTCCCTGTCTGTCTTGCATCTCAAATACTCCTATTGTAAGAGCAACACACAGCAAGTCAGGCAGCATCTATGGAAATTAATAAACAGTCGACATTTCAGTGGAGGCCCTTCCTCAAAAGTCGGGGGAGGGGAAGGAGGCTAACTGGAAGGTGATAGGCGAAGACAGATGGGTGGGAAAGGTCAAGGGCTGGAGAAGGAGGAATCTGATAGGAGATGAGAATGGACAATGAAAGAAAGGGAAGGAGGGCAGCACAGGGGGAAGTAATAGGCAGATGAGAAGAGGTAAAAGGTCAGAGTGGGGAATGGGGGGGGGGTGGGGGGAAAGAGAAAGAATCTTCTGTTGTATCTACTTCACTTCGCCAGTCAGTGCAATTCAGGTGCCTACTACTCTCTGTAAAAACAATCTTGCCCCATATATTTCTTTTAATCTTTTCTCCTCTGACCTTAAATCTATGCCTTCATGTATATGACACTTCCACCCTGGGGGAAAACACTATCTACGCCTCTCGTAAGTTTATATTTTTCTGTCAGGTTGCCTGATTTTCAAGAAAATCTGTAGGCCAAATAAGAGGGAACTTTTCCCTGTAAGAGATGTCAAAACAAGAGGGTATTTGAAAAGGTTAGAGGGGATCCGAGCAAGAATATTTACACCAGAGGGTTTTTGGAACCTCGAACACACTGTCTCAGGGGAAGGTGGAGGTAGGTCACTCATATTCAAATATCTACCGCAGATCTGAGGTAGCACTCGTGGATTAAGATTGGGTGGCGGGATGGAGATATGTCTCTACCAAAGGTGTAAGGCACTCCTTCCCTCCGCTATCCTGCAGGTCACCCTTGGGCAAGGTGTAGCATCTGCTTAGTTCCCCGATCAGGGTCCCATGAAGCCATGGAAGCTGGTGATGGATGGTCATACAGTATGAGCAGCTGGTGCATATCACAAGTCCTGGTTATGTAACCATTGACACCAGGCAGACAATCTCTGAAGGGTATTGATAATGACTGGGGTCACTCATCTTGTAAAGACACTATCCAGAAGGCAATGGCAAACCACTTCTGTAGAAAAATTTGCCAAGAAATCACAGTCATGGAAAGACCATGACTGTCCACGTCATACAACATGGCACATTATGATGATGACCGTAGATCAGCATTGGGTGGTCAAGGCATGAAAACTCTACAAAAGAAACTGCTGGTAAATAGGATTAGTGTACAGTGCCTACATAAAGTATTCACCCTCTTGGAAGTTTTAATGCTTTATTGTTTTACAATGTTGAATCATGCTGGATTTAATTTGGCTTTTTTGACACTGATCAACAGAAAAGACTTTCATGTCAAAGTGAAAACAAATTTCTACAAATTGGTCTAAATTTATAAATAATTAAACATAATAACTGATAACATAATTACTCATCCCCTTTAAGTCAGTGTTTAGTAGATGCACCTTTGGCAGCAATTACAGCCTTGAGTCTGTGTGGATAGGTCTCTATCAGCTTTGCACGTATGGACACTGCAATGGTTCCCCATTCTTCTTTACAAAACTTCTCAAGCTCTGTCAGATTGCATGGGGATCGTGAGTGAACAGCCCTTTTCAAGTCCAGCACAAATTCTCGATTGGATTGAGGTCTGGACTCTGACTTGGCCACTCCAGGACATTAACTTTGTTGTTTTTAAGCCATTCCCATGTAGCTTTGGCTTTATGCTTGGGGTCATTGTCTTGCTGGAAGACAAGTCTTCTCCCAAGTTGCAGTTCTCTTGCAGACTACATCAGGTTTTCCTCCAGGATTTCCCTGTATTTTCCTGCATTTATTTTACCCTCTACCTTCACAAGCCTTCCAGGGCCTGCTGCAGTGAAGCATCCCCACAGCATGATGCAGCCACCACCATGCTTCACAGTAGGGATGGTATGTTTTTGATGATGTGCGGTGTTCAGCTTACACCAAACATAGCATCTGGTCTGATGGCCAAATATCTCAATTTTGGTTTCATCAAACCATAGAACCTTCTTCTAGCTGACTTCAGTCTCCTACATGCCTTCTAGCAAACTCTAGCCAAGATTTCATGTTAGTTTCCCCCCCCCCCAACAGTAGCTTTCTCTTTGCCACTTTCCCATAAAGCTGCGACTGGCGAGTCACCCAGTCAACAGCTGTTGTATTAAGTCTCTCCCATCACAGCCACTGAAGCTTGTAACTTCTCCAGTGTTGTGATAGGTCTCTTAATGGCCTCCCTCACTAGTTCCCTTCTGGCATGGTCACTCAGTTTTTGAGGACGGCCAGCTCTAGGCAGATTCACAGCTGTGCCATATTCCTTCTATTTCTTGATGATTGACTTAACTGTATTCCAAGGGATATTCAGTGACTTGGAAATTTTCTTGTATCTATCTCCTGACTTGTGCCTTTCAATAACCTTTTCGTGGGGTAGTTTTTGCCAGGATACTGACTCACCAGCAGTTGGGCCTTCCAGATACAGGTATATTTTTACTACAATCAATTGAAACACCTTGACCTCCATCTAACTAATTATGTGACATCTAAAACCAGTTGGCTACACCAGTGATGATTTGGTGTGTCATTAAAGGGGGCGAATACTTATGCAATTGTTTTATGTTTTATATTTGTAATCAATTTAGATTACTTTGTAGAGGTCTGTTTTCACTTTGACAGGAAAGATTCTTTTTCTATTGACCAGTGTCAAAAAAGCCAAATTAAATTCACTGTGATTCAATGCTGTAAAACAATAAAACATGAAAACTCCCTGGTGGGGGGGGGGGGTGAATACTTTTTATAGACACTGTAGATGGGTAATTGATGGCCAGTACAGAATGGTGGACTGAAGGGTCTTTCACTGTACTATGTACTGCAGTTACCTGATAACTGAAGTGCTCAAAATAGTCAGTGGGTCAGGCAGCATCAATGAAAAAAGCATTGTGTCAATTTAAATCAATCCCCCAGGTCAATGACTTGTTTAGTGTAGTTAGATCCAAGGTGAAGTACAAATTCCGAAGTGAAATCTGTCAGATATTTCCCTCACTTAACGATTCATTGACAAGTATTAATTCAGGTATTGGTGGAGACTAAAGAGAAAAGCCTCTTACCTCCCCAACCCCAAAAAATAGAAGAGAACCTAGCAACAGTCAAATTCACACATGCCAATCACAATGACACAGGCAGGGGATATGTGCAGTGGAACCATGATCGATGCGCACAGAAACAGTCAGACTTGAACCAGTGAGTGAATAAAACATCTCCTCCATCCTGCACGATACCCAAACTGAAGAAACCAGCTCACCCTGACAGCTCGCTGTCAAGATCAGCGTGGGCTGCAAGCTGATTATTCTATTGCCACGTCTGGGCACTCTGGACCTCTAAATCAACACAAGGGTTCCGAAGGAAATACAAAACACATCATTCACAGCAAGTCTCAACACCCTTCTGTAAAGGCAAAACCAAGGCAGCATTGATAATCAGCATCACCTCCCTCTAGTACCCTTTCCCCCTTCCCTTTCTTCCATGGTCTTCTGTCCTCTCCTGTCAGATTCCCCCTTCTCCAGTCCTTTTTCCCCCTCATTCACCAACTTCCCAGCTCCTCACTTCACCCCTCCCCCTCTTCCAGTTTCACCCATCACCTACCACTTTGTACTTCTTCCTCCCCTCCCCCCATCTTGCTCTGACTTCTCCCCCTCCTTTCCAGTCCTGACAAAGGATCTTGTCCCGAAACAGCAACTGTTCACTTTCCCAGAGATGCTGCCTGATCTGCTGAGTTCCTCCAGATTGAGTGTGTTGCTTTGATAAACAGCAATCATTTTGTCCACACATCGAAAACAAGCAGACATCAGGTTCCTAATGTAAAAAATAAGTACACAAAAAACACTGCATTATACATGCTTATTTAAAATCATTTCTGAATGGAAAGCCCAAAGGTAGTTTCTTTTCCAAATCCAACTCTAATAAGCAACCATTTTAATCACACAAGACAGTTTTATTTCTACAACAGCTTAACAGTGCTGTCTGAGAGACACCCAATACAGCAAACCCAGCCATCAATTAATGTAAAACAACTGAAGCAGTGCCGACAATTATTATGGTTGAAAGCGAAGGCGGTGCCTCCCAGCACAGAAATAAACAGGAAGAGGAGCAGGCCCAGCACACAGAGCAGGCACACCTGGGGGAGGGAAAGAACAGTCACTTGCAATAAGGTCTTTGGGGACAAAGGGCAAGCTAGCAATTTACAGTGGCCAATTAACCTACCCATCTTTGAGACGTGGGAGAAAAGCAAGCACCTGGAGGAAACCCACGCCATCATAGCGAGACTGTGTAGACTCCACTGGAGGTCTGGATGAAACCCAGGTTGCAGGAGCATGTCCCAGGCTGCGACCCCGGTATTACTTTGCAACAGCAGTACAGTGCAAGACACAATCATTATAAGTTACAAAATAAATGCAAGAGCCAAAAGACAGGATTCATGGACTGTTCAGAAATCTGATGGCCAAGGGGAAGAAGCTGTTCTTAAAACTTGAGTGGGTGTTAATTGACTTGAACAAAGTTTCACTGAAGACCAAATCATTAACTATTTCCCTGCTGCACTTACGTTGCCTGACTTAGGCTGGACTATTCCTAACTCTGCTTTCAGCTTATAGTTCCATCAACTGCAGTATTTTATTTTTGGTTAAGTTACCTTAAATCCAAGCTAAAGCTTAAAACACCAGATTGGACATTGAGAGAAAAAAATGAGGCAGGGTATTTTTCGACAGAAATGCCAGTATTTACTGCTCATCTCCAAATCCCTGATGGCTTGCCAGCAAGAGACAGAGAAATCAACTTCATTAGTTACGTACCTATTAGATCAGACACTGATGGCAAACCTCATTTCATAATTGACATCTGTAAAACAGATGATTTTTTTTTTGCTAACAGTCATATGGTTTTCATAGCAACCACTGCAGGTGTGGATTTTTATTACGGATTTTCTTAATACTTCGCTGAATTTCAATCCTTTCATTTGTCATGGTGGGACCCAAACTTATAAGTTTAGGCTTCCAGATACAAGCCCAATAAATGAACTATTAATCCACCAAATCCTCACTCGTCTCTATTGCAGACGTATCAAGATAGATCAACCAACCTTCCTTCTTGATTCAAACTCTCCACACAACTTCATCCTGCAATAAATTTCCATACGCTTGGCAGTCAGAGCTTCAAGGTAATAATTCACAATGTTTCACACCCTGCCATTATTTCTAGACTGTCATGTTTGCCACCCACTCGAGCACGGTTCTAAATGTTAAGATTTGTGTAATAGGATTGAAAAATATCCGTAGTCATGGCACAGGGGATTGCCTTATCACCTAGGTTCTTCCCTGAAACACAGTAGCCACATCTGATACACTAATCTTTTAGCTGTCCTCTGCTTCACTTTTCAGATTCTGGACATCTTTGCCGTGTACAAAAGGAGCTTGTACTAATGTATGGTAATACAACTTGGGTAATCTCAGCAGAGGGAAGTACATATGTCTTCTAAATAATTGGCCATTTTATCATACAAATTAAACTGGAATTGATCTCTGATGAAATACCCAATGGCTAAAACTTGAAAATTGTGCCGTAGTGCACTGTGGTAGCTCCTGATTAACCACTTCTAAGAAGTCACAACTCATGAGAACAACAGATATCCCGTGATCGGCAATAAACAGAGGTTGGCAAGGTCTGGAGGATGAAGCCAATAGTCGAAGTCCGGAGGTTGGTGAGTCTGGGGGGTGGGGAGTAGGAGAGGAGATAGAAAACTAAAGGTTGAAGGCTGAAGTCAGTGAGTCCAAAAGGTAGAGATCCGAAGGTCAAAGACCAAAGTCAGCAAGTCCAGAGGTACAGGCCCAAAAGTCAAAGCCCCTTGGTTGGCTTGTTTGGGACTCAGAGGCCCAATGTCTGCAAGTCTGGGCCAAGGTCTACAGGTTGAAGGCCTGATGCCTGTGAGTCAGTGGCCAAGGACTGGAGGCCTGGAAGTGATCTGTCCTGTGATTGGGGGCCCATCTGTGCTTGTGAGTGGGTAGGTGAGGGCCAGAAAGGAATTGTTGGTTTGTTTCATTGTTGTTGCTGCTGCTTGCTGTTCTGCTGAATGTGAAAAACGTGCTATTTTGCCACTGGAATGTGCGACAACACTTGCAGGCTGCCTCCAGCACATCCTTAAATTGTGTTGGCTGTTAACGCAAATGACACTGTATGTTTCAATGACATAATAAATCTGAATCTTCTCGTACAAGAAACCAAAGTTACAGTGAAGAGAGGGCAGGGGTGATGACAAAGAAGATATAAATACGAGAGAAAAAAGGTGGAGGTAACAAAAGACAAGTCTAAATGACAATAGCAAACTCATAAGTCAACAAGCTGGGGTCTATAAAACCCAACATGTCACCATATACAACCTTCAAATTGGTTTTCTTGAGGGCATACTCAGGCAAACCAATAGAATCAATGAAAGACAACACCCAACAGGATGGACAAACAACCAATGTGCAAAAGACAGCAAACTGTACAAATACGAAGAAAAATAATAAATAAAGCGATAAATATTGAGAACCTGAGATGAAAAGTCCTTGAAAATGAGTCCACAGGTTATGGGAACAGTTTAGTTATAGGACAAGTGAAGTTGAGTGAAGTTATCCCCTCTGGTTCAGGGGCCTGATGGCTGAGGGTTAATAACGGTTCCTGAACCTGGTGGTGTGGTACCTGAGACTCCTGTACCTTCACATGGAGAACAGAGTGGGAGGCAACAGAATATTAAAATGGCAAGTGATCAAAATCTTAGAGACACTCTTATGAAGCTTTTTGCAAAGTGATTTCCTGGTGTAGATGGGATGAATATAGCACATAGTGGAAAGGAACACTGTCAGCTTGGGTACACTTTACAAATAATTTGCATTATTTGTTAACCCCCAGACATGAAAGCAGCGCAGCTTGAGATGGGGACCAGATCAGGGGAGAGCAAAATGTTGCCCGTGGAACTGTCAAAATTTTAAGATTGTCGTTTAGGAAGCCCTAGGCCAGTCACAATGACAATGCAGAGCTGTTAGAACCAGTGGAGTGGAAAAACTCATCTCCTTAGGTGGGGCTGGATCGAAGTGCCAGACCTAAATGAAAGAACATGTTTATATGTCCAGTGGTTGTTATCTGGAAAACAACTGCGCTTTGAGGCTGTGAAACACATTCGCAGCCTCAAAAGAGCAGTGACTTGTACAACAGTAGCTTTCAAAAGAACTTGGGGGAGGAAATACCGCAAGGGCTAACAGGCAATGGTAAAGCAGAAGAATCAGTATCAGTATCAGAATCATGTTTAATGTCTCCGGCATATGTCAAGAAGTAATTAATTGTATTGTTCTTAAGAGCAGACACAAGTGGGATGGGCTAAACAGCCTCCTCCCATGCTTTATCCTTCTGCAAGTACACATAGCTCAGTTTAAATTAAAAGCTGCATTGTATGCAATCTATGTTTATGCCATTCGAATCAGATATTTTTCTGTATTTTGTTATTTATTGACCTATTATTTTTTAAATGAGGGAGACTGAAAAACACACTCTCTGTAATTAGTGAACAGTTGTACTTTGGGTAGCTGCTGCTGTTTTTACAAGTTCGAGAATATGTATCAGTCCTTCCCCTGGGTGCAGTAAAGCTTCAAGTGAGCCTCATCCACGCATTGCAATTTAACTAATTATGTAATAAACAAAACGTGTATTCAGGATAAAAACCGAAGACTTCACTTCTCTCTTCAAGTTCCATAGTTTTGAAATTTAGTAATTATCATTTTGAGTTTAGGCATCAATTGCAAATGGTCCGATGAAATTTTAATAAGGTAGGATACGGCTGTTACAAGCCAAATAGTTGTTCAATGTCAGTAACATAATCTGCTGGAGATCAAAGGGGTGACCTGCATTTGTGTACACATGGTGGAAGGTTGGGGGGGTGGGGGAGATAGAACTGAATGTTTTGGGTCTTGCCACCCCCTGCAAACAAGATGCTGCTAGGTTAACTGAGCTTCTCCAGCTCCATGTTCCTGCAGTTTCAGTCTCATCTCCAGTTATGCATATGACTGCACTAAACACCTTAAGATGGGGCAATATTTACAATTCTGTCTTGTATTCACCAGCAAAGGAAGGGATCGGACCAAAACAAAAATTTCAAGTGGGTTGCTGGCAATGACAAAAACTAGTGGGCCATTTCTGGAGTCACGCTGTGCTAGTGGCCTGCCCACTTTCACTCCACTAGCTTTAAATCCTCACAAAAGGAGCACCATTTCCCAAGAACTGCCTTTCATGTACAGTACAAAAGTCATTTCTGAAGAGGACTGAAACTTGGGAAGATAGCATCAAGTCAGGATAACTTTGCCGGGATTTTTCTGAATGTGGCCAGATCAGTCACTAAGATCAAATAGGCACCAGAAAAGTTAGCTGTAGTAACGTGTTCCCTTTCCAGGTTAAAAAAACACAGTTCAGCCTCATTTATTAACCAGAAATGCAAAACATAGCACACTGTATGTCTAGCATTCTTTTCAATTCAGAATCAGGTTTAATATCACCAGCACATGTTGTGAAAATTGTCTTACGGCAGCAGTACATGCCATACATAATAATAAAAACTATAAAGTATATATAGTGGATTTTGGTTAGTTGGGCCATCGTTTAATCAGGACAGCCACTTATTTGGGACAAGTCTTAAATCACAAAGTCTAATAAAAAAAAAGCCAGCATTCACTTCACTTATTCGAGACAATATGCTGCTTAATTGGGGCAGGAAACTACTGCTGAATATTTTCTAACTAGCGTCAATCACGTGCACGCCGTGTTTCGAGCACAGTTTTTTAAAAAAGCGTCAGTTGCATGTTTGTGTTCAAAAAGCAGTGACTTTTGTTTCTGATAGTTGGCGAGTAACAAACAGGAAGACAATTCAGAACTTTTTTTTCCCCTTTTTCCTCCCCCTTTTTTCTCTCTCTGTTCCTCTCACAATCACTCCTTGCCTGCTCTCCATCTTCCTCTGGTGCTCCCCTCCCCCTTTCTTTCTCCCTAGGCCTCCCATCCCATGATCCTCCCCCTTCTCCAGCTTTGTATCCCTTTTGCCAATCAACTTTCCAACTCTTGGCTCCATCCCTCCCCCTCCTGTCTTCTCCTATCGTTTCAGATCTCCCGCTCCCCCTTTCAAATCTCTTACTATCTCTTCCTTCAGTTAGTCCTGACGAAGGGTCTCGGCCCGAAACGTCGACTGTACCTCTTCCTATAGATGCTGCCTGGCCTGCTGCGTTCACCAGCATTTTGTGTGTGTTGCTTGGACTTCCAGCATCTGCAGATTTCCTAATGTTTGCTGTTTTGCTCACTGCAGTTTCAAGCATCCAGGCTTGGAGATGCCAGAAACAACCAGGAGTGATTTCACTACTTCAACAGTTAGGAACTACGAAAAATTTGAAGGCATCGACCATCATCTTGAATGTTACAAACAAAATGAAGATGTGGAGAATGCAATCACCGAAAGCACTGTTTGAAGGAAGCCCACCATCTGCCTTAGGTATCTGCGCTGATTTTGTTCATTTACAGTCAAAAGAATGCAGCAGCGTACACAAGATAAATTCCTCCATCGATAACTATCAAGAAATAGTAATTTTATAGTCTGTAGTAGTTTTGGTATTCTAATTTATTCTGTATTTCATCTAAATACATTTGTTATCAGCTTGTCTTTTTTTAAAAATACCTTTTTAACTATTTCCATGAAACTTCAACTAATTGGGGCAGCTGCTTAATTGGGCCAAAATATATTGGTATTGATGCACCCCAACTAACTGGAATCTACTGTGTGCACCGGTGTAGTGGCATCTGCACCCGGACTTCGGAGTGAGAGGTCTGAGGTTTGAATCTGGCCGACTCCTTACACGAGTTCCATCTGTGCTGGGTTGAGCATTGAGCTAGCAACTCAGATTCATAAAACAGACAGACGCTAAAGAAATGGCAAGGTTGCAGCCTGATGCGCCAATGAGGCATGGGGAGGACTACGGACTCACTTTCAAGGCTTCTTCATCTCATGTTCAATATTTATTTCACTTACTGATTATTTTTTCTTCTTTATTTACACAGTTTATTGGCTTTTGCACATTGGTTGTCTGTCCATCCTGTTGGGCGCATTCTTTCACTGATGGAATTACTGTGTATGTTTGTAAGAAAATGAATCTCGGGGTTATATATGGTGATATATGTACTTTGATAATAAATTTACTTTGAACTTCAATTCAAAGCTTCCTTAGTTATCCTGTCCCTCCCAAGCTATTCAGCATTTCCTGGCAGCTCATTTTAGATGTTCCCATCACTCCCGAGTCAGAAGTCTGGGCTTCAATCGCAACTCCAAGACAAGTGCGTAAACTAACTTGAGTTGTCTGCACAACAATGGGTCTTGAATCACAGGAGACGTTGAAAATCCCATGGAAACAAAGCTTTTCAACAACCTTTCAAATGGTACGAACACCGTAATACAGGTTGCAAACACACTGCAACTAACTAACTAACTCTCTCTCTCTCTCTCTCATGAACTTCCTTTAGGCCACAGCTGTAGATTTGCATTTGAATTGTGCTAATTATGCACATAAATCTTCTGTCGTCATGCTCCATCCACAAAACGCACAGCACAATCATCTCTTCAAGGCACACACCCTAGTTCTGCTTGCTGTACGCGTCAGAGGCCACAGACTCTACAACGCAGTGCATCAGGATAAGCTGTGGTGAATCTACTCTTCTCACGTTGCTCCCTCCCAGCAAGTTGAAATGTGGCTCAGGAGCCTCCACTGATAATCTGGGGATGCAAATTCAAATCTCACAATGTGCATTTCAGTTAATTAAATGCACCTGAAAAATGCTGATACTGATGGTGGTGAGCAGAAAGCTACTTAACTGCTAAAATCCTTGCGGTTTACTTTTGTTCTTTAAGATGCAAATTTGCCATCCTGAATCATGTTGGTCCTGTAACGTGGTGCCCCGAAATAGCCCAGGAAGACAGTCTGTTCTCACACCACTTTCCTAAAAGCAACAAGAACATATTTTTACAAGAACCTATTTTATTGCTGATGTCATCAGCAAGGACCTGGACCCGCTGCAATTTGCCTACCATCACAACGCAATCTCTGGCTCTCCACTTGGCTTTGGAACTTCTGGACAACAGCAAAGCATACATCAGGCTGCTGTTTATCAATTGCAGCTCAGCACTCAATACCATCATCCTCCCTCACTACTAATGAACCTGCTTCGAAGATTGCCATCTTGTCGTGCTGGAGAGAATGCGAGTTCCTGAGATCCCAAGAGCGATGTTGCCTGGAACTTAGCTCCTGGTAGAGTCACCCATGGTGGTAACATCAAGAAGGTGGTTCCAGACAAAAGGACAATCCTACCTAGACCTGAATGGTAGAGCTGGCGGAAGATGATGCCATATCGCAACGGCAGTGAAGGTGGAGGAAGACTACAGCAGGGAAGAGTCCCTGGTCATCTTGCATTCCATGCTACTGGACCTGGACCCCGATCTGTCAAGGACTGTGTGGTGGCTGCCCATGCATCACCTTCCCCCCCCCCGCACCCCCCCCCCCCCGTTAAACAAAGTCATGCACAGGCATTCTCCATTAAGGGAATAACCCTTTTGGAGAACAACATACTTAACTCAAATGATTACAAGGCTCAAAAGCTGGGTATCTGTACCTTCCTCTACAACTGAATTCTTGACTTCCTCATCAGGAGATCCCAGTTAGTGCAGATCAGTGATACCTTCTCCTTCCCAACAATCAACAGAGTCACACCTCAAGGATGCGTGCTTAGTCCATTGTTCTATTTTCTCTACACTACTCATGACTGTGTGGCTAAGCACAGCTCAAACCCCATTTATAAATTCGCAGATGACGTGGTTGTTGGTAAAATTTCAGACAGTAATGAGACATACAGGAGTGACAAGTCGGCTAGTAAGTGGTGTCGCAACAACTTTGTACTCATCAGTGGGACTAAGGCATTAAATTGTGGACTTCAGGAAGGGAAAGTCAGAAGAACACACACGAGTCCCCAGTGAGGGATCAGCAATAGGAAGGGTGAGCAGCTTCTGTTCCTGAGTGTCAGCATCTCTGAGGATCTTTCCTGGGCCCAACATATTAATGCAACCATAAAGCACACCAACGATTCTACTTCATTAGGAATTTGAGGAGATTCGGTATGTCACCGAAGACACTTACAAATGTCTACAGATGGTGGAGAGCATTCTGACTGGTTGCATCACCAGCTGGTGTGGAGGCTCCAATGTGCAGGATTGAAAGCTACAGATAATTAAACTCAGCCAGCTCCATCACAGCCACAACCTTCCCCACCATCGAGAACATTTTCAAGAAGTGGTGCCTCAGGAAGGTGGCATCCAAACTAAGTACCCTCACCAATCCGGGACATGCTCTCTGTGTTACTACTACAGAAGCCTGAAGGCTCACCTTCAACAGTTTAGGAACAGCTTATTCCCCTCAACCAGATTTCTGAACCGATGAACACAGAGTAATCTCTGTGACTCACACTGTCCTACTGCCACAAAACAACCTTTTTCACACCATACATTGGTGCCAATAGAAACATAGAAAATAGGTGCAGCAGTAGGCCATTCGGCCCTTCGAGCCTGCACCGCCATTCAGTATGATCATGGCTGATCATCCAACTCAGAACCCTGTACCAGCCTTCCCTCCATACCCCCTGATCCCTTTAGCCACAAGGGCCATATCTAACTCCCTCTTAAATATAGCCAATGAACTGGCCTCAACTGTTTCCTGTGGCAGAGAATTCCACAGATTCACCACTCTCTGTGTGAAGAAGTTTTTCCTCATCTCGGTCCTAAAAGGCTTCCCCTTTATCCTCAAACCCGATTCTGACCCCAGGAGTGACAAACAACCCATCGAAGGCTGTCAAAGAGAACCAGTCACATGTACGTATTGGGTTGGTTCCACACACCTCCGCTCATTCATTATTTCAACAAGTCAAACTCTTCTTCACTCAATCCTGTTATTAATTAATTTGGCTCCTTATAATGAAAGGCAGAATGAATAGCAAATATTTAAAATAACTTTGAAATTTCATTTATACTCAGCCAGCAGAAAGTTCAATACATTCGGAAAAACACAGCTGTGTTTCATTAATTGGTAACCAAGTCCATGGATTCCTCAATAAGTCCCCAAATTGAATTTCTATGTTTATTCCTCATTTCTTCCAGTTTAGAGAAGTTCCCAATTGCTACATCCTCTCTGGCTGTTGTCAGGCAACTGTTCAACATGTTGCTCTGAGAAAGACTGAGCAAGCAGTCACACAAAATGCACATTGAACTGCCAGATATCCTGTACACTCACTCTATTCTGGAGAGTGTCTGTGATCTAATAGCAGCATCACTGTGAGAGGCACTGGGAATATACATGTGAGCAGAGTCAATGAAGGGAGATGACACACCCCAGTCTCCTACACTGCCACAATACCAAAGCAATAGCCACTTAAGTGGGAAACAGTCCTAGAGCATTACAACACAGAAACAGGCCCATCAGCCCATCTTGTCAGTGCTGAACTATTATTCTGCCTAGTCCTATTGTCTTGCACTGGGAACATAGCCCTCCACACCCCTCCCATCCACGTACTTAATCTTCTCTTAAATGTTGAAATCAAACCTGTCTCCACCACCTCTACTGGCAGATCATTCCACACTCTCACCACCAGAGTGAAAAAAGTTCTCCCTCATATTCCCCTTAAACATTTCACCTTTCACCCTTAACCCTTAACCTATGACCAGCAGTTACAGGCCCTTTTGGCCAACGAGCCCATGCCATTCAATTATGACCATGTGACCAATTAACCTACCAACCAGTACTTTTTGGACCGTGGGAAGAAACCAGAGCACTTGGAGGAAACTCACAGGGTCATGGGGAAAAAAGTACAAACTCCTTACAGGCAATGGTGGGTATTGAACCAGGGTCGCTGGTGCTGTGATAGAGTTACACTAACCACGATGCTACCGTGCCGCCCAACCTCAGTGGAAAAAAGCACCTCTTAGCATTTACTCGATTCGATTCCCTGCATAATTTTATATACCCCTACCAAATCTCCCCCCATTTTAATACACTGGAGAATAAAGTCTTAACCCACTCAAACTTCCCCTGTAACTCAGCTCCTCAAGTCCTGGCAACATCCTCATAAAATTTCTCTGTACTCTTTCAATCTTACTGATTAAAATAACCTATCACCTGCAGGCAAGTGACCAGAATACTTTTTTTCTTGACACGATACACAGTAACATGATGTTAGTGAAGGACTTTTGACTTAACAAAATGGGACTGGTGAAGTCACATATTTTACCAAATGGTGATACCAGCTTTGCAATGAGGCATGTTCAAAGGAGGACATGACAAAATTGTCAGTTATCAGACATCAGTGATAGTTCATTCACCCCTATGATTCAGGTAGTGCTGAGACACCATAGCATTGGGGAAAGTGCTACATTATTGGCATAGTTTTTTCTCCCAGATGAATGACTGAACCAAGGCACACTCAGATGAATGTAAAGGATCCTATGGCCTTCCTTTAAAGCTAGCCTTAGTGTTCCAACCAAAATTTAATCCTCACGTTACTTTACTAAACACACAGTATTATAATATCATGTGTGGGAGCTCAGTGTGCTTGCCTGATTGCCTGTGGTGCTTGGGGGCATTGCAAAAATTAAAACGCACATCCTTCAACAGCACAGCCTCTGCATTCATCCATCTTCCACACAAAACTAAGTTTTACTTTTTTTCTTCAAGTTTTCCTTTCCATTTATTATTCAGTTGCTTTCAGTGAAACTTTTCTCCCCTGTCAAACAGATGCACCCACTTTTATCTGCATTGATTCCATCTCTTTCTTTTCTGGTTTTGCTCTTTATCAGTGTTCTTCAAATCCCACCACACCTTGCAGACCAATCCAAAATTGGACAAAGCACATGGAGTTTGTCTCACTAGAATCTAACTATACTTTGAAACAGGGTAGAGTTTCTGGGCAACTGAAGGAACAAATAATAATTCACATTCTTACGAATCTTCCAGTGAAGAGGTGTTAACAGAGGCTTGCAAATCCAGTCCTAGGATGCCGAGCTTGAAGTAGGTGAGGGTCAAACAAGCCCTTTATGAAAATTAGACAAGTGGGAAGGGTGGGGATAAGAAAGGATGTGGGTAAAAGCTGTATTGGCCCAATTCCAATTCAAACTTTATATTATAAAAGTATTCTTTATCAAGATGGCAACACTGAGTTCCCTGCCATACATAACGCACTTCACTAATTACTTCCTGCTGTAAATATGTAGGGAAAATGGCCCTTCTGCCCATTAAGTCTGAGCTATCAATCAACTCATTTATATTGATCTTGTATTCTCAACTGTCCACAGATTCACACGCCACAGCAACATTGAGAAGAGTACTCTGCAGACCTAAAGACCAAACCAAGCTACTGGACAAGACCAATGTGGTCTACAAATCCAATGCAAGGACTGCAACAAATATTACGTCAGCTAAACTGGGAGAAAACTATCCACATGGATCAGCTGGCTGTAAAGTGGCATGACCAACTCTCCCTTGTCTCTACCCATGAAGATCAAGAGGGGCACAAATTCAACTGGTCATCAGTGAAAGTCATGGCGCAAGCAAATACAAGAGAATTCCTAGAAGCGTGATAAACAAGACATGTAGACTTCAATCCTGTTTATGAGCCAATGCGGGCAGAATTCCAGACTTCAATGCACGGAGTTCTCCACACAACCAATCGGCGATGAGACCCCCTCCTGACATCACAAACGAGTTTCTGGAATGATGGCCAATCAGCTGATTGGCAAATACATAAATGCCAAGCATTTGGAGGACACACCACAAGTGAACAACATATTGATGACGTCTCCTCATATGGTGACAAAATGTTTGCAAATGGATTACCAAGATCGGAGAACAACTCAACCCAACTGTACCATTCACTAACATGCTAAGGGACAAATTATAGTGAGAACTAATCTACCAATCCACATGTTTTTAGGAAATGGGGGTGGGGGGGGAGGGGAGAAATCGATGCATGGCCATGGAGAGAGCATGGAAATTCTGCTCACACAGCAAAGTTCAGGCATTGTAAGGCTATACTAGCTGTGCCACTGTGTCCATCTTGTAAGCTTGTGAACACCTCAAATAGAACAAAATGCTGGAAATATTCAGCAAATTGGGGAGGACCTGTGGAGAGGGAAATAGTTAATGTTTTCAGGTCAGAGCCCCATCTGCAGAGTTACGCCCTCCATCAAACCTGACCCTGCAAAACTCAACCAACTAGCTTGTCTTAGTGACTCCAAAAAAAAATTATCAAGAACAGGCTTGTTTTCGTTTTCCCTGCAGCCTGATCTGCAACAGAGCTTGGAGATTGTGGTGCTTTATTACTTATTCAGTGTTAGAACAGACTTTTAACATTTTGTAAGGTTTTGAAAGACAGAGAGAAATCTGTCTTGCAGGTGTATACACACTGTGGTCTGCAGGTCGGCACTGCAGGCTCCATTGATGGGAAAGAAGAAAATGTCAGGGGGCGAGAACGATGGCTGGTTAATACTCAGAGAACCAGCAGCCAAAGACTGCTTCCTCCCACAGACTGTGCCACAACACAGACAACCAGAAGTGGGAGCAGGCTATTTGGCCCCTCGTGCCTGCTCACTATGATGGATGAATGCTCACTTCAGCACGACAACCCCCATATTCCACTTCCCTTAATAGTCAAAAATCTATCACTCAGCAACCAAGTCTCCACATCACTCTGAGGCAGAAAGTTTCAAGGATTCACCACTATCTGGCTGAAGAAACGTGCTTCCCATCTCAGTCCTGAATGCCTTGTCTTTATTTTGACAGAGAGCCCTAGCTCTATACACCACAGCCAGGAGAACTATCACCCGTACATTTAAACCCGCCAAACCCTATAAAAATTCTGTATTTCATAGGACATAGAACAGTACAAGCCCTTCGGCTCATGCTGTACTAAACTTTTAACCCAATCCAAAATCAATCTAATTCTTTACCCCTACATACCCCTCCATTTCCCCTTTCATCCATGTACCCAAGAGTTTCTTAAATGTCCCTACTGTAGCTGCCTTTACCAACGCTCTTCATGTAAAAAAAAACCTACCTCTGACATTCTCCCATACTCTCCTCTAATCACCTTAAAATTGTGCCCTCTTGTATTAGCCATTTCCACCCTGAGAAGAATGTGCTAACCGTCTTCTCTGTCAATACCTCTCATCTTGTACACATCCATTCGTTCACCTCTCATCCTCCTCTGTTCCAAAGTGAAAAATCCTAGCTTGCTCAACCTTTGAATGAGATCTTGCCTTTTTAAAATTCTAGGCAGTATTCACTTGATCTCTCCTCAAAGGACAATCTCCCCATTCTAAGTATCAATCTCGTGAGCCTTCATCACAGTTTCCTATTGCAAATATATCCTTACTTAGGTAAGGACACCAGCCTGTATGTACCATTTTATGGGCTGATAAATGGCAGATGGAATCTCATCCAGACAAGTACAAGATGTGGGCACTTCGGAAGCTCAGATGTTAAGAGAAATATACAGGAATAGAAACCTTAGAGGGTTCTGAGGTGCAAGTCCATGGCTCCCTGGAAGTGACAACACATTAAATAGGGTGGTAAAGACATACAACGCACTTGCTTTTATTAATCATGGCACTGAGTACAGATGGGAAATCATGTTACAGCTGCATAAAGCTTTGGCTGGGCTACATTTGGAATACTGTGTGTAGTTCTTTTCTCTGCATTAGATTATGAAGACACGTAGTCCCCTTTTATTGTCATTTAGTAATGCATGCATTAAGAAATGATACATTATTTTCTCTGGTGTGATATCACAAAAACACAGGACAAACCAAGACTGAAAAAACTGACAAAACCACATAATTATACATATAGTTACAACAGTGCACAATATCATAACTTGATGAAGTAGTCCGTGAGCACAGTAAAGTTCAAAGTCTCTCAAATGTCCCACATCTCACATAGACGGGAGAAGGAAGAAAAACTCTCCCTGCCATGCCGACCACAATCCGACTCTGAGTCATCTGAAAACTTTGAGCTCTGATCAGCTCTCTGACACAGAGTACTGAGCGCCATCTCTGTCCAAGCGATTCGACCCCTTTCTCGGTCACCAAAAGCAGGCAAGGCCGGGGATTTTGAGGCCTTCCCTCCGAAAGATTCCCGACCGCGCAGTAACGACAGCAGCGAACGGGCGATTCAGAAATTTCTCCAGATGTTCCTCTGTGCTTTCACGTCTATCTCCATCAAATCAGAAATTGTCCACGGCCCCTATTTAACAGACACGACATCATTTTTCACCAGAGAACTGCACATGCGCAGTGCACTGCCATCTTCTCCTCCCGCCTTTCAGTGGTGGGTCACAGGAATAATACAGGAATGCAGAAGAGGATCAACCAGGATGTTGCCTGGATTAGAGGGCAAGTAACATGAAAGCCGACCAGTAGTGTAGTGACGTCTATACTGGACTTTGAGGCAAGTGGTCACTGGTTCAAATCTGGCCGGCTCCTTGCACGCTTTCCGTCTGTGCAGGGTTGAGAGTTGAGCTAGCAACGCGACCTCGTAAAAAAGCAGACAAATGTCAACGCACAACAAAGGAGAAAAAAAACAGTAACATGAAAAGGTTGGGCAAGTTTGGATTGCATTCCTTGGTGCGTTGGAGGCTCAGGGGAGACTTGATAAAAGTAGATGAAATTATGAAGGAGATAGGTTTAGATAGTTATTTTTTGACCCAGGATGGAAATGTTGAATACTCAAGGGCATAGGGAAATGCATAAGAGCAGGAAGTTTAAGTGAGAGGTGTGGAGCAAGTTTTTTTTCTAAAAACATACAGAGTATGGTAGATGCCTGGAATGTCTTACTGGTGGGGGTATCTGGGAGGGGGCGTCAAGGGAAAGCAAATATATATTTTACTAGTATTTAAACACACAGACAGCAGGGACTGGAGGGATACTGACTGTGCAAGATTAGTTTAATCTGGCATCAGATTGCCACAGACAGACACCATGAGATGTTCTGTTCCATAGTTTATGTAATATTTTGGGTGTGACTTCATCAGGCACCTACATAATTGCAGTAGGTCATCTTTAACGAAATCCCGCAATCAAGGCCAACGCATCATTTGCCACTCTACTTGTTTGCTGTATCCACAAGTTAACTTCCAGCAATTGGTGCTTAAGTAAACCCAACACCTTCTGAATATCAGCACCTTTCAATGACTTGGGGGCAGGGAAAAAGCAGCGGCCTTCAATACAAGACAGTCACCAAGAAATAAAACAGCAAGTTTAATGCCCTTTGCTCAGAGACTGTGGAGAACGTGGGACTTGCTATCATGGCAAGTGCTCCAGACAAATAGCAATAATGCTCTGCAAGTACCTGAGGGAGGGAGGGAGTGGCGATGATCGTGGAGATAAGGGAAGATACAAGGATTGCATGATGTAGAACTGACAACACTGATTAAAACACAGACACCATACTTCCCAGCATTAATGCCCAATCCAATGATAAGTCCCATGTCTGTGAATGCAGAGAACACTATTCAGTGTCATCCACCAACAGAAAGACAAATGTTTCAATTTTTACTGCCACTATTCTGAACAAACTTCAGACGATGAGTAAATATTCAGGTCCATTGGTGGCACTGGTAGAGCCATTGCCTTGACACTCCAGTGATTCAGGTTCAACCTTGGACTTCCTGTACTGTTTGTGTGGAGTTTGCACATTCTCCCTGTTACTGCGTGGGTTTCTCCTGGGTGCTCCAGTTTCATCCTGAAGAAACAAGCATGCAGGCTGGCATGTTAATTGGCCACTAAATTCTTCCTTGTGTACAGCAAATGGTAGAATCTGGATTGGGAATGAAGAATAAAAAGGGACTACTGTAGGATTACTAAGAGCAAGATGGTCAGCACAGACTCGATAGGCCAAAGGGCCTGTTTAGGTGCTGTATGAATTTTTGACTCGGTCTGCAGCTCTAGGTCAGGGGTTCCCAACCATTTTATGCCATTAAGCAAGGGGTCTGTGGACCCCTACTATAGAATGACACATCTACCTGGATAATTTCACTGGTGTTGCTAAAGAGTCTGTTTCAGGGTATGTCACATGACTTGTATTTGTATAACATCCTGGATGTAGTAAATCATCTGAATCTGACCCTGAGATAAAGAATGACCAGAAGCTTCACAGCGGTAGATTTTTAGCAGCACCTTAAAAGAAACAGGCAGCTGGAGGGAAAAGAACTTCAGAACTTAGGACTGTGGCAGCTGAAATCACAGCCTGTATGTAATAGGGAAGAGATAAAAGAGGCTGGAATTAGATGGCTATGGAGCTGGAGGTTAGAGAGATTGAGCAAAGCGAGATCACTGTGATTTTGAAAAGCTTGATCAGAATTATAATCCATGTGGTCTCCAAGGCCTTCAACGGAGAACAGAGACCAGGGCTGCCAATAACAAATATTATTGCAAAGAAAGCACAACAGCGCCTCTACCTCCTCAGGAGTCCAGAGCTTACAAAACACACCAAAGGTGAGTCGAGTGAAACTAAGCCAAGCTTGCCTCAATAACTCTGAAAACAAAAGACTTGCTATTCTGAATCTTGATCCACAAATGGGCCTACATTTTGTGGCTTGAACTCTGTGAACAAAGAGCATTTTTGAAAAGGTCTCAATGGAAGAAAAGTCAGAAAGGCCTGAAACGATGGCTGCCAATGCAACTCCACTCTCTCTGATGCTTTGGGTGGAGAACATTGGGTTGGAGAGATGGAGGCTGGAGGGAGAGTTCAACTTACAACTGGCTGTCTAGCTTTCAGCCACTATCAACACTCTCAGGAGTATGACAGTAAGCTCTCCATTACTTGGATGAGTGTTGAGCCAAAAGCTCAAGGCTGACATTATCGAGAACACCAGAGTACAAGTGGTCTCAGTGATCACTATTTACACACGGCATTAGAACAGATACTTCTGTTGGGACCTCAAGGACATGAGAAACAGGCATGAGAACATCACCACTTGCAGGTTCCTTTCCAAGTCCAACACTAACTCCACCTGTAAACATATCAGTAGTTCAAGAGGCATCTCACCACCACCTTCTAAAGCAGGGGTCCCCAACCTTTTTTGCATCGCAGACCGGTTTAATATTGACAATATTCTTGTGGACTAGCTGACCGGGAGGGGTGGGGGGGTGTTCAAGTAGGGTTAAACTCACCTCAACATGTCTTTTACAGTTAGGGTTGCCAACTTTCTCACTCCCAAATAAGGGACAAAAGTAGCAGTCAAATCCCAGGACACTTTACCCCAGGAAAGACTACCATGACCATGAAGCCTTGCGCGGGCATCTGTGTGCGCATTGCGTGACGTGTGCATGTGATGTGTGTATGCGTGTACGTGCCGATTCCCTCCCCCCACAAATCGGTTTTGTCTTCATCTTCCCGGCTATACTGCATAGACATGATTTCTACTTTATATAGGCTGTGTATTTATCATATCGTTCCTGCTTTTACTATATGTTAGTGCTATTTATTTTCGGTTTTATGTGTTATTTGGTATGATTTGGTAGGTTATTTTTTGGGTCTGGGAATGCTCAAAAGTTTTTCACATATAAATTAATGATAATTGCTTCTTCGCTTCACGCCATTTCCGCATGAAAGGTTTCATAGCAACGCTCTACCTTAGTGGGGGAAATACGGGACAAGGGCAGTCCCGTATGGGAAAAACCAATTTAGCCCAATATACGGGATGTCCCGGCAAATACGGGGCAGTTGGCAACCCTATGTTCAAGTTCAACAATGCGTGGCAGGGAATGAGGAACGGTGCAGCTGACTCATATCGTTTCCTCACTGCCCGGTAGCACATGCTTTGCAGCCCGGTGGTTGGGGACCGCTGTTTTAAAGAGTGAATGGGAAGGACAATAAAAGTCAGACTTTCCAGTAGTGTCTAAAATCTCAAAAGCAAATGTCAAAGAAAATCACTAATGACCAAAGGAGGAATTTCTTTAGCCAGAGGTGATGAATCTGTGGCATTCATTGTCACAGACAGGTGTAGAAGCCAAGTCATTAGGTATATTTAGTGCAGAGGTCGATGGGTTCTTGATTAAGGCAGCAAGAGAATGGGGTCGAGAGGGATAATAAATCAGCCATAACGGAATGACAGAGCAGACAATTGACCGAATGACCTAATTCTGCTCCCACGTCTATGGGTTTATCCTCTTTGGCGTCTCTATTTGTGGGGAAACAACAAATATAAAGGCTGTTGATACCGCAGTCACCTGGTCTCCAATTTTAATTCACGGTCAACTGTCGTCAATCAGACAGGAGCTGTTAATTCAGAGAGTGGTAGGAATGGCGAACATGCCTTTGGAGCCAGTGATCAAAGCAAATACCATGAGTGTATTTAATATGAAATCAAGGAAGGAGATCTGTGCTGATTGAATTAAGTAATGAAGAGGTGAAAGTGCAAATACTGGGATTTTTCCCTCTGCTGTACATTCTCCGTAACAGACACTTGCATGCGCATACATACACAATGTGACCACTGAAATAGGTCAGCACAAATTTGACACTCGTCTAATGTGGGGCAGTAACAGCAAACCCCCAAAAGACGTAAACCTTTCAAATGCATTGCTTATTCCTTAACAGGCCGAGTCCACAAAGATTTCATATAGCCTGTAATCCATACTCTCCTGAATAAACAGCATGTCCATAAAATCCCACAGCCTGAAATCCTCTGCTAAATTAAGACTTCAGGACTTCTAATATTTCTTAAATTTGATACGCAAGTTTGAGAATATTTTTGTATTAAGTGGCAGATAAGTTATAGGAACATTAAAAGGCATTTGCTTGTCTTAAATAGGGCAGCAAGCTATTACTAAAAACCTCTATACTCTTTCCAGAAGAAAGCCATGTGTGTGGAGGTTTACATCAAAGGGAAAAAATGTACCCTTAAGTGAATGATATTTTATTAGAAACTGTCATATTAAACTATCACACAGGAAAGTAGTGTAATACTCTTCAGCATTCCCTAATAGTGCCTTTTCAAATGCTTTATTCAAAGAATTGTTAATCCACCTCCCAATATCTCACTCCACTCAGCAGGCAATTATTTCTCTGTATTGCAGAGGATGGATCTATACAGACCTCCAGCTCATGAGAACTATCAAATGGATCTGGGGGGGAGGGGGGGAGAGGCGGGGGGAACAAACAGGTTTCTATTGTCACATTCACATTCCCTCAACTGCTCCCATCTATCACAATATAAATTGGTGTTACAACCTTCACTATCCCAAGCCGTTTGAAAATTCCAATCAAAAATATCTGAACACAGCAGTTAGGATCCCATCTTCCTCCTCTCTGAAACACGGATTGCAACCGGACGGAAATACACTGTTTAAAAAAAAAGTTGATATTTTGACATTTTTCCATTTCATTGAACCTGGAATGTCATTATTTGTTAAATAACTTGCTTCTATTAGCAAACACCGAAATTCTCCTTCATTCAGCAGAACACAGTAGCCCCATCACTTTACAAAAAGCCATCTCGCTGAGACGTATGTTGCACAGAGCGGAATGTTCAAATACACGAATACTGCGTAGATACAACTAACAAATCAAACTGAAGACTGCAGAAAAAAATGACATCAAAAGGATCTACCCGATTTCTGTAACAAACTGCTGGAAATCACAAAGCTAGGCACAGCTTGAGAACCTCAGACATGTGGACCACAGAAACTGACATTCAGCCCATCACGCTAGAACAATCCCAAGGGCACTGCTCTTTTATTAACAACCCTTGGATTTGTTTCAATCTTTTTCCCTTTACAATGAAATTTCATATAATCTTGCTTCATTGTCAGAGACAGCTTTAAATTGAAAAAATTCCCCCAGTTTCCCCAGAGGAAATAATGTATCTTTATTTGCTATCAAACCCTTCACATCATATTTCTCATAATTCCTTACAATCTTGGGGGTGGTTATTTGGTGCACTGAACAAATGCCAGGTCCCAGAGCAGTCCTTCCAGTCCCATTCCCCCTTTATGTTTCTGTAACTCATTTGCTCTCACATGTCCACTAACTCCATTCCATTTCTCCTATCACCCATCTACACTAGAGACAATTTACAGTAGCCATTTAACCTACCAACAGTACCCCTTTGGGATGTGGGAAGAGACCAGAGCACTCTGGGTAAATGCACACGGTCACACACAAACTCCATACAGAGCACTGTTCAGGATCTAACTCAAGTCACTGGACTTGAGGAAAAAATTCAAATTGACATGCCTCTATTATATTTCCCAGCTTTAGGTGCAGGACCTTTTACCCGAGTCTGCGATCGTCCTTAACCATAGAATGACACCGGTATGCTCAATATAGCATTAATGTGTTTTTTTGCTCCACTGGACTGCCCAAAGTAGCAAAGATATTCTGGTCAGTGTCTTATACAAATGCATTATTATCTCTTCAGAACATAGAAAATTACAGTACAGGTCTTTTGGCTCGTGATGTTGTGCCAAACTTTAACCTATGATCCATCTAACCCCGCTCTCCTACACAACCCTCTTCTTCTTTCATCCATGTGCCTATTAAACTGTCTTTTAAATGCCCCCAACGTATCTGCTTCTACCACCACCCTTAGGAGGGCATTCCACATACCCACCACTCTCCATGTTGAAAACTTACTTCTTGCATCCTTTCCTACACTTCCCCCCAATCAACTTAAAATTATACCCCTTCTTTAATCCTGCTTATATCCAGTATTGAATATACTTGGTAGGTATTTGAACCCCCATGTCTCATTGATCAACCTTTCAACCATCAGTAGCCAAAAAAAATTCTAGACAGTGCAGTAGTGGATGCCAATGACTGCAGACTATGGTCCTTAACTGGAAACTTCACTTGTGCCAAAATAAAGTCAAACCAGCACTGTTCGACAAAGCTCAAAGGAAATGGCAGCAGAAAGAAAGGGGTCAGATATTCTAGTGAGGGATGAGTGAGGGGGGGGGAAAGAAAGACTATAAGGATAAGAATTTTCCCCAATGAAGATTAATTACAAGCTCCAGCGGAGTGGGGAGATTCCCGAATGTATAATTGAAAGTAATTAAATGCCCAGCAGACATCCAAGCCCAACATAGTGTGAGGAAGAACATGTTGCCTCAGCTGTGCCTAGTGCCTGGTACCCCATGCTAGTAAGGTCTGAATTCCCCTGCAGTTCTCCAAAAAGGACATTGTACAAGGAATGAGGAATTTGTAAAAACGCAGGGTGACTGATGACTTGGGACGTCAATCAATTTTTTGGTTAATACAAATTGATTTGGACATGCAATTAAAATCTCAAGTTCAGTGAGGAGTTAGAAAACAATTTTTAGTTCCATTATCCTGAAAAGAAAGTGCTTCTAAGCAGGAATCTTATTAAATGTTCCCATTTCTCATACTAAAATGTATTACTTCATTTTTCCTAGTATCTACATCTACTATCTTCTGTGTCCATCTCCAGAATCAATTTCAATGTCCGTAGTCCTAATACCATGTCACATATTCATAGCAGGGAAGGTGGGTGGGGTGGGGGGGGGGAAGAGAAAGAAGAGGAGAGGGCAGTGATATTTAATGCAAATCAAGTGAAATTGGGTGCCAAACATGGAGGTTCCAAGATCCTCGAAAGTTATTTACTATCTCCTAAAAGTAAATCTTTTTGAAAATTAAAATTAGCAACATTAAGCTGCAACATTTTCCAGCTACTAGTGAACCAATTCTTTCAACATTATAAATATATTTTCTCTAGAACTGCAAAAACACTGCTCCACTCAACCTACACTGTTCAAAAATGGTTTTTAATTTAGAAGCTAAAGCAAACCAGAAATTTTCTTAGAAAAACATGAGTGCTGGCATAAAGTGAACTTCCAACCTAACGCAAATCATGACTTCTTTCATAGACAATTTTTAATTTCCAATGAATCACTGATATCAAATTACACAAACACCAACATCTGTACATCCCTGCATATTAATTTCTTCTGCAGAATTTCATCAGTCCCTCTCACTGTAAAGCATAAAAATGACCCTTAAAGATTTTTGGCACTCCCCCTTCCAGAAAGCCATTCCAATACTGTTTGCAAGATAAAACACTTGCTGACATCAGTTACTGCTTTGAATCTTCACTCTCTTAAGTAAAGGGACTAAATAAATATTCAAGGATACAAGTTTTTTTTCCTCCTAATCGCTGACTGTAGCTCCATCCTTTAAGGTTGACTTAATAGTGTTTAAATGCACCAGGACCCGAGTGCCTCAGTTCTGACCATTAGCAAGTATTCCCTCATTGCTCCCTTTACACAAGCCAGGTACTCACTCAGGTATAATTGGAGGCTTGTTTCATTTTTAAATACATCTCTTATTTTCCTGGTTAATGCAAATGGTTTTATCCTTTTGTCTTAAAATTGATGCCCCCCCCACTTGTTCTATTTTGCAAACCTGAAGTGCACAAGTACACAAACCACTCTGCAGCCGAAATCAGTCCCTGCCTCAGAATCACTGAGGAAGAGTTACTCTAGGACCACAGCATTAGGTTCATGCTCAACACTTAGCAGGCTGGTGTCAAGCAATTATTGCAGGATCAATTGAATCAAAGGACAAATGCTTCACTTGACATTCGTTCTCAGCCTCTTATGCAACTCAGGGTTAAGGGATGACTTGCTTTCATTCCAGTTTGGTGGGTTCTGAAAAGGCAAACCAATTAGGTCACACGTGCTGTAATCTGAACCAAAAAAACAGCAACACCAGAAGACGAGCAGTCAAGCAGCATTTGTGGAACAAGAAACCTGTTATATTTCAGGTCAACAACCATGGGTTCTGATTGCTTATAAGAATGTGGGGCCTGGGGACTTCACTAAAGCAGGCAGGATGGGCCTTACAGGACAGGTAGTTTTGCAAGGAGTGTACTCTTCCATGTTCTTTGCTGAGCTTCCGTTGTAAGTGAACTGGATGTTCTCAATGTCATCTTGAAAGCTTCAATATTGTTTTGAGTGGTCAAGGCCAGAGACGTGTGCTGGTGGGGATGCTAGACCTTTCCAAGAATGCTTCAGGAGCATCCTTCAATCATTTCCATCAAGGTACATCAACCTGAAGCATTCTTCTCTTTCTTTGCCTTCAGAGACTGCCAAGCCTGCGCAATACTTTCCAAACTGGAAGTGTTCATTTCAGCTTTCCAGTGTACGCAGTCCTGTGCGTTCTTCATGTCCGGACTCTGGCTGATGACATCTAGTCTAAGCTCCATCACGGCAGGACTGTCTGGTGGAAAGCCAGCCAATAAAGTGACCTGCCTGTTAGAGTGTAATAAGGGCCTCGGTGCTGCTGTCGTTGGCCTGGGCAAGGTCGCAGATGTTGGTTTGCTTATCTGTCCTACAGATTTGGAAGTGTTTCTGGCATTATCCCTCCTCTAGTGGTTTGAGTTGCTGGATGGTGTTATACACCAGGGACCAGTTAGCAGATGACCTTTGTTTTGAAGAAACTATTCTCTCGTATGCTTCAGTGAACGAGTTGACAATGATTGGGAACTTGGTCCCTGAATGTACATTAAAATAGCAGCTGCAGACTGATAAGTGTTGTCTTCAGGTCAGTTTTCTGATGAATTTTAGGTGCCTGGATGTCTGTTTTTTCCCTCCTCCTTGGAGTTTCCAATCCAAGAATGCTGTCTTCGCTATTAATTAGCTCTTGGATCTTCTGAAGATCAATTATCATCAATTGCCATTAACATCAGAGCGCCAGAAGAAAACCCAGTCACAATCAGGCTTAAACATTCACCCAGCTGTGAAGTGATAAATGAGTTGATGTGTCTGTGTGACATGCTACCTTAATCTTTCTCAATGCAATAACTTGAATTTCAAAGTAAATTCCACATTTATCCCACAATTCCGTCATCAATGATTAGATAAATTGGCTTCTTTCAGGAGGAACTTCTGCTGTGGTAGTTCACATCCCAAAGTCACTGGCAAAAACTCAAGGTGTACAAGAAATTGTACATGCTGAAGATACTCCACAAGCATAATCATCTAATGCCCAAGCACCAAAAACAAGCAGGAATTCCATTCAAAGAGAAATGCAGAGTATCTGGTGAGTGCACCACAGCCTGATATGGGAACACCAAAGCCTTTGAATGGAAAATCCTACAAAAGGTAGTGTATTCAGCCCAGTACCTCACAGGTAAAGCCCTCCCAACCAATGAGCACATTTACATGAAATGCTGTTGTAGGAAAGTAGCATCAAGAGATCTCCACCACCCAAGGCCATGCTCTCTTCTCACTGCTGCCATCAGGTAGAAGGTACAAGGGCCTCAGGACTCGCACCACCAGGTTCAAGAACAGTTACTACTACTCAACCATCAGGCTCTTGAACAGAGGGCAATAACTACACTCACTTGCGCCATCATTCAGATGTTCCCACAACCAATGATCTCACTTTAAGAACTTTTATCTCATGCTCTCATTATTTATTACTATTTATTTATATGTGCATTTGTAGTTTGTTGTCCTCTGCACTCTGGTTGATCTGTCATCGATCCTGTTATAGTTACTATTCTATAGATTTGCTGAGTATACCCACAGGAAAATGAATCTCAGGGTTGTATACGGTGACATGTATGTATTTTGATAATAAAATTTACTTTGAACTTTTGAATATCAGGACTGGGAGTTAGCAAGGCAAACCAGACTCATTCCGAGGGGAAGGAAAAGTGGTAAACAGAGTAATTCTATTCAAGCCCAGGAGTTTTGGACCACAATGAATTAATAAGGCTTTACCATAGCCCAGTACATGCATAACCAACCAGGTAAAAGACCTTCAAGATACATCCTGCCTTTTCAGCAGAGGCAACAGGATGCAGCAATTTGCAAAGATATCACTGGCCACCGTAAAAAAAAAATGAATGTCAAAACAAGTGTCTGGTGCAAAGGTGCTGAATTGGAGTTGGTTTATTATTGACACATGTACTGAGATACAGCGAAAAGCTTGCCTTGCTTGCATGCTGTTTATACAGATCAAATCATTACAAAGTGCACTGAGGTAGAACAAGGTAAAACAATAACAGAATGCAGAATAGCATACAAAGAAAAAGCAAGCCTTTCAAATTCCACCCATGAGTAGCACATGACCGAAGGCAGAAGGATGGAGTTGAGGGGGGTAACAAATCAGCCATGATGGAATGGCAGGGTAGACTCGAGAGGTTGAATAGCTTAATTGTGCTCCTATGTCTTATGACACACAAAATAGCAAAAAACCTCATATTTGCTGATTTATTTCCTCCCTTTATACTTGCACTTCTCCAAAGATTGTCATCTGATCGTGGTGGAAAGGCTTGCGAGTTCTTGAGATGCCAAAAGCGATAGCATCTGGAGCTTAGCTTCTGGTAGGGTTACCCATGGCAGTAAGGTCACGGGGAAGGTTCCAGACAAAGAGTGATCCAACCAAGACTTCAACAGTGGTGCTAGCAGAAGATAATGAGGCATCGCTGCAGAAGTCATCTTGCAGTGGACCCTGACCCCGATCGGCCAAGGACCATGTGGTGGCTGTCCATGCATCAGCCTCCCCACATTGAACAAAGTCACACAGTAGCATTCTTCATTAAGGGAATCCTGGATTAAGGCCCATCAATAGGCAACCCCTGAGGAGAACACTATATTTGAAAGAGTGATCGCTACTACTGGTACTACTCGCCCTTAACCTATTCTGCATAAGGTAGCGACTACAACCAGGAGACCTTTCTGGCTTCATAGAATATTGTCCAGGTAGTTCAACAGATCCTTTCAGTGAGGTATTGAGGCACAAAAATCCAAGAAACCCCAACTCAATCACATATTTGTGTTTAGTTCAAGATAGCCACTGATGTGTCAGAATGAAGGGAAAATAAACACAGCCAAGATTTTCACTCTGAATCACAAAATTACCAGCTTTTCTTTTAAGGAGTTGCACATGTACACATCAAATCAGATTTTGATCAAACTTGGCTGCAATGTCTCTGAGCTATAACAACCTGCACTGAGAACATGCAGAAGGACGGCAAAGAGATTAAATCGAATTCCTGTGAGATTCAGTGATCCCAGGAGGGCAGAAACTGGATTGCACAAATAAAAGGAGTGGGAAGGTCATGGCATAGGGCAATTGTTTTTCAGTCCATGCCATTAATTACATCTTAATTAAGACTTAAAGCATCAATCAACTTTCCCTTCAGGAAAGCAGCACTGATTAAAATATGGTAGCAACGCCATTTAGCACAGTGAACTGGATTACCTTATCCCAGGCACGTTTTGATCACTAAATGTAGCTCAATCACTCAGCTGCAAATCAAAATTCTTATTGCTATAAGCAACAAACGTCAAAGTTAGGATATTCAGCTCATTAAAACTTCAATTAAAACTATAAGAGCCGAGTCATAGGAGGGTATCTTCATACCCAATCTCAACCTGAACAGAATCTAGAATCTCATTGTAACATTAATCAGCTTGTAGTTGTCAACTGCGAGACTTACAGCTCCAGACGAGGCAGATATTCATTAAGAATTAATTTAGATTCCATCTCTGACTCCCTCAGATGGGACAGGTTATAGACTTGTGCTTTGTGAGAAACCTTCCTTCTGAAAGCAACGACCTGACCTCAAACAGGGCTTAGTACCTTTTGTTTTACTGAAGTAGCCTCAGGCTGCAAGGTTGTCTTTTTTCTTTCTGCACTGAAGTTGTCTTTGGAGCAATTAGAACGAAAGGCATCATAATTACCACAAGACATTGATTGGAACATATGAATGGTTTGACATCAATTATTCATTTATTTTTCCTGTAAAGTACATGAAGGCAAATATTTCAGATAGCAACTTACATAAAACAAATCTAAAGTTGCCAATGCTGCCTGCAAGATGTACAGCTTCCAAATGGGACCTTTCCTTTGGGATGGGAAGATGCAGAAATAGATTCAAAAGGATTACACCATAATTCAGATGAATTCTTGAGCAAACTAGAATGCAGGAGGCTCAGGCAAGCTCTTCGCAGGGGCAGCTGCATCTGATATGTTAGGTTCTTTAACTAGGAAGAAGTTTTCATGAATTTTACAATGAAATTCCAAACTGAAGGAATTGTACCAAGGAAAACAAGCAACTGCAGACAATTTAGACAGGGGCTTATTGAAGTACAGTCCTACTGCTAGGGCAGTCACCTTGTGCCCATATCCAGACTGATAGAATGTGCCCAACATCCAAGCCCAGAAACCCAGATCAACATCAGGTCACTGATGGCCTGGGATCAGTTTGACTGACAGGTGTCTGTCCCAGGGGTTCTAAAGGTAGAGAAGGACCACCTGCTCCTCAGTGCAGAGTAAAGACAGTTACAATTTGCACAAAGTACTTGATTGGACTTGAATAAATTGGGGCAGCAGAGCAAAGTTTCTTGTGTGATTAACAACAGTCAGTAGCAAGAGAAAATCTGGAGATGCTCAAAATCCGAGTAACACACACTAAATGCCAGAGGAACTCAGCAGGTCAGGCAGCACCTAGGAAAATAATACAGTCGACATTTCTGGCCAACACAACGGTATTATTCCACTGTCAAAGATCACTGCCTGTATTTACCAAAAAAAAAGGGACACAATGAGGTGGCAACGGCATCACTTATTAATTACGGCAAGGCCATTTGTCCATCAGGTACATGCAATACAACCTTCTTTCTCTACAACTTAATTTTTTCTTCTTCTTGCTCACCAACTTCTTTTAAAAAAAACATTTAACACCACCAAAAAAAAATCTGATAGCAAATGATCTGCCAGGGCATCTTTTTAATATGGAAGAAAACATGCAAACTCCATACAGACAGAACCCGAGGGCAGGATTGGAACCGTGAGGCAGCAAATCTATTAGCTGTACAGCAGTGCTGCCCACAAGTAGATATTAAAGAATTTAGAAAGGTAGCAAAACTTACTTTAAAATTTGATGGCCAAGAAAACCAAAGATGAAGGCAGCAGCTCATCTCATTGACTGGCAAAGAAGGTTAGAAAGGCTCGAATCTAAACCTATTCCTATTTCTAATGTCTAAAATCTAGTTTAAATTAACGTGGCAGGATAAGAAATGAACACCTCAACAGCAAACTCATTCCACACCCTATGGACTCTACAAATCATATTCTCAGCATTATTTAATTATTTGGGGGTGGGAGCTGGTCTTCATTTGCACATTGGTTGTTTGTTGGTTTTTGAGAGTAGTTTTTCCCATTGATTCTATTATATTTCTTTGCTCTACTGAATACCTGAATTGATATTAAATTTCGATAATAAATTTGAACTATGAACCAGGCAATCAAGTGTCAAAAGCTACACCCATATCGGCGCAGAATTTGCTGGCAGCTCAGCATGAAGTTAGAGTTAGTGCCATTTGATCAGCAACAGTATGTACACAGCAGCTGCAGAATCAAGGTAATGCGTGCAGGAGGGCAGAGATCAACTCGAAAGAAGGTTGGAAGCAGATCCAATAATTATCTTCATAAAGGTAACGGAATAAATATTTGAAGGGAAGGAAATTGCAGGGCTGTGGGGATAGTGCAGTGGAACTAACTGGATTGTACTTTCAGAGGAGCCAACAGCTTCTTAGTGGGCCAAGTAGTCCGATTCTATAGGAATGCATTAAATAAACAGGGGCAAGAGACTGCAGGTGCTGGAATCTGCAGCAACACAAAAAAACTGGAGGAGCTTAGCGGGTTAGGCAGCATCTATAGAGGGAAATGGACAATCAATGTTTTGGGGCAAGATTGTCTATAGATGCTGCCTGACCTACTAAGTTCCGCTACAACAATTTGTGTGTCGTATTTAATGCCTCAGTAATACCATACATGCACAAGGCCAGTGGTTCGATGACAAATGTTTTTGCAAACATTGTTAAAATAACCAATTTTTTTTTTTAAAACAGTTCTATATGGAGAAAGAGTGCTAGAGGAGTTCAAGAATACCTGATTCAGATGTGGTATTCAATGAAGCCAGGGAAGATGCAAGATAAAGATGTTTTAGTAAATGTAGAAAGCACTGCTTTGCAATACAGAAAGGTGCACAATAGCAGAAGAAACCAGAGCAGCTGCTCCACATTTCAATAAGACCACGTGATCCTTTACTTAATTCACTTCCCTACCCTTTCCGTTCAAGATGCATCAACCTCAGACTTGTATATTCTCGATGAACTAGCAGCCACATGCCTTTGGGTAGAAAATTCTAAAGATTCATTATCCTCTGACTGCAGAAATTTCTCCTCAACCCAGTGAAAAATGACCAGACTCTTATCCTGAGACTATGGCCCTTAATTCTAATTCTCCAGCCAGAGGAAAGTGCTCTCATCACCTAGTCTGACAAATCCTCGAAGAATTTTATACTTTTCAATGAAACCTTTCATTCTTCTGAACTCCAGAGAATACAAATCTATTTTGCTCAATCTCACTTTACAGGACAGGCCTCTCATACCAGGAATCAATCTAGTGAATGTTCATGTGCGATGAATCAATCACCAAGATGTGCACTGGTCCAGTCTTCTCCAATAACTACTTTTACACAATACCAGGCTCTCACCACAAAGTTACATTGGAGACACACCCCTTCAATTGCCCACCCTTTACTTTCCAAAACATTCCTATGCATGCCCTGACAAGTACCTCATCCCATCCAAACACAAGCATTCTATTGGTCCACATCACACACACTGAGTGCACAAGTGTCCACTTGAAACTGAACTGTGTTAGGAGGCTCAGTCACAAATCCAAACCTGCGGTGGAAAACCAAACGCAGTCACGCCCAAAGATAATAAATACCTGGGAATTAGAAAGCTGGTGCTGTTTTTGAGGATTTTGTTATAACATGGGTTTCCTCCCATGTCAAAAAGTGTTGGGGGGGGGTGAGAGGTTAACTAGCTGCTGTCAATCGCCCCACATGTAGACAACTCTGACATTAAATGTACCTACTGAAATCTATTGAGACCTGGAAGGGGGCAGCTTTCACGGCTGGTTTGTGTTGCGTGCCTCAAAACATTGTTTAGAGCATGGGGGGGGGGGTGGCATCACTGGTACAGTCAAAGCTATTTCTCCTAACATAGTCTGCAATGCCCTTGAAGCCCAGCCAAATATGCCAAGGATTGTTCCCCAGGGTTGGGAAGTCCAAAGCCAAAGGACACAGATACAAAATAGCACAGAGTTCAAAGACACCCGAGAGGTAATCTCAATACAGACCAAGTGAGTACCTGGAATGAGCTGTTCAGTGTTTGTATCATTGATTATCTACCTTGGGTTCAGTATTCTCACCGTATTTGGAAATTTCCACTCACTGTCGCCTGTCTGTGAGCAGGTGGAAATTGAAGAAACACTCAATATGCTGGAGACTTGAAATCGAATCAGAACTTGTTTGAAGCCATTCTAACACAGGGTGTTGGAGCCGAAGCATTAACTTTGTTCCTCTCCACAGATATTCTTTATCTGTTGAGTGTTTATTGTATTTGCAGTTTTTTTTTTAAGAACATTACATTGGAATGATTTAGGTCTCCTGGGAGGTGGACTTGTGTGGAACACAGTTTGGATTCATTCTCTTACAGCACAGAAACAGGCCCATCTAGTCTGTGTCATTCCCTACCTGGACCCATCCACGTGCACCTAGACCATAGCCCTCAATACCTCCCTCATCCATGTACCCATGCAAACTTCTCTTAAATGCTGCAATTGAACCTGTATCCACATTCATGTCACCCTCTGAGTGAAATAGTTCCCCCTCAAATATTTCCATTTTTGCCCTAAATCCATGCCCTCACCCAACCTGACAGGCAAAAGCCTACATGCATTCACCCTATTTATACCATCATAGGTTTGCATACCTCTATTAGGGGTTCCCAACCTGGGGCCCACAGACCCCATGGTTAATGGTAGGGGTCCATGGCATAAAAAAAAAGGTTGGCAACCCCTGCTAGCATCTCCTCTCATTCTCCTGTGTTCCGGGGAATCAATTTTTAAACCTATTCAACCTACCCCCTTAACTCTGTTCCTTAAATACTACAACATCAGTGTCTGCCAGGGCTCCTGCTGTCTGGGGATTTATCCATCCCAATTCACTTCAAAACAGCAAGCACCTGTTCTGTAATCCATACACAATCCATGACTTGACTAGCTTTCCTCATTTCTGTAGACTCTTTCTGTCTCCCAAGGAAACACAGGCACAGAGATATCACTGAAAATCTCTCCCATCTCTTTCGGCTCTTATTTCCATGCATAGATGAACATGCTGATCAGGAGATATTTTGTGACAGTTATTGGGGCAGTAAGGAAACTACAGGTTTATCAATAAATTATCCTACCACCAAATTGTCTGCTATTGTGGAAATGTGCTCATTACAGTTGTTTACAAAGTTCACAAGAGTGATTCTGGAATGAAAAGCTTTATGTATAAGGGTCATTTGGTGTTTCTGGGCCTGTGACTCCATGAACAGGAACCTCAACGAAATCCTGAGGTCTGGATAGAGTGGATGAGGACAAGATATTTTCAACAGTAGAGGAGCCTAGGATCTGAGGTCACAATCTCAATCCATTCAATTGTATCTGG